>NW_024037074.1:19346425-20065843 GCF_015706575.1 Patiria miniata
AATCTATTTAAAAACCTCCAATAAAAGCTGTTTATGGGGACAGAATCAGGGAGGAACTTTACAGGAAACATCTGGGTAATGTGTGATTTACGGCCCGGCCCGAATCTGCAACAGTTTGTTTTGTTGGCAGCATAAAATGAGAAACTTGTCCAATTTGATTTGGGGTTAGAACTCCTCCAGCCCTGCAGCTGTCGCGCAGAGGGAAGTCCAGTAATGCCCGGAACCTTGAATGAACCAGAGATGTGTCAGGGACTCGTACTTCAAAAGGATCAAGAAAGTGCACGATTCATTTGGCAGGTTCAGGAAAACGAGTTAATTTATTCCTCCTGATTCCTTCCTGGGTTTTTTTCCCCCCTTCTCCTTTGCTCTGTTAATGATTCATTTCTCTCTGTCACATCACTGCATCGGGCTCTTAGATTTGTTAACACCAATTGGAGAAATCCGAGAAAGGTTGCGACTGAATTGAGCAGATTTTCGGGTTAATTGGTAAGAAATGACAGCAATGAATCTGACCACCCTTGCTCTGTGAGTAAATTTCTTGCCAGTAATTAGGGTACGGTCATCGGAACCGGGTACCCGAGTACCTGACCACTGATGTCAAGAAGCAGTTCCAGATATGGTATCGGGTACCCGTAACCATCTTTACAAATTACTCAGTAATTTCTCAGAGACAATGAAAAAGAAAGAATTCAAATGCCGTGTGTGCTTGGAGAATTTTCAAAATGAAAACCAGGCTACATGGAAAACCAAAACATATTTCACGTTTCAATATGTGCATTTCAACACGTGACAGATGACACTCGCGAAAGTTGCAGTTTCCACCGTAAAGCTATAAAGCCCTTCAGACAACTTCTGGAATTTGAATTTGGGGTTTGGGTTTCTGTTACGGGTACCGGGTACCAGTGTTTTACTTCAGTAGGGTACCTAGTTCCCGAATTATACACACCACTACCAGTAATCTTGACATGCCCAAACTCTCTTTTTTGTGGAGTGCATTGGAGGATGCAGACCCCAATCTGCAAAGTCTCGAGTTGAAGGATGCTCATTTGCCTGTCAGAGGATTAGCTTGGCATTCCTTGGATCGTGTGGCTTCTCATCATATCTCTGTTGTAATCATGGTTGTATCAGAGCAAGGGTTAAAACACACTTAGATCTGTTACTCTGTTAACATAAACATGTTGATGCTTGTGAATGGTTGGCAGTGCTCTAGTAAGGCCAAGTTGGTCGGTGAGGCCAAGTGTTGTGGGTTATATTAGTGAGAGGAAATGTTTCCCTTCTGCGCATCTGGAGATACCTAGACTGTGATGACAAGTAATTTAGCGAGATACTGATGGTGAAAATCTCGCCCACGCCACCCGGTCATCTGTAATACCATACATGTTGACTACACACTCCTGGTAGCTCTATACCGTGTTCATCAGCTACAACGGATGTCCTTTTGCAAAAGAGAGTTTACACTTATAGTACAGATGTGTAACCACATTGGCATTTCTCTGTGGAATTCTCCAAGCATCTGCAAAAGCAAACTATTGAATTTTTTTTAAAGGGCTGATGGGCGGTTTAAGTCTCCTCCTGAGATGACCTCGCAATCTCTCTCCTGATTTGTGGAGATGGAAGATATGCGTCATGGAAGAACAGTTAAAGATGTCATCATGAAGGGTCCGTCATTTTCTTTTTGAGATGTGCCTGAAGTTTATAAAGGAGTTTGTATTTCTTTGCCTTCCACCTTCCTCAAAATATACTACCAAGGCAGGTATTTGGGAAGAGTTTCAAGTCCCTATGTACAATTTACAGTTATATATTGCATAGGGTTGCCCCTGTGGTCTAATGATTAGACATTCATGTGTGCAGAGCCACAGATGAATATCTGATATATCCTAACATGCAAATATTTCAAAACTGTAATGTCAATTCATTGAGAAATGTGTACTAAGCTGTTGATTGGTCAATTTGGATGCCATGTTTTTTGTAAAACAACAACGGGTTACTGAAGACCTGATATAGAAGGCGCCCGGTGAATGGTCAGAATCTCGAGGTCAATTAAGACGCAGTCTTGTTTTGCATAATTAATCGCTGAATCTGCTGGCATATTATAGACACTTGCTGTCAAGGGGATATTCCATAGACTAGGTTTCCCCCGGGCTCTGGGTTTACCCAGTCTCGCATTCTAGTTCCCTCAGCTTCGCCTCAGGAACTACACATAGTTTGCCCATTTCTAACCTCAAACCATGTTGAATTTTTGATACTAGTTAATCAGTCGCTGACTTCAAAACCTCCCTTGTAGGCTACATGTTGCCGCCTTGCAAACGTGATGCGGACAGTATACTCTCCAGACTCCGGACCAAAAATGGATAATTTTCACGGACAACTGAAACAAATTGCCAATTACGAAGCCTTTTGCGGACTGCATGACATGACGAGCCCACCTTTAATGTCTCACTCCACCATATGTCTAGCCGGAACCTCTACCTCCATATAAACCCTTTGCTATTATCTCCACACCTGTTTCCTTAGTTTGGTATTTCTTAATTTTTTTCCCTCACTCTTGTCATATTCTGATGTTCCTTCCAGCTGGCCACTTTATTCCTGTATGGGTTTGGATCGTTTTTTCTTCATCTGCGGGTAGAATAGGGCCAGTAGTTTTCTAAAGATTGTGACAAATTTGTACAAAAGAAGCGTGTTTGCGGACTTTGGGTATTTGTGTATTTTTTCCATCTGTCTATGATTGGCGTATTCTGTGTCCATGCACAGACCATTTAAGTGGTCTGTGGTCCATGTAGGATGAGCAATCCAGACATCTGTATATAGATGAATTTGGAAGGCCGTTTATGGCAGATTTTTTTTTTATAATGTCGGGCACATACCTGTATATGGTACAGGGTACATGCTTGTACACTGAAAAAAATGCCAGCAAGATTTTTAGTCGGTTTTGAAAACTTCTCGTACTGAAACGTCTGCATTTTTTTCTTGAAATGGGTTCCAAGATGGCCTTGTTTGAAGTTGTAAAGTTTGACACTATCCTGTCAACTTATTTGAGGTCATTGTCCCCTTGTGTACACTAAAAAGCTTCTAAAGTTGATCTGTCAGGCTCCAAATAAAGCAGCAAAGCATGTTTGTCGGCCAAGTTCAGGAGCAGCTTATCTGTTATCACCGATCCCCTTGCCATGTTTTTTCTTCTTTCCGTCCCGGCAAACCGCTGGCCAACAAATCCCATAATTCCTTCAGCTAGATTGAGTCCCATCGATCCCCAAGGGGGAACAGATAGTACCGATCCACCAAGTAATACCTATACAGCCAGTGTGGTTTTTGCCTCATGGCTTCTGAGAATGGATGGTCTTGTTCAGAAGTAAGCTGTAGATGGTCTGGAGCAGAGGAACTTTAGAAGTTGCCGTTTGGTACATGTATCTTGAAATCCCTGGAGATATACACCAGACACCCCTTTAGCTACCTGATCAAGTTCACAAGTTCATTGGGTCTGTATGGCATAGATCCTGGTGTGAACAAATCTGTATAAGGGCACAATAGGCCAATAATGATTGTCAATTTTGGTTAACTCAAGTGGTTATTACAAAAACCAGATTTCTGTTTTGCTTAGGGGTGTGTGCATCGGAACACGGGTAGTACCCGACCGCTGGTGTCCGGAACCAGTTCCAGATTCTATAGGAAAATGTACAACTTTCCCAAGCACTTTTCTTGCAAAAACTTTTTTTGCAAGAGTTGTGTGTCGTTTTGTTTGCCTTCACAAAAGCCTGCATCCACACAGTACATTGCGCAGTACCCTCTTGCAATCTTTGTTTTTTCTTCAACTCAATTTGTACATCTGACTATTTTGAAAGATAAATGCAGAAAATTATATCAACACAGGGATATTATTTTTAGTTTTGAATTTTGTTTCAAGATTTGTTGGGTATATTAGAAAATTTTATTTTATGACTTTTGAAGAGTGATACATGTAGGCCTACGGTCAACGAATATACGCAGTGTGTGAAGGAAAAGGGTGAAGTCAAAATCCCAGTTGATGGATGATTCACAGGACGTTGCTTTAGCAGGGAGAGCAAATATGTAGAGACATTGGATGGATAATTATAAAAAAATATACCCCTGTGGGGGAGGGGGGGGGGAACAGATCCAATACTGGCCTTCAAAACTGCTTTTTTTTTGCAAGTCAGAAAATGACATCACACGTTATGGGCTGAATGACACTGAAGTACACATGTACTAACTGCATTTCAAAATATTAACTCGTCTCTAGTTTTTATGTTAAAAAAGTTTCAATAGATTGTTGTTTTTGGCGGGTTGTCACATGGCCAAAAAAGAGGGCCCATTCTACTGATCCTAACCCATTCCCTAGAGGACTTTTTCCAGAAATTGAACAAAACCTTGGATTTGGGGGTTTTCATGGGTTTTTTGAGGGGCTTTTTGCCAAAAAAAAGGAGAAACACAATCTCCCTGTTTTTCTACCAAATATCAGCGTGCCACTCCAGCGCTGATTGACATCTCAATCACACCCTACTCCTACCTGTCAAACTGTTTGTCAACAGAGGCTTAAGAGGATGGTTTGTCTTCTTCTTTTAGTTTTACGGTTCTAAATCCTGTGGTCCTGTGACCTAGTTTCAAGGTCGTGGCCCTGGTACTAGTGCTGTTGGCCTTGCATTGCTTAGGGATTGTGTGGCTAAACCAACCCTCATGGGAAAACCTTGTATTATGACAAACTAAACCTGTATTTGTATGAATTTTTCAATCCTGATTTCTTTTCAGAATTTTCTTCAGCAAAGAAATTTGTCGGATATATTATTATTTTTTTTCTTTTGTTGGAGGGTATCATGTTTAAGTACAGTTTCCAGATTCCCCTGAATGAAGGAAAACATTTCCCTTCCTAAAAGGTTCATTTGAATGAGTGTTCACAAAAAAGTAGTTCAATAAATTGTAATCTTTTTTTTTTTTTTATAATTTTCCTATGGCAATGATAAAATAATAAAAACGTGCATTGTAAATGTTACACAGTCTCATTTCAACACTCGCATAAAAAAATACATTTGTTTTCAGAAAATTTATGATTTTCCCGTCTGCTTTCAGTCCACAGAATGGAGGCCTCGGATGCAAGACATAGACAGATGTCAGAGAAAGGGTGAATCCTTGGTAAGTTTGGCCAGCCTGTTGTCTACTGACTCTAACCGAGTCACTGACTGACCCACTGACTGACTGACTGAGTCACATGATCGTTCTACACTAACAACAATCCTCTTCATTGGAGAAACCATTGTGCACACTACTGGCTTTCAAGTATTCCTACTTTTCCTACTTTTTTCCCAGTTAATTTTTTCCTTGCTCCTACTTTTCCTACTTTTTTTCTTGAAAAACTTACTTTCCCAACTTTTCCCTACTTTTTTGTCCCACAACTCCGAAAAATGAAATCTCATTGAATATTTTTCATGACAGTGTTACATACTGTTCATGTTTTGAGCCTACTGTTCTACTTTTTCAGCTGAGTGTTCTTGAAAGCCTGAGACTATTGTACAAAGCAACTGTTACCATCATGATATAATTGATAGCGTGCCCGAATTGGTCTATAGATAATGTCCTAAAGTGAGATCTTTTAGATCCAGCTCACTAGGCAAGTATAGCCATGTTTAACTAATAAATCCTTACGAGGAAAAAAAGTGATTTTTTTATTTCCAGACTTCATCTGCACATAGCCCTCATGAAAATCAGACCAGGCCCAAAGTGGCCAATATTGAAATAGGAAGAACTGAATCAGAAATTATCAATTTCCACTCTGTCCTTATTAGTTGTGGAAAGTTCCGCCGCAAGACGAGGCCTGTTTAAAATTGCCCGCCTCTGAAACGCCCGAGTGCAAGAAGGAAACATGAAATATTTGCTGCGTATTTATAAAACCTTTGCAATACAGGAATTCAGCGTGCGGCAAATGTTGAATGACGTCTTTTATTGGGATATCCCAATTACATTTCCATGTGTGTTACATGTTCGTGCCGATGTTTGACTACTAAAAAATTCAACCCATCCGAAATATGCAAAACATAAACAACGTAATCATCTCGAACAACACACAATGAAAACTTGAACCACGTGAGTACTTAGATGGAAAGAGGAAAAACATTAGTGTTGTTTTGGGCATGATTTACCAAACAGAGTAGCTTTAGTCAAAACTCTGATTATGTACTTGTAAATGTTGTGAATCTCCAAGAATCATTGTTGATTGAATTTGTTTTGGATCTTAAAAACAAAAACCATCTCCATTCACAAGAAGCAAACCATTTAAAGAATTGTACAGATAATGCTGCAGCCTTTACAGGTTTGTTGTCTGGCATTTTGACCAGCAACAAGTGACTGATGATTGAGTCACACTGACAATTTTGCCCTTTGACTTTCCAAAAGTACCATTCACCTTAGGGGAAGAAAAAACTGGGAAATGAAGAATTGGGAAACAAATTCAATAATTAGATGCAAATCGCGCAAGGTGTTAGACTGGAACCGCCCTTGCATATCACAATACACTGGGGAGGTGGCAAAACTGGGTCTGGTGTTCGGACTGCACTGTGAGGAAGCTATTCACGATGTAAGCTGTGCCACCAACCCTGACCCTAACCCCAAACGGTACATGCTGCAGAGCACCTGTTCGGTAGGGACACCATCTTGCATCACCTGTCTCGTTGCACTTGAACTTGTTGAAATAATCAAGTTGAAAATGCCTTCGAATACATTCCAAAGGAAACTGTTCCTCAATCCCACCACACATTTCATCATTCTTGGAGAAAAGTATGAGCTAACCATAAGCATAATTGACAGCATCGATGTGCTTTTACGCTAGTTTGTGCTTGGAGATTTTGTTTCGATGATGATGCAAGTTCTGATTCTGAAGTTAACATGCTCTTAGCCGTGCTTGCTGTTTCTGGTTTGCGTGAATCAGACAGAGGCGCGATCTGTGAGCAGAATATGGTGTGGCAGCCTCTACCAGCAGCGTTGTTGTTGGGTTCATCACAAGTCTGTTACTAGTTGAGTCTTCGAAGGGCTTGTGATTTATTTATAACCAGGTCGGTTACAAGCAAGTCCCTTCACAAGTCCCTTGGCCTTGCAAGCAACAGGGGATGAACAGCTTGTGACTTGACTTGAGAATTGTGATGGACTCGGCTACAACGCTACCTACCAGCGCCATGGTATAGAATTGGTGGCAGTTGCTTCATTAGTAGTGTCCTGTCAGATTTGTGGTTCGGAGACGAGCGATCATGATGGCATTCAGCCTTGGAGGGCTCTCTTGCTCATTAGACCTACCCCAGCCGTTGACTCAAGCGCATCTGTCACTTTCATGACACACTGTCTGGACACATCAATTCATAACTTAACTGTCTTAGTGCTATAATTAATCCCTAGTTTTTGGCATCAGTTCAATAACTTGAGGATTACTAACAGCCCCTTGTAAAGTGACACGTAATAGACACATAATTCCAGCGGGCATCTTTTAACAGCTTTTTTCCCCATTCACTCTGGGCTGAGGTCTGGCCCCGAGGATGACAAGTCCGGGATCTAGGTTCAGGAAAAGAGCACAAAGCCATCTCTGTCTGGACTGGCTCCTGGACCCGAGGCGACGACACACCATCATGGTCATTAGATTTGGTCCGACCAGCAAACCTGGGGTCCAATCATTTTGTCGGTCTTCAAGGGAAAGCTTTAATTATTTGTGACTTGACTTTTGAAAAGGTCACCAGACCTCTCCTGTAGCCCTCATGTTCGTGGCTGTGAAGCACCATCTGACAAATGTTCAGTTGTATGTGTGCAATGTGCCACTTGCCAAATTTTACGTGAGAACACAGGCCAGCCTTGGCACACCATAGAAAATAGCAAAAAGTGCCTTCACCTTCAAGTAGTTGTAGTGTTTTTTTTTTTTGGCTTTTAGAGAGCGAGAATGTCCACAGAGCTTATGATAACCTTTCAGGTGTACTTTAGCCAGAGTGACACCTCCGTTTAGAGTCTTCTTTTTTCTGAGTTTCCTTATTACGTAGGTTGTTCGGTTACCCTATACTGGTCAACCAACTCCTCCGCTTCCCTTAACCTTTCAACATGCGCGAAGATCGTCCACTTCGCACGATAAGTACGTTTAAAGTCTGATGGAAATGCAAGGAAACAAGCCTTCCCCAAAAAGTGGAAATGGAAATCAGCTGTTGTAGGAGGATATATATTTGAGGCGTTAAGGGTCAGAGTTGACGCCTTGACCATCACACCGCAGACCTGTTCTGGCCATCACAAGTGCCCCGTCCATGATTGGTGGTGTCCCTCTAATCCCTTATGAGTCAACACCGGTCTTCCATGTCAATTAACGTTGAGCGTCCAAAGTGTCCTGTTAACAGGAGAAGGGGAGAAATTAGCACCCTGGGAACTTCCAAAAAACCTATCCCAGGCAGAAACGGTGAAATTGATATCCTTTTTTGTTTTTCGCCAAAACCTGTGCCAAAAAACATCACCCCTTCCAGGTTATCAAGGACGGACGTTCAAATTGTCTTTGACACTTATTTTGTGAAATCGGGATTGGGAAGTGCGGAAGCGGGGTCATCAGGAGAACACGTTTAGCGTGCGTCCAGGCAATCTGTGCCATCATTGCTCCCGATAATCCAAATTACTCCTGACGCCATGGGGGTGGGGTTTAATTAGGCCCTGTCACGCGCACCTCCAAAAATAACAGAAAAATTCTGCAAATTTACAGTTTAATATTCTAGCCCAGTTGTCAATTTCCTCTTTTTGCGAAGATTGACAGCAAGATACATTTATGTCTGGGTGACAGTTTAAAATAAAAACAATCTCTCCTTTTTCTTTTTTTATTCATGTGCCATCAAATTAAACACACAACCAAATGAACCAAGAAACAACGAAATACGTAACATCTAATGGTCCCCTTTCTTCAAAATTCAAAATCAATATTACTGCCACATCTCAAAAATTCACTTTGAAAACTAGTTGGTCATGCCTATCCAAGTATAAAAAATGAAAGCCCGTTAAAAATAATAGTAATAATGATGCATCGAAAATCCTGTAAGATATAAACCTTTTTTCCTGAACTACATGACTTAATTGACAAGGATTTATTACATAAGTTGTAAGATCCTTTACTCTAATCATCTTGAATTTTTGTTTTCAGGAAAAGTGTTGTAACTACATCCGGGTCCTGTTGCTGCAAGGGGAGCGAGTCTTTGCTTGTGGAACCAACGCTTTCTCACCGACGTGCACATGGCGACAGGTATTACATTTATTCATTTTATTGACCTTTAGACTTTTTTTTTTATTGTCATAATCCCAAGGGTTCCTCAAAAGTGCCTAATGGACTGTAGCTTGGAAGGCCAAGGAAAAATAAGTAGAGAAGACTATCCAGAAATGTTACCAGAGAGAACCTGGATTCTTTCAAATGGTCACCTGAAAAAATCCATTTCTGTAGGATTCAGGAGCCAATTTCAGAAATTTGCTCAGCACAGAAAATATATGCTTAGCAAAGACAGGTAACCAGCCAAAATGTCATTGGATGCATATTGCTTCGTGACTGGTTCCCTGATAATTGCTGCTGAGCACATAAATCTGCTGAGTAATATTTGGCCGTGTCCGAATTTCTTGGCTACGGCTTGAAATTACATACGTAAGCAGTAAGCAGATTCAGTCAGCTGAAGCTGCTTACCAGCTACATTGAATACGCCCAAGGTTTCCCAATTTTTATTGAACCGAACTGCTTTTTTATTCTGTGACTTTCGGAATATTTGCTTGATGCCCCTTGTCGCAGGAACACTCAATAAAGATTGCTTGTGTGTGCATTCTTTCAAACCTTGTAACAGAAATCCAACCTGACCCTTGTCGAGGAGAGTGTGACGGGCATTGCGCGCTGCCCTTACGACCCCAGCAGCAACACCACGGCGCTCTTTACGCAAGACGGCGACCTGTACAGCGCCACCGTTATGGACTTCACGGCCCGCGATCCCGTACTGTACCGCACGCTGGGGAGCTCGCGCCCGCTGCGGACTGCTCAGCTCAACTCCAAGTGGTTGAATGGTGAGTAAAAATCCTCATAGAAATTCTCAAGATGACTCTCAGAGTCGCGCCGAGCCAACTAGTATTGGGAGTGATTCGGTTGGATCCAAAATAGATTTTGTTTTCAGACAGAGAAATATTATGTTCATATTCCATGGAGTAGACTCTGGAATCGTTAGAAACAACAACAGTTTATTTTTCTCACATAGTCCTAATTATTTCAAATGCTGAACTTAATATTTAGAATTAATCATTTGGGAGCGAGTCTCAAACGACAGGCTAAAACTCGAAGGAAGACTTTTTTTCTCATGTTGGTACCCATGCATACTGGTCGTGATTTGCCCTCAACAACAACAAAAGTACAATTTACACACCATAGAATTTGTTACCAGTCAAATATAAAGCAAAACATTTATCCAGTGATTTAGATTTTTCAACCCTTGTTGAGGCACATTTTCTCGATTGACTTGAAACTGGAAAAAAATACAAAAACACAGTATAGAAAAGTCTCATGTGCTTCAGCATGTTTTCAACACCTGGATGTTATGGCCGGCCTTTACTTGCATGGACTACGTCTGCAGCCTGGGCTCTCTCTAGAGTATTTTGGGACTGAGCAAGTGTTGTCTGTGCCGGGCGCTTGGCATTGAACTAGTTTCAATGTTTGACGGTGTTTATTGAGGTTTCCTTCTTCCGTGTAAGTGTATTTAACATTGAAACTCAAGTCACATAGTGATGCAGCAAGTTTCTCCGGCACAACATGGTGGGCTTGTTGTGTGTGAGTGTGTATGCGCTGCTTTCTAGCAATGATAGACGTACCCGGTACATGTGGGTCCAGTTCCACATGTTGGCATGGGATTTCATTATAAGGTTTTGAGTTTATCGAGGAACGACAGCTTACATCAGTGGTGCACCCAAGGGGCGGGACTCAGGGGGCTTGTGCCCCCCCCCCCCCCCAAGAGGTTGACAAATTTTTCATATTTGGGGGGTCAATTTTTATTTTATTCCCACGATTTGATCGTGGTGATATGTATGTGGCCTATAGTATAATAGGTTGTAAATGGCGCCACCAACGTCAAAATAGTCCGTTCCCCCCCCCCCCCCCCAAATTATTTTCTGCATCCACAAATTTCGGGCAACATTTTTTGGGGAAAAAAAACAAACTTCTAAATAAATTTGGAAGAAAAATTTGTGAGCCCTCCCCCCCCCCCCTCCAAGCCAAATCCTGGGTGCGCCACTGGCTTACATACTTCAATAACTTCCTATATTTGATTGTTGAATCTTCGGCACCGACTCTGCTCTGTAATGCCGCTGAGGGCGCCATCAATGTGTATCTACCAAAAGGCGCGCCTCGAAACTTGCGCGGAGTTGGAAAACAATCCTCGCTCCTGAAATATTGGCCACTGGGACAAAGCAAGTTTTTTTTTAGTTTGTCTGTGTGCCTCACCCGCCCAAAAGAGTTAAATTTTATTTATGAGGGCGCCATCAATGTGTATCTGCCAAAAGGCGCGCCTCGAAACTTGCGCGGAGTTGGAAAACAATCCTTGCTCCTGAAATATTGGCCACTGGGACAAAGCAAGTTTTTTTTTAGTTTGTCTGTGTGCCTCGCCCGCCCAAAAGAGTTAAATTTTATTAAGTCTGGGCTGATAAAAGTGTATATTTTGCTTGCCACACTCCGACAGAAAGACAATACCTAGCATCCTAAGGGAGTAAAAAAAACAAGCGAAAGCCAAAAAAAAAAAAGTGAGACATCACTCGCTTGAGCGACAGCGTGAAAAATAATGTGCGGTCCGCTGGGAGCGAAAGGGGAGTGGCTTTTTGGGGGTTTTGTTAAGTTTCGATCCTAATCTCTGGGCTAATCTAATCAGCTCCAGTAGTAGCTCTAATGTCCTGACCTACATGCTAGGAGTTTCGGTAAAAACAGCTCTCTCGTGCCCTGTTTACAAAAATGTTGAAGGAGGGGGGGGGGGGGGGGAGGGGGAGAGTCCTTTCCTGCGTAGGCCGTGCGCTCCGACTGTTGATTTAGCTTCAGGTGTGCATAGCCGACAGGAATATACCTGAGTCTGGCCTACTTTGCTAGAGCCTAAGGCGACTACTACACGACTACACGTACATATGTGTGCCTTCGCACTTTTTGATAAAAAATGGTTTTGATAAAAATGGGGCTTGTGATGTCCCCTGATGCCTAAGGATTGTAAAAAGAGATGTTCTGAGCTCCCACTGCCAAGTTCATACTCTCAGTGGATTATTGTTATTCGCATGGACTGACTAAATTTGCAGTTTTATAAAAGAAAATTATACCTAACTCACAGACAGGAGGTACTTTTCAGCAATTGTTTCAAGGGATCATTGTCTTTGTCAATCATTCTCTTAGACGTGATTCCAAAGTGACTAATTAGGATATTTTTTAGGTAACTATGGATCCCCTTTACTTACATAAGCTGCATGTTACACAAAGTATCTGTAGATATATTCGTATTGAAGCATCCATCATATTTGGTCGATTCGATCGTCGGAACGAAACTTAGTCTAACAGTCACCCCGTCAGCGTTGTAAAGTTCAGATGCTCACCCATGTGGGATCCGAAGCAGGCAACCTCTGTCACACCAGATGTCTTGACTGCTCCACCGGTTTGAGTTGGCCGACCTAAACACTGACCTGACTCTCCAACAGCAGCTAGCTACTGTCGGCCCCATCTTGATCGGTAGACTCAAGTGGTAGACTCTGCTTGATTTGTCAAAGTCACTGCTGCGATACCAGTACAGACTAGCAGGGGATAAGATCTTGGAAGATAGGGAGCTCATCCAGGAAACTCGTTTGTTTGTCCATTCGTCCCGTGAGATTAGGAACTACACGGATAAACCCCATTGAGTCATATTGGGATATCTCAGACGGGTTTTTGCATGAATCAACAGGAGCTGTTTTCCCCCCTATTCTCGACCCAACCACAATTCACAGATGACACGAGAGAGACTGGTGGTAGCTATTTAGGAATCGACAATGGCTTTTTTGAGTGAGCTGACAAAATGAAAGGAGTATGGTTTGAACCAGCGACCTCTTGAACACCGCACAGGAGCTCTATCGAGTGAACTTCCTTGCCCTGCACGGGCTGCCTCCCAATTTGTTCAAATTAAGTTCAAATTTTGCCTGATATTTTGAGAGTTAGCAAAGAAAGTTGATGGCAATGGGGTTTAAAGCTGCAAGCTCCAGAATATTGTATGGGAGCTTCTTCTGACTGACTTGCCTTGCCAAAAATTGGCGGTGTGCCAATTTTGTTGAAATAAAGTTCAGTTTTGATTAATATTTTGAGAAGTACAAGAGTCCCTTCATATTTAGAAGAAGAAAAAAAAAGAATACTTCCTTCCTGCTTCGTTTTCCCAGACTAGCCAAAAAAACATTGACAGAAACTCTGAGAAACACCTTGAATTTTCCAAACCGGTACACAGGTACCAATCAGTGAACGTCCCCTTTTCAATGTGAGGTCTTCCCCTTAACTGGATTTGTCAGCCAGTTTCAAGGCCGTCTTGAGGAAGCCTCAGCAAAGGGTTCAAGGAAGATACACATGTATTAAAACCCAAATATGTAATTTTTCGCAGTGACATAGTGCGCAGTGCAAGACGAAGGAAAACAGTGACATAAGTGCGATGCGCGAGGCACGCAGCCATTTCTTATTTTGGGTAATAACAGGAAATTTTCAATTTTCCGTGCCCCGTTCTCCAGTGAGTGCCGTGCGGCTCTCAGGCGGTCGCAATACAATGAAAACAGGACTGAGTTCCAGGGGCACATGAAATGCACTTGCCAATTTTTTTTTTTTTTCTCCCACGTGTTCCCCTTCTGTTTTTGCTTCACCTGTGGAGGCAAAATCTCGAGGATTTCCTCCATGTCCTTCGGGGAAGCTCCATTTTCTTCATCGCATCACTCTGTGTGTTCCTTCCAATTTGTGAAAACTGATAATTAGGAAAAGTGAAATTTGGGTTATTTTTTTTCACCAGTGGAATTGTAATGATTAACCCATTAGCACCTGTAATACATTGTATTACATTGTGGTTATTTACTGAAGAGTGAGTAATAGGCATGGCGGATTCAGGCTCTACAGTGACTAAAGGGTTAATGTATAAATCCAGCCTCATTATTTCAGACAACAAAAACAAAAAGCTCATAGTTGCAAGTCATCAAGTGGAATCCGGCGACCAGAATTAGAAGCTTTTACTGCGGTGGTGTCATGATCACGCGCATGCTGCAAACGTTCTTAAAGACGAGGGGCAGGCGCATTTTTGGTCAAAGGAGCCCGGAGTGCGTGTGTACTACCTGAGCGCGACTCAGGCAAGCCTGGTGCCGCCACTCAAAATGGCTGCCATCGGATTTGTCTACATACAAATCATTACGCATTTAAGCATGGAGCATATCTGGTCAAGTTGTAAAACATCTGCGCTAGCCAGCAGACGGTTGTGGGTGCAAGTCCCACACGAGTAAGCTTTTGAATTTTCCTGTTTAATACAAAATTGGCTGTTGTTT
Source organism: Patiria miniata (assembly GCF_015706575.1). Classification (NCBI taxonomy): domain Eukaryota; kingdom Metazoa; phylum Echinodermata; class Asteroidea; order Valvatida; family Asterinidae; genus Patiria; species Patiria miniata. The sequence goes on from NW_024037074.1 coordinate 19,360,961, forward strand.
TCACGTTATCCCAAACTTTCAGCAAATGGTTCTCTCCTGCACTGCATGTATATCTCTTGAAGTATGAATGGTTAAAACACTAATGACATGTACACTATTTTTAATGTGGGCCAAACAAGGTGCAAAAGATGCTTAAGTGTGATGCGATCAAGCTAAATGAGTCGTTTGTCGGGAAGTTTCATTTGGAGATTCAGGCCAAAATATATAGGGCCACTTTATCACATCACTTCATCACATCTCTTGGTGTTCCGACTTCCATAATTTTTGAACTAAAGATAGTATCAGCATGCGGTTTTCACAGCAGTAATGCTGAGATTGTGCTCTTCTCAAATCTGTAAAAATAAAAAAATTGACCAGGGTCGACAAACGACTCATTTAGCTTGATCGGACTCATTTAGCTTGATCCCATCACAAATGTTTGGGTTGCCCATAGCTTGCCTGCCGGCATGACGTCACAACGTACAGCTTTAGAAATTGTCTCTAAATGCAAAAACCATTAATTGTAACTTTACACAAAATGTTGTCCCATTGCAATTTTTAAAACTATGTGCATAAATTTCCAGAGAAAAAAGTTCAGTGTACAAAACATGACCTTATTTTCTTGATGCTGCGAGTGTTTATCGAGGAAGCAGAGGTAAAGCTCCAGAGGAAAAGCAATAGTGCGATTTCATGCCCGTGTCTAAGCAGCGCCGGAGTTACTCCGCCTCGCATCCAGTGAATCATCGCAGATCCACGCGGCATCACCTGTTGCAAACGGATCAGTCCGGGTAACGGTCTACCCCGATAGCGTTTGTTGACAGTGCACATGGTGCTCGGCAATAAAACTGCGATCTCTTAATTGGAATGTCATTGCGTCGTTTCTGTCTTTTCCTACTTGTTTTTTTTTTTTCAATTTGGCTCAGTCATGTTGCGTGTGGGGGGAGTCTTGTCAGTCGCAAACAAATTACACAGAAACGAGGCCAAACACTTTCTGGAAATGGAAGATCTTATGTGAGGATTTGGAAAGTCCAATGTGGCGATTTGTTGATTTGCGTTGTCACACTTGGGAGTCCTGATCATTGCTGAGTTGTTCCAAAATTAGATCAAACGGATGCTTACATTTAGGGTGTTGTTGCACTATCTTTTCGAGGGGTACATTCATGTCCAGAGAAGTGGAGTCATACTTGTAGACGCTAGTTTTTATCTTGTAGATTTTGGGAATTTGGAAGCAGGATGTATGGCTTGTATACTTGTTTGCATCTGTGAACAAAATCTGAGAGAGTGTTACATCAGTAGAATACTTCTTTGTAGTTTGTGAAGAACGAAATGGTAACCCCGTAAAGATTTTGAATCACAACAGATTGTAAACATTTATCAACTATTTTTTTTTTCATTTTGTCAAGTCATGTTATATAATCTGAAACCAAACTTTTCCCTCAATTGCAAAACTTTACTGCAAGGAGACACTCTCCTCATATATTTGTCTTTTTAAGCAATTTTTTAATACAATTGTCTGTCAAAGGTTCACATGTAATTATTATATTTGATAGTCTTAATAGTTACCTTTCAGAGTCTGATTTTGTTAAGTATGACGTAGCTTGTGAGGTCATCATGACCTCTTCATTCAGCGTTGTGGCTAAATCCCTCTGCTCACGTGACCACCTTTGGAGCGGTCACGTGAGAGCAGATTGATCGTCATAGATCTCCGGCAGATCAGGGAGGCCATAGAGATCAATACCCGCGGGGTATGACCTGCCCGCCATCTATGAGGATCTGCTCTCATGTGACCGGTCACATGAGTGGAGGGGTTTAGCCACAACGCTGAATGAAGAGGTCATGACAACCTCGCAAGCTTAACAAAATCAGACTCTGAAAGGTAACTATTATTTCTATATCAATATGACAGAGTCCAATATCAGTATCCATGCTGCTACATTTGATAGTGGTTTTATAAAAACAGAAAATATACACGAAACAAAACAATGAGAGCTTTCTTTCCCTTGTCATTTTGCAGAGCCAAACTTCATTTCTTCATATGAGATTGGGCCGTGGGTCTACTTTTTCTTCCGAGAGAGGGCCGTGGAATTTTCAAATTGTGGCAAGGTGAGTTTTCTTATATTTACAAACTGGCATTCAGCGAGGCTGGCTTGCGTATGTAACCCTGAAATCAGGCGAAAATGCTCGGGGCGTTTTGACAGAAGACTTCTCCCCTAACATGTACATGTATTGAAGTTGTGACAGTTTCCCTTAAATGGTAACGGCTGTCTCTAAGTAGGTTTTCCTCCAATACTTCCTAGTGTTATTTCCCAGAAGATACACGAGTATGTGACTCGTTCACCTGTTGCTGTTTGTTTACTATGAGGTGCCGCTAGTACTGATTATGCAAAGTACATGTTCTTCATTTTTTGTGTTTTTGGGGTTGTACCATTCTTAATCATCAGTTATGTGTTAACCTATTGCATCCATTTTTGAGGGTTTCAGTAACAAGTTTTAAGGGAATATACAACATTTGCAAACATCAAAAAACAAAACTACCAAATTATCATGAAATACCTTACTGGACTGTTGGTGAATGACTGTCTTAAGCATCCTGTAAAATCATGGCAACTGGTGTGCTGTCATTTTCAAGAAAAATTGTATTTTCATATCAATTTCAAACGCTGGTCGGCCGACCAGCGTTGGAAAAAAAGGTTGTTTTTTTTTAATTCTGCTCCAATTTACCATATTTAGTTAGTCTGCATTTTGTTTGCAATGAATTACACACCTATGAATAGGTAAAATCAAGCTAGACTGGTTCCCTGACCTTACAATTCCTCGACGTCTATAAATTGCTCCGTTTCATCTTAAGTGACATCAGGGAACCAGACTACAGGAAAGTGATTGCTTTCTTGGTTTTTCCAGCATCTACGAAGACATAACTTCAAACAAGTCAATGTAACAATATTTGCTATAAAATAGTAAACCCCGAAATCCATCTTTTTCTGAAAATTACAGCGAAAGCAAATAATGCTGTATATTCTCTTTAAGTTTATTTGTATTTATTTATTGATGCATTTTTAAAACTTTGTTGTTTATCTTTTTATTTTTAATTGTTATTTTTGTAATAGATTTTATAATTTTTTTTTTTTGGGGGGGGGGAGAAATAATTCCATATTACAATAATTGTCACCCACTAGATATATACACGTCATCAGTCTTCATTTCTAAAACCGTGTACAGAATACTGTTTCTCTTCAATAAAATTACGTGTATTTCCCCAGGATTTCAAAATGTGACAGGGGTACACCAGTTGATTGATTACCCCACCCTCCCGTGGGGGAGGGTGAAGAAGGGAGGGGGGGGGGCAAATAAAACATTCTACAAAGAACTTCAAGAAACATTCTTGTAGGGACGGCAGGATTCTTCTGTTTTTTTACCGTGGGGTTCTGTTATCAGTTTCCTTTCCCTCGGGGAATCCAGTGAAATACGATACTTCAAGCTGAGAATTGGGGGGGGGGGGGGTCGTCTTCTGGGAGGAATCAAGGGGTAAACTTGTTTTTTGAGTCCGTCCGTCGTCGGAGAATTGATGCCTGGGCTGTTTAGCAGAAGAAAATGATTTAAAGTGACTTTCACTCTGACATTAAGGCATCCTAGAAAGACATTTGTTTCTTCTGTTTTAGATTGTAAAACCGTCAGAATGGATCAAAGAAGTATCAAATTTCAAAAAAGAAAAAAATCCATCTCAAAATGCCAAGTTTCGGAGGGCAAGTTCCTCTCGGAGCTTCCTTTAAAGGAGTCTTCAGATTATAATCCCATTTATCATCATTTCCTGGGGGTAGGAAGTGCAAATTTGGCGGCCCCTGTACCCTTGGATAATTAATTATTGCACTAATCATCTTGGATCGTATCTTTGAGATTTTGGAGACCCCATGTCCAATCCTCTGATACTACCCCTCCCTCATATAGCCCCCCTTTCCATGTTTGTCAAACATACAGCTGTCATGGCCATGTAACATGTGTGTAGCATTGACCCTCTTTCCTATAAACATCCTATGTAATGATTTCCTTCGCCAACTTTTACCTCCTCAGAGAACTAAACTTTTATTTCCCTCATTTTTTTATCTCGTTAACCGCTGGTAAGCCCTCGACATGAAGGATTGTGCAAATTGGAAACCCACTCCTTATTTTTCAAAGAGTGACAACAACTTTTGAGAGAGAAATTTATCCAGTTCCATAGTGTGAACTCAAGTACTGTCTTCCAACTTTTAGTGGATGATATAGAGCAAACTTGTAATCCTTGGCAAAAAAGATAGAAGATGATCTGCTTAGGGTAGACTTGTTTAACAAGTTCTCCTGGAGAACCAGCTAGAAAAGATAAATTGGGAATAACAACGCTGCAGTGTAGTAATCGAGTCACCAATGTCGAGTCTGAGTCCTGAGTCACAAGCCTAGAGTCCGAGTCTCAAGTCACAAGCCTCAAGTCCGAGTCTCGAGTCACAAGCCTCAAGTCCGAGTCCGAATCACGACATCACTTCCCATCCCTACATTATGTTTTTTTCTTTTGATAAAAATGCTTGACTTGAGTCATGAGTCACCAAGCTCGAGTCCAAGTCATCATGGCCGAGTCCGAGTCATTTTCCAATGTGACTCGAGTCCAAGTCACAAAAATTGTGACTCGTATCCAACTCGAGTCCGAGTCCTGGACTTGGGTCCCACAACACTGCAACGCTGTAGATTTAAAAGTCAGTATGACCTGAAGTTCTTGAAAACTTCTGCATAATAGCCCTTTGATTTAAGAAACATGACGTGGCTAAGCTAAAGGTTAGAGCAAAACTGTTTGATTTTAAACAACGTCAAAGAGAGCCACATAACATGCCTGAATGGTAACACATAACATTCTTTTTGTGGTCTGACGGGGATGTTATCATAACTCACTCCCACTCTTGATGGTTTCGATTGTCAGTCCAGGATGGATTCCAAATTGGTCCCATCCTCGTTCTCTGTCTGTGAAACTCGCTCGGGCCGGGCTCTCGGCCAGTGGCTTGGACAGTCTAGTCAAACTTTTGGAGACTTTTGAGTTCACGAGAATTTGGTGAATTTTGACACTTGCTGAGGGAGGTAGGGGGAAGAAGGCATTGCAAATTAACCGAAGCAATTCTCGTTTTCCCAAGGGAGGGTGGGATTATTGGATACGTGAGGTGGAGTGGTTCTGAGGAGCAACCGTCTCAGCACAGGGTTTGACAACTTGTTAAGAGGGAAGGCTCCCTGATCCTAGTTTATCATGGTATTAGGGGGCAGGGCATTGTGAAGTACATGTATATGGCCCAGCCCTGATTGATGCAGACTACAGACAACATCATGTAAATTGCCTGGTTAGACAAGCTGTCGTGCTAGATCAGACCCTTGCACCAAAAATGCCGCTTTTTTTAAACAAAAAATGAGCTTTAACCCTAAAGGAGAGTTGGAGGGATATGTGTTCCTCCCCCCCCCCATCCCCCAGTTTATGTTTCCCAATATCTCTTCCATTTGTTTTCTGATGTTTTGCACATGTTTTAGCATTTATTTTTATGAAACCTAGACTTTGACGCATTGTCCTTGCAGAATGTCAGACTAATACCTAGGCTCTTCAACGGTTTCAGTTTAATCTTCAAAGGTTTCAGTTTAATAAAACTGCTCTGTTGAGTCATGGACTCAGTGTTCTGTTCCTCCACGGTTGAGTTTATGGTATGGTGATCAGTAGAACAACTGTGCAGCATGCAGCGCATGCCACCAAAGTACAAAGACTCCTTTACAGTTTCACTGAATCATAGGTACAAAATACAATGTTACTTTGCATTCGGGGAATGATGGTGCAGTTTTTTGGCCAACAGGAAAAGGATTAGGGCCCGTAGCACATTGCTGAGCAAGATGTACTCATCATTACCTCCCCAAGGACAACATGGAGGCGCAACTCCCCCCCCCCCTCACCTTCTCCCCTGTTCCATTTCATGAGAAATGTTTGGCTATGGGCTGTCAGCCTGCATACAACTTGTCACTTGAAATTTTAAGCAAACTTGCGGTTTGAGGGATTGTACCTGTCATGAGTGTGATTCTCGTGATCCAAAAACCACTGTACTCTCTGGAATAGTTTCCCTCAAATCTTAAATGAACAAAAGACACCAACTTAATTGTGCCTATCTCAAACTATTTCCACTGTGCCCCTTCAAAACATACTATGCACCCTCAGAAGTTTTTTTTCTTTTCCTTTTTTAGGATGACTAAATCCCTTCTTTCCCTACCCTGCCAAGTGTAATGTTGCAACTGGTATTTGGGGGTCCTTTTGCCAACAAAAGTTCCACTGCCCATTTTTTTTTTTTTTTTTTTAAGATGATGGCTCGATAACCATTGAAATCAAAGTGCATGAAGTTTAGATATAAAGCCACGAAATCCCGCCGCCTCCCGTGACTGGACTGAGAAATTCCTGCAAGATCCTCCCAATCGTCGAGGTGCGAAACTGGCTTGTCAAGTTGAAGAGTTTGTAACGAATCATTTGCTTGATCAAAGTTTCTTTGTGAATTTGTTATCCAGTGGCAAGATTCAGCATTGCTTTCCCCTCTACTATATGATGTACAGTTTGCTGTTTGGATGAACAATGAAACAATCTTGATTATGGGATGAACTACCGGCCTGCATTAAAGATACAATTATCCATAGTTTATCCTCCTTTACAATATCCATAGTTTATCCTCCTTTACAAATTCTCTCAGAAATCATTTATTAGTCCCTGGCCAGGAGGTCCCCTTGACCAAAACAGTTTAAATTTCTAGTTGCCTTGCCCATTCAAATACCTTGCTGCTTGTTTTTTTTTCTCAATTTTATAGTGCCTTTTGCATTATAATTCACTCGAATCTCTCTTACCGAATCTGTATTTTTTAATGCCCATTTGTGCTTTTAAAGTTTTAACTGCTTGTATAGTTCTATATTCTTATACTGTAAGCCATGTTTTAATAATGTCCATTTGTAATGTCCTTTTGTATTGTCTCTTCTTAAATTGTGGCATCAGGAGATTAACTCGATAGTAATTTAGTTTACTTTTTTAAAATCCATCAGGGGTGCTACTTTTTTTTCTTCTCTTTTTCTTGTTCTCTCTCCTAACTGTATGTGCCTGTTTTTTATTGTCTGTACTTGAATTTTTACCTGTGAAATTAATAAATGAAATGAAATGAAATGAAATGAAAGAAAAAAACCCACTGTCTATGCACTGCTGTAAAACACTTTTGAAGAATCGTGGTCTAATTTCATTGATCGGCCTAGGGATAAGCTTAAATGTTACTTCAAGTTCTAAGTTATGTTTAATAACGAAATAGAATGAATGGGTAGGCATACTTGGCTGAGAACTAGTACTAGTCACAAGAACTGTGCTGCCCATTGCACTGCCACTGATAATTAATATGTCTTTGTGCTCAGACCGGAACCCCTCATAAATTTACCGTTTAATATTGGCTGCTAAAACAGATATTTCTCAGCAGTATTTTCATCTGCCCAGCACAATCGGCAGTGATGTAATGCAACTTTAGACTTATTTGGCTTTGGGGTCGGCTTAGCATGAAAGTAGACCCAGGAGATTGGGAAACAGTGAGAGATTTCTTTGTGGCGATTGAAAGGAACAAACCAAAAAACATAGGAACCAATTACAGAATAATTCTAGTGTCTGTCAACGGGTTGAACATGGAGTGACCTCAACTGCACTTGTAGGTCTGAATGGAACTCAACCTGTTGGAATCAATATTTCTCTGATATTATAGAAAAAAAAGACAGGAATAACAGTCAACATCCGGAAAGTCTGGTGAGCCTGTTGAGGCAGAAGCAACGCTCTGTCAGAAAAGGTCAAGCGATATCTTGGACAGAGAGCAGGTGTACAAATATGAATTCAGGTGTAACTTTTGACTTTTTTCAACAAGGTTGCAAAAGTTTGCTCAGAGAAGTACAGGAGAAGTTAAGGGCGGCATTTTTTCCCCTTCCCAGCAAGTGGGAGATTCTCTACCCAGACTTACTAGCAGAGAACAGCTGGACAACATTGAGTCAGTAAATCTGACCACTTCGATCAGAATTTTGAGTTGTTTCCAGCCAGGTGCAGCTTCTGGATTTCTTCCGGATTTCCTCAAAAACGTTTCTGGTCAGTTTCAAGTTTCCACCCCAGCTGACCATATCTTTGGACTGGTTGTAAATTTTCCCAAAGAGAGAGGGAAAGTTGTTTCGCAGACAGGAAACAAACAGTACCTCCAGCAACTCGGCAGGTCCTCCCCGTAGTTTTGAAAATCTAAATGAAAATAGTCCTGCGATGCCAGAATTTGCTTTACCGGAGGATAACAAGGAAACTGAAGCGGAACTGTTGACTTTCCAGAGTTTTTTTCGTGTGGTTTTATCAAGACGTTTGTAATTTTTTTTTGCAAGGTCTGCATAAAAAGAGGATAAAGTTGTCAAGGCTTGACAGGGACAGCTATTGACACATTGCTAACAGTTGTTCAAACAAGCGGGCAGGAAATGGGAGGTGTTGAAAAAAATTGAAGACCCACGTCCCCCCCCCCCCCAAAAAAAAAAATCGGAGAGAAAAAAAAAGAAGTGTATCCCAGACATTTTCTGTTTCATCCACATTGGTGATAGCTTTTATTCGTCGTAGTGTCAGACTTTTACAAAAATACGGGAAGGAGGGGTGGGTTTGAAAAACAGGTTGCTGGTATCCTGTCAGCGGTTCCTGCATCAGATGATGGATTGTCTTTTGGGGATCGAGGTTTTTAAAAGTAGGCAGCTGACCAGACTGTCTGAGCAGAAGACGGATCATTGGCTAATCAGCTGAAAGGATCTCCCACTTTCCCCAGCAGGTGACAAACAGGGTGCAATCAAATGTTTCCATCATGTATCTCCGGTGGACAGATGGGTCTTTTGACCACCTGTGGCGGTGGGGCAGATCGCAGTTTATCACTTTTGATGTTACACTTTGAATACAATATCTGGACCAAGGGCGTAAATCGCTTCCCAAAAGTGGGGGGGGGGGGGGGGGACGGGACATACCTTGATCAGAAGTAATGCGAGGGCAAAGTGCAAAGCCCTAAGGCGTCAGGTTCAGGGCCCACATAAGGGCCCCGAAAAATGTTAGATTCTAGACGCTCTGTGGTGCAATCTGAGGCAGTTTCCGACCACTTTAACCATTTTTTTTAAACAAAAGATCATCATTTAAACACCATTTTCAAGTTTGGAGTTATGAATCAGCTATTCTGAGCTATAGAATCATATGTAGGCTACAATTTTTATTCAGGGACGAAAAAAGTGGGGGGGGGGAGGGTGATAGATATGATATTTGACCAGTAGTTATAATGCAGTGCCTGAAAGTGTAATTGGACAAATTGATAATTGAAGAGAAACACGGTATTTTGTTACAAAATCAAACTTACTTGTTTTGTTGACTTCTTCGAGCAACATCGTTGCCCTTCGTCAGAAGTGTCTTAGAAATTAAAGTCATTTCCAGTATGGAATTAATTTTTTTACTGATACTATTCGTTATTGAAAAGAAATTGCCACTATTAAATTAGAACAAAATTAACCATCTTGTAAAAGAAACGTGTGATGTCAGAAAAGAAATTTGAAATGTGAAAAATATAAAACCTATCCACTGTGTCCCTTCTGGGCTACCTTACAAGGTATTTTTTCCCCATGTCTGTCTTTGAAGACCAGAATCTTACTGACTGACTTATGGGTGTTACATGACACAGGCTTGTAGCTTGGAAGCTGTAGCAAAGCTTTGGGAAATTTCTCTGGGGAAAACTGGAATTTTAAGAATACAGCAAAAAATCTGAATACAGCAAAAAATGTACTTATTTCCCCATATGTGCAGTAAAATTGGGGCATGCATACATGTACTTGTACATGTACGTATCTGGGAGCTCAGCACATAGCACAACTTACATGTTCACAGAAAATTTGGCTGTTCAGGTTTTCAAATAGAGCTAACAACTTAAGAAAGCCTCCATAGTCCGTACAGGATTCTTGAGAATTTTTCTACCTTGAGCTCCCTTAAATAGAAAAAAAATCGGCCAAGCGGGCGAAACCGTTTTAATTGAGTCCTAGGGTCAGACTGCTAGACTTTGGGAAACGCTTCGGGAGGGTGCGGGGAGAAAATATGAAAACATCCCACTCATAACAGGTGTCAAAACAGTGTTTTGAAAGTATAACTTTTTTTTTTGCCGAGGAGAGATTTTGAGCTAGGGATCGTCGGGGTCATTTGTTTTGTATCGCAAGGAGTGGGTGTTGCCGGGTTCTTTACTCCCCTGCGGGTTTTCGCAGCGATACAGGAGACTGAGACGTATCGGTCTCCTACAGGATCAGTTCCCAACACGCCAACAGCTCAAAATCTCATATTTTACCCAATTAGTTAATAGTTTATTTACTGTGTATAGTATATTAACTCCGAGGTGTCAGTTTATTCAATTATTGGTGACCCAGGGGCGGAAATTTAAACCGCATTTTGTTATAAACTCGTTGTGTGTTTTCTTTCTCCCGCCTGTTGAGGTCAGAGGTTAGAGGTAATTTGCATATCTGGGTCAGCAATTTGTCTGTTAGGATTCGATGATTTCTTCAACTGTGTCTTAGTTTTCAGGGGTTACACCAGTTGTGTATTAGTCTATAAAAAAAATGTTTTTGTCCATAACAATTGTTTGGCAAATCAGAAAAGATTTTTGAAAGTACAACATGTGGTACTTTCGACTGCCAAGTCTCCAAATTAATGACAAAATCCTCCCAAAGGAACTCATGAGAATGTCTTGCAATTTGTGAGTTTGGGATGAAGTTACAGCACTACAAGGACTTCTTGTATTTCTTTCAATCCTGTAGGCCTTAAAGTATATAAGGAACCAGAGGAGAAATCTGTTGGGAGTGGGAAAAGGGCCTTGGCTTTCTAGACATTTCTCTAAGAGACTCCAAGCCTCCAAAAATGTGAAACTTGATCAAATTTGACCCAGTTATGGGGAAACACTGGGAAGATTTTTGTTTCCTTATTGATTGATGGTTGTAAGTAATACTCACCAAGTTGCTCCAGGGAGTAAGAATTATTATGGTGTCACGCTACCTTTTAAAAAATCATTCTGTTATAGTTTAAAGGTGATGTACAACATTTGCAAACATCAAAAAAACCCAAAAAAAAACCTACCAGATTATTCTGAAGTGCCTCACTTGACTCTAAGTGAATAATAGTTCCAACTGTCCTGTGAAATCATGGCACCTGGTGTGCTGTTTTCTCAAGAAAAGTGGAATTTTCGTATCAATTTGCAACGATGGTCGGCCGACCATCGTTGGAAAAAATTGACTTTTTTTTCAAATACTGCCCCCAATTTACCAAAATTTAGTAAGTCCACATTTTGTTTGAATTGGTTACACATCCGTGAACGGGTTCAAGCTAGCTAGTCTGGTTCCCTGACCTGCCAATTCCCGATTTCTGAAAATTACAGCCAAAGGAAACGTATATTACCTTTAAGCAGATAATGTTTACTTAGCAAAAAAAAAAAGCCAAATACCAGTCAGAAGCAATATACATTGCATGACATTTTGGCTGGTAACCTATTTTGCCTGAGATTGGTCCCTGATCTCGGCCCAATTTCATTGCTCAACTTACCATTAGCAAAAAAAAAACTCTGCTTACTGCGGCAGATAATTCTGTGTTTACGGTAAGTGCATTTCACGGGTCAGCGAGGCATTTTGGCTTCTGTGCATTCGTACATCCCATAACTAAGGATTCTGTGCTTACTGGGTTAGCACAGAGTTTTTCTGCTAGCACTGTCAGCAGAGAATGGTGATCATGTAAGCGCAGAATTTGGTGGTTAACAAAGTCATGAAATTGGGCCCTGTTTATCTCTGGTTGGGCTTTATAGCTCCTGAAGCATTCTCTCTGTATGTCTCCAAATCTCTCAGACACACCCACGCACCCATCCCACTCGATGCACCCTAGGGAAACCAACTAACAATCCCAACCTATTCAGATGATGTGACCCATTGCTCGGGCACCAGGGAGGCGCATTTTAAAACTTTCTCCCTTTTTCTTCTTTTCTTGTTGTAAAACGAGCCTGTTGTTCTTTTGTTCACATTGATTGGCAGGCCCAAGTGGGAATACATACAAGAGAGAGGTGCGCTGGGTCACAGTTTAATAGACAGACACGTTTGATAGAAGTCTGGCATGTGACAGCAAATTTCTGTCACCCTGGTAATCGTAGATTAAATAGATTGATATTGGAGGCTGTCTCCTGTTGTAACACGGTGAGCACAAGCTTACTCACGTACATTCTTGGCTGTGAACCTGGTGTGGTTTTTCCCAGGGACTGACTGCAGAAGTGGGGGTGGGGCAATGGTGGAAACCCCCCTTCCCTTTTTGAATGTTCTGCCCCCCCCCCCCCACCCTAGTACATTGAAGAAAATTAATGTAAAGGAGTTGAATTGCACATATTGAGAATTTTTTTTTGAAAAGGTTTGATTTGGATCCACTGAAGTTGGGATAGTAAAGCACCTTGTGGAATGTTTCTCAGACATCTCTTGACAGGCATGTCCACATCTGCCAAGAAAACAGCAAGACAATACTAGAGCAAGCTTGAAATCAAAACATACAAATGTCTTGTGCGTTTTCCCCACGGATGCATTCTTGCCCTGCCTCCAGCGTGCATGCAGGGCTATGAAGTTGATTGAATGCATCCGGAAATTTTGAACGGTAATGTCCAGCTCTAGGATTGCTGGAAACGAAAAATTGGAGGTGTGCTTCATTATGGTGGGCTAAGTTTTGAAGATAAAATTGTTATTTTTTATTGTTTATTTACAGTAGTTTAAAAACATTTGACATTTTTTGAAACATTTGATTTTTTTTTGGGGGGGGGGAATTTTCTCACAAAGGAGAAGCACAAAAGTAGGGCTCCTGTCGCTGTTTACAAATGTACCATTGGAGTCCAAACTTTAAGGCCTCAAACCACATTTCCACTTTTGAACAAAATGACAAGAACAAACTTTTGTTGTCAATCATTTTTTGGCTATTATCAAACCTTGGAATTGACAGCCTGTTACTATGCTTCTTTTAATGTCAGACTTCTAGACGTCACTGTTGGTTTTTTTATGAAGAATACCTTCAAAATCAACAGGTGGTGTGGCATCTTGAAGCTTTCATGTTGCAGGGACCTCCCCCACCCCCTCAACCCCCTTGTCACACGCCCTTGACAGCACCTTGACTGTACCCTACACCTCAAGGAAGCTTATCGTATCTCCAGGTTTCCCGCTTTTCCCAAACCTGCCACGAATCTGACTCACGTTTCAAACTGGGCGTTTGCGTTGTGTCCCTTTTTAATATTTTGTTGCTATCTCTCTCTCTCTTTCTGTGTTGAAATGACTGGAGTTTTTTTGCCTTGGGGGGTACGTCGCTCTGTGGGGCGTGACGCGCCTGTCCCGCTGAGAGACAGATATTTTTTTTTACTGGGCAAGGGCCGTCCGGGCATTCATGTGGAACATTTGTGGATTGTAGATGAAAAATGTAGATCTACAGGCGGGACTCGGTATATGTTGAAATGTGGATTCAGTTAACATGAAAAAGAGCCGATTGTGCAATGTAACGCAACAGGATCGGGTGCTAGTCATGCAGGATTTTTGCTGTTGGTAAAAGGGGAAGGGGAGGCGGGGGGATAGATTGTCAGCAAACGATAAGGTTGACTGTGAAACCGCCCCTTATCATGAAAAACGGGAAGCAGTAACGAAAACGTGAAATTGGAGACAAATGTCAGAAATGAAATTATTAAACGATTCGCCTGTTCAACAATTAGGGCCCAAACTTGTGTGCAAAGTGGGGATGAAAAACATTTGAAATACGAGCTCTTAAAAAATATCCTGAGCTTAATGCAGTCCATTAATCTTGATGTAGGCAGCATGTGCAGGTGCGCGGAGTCGTTTCATTAATTCGGTCGAGTTGTTCATTTCTTTTATATATTTTTTTCTGGAACCGCAGTGTTAATGGATGAGGTATTCCAGAAGGGGGAAGCCAATAAATGGTTGACATTTTGTGCTTCACGTGGCTGAGGTTATTTTGAAGAAAAAAACACAATAAAGAGGATTGATGTTTTTGTAGTGTAGTTTGGATTGTGAATAACTCGCCTTAGTTTTAATGGTAGAGTGCAAGTGTTGGTATTCGTATTTTGAAGGAAGTGGGTCCATGTCCTACGTTTTCTTTGTTTAAACGAAAAATGAATGTGTTTTGTTTCATATTTGTATTTTGCAGGTGGTCTACTCCAGAGTTGCTCGTGTATGCAAGGTGAGGATCTATACATTTTTTTTTTTAAATTTGCGGATGTTTTGTTTCCTTTAAGGGATTCAAAAAAATAAACCTACCAACTTTCAAATCATTAGCACCCCTTGGACAAAGACATTGACAAGATGGGGAACCGCCAACATCAGGCTGGATAGCTCAGTTGGTAGCGCGCCGGAACGGCAATCCGGAGGTCGCAGGTTCAAACCGCACCCCAGTCAATTTCTAAGTTGGTTACGTTGAGAACCCTCGTCAGCTATAACAAAAGAAGACAGGGGGACACAGGGTCAGCGAAAGATCGAAATTGATGAATCTGAGGGCAAATAAAACGAACATAGAGGTTGCTGCTGTCATTTTCTATTTTCTGCCTGCATTTTTTTTTTCGGCAACCTGGAATCACCACTAATGGTAATATCAGAATAAGATACATCACTTGATTACAACTTCACTGTAGGTTGGCACCAGCAGGATCCATGTATCAACTAGGGAGTTTTTGTACTGCCTTCCAAAACTTAAATGGAGGGACTTTGAAAACTTCGTTGACAGATGAGGGATGTACAAATGTACCTCCTGTACACTTCCATTATTGTTTGTTATTGGTTGATTGGCAAGAAGGAACACTGTCTTTATTGGATGACAACTTCATTGTTTTTGGTTTTGTTTTCGGGAGCCTGGGAACTCGTCCTTTCCCTAGCACCCGTGCCCCTTTGTCAACTCCAACAAATGTTGCCCGACCACTTAAGGGGATTTTGGGGTCACGGGGCGAACTTTTGAAAGCTTACCATGGGAAATAAATCACCAGCTCTGAATTTCATACGTTTTTTTTTTTTTTTTTTTTTTTTTTCAAAATTAGTTGTTGTCTTGAGTTTGTTATTGTCCTGTTTATGATATTGTTTGCTTAAATAAAATGTCTCTGAAGGGAATTGGAAATTAAAATACCGAAGGTGCTCTGGATCAACAACCTCCTCTATAGTTTTGGAATGTTATTATCTGAATGGGGTTAGAATTTGAAAATAAGAAAAGCAACTGAACATCTTTTTTAGTTGTATGATTTGTGTGAAATTCATTGTTACTACTCCAATAGTAAAGTACATGTAAATCTTCAAAAATTTGATTGCTAGTTAATTTTGTTCAAGCCTTTCAAAAATGGAAAAAATTATGTTTCTGAAACGGCCATTTTCTTTGTCTCAAAACAGAACGACTCCGGAGGACAGTTTTTATTGGAGGACAACTGGACGACTTTTATGAAGGCTCGCATCACATGCACCATCCCAGGAGAATATCCATTTCACTTCAACGAGCTCCGTAAGTCCTTGTCATTTCAGAAGGGAAAAAAAAGAGTTGTTTATTCCTTTCAACCAGCTATTATTAACTGTCGCCCACTTCTGCCTCCTATGAATGCAATTGTTGTTGTTTTATGAAATTCTGTATTTTATTGATGCATGCATAAGAGCATCACTTCATCAGTTCACAGATTTCCTGACAATGGCCACATTTTCTGGAGTTCATTGACATAATTTTCAGCTGTTCAACTATAACAGTTCCGGGATAGTCATAAAAAACAACAATGGAGTCATTGCATGCAAGAGGGATGACCAGTGAAATGAAACTGGTTTTTAGTAAATATTTGTGATGTTTTTATTTGATATGTGACCGGTGATCGGACATGGATGGCTGAAAATTAAGATTGCGGATCGGACAACATAGGCACATGTTCGCTGTTCTTCAGCCAACTATATTTCATTTTTTTCCGGAATGAATAACAATCAACAATCCTGACTGTTAAAAGGGGGGAAAAATTGCATTTTGTAAACAAGAGCAGATTAGCGTTACACCCAGGTTTTTTTGTCAGTATTCAAACAAAAATCAGGGAAAACCTTGAAAATGTCTTTCCGTTTTTCCAGTTAGGGAATATTCAGGGATTTTGACAGTGTGCCATGTGTCCATTGACTGGCTGGCATATGGTGGCTTTTTTGCCTATGTATTATCAGTGTCTTGCTTCGCTTCACTGCAACCACCTCTTGGCTTCCTGGCAACCATATTTCTCATTGGATTTTGGACATTTCTCAGGGAAATATCAGGGGAAACTCAGGGAATTGTATTTTCATAAAAGTACTGGGAACCCTGATTCTTTGAGGGGCATTTCCTGGCCAACTCCAGGAATGTCATTGCACTGTTGGGATCATCATCGATTTGGGCAGTCCATTGTGATCATGATACAGGCATTGTCCGCCGCCAAAAATGCTGTCGGTGACAGATAATTTATGGGCTTTTAGTGCTGCTGAGATTTTTGTCACAAAGCCCTTGGCATCTGTTTGTTGACTTTAACAAAGGCACTGGTGTCAGACACGTTTCTGTAATTGCAAAACAGCATGCGACACGCAGACTGTCTCCAAGTTAATAGTAACAAATTTTTGTGAACCCCTCGACTGTGTCAAACAGAAAAATGTTAAAAGGGAAATTGTTTGTTATCTCCAACTTTCAAACCCTGGGAGGGGAAGGGTTTTGACGCCATTTGGATTGTACGTACAGGCATATTGTAAGTGGCCAAAAAAGATTTGCGTGGGGGGGGGGGGGGGTAGCCACAGACCCATTCAAATTGGCAATTATTATAATGTGAAGTTTTTTTGGGGGGGGGGGAGGCATCAACATTTACACCTCCATATCTGCCAGACTACCGAGGGGGTTGGATAGGCGCTTGTAGCCGAATTATTGCCTGATCTTTGAAATTACCATATATGGTTGTACCCAAATTTTAGGCAGCAAAACTAGATTGTTTAAACACAGTCAGGTATTTAAAACACCTTGATAAAACTTAATTGCCACACGTGCAAATTTTTGCCATATCTGATTGGAACTGTTTGTTTTTACTAATTAGCCCAATGGGCCTAGTTTTATTTTGACAATGTTTACAAGTGCTTATTGCATATGTACATGTAGTTGTTTCAAATATCACATCATCAATTCCTTTCGCCATCAATAACAATACAACCCATGCGCTAATGAGATAAACTACCTTTCTCACTTCATTTTTTTTTTTTCAACCTTCCATCAAACAGAGTCCACCTTTTACGAGGAGTCAACTCAGACCATCTACGGGGTCTTCACCACCCCGAGCGGTGTGGCCCACGCCTCGGCCGTGTGCGCCTTCAGTCTGGCCCACATTGAGGCTTCCTTCCAGGGCCCGTTCAAATACCAACAGAACTCGCGCTCGGCCTGGACGAACCAGATCAACTCCAATCCTCATTTCAATGTGAGTATAGATCTTACATCTTCCTATGAATAGGGAAGGGGAGGGAGTGGTAGGGCTGGTTTCTTAAACTTGCTGTGCCGATAATCAGTTTTGCAGTTATGGCCGCTATAGCAAAAACCCAGCTTTACGGAACATTTTGTGATATAATAAACATCCCCTTTTCAGCATTTGGGACTGATAATTGTTTTGTTATATCGTGTTCTTGGATACTGTAGTTTCATTGGTCTAGAACGGCCATGTGACTAGTCTATAAAAACGCATGTATAGTGGCTAACCTCGTATACAATACGCGTTGCTCGCGCGCGTGTAGAACCTGCACACGCGCTCCCGACTGAGCTAGCTGCATGCAATGCATGCGCAACCGGTACCACACTCAGTCTCATGTCCGGCAAAAAAAGTCTGCCTTAACGCATAAGGTGCTTAGCGAAAATCTACTGTGCTATGGAAAATAAAGCTACTACGAAATCTCAGCCAACTCCTTTTATGTTCGCTGAATTACCGCCTCAAGGAACTGCATATATTTGACACCCAAGCTTTCAACTCCTGTAACTAGGCCAAGTCTTATCTGGGTTTGTATTAATAGTTAAGAAAATGACGGAACACCCCGTGAAGATCTTGATGTTCATTTCTCGGTAACTCACTTATCGCGCAGTTTAAGAAGGTGCTGATTTTTGTCAAAGATGGCAGCGTTCTGTGTTTTGTTTGTCTACCGATGCTTATCTGTGAGTTGGGAATAATTGACAACCTCCCTCCCAAAGGGAACTCACCCAGGGGAACTAACAACCCCTCCCCCCTCAATCAGATGTGCCCACTGAACCCAACTGTCACAAACATGTTCCTGTGAATCACTATGTGACTAATGTAACAGTCCAAGCGTTGACAAAAAGAATATCTATAATTGGCCTGTTTGTTAAAAGATATCCCCGCCCTTTTTCACTCATTGAACCCCTTTGACCTTTGGAAAGATTTTTTTCCTTCGCTTCTTTGATGGAAAGTGAAGGTTGACTCTGTGTGACCCACCCTCCGTTGATAACTTTCACGTCCAAAGATTGATAGGCTAAAACACGTTGGGTTAGTTACCCAATCGGTGTGTTTTCCCCGCAAATAAAGATGTGAATTATATTTTCCAGGCAGAGCCTACCTGTGTCTGACACAAATTGCTCTTGGCATTTTCAAGTCCTTAATTTGCCGCAAACGGTTCAAACTGACTAGCAATTCCTTGAACAAGATCCATCTTCGACATCCTTTAAAACTGATGTTTTCAACACTTGTAGAATCTGTAACCTATCATAGAGTGTTAAACTCTTCCCCTTTTTCTCAGCCACTCCAATTTTCAGAGTTAGAGTGACTTCGTCAGTCGCCCCTTCAAATTGGGTCGCATTTCCCCACGCTATCCATTATCTGAGTACTGATCACTCTTGATCTTCGCTGTAGAATAATTCCACCATCATCTTATTTTTTTTTTTTACTGCGAAGATTAAAAAATACGGGAATAAAAACCAAATCATGACAACCTGGATTGTTTTTTCTAAGACAAGATAAGTTTGGGGTAGCACCATGTGAATAAATCTCTTTTGTGAGTATGTGTGGTTCTGAAAAGAACCGGAGGGACTCAACGTTTCGAACAGTATGCTCTGGCCGTCGTCAGGAGAATGAGGGATTCCAACGATGATGCGATGTTATAAGGATAAGGATTGTTTTTCTATTTACAAATATTGAACTGGATTCTGATTTTTTATTTGAATCGTGGGAGAACAATGAGATAGTGGTGGGATTTAAATCTAGATTTTTTAAAATTCGTTTTGAATTTCACAATTCGGTTTCGATGTTAGAAACCGGATATTTAAAACTAACCTTGAAGAAAAATTAAGCGAACAATTCTTTTTGTGACACAAGCTAAAGAGAACAACTGGAACATCCCCCAATTTGGTCTCTGATTGTAACTGCATTCACTTGCTAAGAGGTCTTCTTGGTATATGAATAGCCTGCCTGTTTGATTTATCAGAGAGCTCCCACCACTTTTTTTCAACATTACAGCTCTGGAGTGTTTTTGTGAAGGCCCAGTGGTCGTTGAATCCTGCAAACTTTACCCAGTCATTGGGAGGGCATTTCATGCGGCACCTCACTCGTCACTTTTTGTAGTGCATGACTGTGTGCTGGATGAGAACTTCCGGAAAAATCAGAAAACCCTCATTCGGTTTGAAAAAAAAATTAGGATGACCGGATTTACAATGAGGCAGTTTTTAGGAAAAAAACTCCTTAGAAATCCAAGATCAATGTTCACCAGGAAAGGAATCTTTCAGTAGCAGTGAATCACGAAGTGGAAATAAAAGCCAGGGGCTTGGGTGATAATCGAGGACTGCAGATGCACAATAATTCGCAGCTTGAACGGGCTTTTCTCCAGCGAAGCACATTGGACGAGGCTCAATGTCATCTGTGTTTCTGCACAACCTACTTTAGTGTTTGGGGAGACTGCGTCTTGTGACTGACTGAAATGACAGTGCGGGACGGATCTGTCCGCAACTTTGTTGGGTGGTTGGAGATTGTTGTTGGCGGTTGCTTAACAGACTCTGTTTATGGACTGCAGAGGGCGCTATCTGGCCTACTCGCAAGAGCTAGTGAAGGACACACCTTGTGCACGCACACGCAGTCATACTTTACCATTACATCTGAGGACAATCAACGCATTGTGTTTCCCTTTGTTCCTGTAATGTAACACTCTCACATAGACTAAGCACACACATGTTCATTTGAGGACCATTCTCAACAAAAGAAACTCGCACATGTACATATCCCTATAATCCTCCAAGATTATACCTCCCACCATGCAGGTATCCAAATCAGATTCATAAACTAATGATTCACATATTTTGATTTCGTCTTTGCTGGTTCTTGCCCCCTTTTTCCCCCCACAAGGAGTGCGTTTCTTGAACTCAGCACATGCAGGACATTAGCTCTGGTGTGAACGCTGTCACTGTTGACTGAGATGGAGACAACAACCTGAAGCATTCTGTCCAGTCACTCCCTTGAAATCACAGACATTCAGCACAAGACACTAAATCACACAACCTCACTAAACAAACTACAAAGTGTCATCAGACTTGCGAATTAATATATGGGTGACCCTTTTTTTGTTTTGTTTAATCTGGTTTATAGATGGTCTTGCTTGAAATCACAGCCATTAAGCACTGCACACTAAATCATGTACAATAAACAAAATACAAAGTATTATCAGACTTGCGAATTAAAATAGGATTGGCCCTTCTTGTAACCATCTGGTTGTTAAGACCATACTCGGCGTCATTGGACTGAGACAAAGAGACAACGAGACTGCACCATGATGATTATTTTTCCGTCTGAACCTGTCCGAAGTATTCCTGTCCAAATTATGTTATGGACGTTTACTTACAGACGGACGATGATCCCACACTTTTTTTACACTAACCTTGTGAGTGTCAACATCTTGTCCCAATTTGTAGACAGAGGTTGACTCACGGTTCCAATGTGGTCTCAATTCCAACTCGGCCCCTGACTATAAGAGAAGGGAATTGACCAAGTCTGGTCGTCTCTTGGGGTTGACCTTCTGTAACTGAAGGGCAGTGGGATGTTAAGGTGTGGCACAGGTTTATTGTCATGTCTGGTGCTGATGTGGGGAGGGGTGGGGCCAGGCCCGTCGCGAGGGGGGGTGGAGCCAGGGGGGCCCCTCTGACAAGGAACTGCCCCCCCCCCACATCGACAAAAACCATAAGTGTAAAAATTATATATAGGTGTGTTTTTTCCCCTTTTGGTGTTCTCCCCTAGTTTGTACTGTGGCCTCCTAATGCCTGGAGCTGGCGACACTTCTTGTGTGTGTTTTTTTTTTTGGGGGGGGGCAGAATTCAAAATTTGTCAGAAATATTTGGGACAAAGTCTACGACTCCCAACTATGACCAATTTTGATATGTTGAGGTATACTTTGACAGTTATGAATATTAAAACAAAATCAAGGAATGATGCACCTCTCCTACCCTGAGGCATTGCTTGGTCGTTGGTAAAAACCCCAGCTTGTTTCGGTTGTGGAAATTTCAAGAATCCTGTCAGAACAAAAATGTTTTGAAACCGAAACAAAATTGGGTGTTTTGCTCAGAGACAGATCCCCCAGCCACCCACCCACCCCTGCCAAGAACCTTTCATTACGTCTCTAAGGACATGGAAACCAGTTCTGGCTGGGTACCAACACAGCGAAGACGGACCCTCGTTAAGCCAATTTCTGTTTCCAGCAATCCTGCTCCAGATACTAAACCCGTTCCCCCAGAAACCCAATTCTTGGCCAAACTCTAGCCGACAAAAACGGGCAAAAACACATCACGTACCTCGAATACACCGCGCAAGTACAGCCTTAACTGCTGCAAATTAAAAACTGAAATGAAATAAGTGCATTTTTTTAAGGTCAGTTTTACCGGCAGATATCCTTTTCTTAATTCGGGCAAACTACATGATGCATGGACAGGTTGCCGCAAACAGACGGTAACATAATTGATGGCAGAGGCAGAGTGACATCTGAAATTTCCAAGCGGCTTTCGAGTTTCAGTTGTGTTTTCCAGCCCTAATCTGTCTTTTACAATGGGCCTTAAACTTGACCGAGAAAGAAGAAAAAAGAAATTCCAAAATTGACTGATGGATTGAACCAATTACTAATACAAAAAAAAGAATGTATTAATAAATGTTCAAGGCCATACCGGTGTATCTGGCTATCATCGCATATTCCAGGATTTCCAGACACTGAGTTTGATTCCGTGCAGGCCAGAAAATGCCCTCTTTCTCTTTAAAGTGAAGTACGTTAGTACAATTCCCTTTGGAAAATCTTAACCGGCTTTGCCCCCCCTCCCCCCCCCCCCCCCCACCCCAAACCTCTCATAAAGTTAATCAGGATAGTTACTTGCTTTTCCAGACCTGTCTCATTTTTTCATAACCGGCCATAAATTCAGCGGCTTATTATTGTCTTCCCCGCGTGTCAATTTAACAGGTTTGAGTTATTTTTAGGACAATGTTGTTGAGACTGGCTCCCCAACCGTTAATTACGGCGGGGTGATAAGGGACGGTACTTGGGGATTAGAAGGAGCCGATACGGCTTCCCTGTGGACTCCTCCAAGGGAAGTGCGGACTTGTAATTATTGAGTTATGAAAAACGGAGTGATATATCCCCGCTGAGCTGTTTCTGCCAGCAGCTTCTGCTGAAGCGCAGCGTGGCTTTTATCAAGTGTAAAATGATCGCGTCAAGTAGAAGAGGGTGTGTAGGGCTTCGGGGAGTCTGGGCGTGTGCTGGCTTCAAAAGGAGGGTAAATAACTTGCTGAAAAAAGAAGACAGATTTTAAAGGATCAGATGTGAATGTTTGAAAGTTCCATTCTTTAAACTTCAGAAAGTTTGGGTATTTTCATAAAACAGTATACTGAAAAATGCCACTCTATTAAAAACTACCTTTTGAGGATGGAATAGAAGAGGGCAACGCAAAGTTTTACTCAGCAAAAACTTGGGTACAAATCAAAGATAATGCCTGTTGCATCACACTTTGCCGGGCAGTATTTGCTACTTCATGAACCTTAGGACAATGGTAATGCTTTATTCTTAACAAGGAGGCAACGGAATTGAGCGGTGGGTTTTATCTGGAGTGGGGGTAATGGGTTAGGGTGCTTTTATTAGGCTTTACGTCTGAGGATCCGAGACAATGGGTTACCTGCGATAACAATAAACCTGGGAACCTTAGCCAAGTACTCTGAAGGTTTTCTTGTACAAACCTTATGGGACAGTTCGAGAAAAAGTTGACGTCCAAACAATAGGAACAAAAGAAGGGAACAATAGGGGTCCTCGGATGTGTAGTAAAACACGACCGGGTGCACTGGTAGCCTATGTTTCTTATTTGAAACGGTGAATGACGCGATATGGTACCAACTAATTTTTGGCTGAGGCAGACCACTCAGGCCACCTGCGATCAAACTTGGCTCACGAACAAAAAAAATCTCAAAGGTCATCGTGAATGTCCCAGGTGGGTCTGGGAATTCCCAGGTGAATATCTCTCTTATGGTGACCAGTAATCTTGACATTGTCCAGCTCTGGCTAGTTCCTAACTTTTTTTCTCGTTGTAGTATCCTCACCCATGAGATTTTTTTTATTCTGCCAATACAAATTTCCCCCTGGTATTAATTTGATTCAAAGTGACCTTATCAAGCCGAAATAAAGAACTGAATTCTCCCGGGAACGCTTATCGCCATGCAAAAACAATACTTGCCAACAAACAGGGGTGGCAATTTTTGGGGGGCGAACAAAAACAGCAAGAAACCAGGATACGGTTTTCCCCCAGATACTACAGCCCTGTTTCTTGCAGTGCCCACCCTGTTTTGGAAACCCTTAACATAAACCACATTGTGCGACAGCGGCTTGAGATGTTTGTGGGGGAAACGATAGAGAGAGAGAAAGACGCTTAAAAAACTACAGAAATGAGACACAAGGAGTTGGGGAACAAAAAATTCCTGAGGCTGCGGGACCGAAACTCTGATAAGTAGGAGATAAGCGAAGGCTTTTCCTCACTATCATGGGACAGGCTTAGGGTGAAGGAAGGGCAAAATCTGATGTCCCAGTTCCCCCGTCTTGGAGCACCTGATCTGAGTTTGACTCTCACACACACACCTGGTTTCCGTGGTACACCCCTTAAAAATGATCCTTCACCCTACTTGAAGGACCCAGTGACACAGCATTTACTCCCCCTGGCCATGCAGTGGTCGGGTATTGGATTGCTTCATTTTAAATGAGAGAAAGTTACACTACAAAAGCACTGCGGATCATGGAAAGAAGTGCACATTTGAACTAGAGCTTAAGTCAAGTGCAGAATTGGCCTGGGGAAAAAAAGGCACAAAAAAGTGCAGACAGGGATGTCAAGTTCATCAGTCGAGTCCATCACAAGTCCCTGCATTAGTCCATCACAAGTCCTCCATTCCCAATTGAGCTCACAAGCTATTCCAATGAGCTTTAACAAAGGCATTCCTTGGTGATTGTTCATCCACTGTTACGTGTGACTGGACTTGTGAATTACATGTGATGGACTTGTGATAGACTTGACTACATTGTATATCCCTGCATGCAGACTTGACTCGAGGTCCAGACCCAATTTAATGGTGCTACAAAGCAGAATTCATTGCTTACCAAATTCATGTGCTTAACTAAAAATCTGCTGGAAACTAGTCACTAGCAGTGTAAGTCCCATGGCATTTGGCTGGTTACCTTTTTTGTTGTTGCTAAGCACATATTTTCTGTGCTTAACAAATTCGCTGTAGCAACTCTTTGAAATTGGGCCCAGGTTCAATTGTAGATTTCAGTCTTGATTCCAAAAGTACACATGTAATCTTCCGTTCTCTCTTGCCCATTTTTGTATGCAAGTGGTCTTTAATATCCCCTCCCCACCCTTTATTGCCTTCGATCCTGAACGAGACTCGACTACCACATTGGCGCATTCTGTGTCTATATTTTCTGCATCATGGGGAGATTAGGAGACGTCTTTCGTGCTATTTCTGTCCACCTCGGCACAAATCAACAGCACATTACCTTAATGACCATTTGAGCGAAACATTGGCTGACATTTTGCAAATCTCCCGCCCACCTCGGTATCTCTTGATTGAAAGTGGCTTTAGCGGAGGGAAAGCCCTCGTTCATCGCACCCTATTCCACATGGATTGCCTTCCTCGCCTCTGTGAAATGATTGCTCCCCGTCTGCCTTTCGATTTTTTTCTCTCTCTCTCTTACTTGGTGTCGTACTTTCATCGAGTACCTTTCACATGTTGCTAATGAACCAGGGAGGCGGATTGATGCTTTTCCTGGGGACCTTTATTGACTGAAAATGGGAAAATCTCTTTGCGAGCTGTTGATCGTTGGGATTTGGTGAAACGTCTGGTATTTTGGTGACGAAAGGAAGACTTAAAATTAGGGTAGTGAGGCCTGTTTGCTATACATAGAATCCATTTAGAGTGCAAATTTGGGTGCTTTGGCTTTTAAGTCCCTCCAGATTTCTTAATATTATTACCCCTGCTCATCGGGCCAATGAAATCATACCATATACACACTCATGCCATAACTGGGTACCCATTCACCCCTTGGTGGGGAGAAGCAAAGATTGACAAAGTGTCTTGCCCAAGGACACACGTACCACGACCCTGGCTGGGCTCGAACCCACAAGATCTTGAGTTCAGTGAACCAGACCACGATGCCGCGGCACTCACTACACATGGCATCCATGATTCTATTCAACTCCCCCCCCCCCTCCTCGTAGGGCAACTTGCTATTGGTCTCTGCTCAGTCACACATCATCACCAAATGCTTTCAGGATCCAGGGGCCCAGCAAACAAAGCCACAGGCTGGAACCTTGTCGTGGACTGGCCCTAGCAAAATAAAGGTGGGAGTGGAAGTACTCCACATCCCAAAACATAACCACTGGCCCCCTTCACCCTGGCCTGTGGCATTTATGTGCTTAGTCCCGCCATGCCTACTCTCCCGGCACTCCACAAATAGCCGCAAGTTCTTTTGCTTTCGGGGGAGGAATTGTTAAAGAAGATGCAGCACTGCAAGCGACTCCAACTTTGTCCACAAAAGCAGCCATTAAATCAACAAAAAGCACTTCGGTGACCCGACCTCTATTTGGGAGCTAAATCTGAAAATTGGGGTTTTTTTTTCTCAGATAGTTAGCAGCCTGCTGTTTTACATTCTGTCCATTTTTTTTTCATTTACAGCTTTCAATTCCCGTGCCAATTTATGACCCTTTTTTAGAGTGTTTTGCATAATTGGCATTCCCCTGTTTCATTCCCTCAAGAGAACATGTCCAAGTGTTGGTGACAAACTACACAGACATTTTTATTTTTTTTTGATTTTTTTTTGGCCTCTCTGACTTGTCCGGAATTTTGGATTGTCATTTCTTGAACGATATTAAAGTTGACATTAAGCAAAATACTTGAACCAGATTGTTTTTTATTTTTAAACTTGGATGAAACGAGCAGAAAAGGGGGCATTTAACAAGTATTTCAACCTCCTTTGTGCCTAAGTACGCAGACTTCAGCAAACTGACAAATATTTTGCAGCTATTTTAGCCAGGATGGGAACATGACTCAGTGCGAAGGAAACAGTGCCAGTTACTGCTTTGTACAGCGCATATTGTTTGTGTTTCAAATGAGGGAGATTTGCGTTTGTTTTTCATGCCATTGCGAAGTGTACAGGTTAGCCTGGCAAATTTTGCCTTTCCTAACATAATTGCTAAAAATGTGTTTAATTTTTGTGAACTTGTAGCAATCAGTGTTTGCATAGTTCACTTAAATTACCCCTAGCCTGTAATTTTTTTTAAAGAAAAAGTCTTGAAATTTACAAGGTTTATTATTTTTGGGGGTCTTTTTAGTGGCATGTTTCAGACACTGTCCCCTGCAATAGTGGTATCATGGAGAATTGTTATCATCTTACTTTTCAATTTTTTTTTGCTTTTCTTGCTCCTAGTGCAACATGCAGCAGAGTCGGAATCTTCAAGACGCTCAGAAGTACCAGCTGATGGCCGGTGAGGTGGTCCCATCCAACCGAGTGCCTCTGTTCGTGTCCAAGCCGCAAAAACCACAGTAAGTCATCTGTCAAAACTTTGTCCAACACATTACATCTTTCAAACGTAAATAACGATCGGCAAGCAAACGTGAATCCTTGATCTCAATTGGTCGATCCATGGCAACAGGAGTGTGGTATTATCCCGTGTTGCACCGAGCGTACAGCGCGCTGTTATAAGATAGGCATGTTTTTTTTACAGCGTGCACATGTGTAATGGGAGTACAGTATGTCTGAAACGTGACCACAGCGAACCTGAAGTTTTCTTAATTTAAAGATAAATTTGTTATCCCACTCGTGCTCGGGAAACACAAAACAATGTTGTGTGTCAGTGTTTCATACAACAGAAGCAGCTAGGCCTACAATTGTCCTTGTTTCACTACTTTTAAGGCAGCATCCTAAGGTGTGTGTGTGGGGGGTGGGGGGGGGAAGGGGGGTCATTCTCCCCCATGATTGTCCTTTGTTGTATCTTTTATTTCCCCTGGGGCGAGAGTGCGTCACTTGCCAAATTTGAACTTTTGTTGTGTCATTTCCTTTACCTTGTCTCCTCAAATTTGGGGTTCGTGCCCTTCTATTCTCGTTGCTGATTTTACCTGGATGGCTCAAGACATTTATGGGATCCGCCCGTCAGTGCAGCATCGTCACTGCAATTTCTGTCTTCAGAGTCTTTGGTTTTATTTGTACCACCTGAAATTGAAATCAAGAGCGGATTGAAAATAGCCAGACTAGGTTTGGGTTGACAGGTTTCAGTTAACAAAAAAAGTGAATATTTTGAAAGGTATAACGAGGGTTATTTGTTTTCATTGAGAAATTGCTGCTTTCTGCCCGCTTGTTGCCCCCATGAGCAACCCCATGTCGCTCGATTTGTGCACTGGCAAATGTCGAGTCTGTTAAAAACAACCCAATAAACTGCGTGCACGGTGGATGACGGCTTTTTACTCTACGTGACTCAAGTCCATTCGGAAACAAGTTTCACTCCAAACTCAAAGGAGCAAATCAAAAGACAGAGAGAGAGAGAGAGAGAGAGAGAGAGAAGCTGATCCACCTTTGTTAGATTATGCCGACTGATTGTTTAATTCCCCTGGAGAATCGGCCCTTAATCCCTGAGGAGGGATGTTGGAGGGTGAATGTCTGCTCGGGATGCCTCTAGAGAGACGAGAGAGGGAGAGAGAAACTCAGGATGAAAATGGAAGATCCTGTCCCGTACCTTGGCCAGCCCTTGAGCAGGGCAACAACAAGTTTTGTTGTGAGGAAGCTAGGCTCGAGGAAGTGAGTTGTGTATCTATGTTTAGCGCTGAGCTAGACTGCTGCAGGATTGGGTGGAGGGGAAAGTCTTACAACCGACAATGCGGGATGGGTAAAACAAATAAAGGGCAGCGGCGTGGCAAGGATACAATTGATTTGTCAGCACGCTGCGAAGGCGCTTGACTTTTGTACAAGTCATGCTATGTGTAGGTTGTTAAGCTGCATGCTTGAATTGTGAAGATCTGCACATTTTGTTCCGCATTGTGTTTCATCAAGTCGGACTTTTTAAGAATTGAGATATTTATTTATTTGGATTCTGTAGAATAAGAGCTTTCCACTGGTATATAACGTTTAGGGGTACTGAATTCGTTAATGGAAATATAGACAATCAACATACTTGAAGTTATAAAACTGATTCTCGAGAAAATGGCATTTAAAAATCCTGTAGTTGTGTTACAGTGAATGAACAGTCAACTCATAAAACGGAATGAAAATAGGTTTTAAAGATTTCTGACACAACAACAAAAAATGAAGAAAGGTAAAAGAGGGCCTACAAATCAAGGTTGGAAACAATAAAAATGACCTTCAAATTTTGAATTTGCCCCACTGTACTGCAAATGGCAGTTTTGACTGTAAGTGTAAGCTCATTTTGTGGTCATACAGGTCACAAATGCTTTCCATTTTGGTTTTCTTTAAGCCACCTACATCATTCCCTCAGCCCCCAGCCCCACCCCAACCTCACCCCACCTACCCAACCCCCAACCTACCGTACCCTACCCCACCCCACCCCACCCCACCCCACCCTATCCCACCCTACCCTACCCTACTTACCATCAACCTTAATATAATCACACCGACTGCCTGTCTGCCCAAATTACCCAGCCAGCCAAGAACACACCTCTTGGCAAGGTGAAGCCAGTGACAGCATTCCAGCATCAAAACACATCCTGTCTTGACAGAAACTTCAATTCACTCAAAATCTTACAGTACACACAGACTACTTTTTTCTTATCTTGAGAGCTTTTTGAGCCTAAGTGAGATGGATGAGAGTGTCATGCTGGAAACTGTGGGCTGCAATTACAACGTGTCAGTTATACCGGATAATAATGTCAGTTGTTAAACAGCAGTCAAATAGCAGTCCTTCCTGCAATTACGGGTTGGTTTCAGTTCGAAGAATCAGTAAACACTTTCTTTGGAGTTGAGTGTTTTGTTGCCTTGCATAATGGGGTCTCCTTTGATAATGTCTGGGTCGGGATTTGCGTGTGTGATGAGAGGCTTGTGAAGCCATAACTTTTGTGTCATATTATCACCCTTTTTTTGTCTGGCTTCTAATATTAAATTCAACATAAGTGCCAATAGAAGGTGATGACTCTCCCGAGTACCCTTGATTTTACCAGTGATACTTTGTGAGAGTACCGGGGATATTCTGGCAGAGTACCAATGATGACTCTCTTAATTACCCATGATATTATCTGATTGGTTACCAGTGGTAGTGTGAGAGAAACAGTGATTATTCAGCAAAGGACCAATGTTGACTCATCAGAGTTACGAGTGATATTTCACCGGTGATATGTCACACGAGCAGGGTTGGATTAAGTGGTCCTTAGGCGCTAGGCACCAGTGATCATAGGCCGTACTCCGCCCAAGGCAACGGCACCAATTTCAAGTTGTTGCTAAGCAAGCCAGGCCAAACTGGTAGCTCTAAAAGCTTGTTGTCACTGTGCTTCAGAACGACAAACTTCACACGTAAATTTATGCAGCTTCAACAGTGTCGGTTGTTGAAATCAAAAATCCTGAGAGACATGCTTAGAACTTCCTTAAAACTTTCTTGTGTGTGCGTGGGTGTTGGTGTTATGGCACACTGCGGTAATTTCATTTTGTAGGCCCCTAAATTTTTTGTAGACCCCCAAGTTTTTCGTAGGCCCTAGGCACAGTGCCTACTGTGCCTATTGGAATATCCGGGCCTGCACTGAGTACCAGTGATGCTACAGTAGACTGTACACAGACACCTTAATAAAACCCACAGACTATAGATCCCCGGGGTGCTATAAATTAGCAGTCTCTTGACTAGGATCATACTAGCGTGAATCCTTCATGGTATGTTTTTTCAAACCACCAGAGGCCGCAGGCACGCATCGTAAACGGCCTGTATTTTGACACATTGACTTGTTGCCCTGTTGTATGAAATTGAAATCTCCTGAATTTAGAGACACGATCCCTGGAGAAGCTTGTGGAGTTTGCAGTTCGCAAACATCTCTGGTCCCATCATGGGTATATTTTCAAACTTGAACGTTAGCAAAGACAGACCCACTGATAGGATTGTGGTCAGTAAGCATTCGTCACTGAGCAGAGGAAGTAACTATACTCACATTTTTTTTTAGGCCTTTTCACACTAGACAAATCTCGGGGATGATGCAGGGTTGACCAAGGGTTGAAAATATGCGGCGTTTCACACTTGAACATGTTTAACCCTGCGCCAACCCTGCGTCAACCCTGAGATTGATTTCGCCACGGGTTGACCTCAAACCTGCTCCAGACCGGGGTTGAGATTTTCAACCGGGGTTGAAACTGTCACCACGGGTTTCAAACAGTAGTATCCAAGCGAAATAAGCTCGGTCTGCACGAAACAAGTGTGAAACGATGCGGGGTTGAACATGGGGTTGAAAAATCAAAAACTCAACCCGGGGTGGCACTGGGTTTGCCCAGGGTTGAGTGGCTCTAGTGTGAAAAGGCCTGCCTTTCCCAAAATTGTCTTCCCTACCCATGTTGAAGTTAAACAAAGCTCCTCTGTGAACAGAGGTCCCACCGAACATGGGTGGACACGTTTACATCTCAGGTTGTAGACGGATCGGCTGTAGATTCTGGATATTCTACCTTGGTAGAGCCTCTCCACCCTGGTCCTGACCAGGGTTGGATTTTAGACCTGTGAAGAAGCCGTGTTTGATTCTTGGTAATGTGAAAGTGGTTCACACACAGATTTTGGACAGTGTGAAAGGCCCTAACGTGGCTGTCAACCAAAATAGTTCTACTTACTATTGCACTTTATAAACTCCCCACTAACAATGTTCCGGTTGGACTCCAGATCTGCTCTTCTCACTTTTCAAGTCCCTCGTCGCCACGGTTGTCTAGATCGATTACATTCTACAAATGCATGTGATGAAGTTTGATCAAATTGAATTGATTGGCCAATGTTATCAAAGGAACTCTTGGCCTACTAAGCCTGCAAATTTGTTTTCCGAGACTCGCAGATAAACACGAAATCTTGGCAAGTGTTGAAAAGTCAAGCCAAATTAAAACAAGATTTTTTGTAACAAATGACAGGTCTGTTTGACAGGGAAAGTCACTACCTGTTGAGGAGCTACCTCTTGAGGAGCTACCTCAGCCACCGAAAGCAAACACTTAAGAAAAATCCTGGAAGAGTTTGACAGAAAACATACATCCTGGCTTGTAAAATGGAGACACTTGACTTTCCCAGGAAGACTTTCCTAACGGGTTGAGTAAAATTGATTTTTGGGTCCAACCAGTTGTCACTTTTTTACAGAAGTGTGCCTGCCGAGTCCCTGGTTTTTAATTCTGATTGACATAATGGTTTGAGTTTGATGTTCTGGTCTAAGTTGTAGTTCATATCCTGTTTGTGGTTTAGTTCTGATTCTCCCACAGTTAAGGCGTTGTTCAGGCTTTAGGTTTATGGTTCTTGTTCATGATAGTGAATTTGGGTGTTTCACAATGCAGTGCACCACCAATGGTTTGCCACAGAGAGTTCATATTCCCAGTGTGTTGTGGGAGACGGTTGAAATTCGCAGCGAGGGCTACCGGTATTTGAAATTGTTCGTTTGGTCAATACTTTCGTAAGCGTATGATTTGAGTATCTGTTTGCCCTTTTCTTTTCTTTTTTATCATATGTTGTTTTTTGTAAGGCGGCAGAATGCTATGCCCCTATCCTTAACAAATCGGCTTAAGTTGTCTACTGATACTCGTTCAAGTTGGCCGTGTTTTGTCGACTGTAAACTTGAAAAATGGTCTCTCCTTGGTAAACTCTTGGTGGCGCACTGCATTATGAAACACCCAAATTGGGACGTACTCTCTTTTTCAAACAACCATTTCTGCTGTTTTGTTCTCCTTGTATGGGCCCATCGTAGTTTTACTTCTTGTCTTCGTTGATCATACTACTGCATTATACTTGTGGTTTCTTTAAGTCCCTTCTCTAAACCACAGACGTTCTTGATCTTGTCCTAATTTGAGTCCTGAATCCCCAGTTGAGGTTCATGTTACCGTGGGTTTTTGTTCATAATGTGGTTTTACAGTTGATGAAACAATGTTTTGTGGTCTTGTGTTGTGGGTTGTGGTTTTTGGCTTTCTTTAGCATGGCTTTCCAATCCACTGTCTGATGAGCATTTACAATGTATCCCAGTAATAAATGGAGGTAAACTCCTTTTGGAGCAGTGACCTGATGTAATGCATTAGGTATTTTTCCTTTTCTGTAGAGCTCTGTAAGAGACAAAGGTCACTTCTTCTGTTGATGATGTGCAGTAGCAAGCAAACATCTGAGGAGAGGAAGACAACTATTGAAGGATAGATTTCCACTTTTCTTTGGGGAAGGGAGAAAGGAGTTAACAAATTATCGGTCGATTCTCTTGTGTGGCCACAGTGGCAAAAATACTTCTAAAAAGTTATGCCAAGGATGGAAGGCATTCCCTTGACACATGATGCATTACGTGATTATTCATTGTCAACCCTCGCATCTTGAAATTCCATTGCAGAGAAAATAAAGAAACAAGTAGCCCAGATCATTTCTGCGATTGCGTCCCATTCCCCCGGTGGGATGACCTTCCCTTTCTCAGGACTCGGCAATAAATCACCGGCCTGTCTAGTTTCAGATGAGCTAACAAAAGTCTCCAGAAAAATAGAAGGAAATTAAATCTTGAGCAAGGAGGCAAAAAACCTCAATAACAGCCCTCCAAAATGTTGCCAACTGGTTATGACAACTCCCTTGAAGAAAGCCAATGCCCTGTGAATGTTAATTCACAAATCTTGAGAAGTTGTGTTGTTCCTCTGTCTCCTGAATGAAATCTGTAAAACGTGTGCAGAGAAGAAATTCTCTTTCTCATTCTTAGGTGTTGCCTGTTCAGTTCATTGACACCAATTAAGCCAGTTGAAGCCGAGCCCTATATGACATGAACACCTCAATTTCTCTCTTTACAACCGTCAGACCCTCCCCTCCCGCGGTATTATTGCATTTCCTAGAGGGTAATTACTCCCAAATCGCATTTTCTTGGGAGTCAAATTCCACACTGATTGTTCCCCTCAATTCTCATTGCAATCGATCCCACTGTTCAGTGTTGTATAATGTTTATAGACTCGGTGTGATTTCGGAGATGGAGGTGGAGAGAATTAAATTGCCTTTTTTGAACTGAGAGTATAAAAAGGGGATCTAAATTAAGGTGAAGAAGATTAAGAGGAGTAGGTTTTTTCCCCCCGGACAGATATTTGGTAATTGCTAGGTCTTTTATGAGTGTGTTAAACACGAAATCCGGGCTTGAAATACCCACTGGAATAGTGGACTGAATCATAGCAGTGAGAACATCAGAAGTAATCCTTCAATCTGGTGGTTTATACAAAAACTTCACACCTCTCCTGGCCAATTTGACCAAGTCATAGCTCTATTGAGGTTCTTAATCCTTTTTCTCCAAGTGTTATTTAGGTACTGGCTTTTGAAAACCTGCTTGTCAGTGTCACTTCTGTTAGATTAAAACCTTGGGTTTGGTTCTGTGCAGGAACTGTGCAAATAAGAGGACACTCTTCATTCAGCTCTCCTTCTGTCTACAAAATTGATTCACTCGAAGTAAAAGAGGAAAAACACAGTTTACTTTAATTAATGTGCATTCTTAGATGGAACTTTAGCTAGGGAACAACATTATGGTCACGTAGTTTTATCCTGGAAACCACTGTACCGAGCACTGACTCCTTTGGTTGGGTTCAGCTGCAGTTCTGTTCTTGCCTTGGTTGTCATATTTTTCAATTAGTAACCCAATAATTCTCAAACATACTGCAGTTCCAGAGTCTCAGCAAACCAAATAGGCATAGTATAAGCAGGACTGAAGTCAACCCCAATTTTGTTGGTTTTGGACAGGCAAATTTGACTAGATTCGGGAGTTGTTCCCATACAACTGCAACAGTTTATCTGTCAATGTAGTCACTCCTAACTGTTTCAAATGTCAAACTTGTCATGAACCTTTCAAATTTGTGGAATAATTTGGTGCGACACAACTCTTAAATACAGTCTTTAAAATGAAAGAGATATAGCACCCTCGAACCAAGGTCAGTAATCTACCCTCAAGAACAGATTGAGGTTACATTTTTAGCTTTACCTTTGGTGATCTACAGCTCGACATAGCACTTAAAAAATACTACATGACCTGCTCCAGAAGTGACCATTTTGCCAGTTGTCTCCGATAAATATCTCACCATTGGCCAATTATACAAGCTCCGGACAGATTTGTGACCTGCAGTAGACCTCCTTTACATGAAAAGAGAACTTTTACCACAAAAATGCAGAGCTTTTAACCACACAAAGCCGCAATCTAAATATTTAATGGAGCAAATCTCTACCAAAAGATACGGCGTACTCCTGAGGGGAATGGGAGTTTTTTTGTAGCTCGAGGGGTCAGCTGAAAAACGCGTCGCCAAAATTTACGATTTTCTTGAACTGGCATTTGTAGAGATTTGGGGGGGGTTTTTTGGAAGGGGGAGTTGATTGAACTGAGTTCAGAGGGTAGATCTGAGGCTTGGGTCCTTGGAGGTTGCCTGGCCGAGGGTTTGAAATCACTGGGGAAGAAAAGGGTGGAACAGAATGCCCGGAGGTTGGAATGGGTGACAACTTAAAAGTTTAGCCCCGGGGCCAACGTCTAATCCTGATTTGGTTTTAAATGAGCCCATCAGTTATTGGAGAGTTTTGGGGTTAAGATTTGGTGTCTTGGGACTTGAGAATGTCTTACTTTTCTCCTGAAATAAACCGAGAAAGTTTATGTTCCTTTCTCATACCACCACCCACCCACCTACAGGGGTATACTGGTGGAGTCTCATTTAAAGAGTGCTCCGATTAAAATATTTGTGTGTGTGCTGGCTTGCATTGTTTGTAAGGTCAGAATTTTCTTCGGACAGTACTATACAGTAAAGATGTAGATTTATATGAAATGTGGACATATTACAGGGTGAGTCAAAAAGAAAGTGACCGAATAATTAGAAAAAAATATTTTTTTAAATATGTGGCTCTTTTCATTTCATTAAAAAAAACCACAGGCATAAAGTACATGTTATGGACTAGTAACTGTGAAAATTTCATGTAATTTGCATACTCCATTCCCAAGTTACGTCTATTTTAATAAGAAGATCACACAATTCAGCTTTTGTTAAAAATACACCCTGTTTTGATTTTTAATTTGAACCAGTTCTACTGGCAGCTCCAGAAACCCAAATAACCTTAGTTTCCCAAGGTTTTGTCACAGAAATTTATGTCAGAACAAGCGTTTGTAGGTTGCAGGACCTGTCTGTAAACCGGCTCTACCCCTGAAGTCACTGATAAATCAGAAACTTGGCTGCGGGACACAGTGTAATTAAGCCGTTTGATTTAGCGATGTAGGGCATTCAATGTGACATTGGCCCCACCGAGCAACCAATGCCTGAGGTTGGACTGGCTTGGGTAAGGTCACTTGAGGTCAAGTTCCTTGAAGGGGACTCCACCTGTTCAGTTGGTGAATTTGGGCAATAATTTCTTATTGGGCAATGTACGCTTAAACCAGATCTGAAAGAAGGGTTGGCTAAAAACAAAAGTTACAGATGTGTATCATGTCCGATTCTAAATTAGTTGATGTAAGATAATTGGATTCCTCTGTACATTA
The DNA here is from genome assembly GCF_015706575.1 of Patiria miniata. Taxonomy (NCBI): domain Eukaryota; kingdom Metazoa; phylum Echinodermata; class Asteroidea; order Valvatida; family Asterinidae; genus Patiria; species Patiria miniata. Next base: position 19,397,215 of record NW_024037074.1, read on the forward strand.
TCCCACTTGTGCCCGATCATTGATTTTGAAACTTGCCAGACGTTCAATATTCAATCTAATTTTGCTCTTTGTTACCAAAGAAAACCAAAAAACCCACCTGTAAATGAGCTTTTTTGTTTGGGAATTGTTTCTGCCCAATATGTTTGCCTCTGAATTTGAAGTACCCTCTGAATTTGAAGTACAGTATTCCAATGTTCCCCCTACCCTCAGAAAGGGTCCTCTACTGACAGCCCCCTACCCCTTCTGGAAATCAGTTCACTGGGAGTCAGTTCTGGTCCAGTTCAGGCCCCTTTTGCTCAAAGCCTAGGAATTGAGAGATCCAATAAGTCAATCTCCCGCCAGCCCCAGGCTTTTCTCTTGCAAATAATACAATTCCTGGTCGTACAGGAAACTCGGAGAATTACTCCGTAGCAAACATTTTTGCTCCGAAAGCAGACGAAGTGATGATAGTGTGTGACCTGCCGGACTTGACCTGTTTTTCCCCCAGCAGGCATACCTGATGCAGTGTGACACTTCCCCAAATCCGTACCCAGTCGCGCCCCGGGCTTGCTGTTGAATGTGGTGGGGACGGCAGCTCCCCATAATTGAACGATGGAGACTTTTCTCTCTCTCTCTAAAGTTAGAGGGATACTCAGTCTTTCTTGATTTCTCCCCATAGCCAGAGGCGGTTGGGGAAGGGGTGGGGTGGGGGGGGGGGGGGGTAGGGGAGAATTCCTGAAGCTGACCTGGTGTTGTAAAGGTCAAGAGAGGTCAAGCTGGCTCTTTGATTTCCATCTGCCCAATTTAGGGGATTGGTTTTAGTTCCCTCTCCGCTCCACTAGGGAAACCATTATGGCCGCTTTGGCAGGGACGCACGTGCTGGCACTTTATATTGGAAAGCCCGTCTTGTGTATATTGATTTCTGGTGATTAGCAACTTGAGCTGTTCGGTGGCATTTCTTCCTTATTTAAACATTGATCGGCTCTAGAGATATTTATCATGCGGTGTATACTGTTTCTTGTAACATTGTAACTTGCAGAGCTAGATAGGATTCCTAGTGGAGTTGTAGCAAGGTATTGCGCTCACTCCCAGTCCACCAAACTTCTTCCAAGCTGAATATCATGCGACTCAGCTCAGTATGTGCCAAACTAGAGCTGCAGATGTTACTATTCTGCTAAACAGAGCTTAAAGCATCAAATATTCTAGTAAGCGTAATGGAGTGGAGGACAAACCAATTCCAACACACAATGAAATTTTCAATTAGACAAGTCAATTAAAGCTATGTAGTATCATTTGCAATTACCCGTAAAAGTACCTACAGATTTAATGACAGAAACCATGCTCAAAGTGAAGATAGGACTGGTACCAAATGCCCTGTAAAACCTGAAATGGTATCGCTGGGAAGAAAATAACATTGAAGGTGGTTTCAAAATAGGGTGCCCTTGATGACTTTTTATGTGTGTTTATTATAATGAAATCCAGTTATGAGCCCAAAACAATGTGCATACATTTTCTCTATTTTCTCAAAATGTATATTATCCACAGAGCTGAAACTTCAACAAGTTAGTTGTTATGCACCCTTCTGAAGATTTTGAGCAATTTTGTTGCTTCAAACGGGGGGAAAAAGTGCAAAAAGCAAATGATCCTACACAAATGTTGCATCAGGATATTAAAAAAATCTAGGTAGTGATTGCAAAGTGAAAGACGCCATGTTCTTTGGTACGACCCCCTACAATGGGCCACCCTCGAATTGTCCATGAAATAACCTGGGTTTGTTTGCCGCAGACACCAAAACAGACTGGTGCCAAAATCGTAAAACATGGCATTGAAAAGAGAAATATAATAATAACAAACTATATCACAGATGTTAGGAAAGAAAATTACGAGTCTGGGTCACAGTCCTAGGATGGTGGACTTAAGTTTGGAGTCTCCAGTTTTATAGCTTATTTATTTTGTTAGGTCGTCATTAAAACAAAAAGAGTTGCGGTAAACGAAGGCCTCATCGTAAATCATATGTTTGAATATGTGAATAATTACAGTAAAAAAAGCAAGAATTCGGATGAGGATGTTGTAATAGATGTGAAAGATTTCATCATTTCTGATTTTGATCGTGTTTGAAATATCAACAAAGATGTTGCTGTTGGGAGTTGGAAATCAAAGAATATAAATAATGACCAGAATTTAATGCAAGAAATATTTCCTTCAGAGAACAGATGATTGAGGCAAAACACTTCTACTCAGACACCAGAGTGCTTCTTGCATTTCCAGGGGTCTAGGGATCCATCATAAATCTCTAAATGTGTTGATTTTCAACATTTTTTTAACGGGCCAAATTGGTCATTAAGCTTGTTCCTGTCACCTCTCCTCTAACCAGTCGATGATAAATTATATATCAGGCCGGCACCTCCCTGCGATTCCGATTTCAATTGGTCGTGATTAATGTCGGATCAGCAATTTGATACACACGGAGAGTTCACTTCCGTCCTAATTTTTTGTGTGAAGATTACATTTTCAAGATTTTTCGAAGGTTCACTAAATTCCTCATTAAAAATTGTGTTTCCTTAAAGCCCTTTTGGAGCGAATTGTATCTGCCAACATTCAACACTTGGTTTGACAGTTGGTTTTTTCCCCCCCTTTTTTTTCTTGTCTGCTTTTGTTTTATATTTTTTTAACAAAAAAGAACTGTTCTGTATGGCTTGATGTCCTTATGAAAAGAATGTATTGTCAAATCACTGCAGTGTTGGTAGTTGTTATGGGTGGATTCGGAAAGTTCCCCTGCAAAAAATACCTCGGAAATTATGAAATTAGGTCAATTTTGGAAAATGCAAAATTTTGGAAATTTACAGAATCAGAACTACTGGTAATTCTTGCGATGTGATAAAAATGTGTAAATAGGCTTATCAACTTTAAAATGGAAACAACAATATTAATGTATATGAAAATGAAATTAGAAAAAGAATGAACAAACTTAGCTGGCCTGACGTTTCAGGCTTAAGCAAGATTTTTATCAAAGGCAAAAAAAAAAAAAGGTCGGAGTTATGAGGTTTTAAACAATTTTAATAAGTCCATTGCTCGCATGACTTTCTGCATGATTGCAAGAATTGACATGCTGGAGAAGTTCCTTGCAACTTTTTTTTTCACAAGGACTACAGACTTGTGCAAGGTCTTGTAAGGTCCATGTCCAGATTTATGGTCGGTGCCAAGATATCTAGGGTGAGACCCCATTGCCAAAAATCTGGATTCTGGAAGATAGATGAATTGGGCTACCTACAGCTTGCAGGTGGTAACACGCTCACAATGGCCAGTACGTCTGAAGGTAGTCCGCCCTGGTCCGCCCTGGTGCCTTGATTTCCCTTACTAGTCAGCCCCTGAGGGCACCTCACCGGGCCGGACAGGCACTAAATCTAGCCCCCTTCCAATCCGGAAGCGAAGAGAACCGTTTAACTCCCTGCACTAAATGGATTCTGACTGACCATACGCAACTGACCATTCACAGCTGGGTGGATGGCCAGTTTTGGCAATAAGCACTAAAACCCAGCCCCTGAAAAAAAAAAAAAAGATGTTTAACTCCCTCACTGAATGGATTCTGACTGACCATATGTGACGTACTGACTATTCAGACAGGCGGATGACCAGTTTTGTCTGTAAACATTGACAAGCACTAAATATAGCTCCTGGAAAAGGGAAAAAGACATTTAACTCCCTCCACTAAATGGATTCTGACTGACCCTATGCAACTGACCACTCCGTTGAGTTGATGGCCAGCTTTGGCAAAAAGCACTAAACCCAGCCCCTGAAAAAAAGGAAAAGGACGTTTAACTCCCTGCACTGAATGGATTCTGACTGACCATATGCAACTGACCGTCCAGCTGGTCGACCATAATGGTTTTATCAGAAGCTCCAGACAGTGACCTCTACCGATTAGAGGCCATTACGGGGACGATTATGGTCATCTGTTTACCAACAGTCTAGAGTTTGAAGCTCTGAATCACAACATTCCAGTTCAAGGTGGTGATTGGTCATTGCGCCAGCTGGTTCCTACAGAGCTTAATTCAAAATTCTGTCCTCCAATTCAGGCTGTCTTCCCAATTTGTTTTTTTGTGTGGAATTTGAGTAATAATTGCCATCAAATCTGTTAATTCTTGTTGGAATTGGGAAAGGACTCCTAAGAAAACAGATGTGAAGTTTTTGGGAGTTGACCCCCACCCCCTGGGCCTTTTGTCCTAATGCAACCTCTTAGTGCGAACATTTTATAAATCTTCTTCAGTTTAAGGAAACATTACATAGACTTTTTGGGGGGGAATTCAAAAAAGAAAAAAGAAATTGAGGCATTAAAATTGGGTGATGTTGAAAGCTTGAAGTTATCTCCCAAATTTTAAAATGTCATATTCAAAAATTTGAAAATAAGATATCTCCAGAATACTAAAAATGAACACTTTAACAACCACAGCAAGTTCCCAATTCTCAGTTTCCTCTTCTACTTCAATTCTGGCAGTATGCCATTTTACTTTCCTCTGAATTTTGAAACACCAGATTGTCCTCTTAATCTGACTCCGTGCCCTCCGGTAGCCCCCAAAGCACTCATGATTCTGTTACCTGTCAGAAGGTTACTGTAATATATGCCTCTCCTGGGTTACAAAAAAGTCCCCGAAATTCCAGGCATCTCAAAAGAGCAGCTCAGGTTTCCTGTCGGTTTGCCTAAAGAGACCATTCTCATTCAATTTGCTTGTGGTTTTGTAAAACAAAAATATGATTATGATATTATGTTTAGAAATTTCTCTGGCTTGATTTTTGTCGTCGTCCCCATTTTTTTTAAAGTTGGAGCTAACATGTAACATCTCCAGGATGAGAAATGTTAATTACGGTCGTTAACAGTTAGAATCAACATTTGCTGCAAGTAGTTGCTGTTGTAATGGTTCATTTATGGTCAACACAATTACTCTGTGGCATGCTTCTTTCTTTCGAAAGTAGATTATCGCTGACATTTAAGTGTAGAGCTCACGTGAATTAAGAGGTCAAACATTACAGATCAGAAGGATTTCAGAGAAGATTGTTTTAAAAGCACTGGACCAGAATTGAAACTAGCCGAAATATTTTTCTTTTCAGAAATACGCCACCCAAGAGTTATCCATTAACTGTTACCATATCTAGACATCATCATGAACTGTCATTTCTCGGAGAGGTCCACTTTTTCCTCCTCATCAGTCGTACACCTGTTTGCCATTTTCTCCCTTCTGTTAAGTACATTTACAAAGTAGCCTACTCCTATCCCAAGCATGCGCACGATTCCTTGGTTATTCTCCCCGTACACCCTAGACAATCCTTCGGTCATTCCCCCTTCAAGTTTCCCAAAGCATTACCATCAGTTTGTTACTGTACCTGCGATCTTTTTACAACCTGTTATCTTTGTCCCGGCCGTCAATTGCCCAAAATGAACAGTCTGCCTTCCTCTTTTGTGTGGGGAGGCCGATTGTCCTAAGTGACCGCAAGAGGGTGTTGTAAGTGTGGGCTATGTGGAATTCAGATGGGGTTGGAGAAAGGTTCAGTGTGTGATAAGAAGTCCAGTGTAATATTCACTGAGTTACCAGTGGTGTTGTGTGTGTGTGAACACATCAGTGAAAAGAGGGGTAATTTTGAAAAGACACAGAGAAACTTTGAACTTAACTGTACGATAAAAAAATAGTAAATATTGTTCGTAAAATACATACATGTACTCTAGACTATAGGCCTATGGGTATTACAAAGTCAAAATGAATCAAAGAACTGTACCTTTGTTGTGGTTGGCCTGAAAGTCAATCGCATTTTCCTGCCAGTTATGAAAGTTCTACCCCAAAAATGTAAGTTCTACCCAAAAAATGTACACCTGGGAATTGTGCAGCATCTGAGAATAAAATACGAAAAGAAATTTATCATTCAGTGCCTGTTTGAAGGAAACTGTAGGTTTAATGAATAAATATTGATATTGGTATGTAGGAAGAATTCTGTCTTATTCAGAGAACCTCTTCAAGGCATTGTTCCATTTGTGTGCAGTCCACACTGATTTCCAAAACATTGTATTGGTATTACAGATTATGAAAACCCCCCAGAAGTAGTTACTTATGGTTGTGGGCTCCCACCTCATAACCCAATTCACAACTTTTTATTATTTCCAATAAACAGTTTGTACTGTTACGAGCTAAACATCTGTTGCTGATTGCAGTTGATTCAGTTATAGTTGGCCTCAGGTGGACAATTGTTCTGATAATTCACAGTCCTACATAAATGTGCTGCTGACACTGTCATTTCAAGAAACAAATTCAAAACAATTCAGCGAATTCCTCGAATGTGAGGCAAGTAAAGACCAAAGCAAAAGATGAATTTCTTTTAAGATGTATTTTTCCACTCTTCCCGTCGTTTTTCAAGCAGGAGACTTATAATCCTCCATGTTGATGAAAGCTTGCTCCTCTTTTTTGATAGGAGTTTTAAAAAGTTTTTTTTTTTAAATGTAACATTCCTTGTACGTTTCAATGTATTCAAATGGGGTTGTAAAGGAGGGTGTAAGAATTGACCGCAGCAATTTTTGTTGTTTTACATTTGGAGGAGGCATATATTGCATTATTGTTTTAGGAGAAATGTAGCTTTTGTGCTGAGCTTTATGTCACTTTATTCCCCTTCAACTTGGTTAAAGTCTGAATCCGCTGGCACCTCACATTTTCCCCACACGGCACTGCTCGGGTTAATGTCATGGCAGAGGTAGCAGGAGTTAGAATTACAAGCTGCAAGCACTAACAAACAAACCTCGGTTCCCGCCGCTTGTTGATTTTCAAAATTCAAATTGATACGTTCTTACCCAAGTCGCCCTCCCCAGAGAAATTAAAAAGAAAAAAGGCTTTCTTGATCTTACCCAACACGGGGGAAGTGGTGTTGCTGGTAGAAGATTGAGTTGGGGACTGACTGACCTGCGGGCAAATCCATTTGTAGCAAATGCTGCCACATGCATTCAACAGTCTCCCTGACATGCAACAGGTGGAGGGGTTATTAGGGAAGTTGTCTCTGAAAATATTTTTTCGGTGGGTTCGGGAGAGGGTACAGCCCCAGTTGGCTTGGGCGACCGACCGGTTCCCCGCCCACACGCAATTTTCAAATTTCTCCTGGCGGAATCATCTTCGAAAGTGCAACTTAAACATCTCTTTTTTGTCGTGCCGCATGTGTTAAGGGCATTAGACTGGGTAGCTTTTTGTCATCTTTTCAGGCTCTCTTTGGGTTGCGCTTGATCCCGTGACCAGACGTCTTAGCCTTATAACCTATCATCCAGGGTCTGGACTACAGCCCACGCATTATACCCTAACGAAATACCCATAGCTGGGTATATCTTCAACAGCTGCGCGCTATAATGGGTATTTGTTCCCTGGGATATCTGAAGCAAGGGAGAAAACACCGCCCGGTTTTTCGATCAACTGTTTGACGGTGGTATCACGTCAGCAGAAAATCAATGCAAATTGACAAGTCTAAGCGCTTTATAATCTGGCTCTTTTCCTTTGACCATTGTGAACAATGGGTGTCTCACAAATCAGTCTCTCGTCCCAGTTTTTTAAGAAGAGGCAGAAAGAGTTTGTTGGTTTTTTTTTTACAAATTCAAACTGCCTTGATGTAAAGGGTGAGGCATTGGTGAACATTTCTGTAGTTTTGTATTTAGGAAACATTCTGGTAAACCATCATGAAATTAAATCAGTTTTTAATCCCTATTGTAGCTTCTATGTTGCCATAATAATATGTCAGCTACCAGGCTGATGCCAGAAATTAGTCACTTTATTTCTGTATCTTGCAGGCATGCAACTTTTCCTCGGATCCGCTGATTTCCAAATTTTTTACTTCTCATGAATGCCATTAAAAATTGAACAACACTGTACAAAGTCTTGTGTGGTTTTGAGTTTCCCTCGTTTTTTCTAAGTACCCAGTTGCATGCCTGATCTTGCTTGCTAAAAAAAGAAGAAAAGTTAACTAAATAAGATGGGTGCCATTACACCATTACGCTTTTCAGTGGTTTCAGCCCATTCAAATTCTGCTTTGAATAAATTTTCCACTGTATTTGAACTCACACGTTTTCTTCTCTTTCCCCCATTTTTCCTCTCAATCTTGATAGGCTTGATCGCATCGTCGTGGACATAGTTGAAGGCAAATATGAGACATACCATGTGATGTTCCTTGGAACAGGTAAGAACATAAATCCTCTGGATTTTTTTTTTTTTTTTTAACAGGAAAGTGGGTGGTAAGGGGTAGCAGACTACCCCTACAGTGTATCATTTAACATCTGTGGATCTGCGATTCATGCCAGGTTTTTTTTGGCTTAAAGACCTCTGAGGCCTATTGAAATAAACAAAAAATGACAAAGTTAAAGTGTAGGGGACCCACCGGCCAGGTTCTCAACAAAAGACAAAACTTAATTTCAAAAATACCTACAAAGAAGTGCCAGTCACTTCTAAAAGAGGCCAATTGAGGGGGCTATATAGCTGTGTAACAGTCACATCTGCCATAGGTTGCACAACGATTAAGTGTCAATTTGTACACCTCAATCGTTCAACGTTCAACTGTCCCGTGACCCGCCCTAGATTAGGAGTTACCTATTTCTATATTTATCCTTGGGTGGAAATCTCGGCCCGGGATGATAAGCCAGTCGTAAGCTAGCAGCTACCAGAACTAGTACTACTGACCCCACCCATGATCCTTTTTAAATAGAGATGCATCCATGGAAGCTGTCAAGATAAAGACACCTAGAGCTTGTCTTTCTCCATGTCTGGGTTGCCAGCCTTGCTTCATTCCCTCTTCTGATAACAATGACGTGAAAAAGGGGGGGAAAAGATGGTTTGAGAATAAAGTTAAGAAAATAATATATGAATTGAAGGTGTTCGTCCAGAGATCACCAAAGTTAAGTGTTGCATATTGTTTACTATTACAGATATTTCAAAGTCTGGATCCTATACAATTTACATAGTGTAGAAAATGGGGGAAAACCCTGATAATTTACATCTGATGTTGCAGCGATATTTTTCAATGATGGTTGAAAAAGGTCATGCAAGGATCCAAAATGTTATGCCCTCTAATTTTCTTGACTTGTATATATTTCAGGTCAATTCAGTCAGTTAACAGTTTGCAGCAGTTTTATTCATTTTCATAATCCTTCTAACAATTATCATGTCATGAGCAACGTGGTTAAGAGCCGAAAAGGACACATTCCCAACAGTGTGCCCCTTTAGCCTCATGCAATCCTTCCTTTTGGCCAAGCTTTGAGAGGTGAGGAAAACCACCTCAAAAAACATCCTACACCGCTGTTTCACCAGGCCAGAAGTTTGCAGCATAGCCTCGGGGATTAGACAAGAGCAGCCAGACCATGCTATCTAGCTTCTGTCTGCCATTGCATGTAGAGCAACCAAGCTTACGGTATCCCCAGGAGGTACCACTGGGAAATCCGAAATGCCCTGACTGGTAGTGGGTCGTGATCAGGTGGTCTCGGGTTTGAAACAAGTCACAGCTGGCTCTGGTGAATCGGTCCCCCTTCCATCCCACCTTCCTTTTGTTCCAATTTCCGGCAAGGAAATGGCCATTAATTTCCCCTTTATTGATAGTTATGAGCTTGTTGAGCACGCAATTGTGTGCGGTTTTGGAACCGTGGCTGTTAGTGTGCTGCAGAATCAACGTCAGGGTTTTATAAGAAACAGGAAAATATCTTTAGGGGAATAGGAACGAGCGTAATTCGCAGCCAACATTTGATTTTAAAGAAAACAATTTAATGAAAAATATTTTTTTTAGTCCATGGCACGTGTTATGCTTAAGTTAAAGGCCTGTTAATTTAATTGTGTGTGACCTATTTCTATTCTGATAGTTGTTACAGAAAATTTGCTTTTTCCCCCAAATGAAAGTCATTTTCGTTTGGAAAATAAAAAAAAAGACCTGTAATTTTTTTATTTAAGAAATTCTATATAATTGAAAAAAATCAACAAGTTAAATCTTCAAAAAATAAATAATTTTTTTTTAGGCCCCCACCAAGGAAAAGAAATAATGAACCAAATTTAGTCTGTGCTGTGTAAATTTGTCATAAAAAGTTTGTAATGATACTAAACCAATTTTAAACCATCCAATCGCAGATAGTTGAAAAAAACTGGGCCTAAGGCTCAGTTTGGATTAAAAATGTGAATGAATATTTGTACAGAGCTCCAGGCAAGGTTATCCTGTCACTAAATCAGCAAAAAAAAAATGAAACAAAATGTGCTTCTTTAAATCATTTCCAAATTATACATTTACCAGAAAATATAAGAGGAGAGGCCATTAATTTAGTAATGCCCAGCGGTGTAGAAACCAGAGCCCTTTTGCCCGTAGGTTGACCGACTGGCCCAGATTGGTCCTAGCTTCCAGACAACGACTCTCCCCCCAAAAAATAAACCTCTGTCTGGGCTCTCAGTGGCATATTAAATGTTTGCAGAAGGACAGTTGATACTCAAGCTAATTTCACAGCATGGGCGATAGGTCAAGTAGTGGTTTCTCTCTTTATAAGGAGTGAACTTGCAGCTATAGGGTGAGGAATGCTTTCCGGAACTTGATCTCGATTTGGTTTTTATTGGACGGTACCGTGATCTTTCTTTGGCGGGAATGTTGCAGTCAGGAGAAATGAGATTAGGCTTGCCGCGTCCAGCTAGATGGTCTCAGGACATTCTTATGCTGGGTGACCCAGTCAGTCATTTGGTGACTCAGTCAGTCAGTCAGAGACTTTGTTATCAGTCAGAAGACTGTAGACTGGCCTTTCGTGTCCGGCAAAAATTAGTTTGATTCAGAGACCATTTGAAAACAAATAAATGAAATGATGTGGGTAGTGCTATGTATATGAAACTTCAATTGGAGTTCTATAGATTCGATTCAATTCATGCCACATAAACCCATAAACCCTAGCCACCACCAACTCACACTAACCAAATACCCCAGACATCTCATCGGAATGAATGTAAGTATCCAGACGCCACTTCCTTGGTTGTCTGCGAAGTCAACAGAGAGTCAAGAAGAATTTCCAATTATTTTCTAACAAAATTGGAGATGTTTCTCAGTCCCAGATTCATGTCTTTTCAACATTTGTGCAATAACTGACCTCCATTGAGGTGATGAAAGTGGCGTCAGGATGTAACATTCGTCTCCTCTGTACCCAAAATGCAAGGGGGACTAACCCCTCTCCACACCTCCCCTGAATGCACCCAGTTTCACCCATCACCCATTGATCCCTACACCCATTGATCCCTACACCCATTGCAACCCCATGGTTTAGAGACACTACCACGGCACAGTGATTTAGATACAGCATCTGGCCCCATGCAATTTCATAGAGCCACTAAGGAGAAACGTATGCCCAGCCAATGTGTGTACTAAAGCCAAACAAGCAGACTACCAGTGAACAGCAAAATAAATGATATGAACATTTTGGCTGGTGACCCGTTTTTCTAAGCAAATCTGTTCTGTGCTGAGCCGAATTCTGTGCATAACATTGGCCCATGTACTGTACCCACAATACCAAGCAGTGGAGGTCCATTATTTCCTTGAGGAAACAGCCTTCCTGCGTGGGTCATCTTCCGCAGTTAAACCCCATCCAGGAAATCAGATCTCCCTAGTCCGGATGATGAGAGTAATCTCCATGGTCTCATCAATCACATGATAATACACATGATAAGACATTTTATCTGATGGCATTTTGAAAGGGATACTCTGGAGGAAAAAATGGATAATGGCAAATCCACCCAAACAGGACAATAGCAGATCGAGCACAAAATGATGAAGAGCTCACGTCTAGTGTGATTTCCTTATTATTGGTACCCGTTGCCATGGTTTGACCACAAAATTCACGTCAGTCCCCTCATTCAGGAAAGCCTGGTTATTTCAACTGGCGTGACACTGTTCACACCTTGGAAATTCTCCCCAGATACTTTTTCCTTGACGGCAAGATATCCAATTGTTTTTTGGAATGTGGATTTTTCCAGGTGTGTGCACTATTCCGGGGTGAAAGTCCTGTGTGGAACTGGAAACCATCTGCTCGGTTCAGTTTAGATGATCCTTAGATTGTTTCAGCATATCTCTTTTCCTTTTTTAACGGTCTGTGTGTTTCTCCCAGTTGGATGGTGTCAAACTTTTGACCCATTGCTGCATCTGGCTCTGTCTTTGTTACGTGATATCATCTAATATTTTGTGTACTTTTTGTGCGTGTGTTTATTTTGCAGAAGACGGCAAGATCACTAAGGTAGTCAGGTTACCGGGTACGGACACGTCTTGCGAGATTGAGATCCTGTGTGTTACGCCTGTAAGTATGGGGATTTAGAAGAGTTTTGCTTCAATCTGTGTTTTTGGTAGCTAGCAGGTTGATATTAGCTGACCGATTGGCTGGCTAGCTGGCTGGTAAACTGGCCGATTGGCTGGCTGGTAAATTGACTGGCTAGCTGGCTGGTGAACTGGCTGGTAAGCTGGCCGGTTGGCTGGCTGGCTGGCTGGCTGGCTGGCTGGCTGGCTTGTAAGCTGTCAAATTGGCTGAGTAGTTGGATGGTAAACTGGCTGATTGTGTAGGGAGGCAGCTTGTAAACTGGCTAGCTAGCTGGTTGATTGATTGGCTGGCTAGCTGGCTGGTAAACTGGCTGATGGCTGACAATTTGGCTGATGGCCATCTATCTGGCTGATTGGGTGGCTAGCTGGTTGAGAAGCTGGCTGATTGTCTGGCTGGAAACTGACTGGCTAGTTGGCTGGTGAAATGGCTGGCTAGGTGGCTGGTTAGTTGGCCGGTTGGCTGGCTGGCTCAGTGGCTGATAAGCACTTATTGGCTGGCTAGCTGGCTGGCTGGCTGGCTGGCTGGCTGGCTGGCTCCCCGGTTAGCTGTCAAATTGGCTGGGTAGTTGGCTGGTAAACTGGCTGATTGGCAGGGAAGCTAGCTGGTAAACTGGCTCGCTAGCTGGTTAACTGATTAATTGGCTGGCTAGTTGGCTGGTAAACTGGCTGATTGGCAGGCTATCTAGCTGGTAAGCTGGCTTCTAAGCAGGCTTAGTAAGCAGGTTGGTACCCTCCCCCAGCTATCGTCAAGCTTGCAGTCTACCATTGGCCAGCTGTTCAAACTCAGCTCCAGTTTCTTTGCCTAATTTGCCAGACCTCCTCCTTTGTCAACGTCATTTTTGAAGAAAAACAGAACGATATCATATTTTTTGTCAGATATTATTCAGAAAGAGTAGAGAACAGGCCTCTAGATGAATAATAACGTGAAACAACTGACTCGAACCATCCTATACCCAGATTGCCTTACGTGTCACGTAGTCCACACCTGTTCAATATATCCCCACACAGCATGCCCCGCTTCATTTCCCTTCGCTGTGCGTGGTTCTTTTCTCCACCAGTACTTTCGGTAAAGTTCAGCTAAGCCTCCATGTGTGAAATGCCCATTAAGTCTTTTCCCTGTTGGGAAAACTAGATCCAGGGAGCTTTATCAATTTTGTCTAAACCCCGGCTCTCAGGCTGTGTCTCACACATTTCAACTTTGTCTGATGTGTCGCCCAACCATTTGTCCAAATACATCTCAAAATCAGTTTTCTTTTTGTTTGAGTTGACGTGTGTTCTTTTTGCAAGTTTTTTTTTTTAATTTTTAAAAGTTGAACATCGAAATAGAGTGAAGCGGGTTTCGAACCTGCGACCTCCGGATTGCCGTTCCGGTGCTCTACCAACTGAGCTATCCAGCCCTATGTTGGCGGTTCCCCATTTTGTCAATGTCTTTGTTCAAGAGGCGCTAGTCAGAAGCCATAAACTTGATAAATTTTTTCAGACCAGTGTGATTTTATCAATTTTGTGGTTTATTTTGCTTACCAAAAATAAGTATGTTTCTGTAGTATTTGTTTTTGATCCTGTGAAGATTTTCAATCAGCCTGCCTCTTGTTTGTTACATTTTTCCTAATAATCGACTCATACTTTTTCTCCAGGATTATATCTAAGTGTTTGCCTTTCTCGTAAAAAGAAAGTTGAGGATAGGTTAGAAATAAATGATATTTTAATTTTTTTATTTGAATCATAAATTTCAATTCACTGTGGAATTTTTTGGGGGTCTCTTTGCAGAATCGACAGTGCCAACCACTGAAAAGGATTGAGCTTCACTCAGAGATGGTAAGTTCTGACAAAAAAAAAGGAACCTCATCTCAGAATCATTAAGTTCCTGTAAGTTTCAGAAATGGATGGATTTGGGGGTTAGTATTTTATAGCGAACATTAAATTGCCCGTGGCAACACTCGCCGGTTTAAATTTTGGTGTTCATAGATGCTGGGGGGGGGGGGGGGGACAAGAAAAAATGCTGTTCTTGTAGTCTGGTACCCTGACCCTGCTTCAGACGAAACGGAACAATTTATAGGTGTCGGGGAATTGTCAGTTCAGGGAACCAGACTAGCCGGCTTGCACCCGTTCACTGATGTGTAACCGATTGCAAACAAAATATGGACTAACTAAATTTGGTAACTTAGGGGTAGTACTTGAAGAAAAAAGTCATTTTTTCACAACAGTGGTCGGCCGACCACCATTTGAAATTGATACAAAAATACCACCTTTCTTGAAAATGACAGCACACATGGTGCCATGATTTCTCAGGATGCTTGAGACTATTATTCACTTACAGTCAAGTAAGGTATTTCATAATAATTTGGTAGTTTTTTTTTTTTGGTGTTTGCAAATGTTGTATATTACAGTTGCCGTGAACCAGTCACAATCAATGTACGTTGAGTGGTGCTTTGGCTGGTAACGTGCTCGGCAAATATTCTCTACACTTGAAACCTCCATGAAATTGACCAGAGGCCCGGAGGTGCAATTGATCTCACGAGGGGAAAATGAGTAATCCTTTAAGGACTAGACATCCAAACTGTTTGTTGAGTTTTGACAATATGGTAGCACTGCCCCCTGCCACGGCCCCCCTGACTTCTGAACAGAAGCGTAGCGAGAAATTCTGAAAACGGAAGGTCTTTACTCTATCAAAACATGGCCTAATATTGACATTGATAGAAGTGGATGCCGAAGCAGCTACACTTAATAATACTCCAAGTCCTGCGGGAACTGACAGCCAAGACTTGTAGAAGGGTGGTTTTCATTTCCGTGAGAAAAAAAAGAAGAAGACTAAACAAAACATAGTTTGCAGAGATGCCACGGTATAAATCCTGATTCTGTGGAGAGGTTTCCTCGTTAGTAAAGACGGTGATAAATATCTTCTAGAGATAATATCTCCTGCCGAACATGTTTTTGATTCACACAGAGCGTGTTTTGATCCTTATCTGAAGAATGGGAATGTTTTTGATTCTTATCACGAGGAAAGGAAAAAACATGGGGACACGGAAGCACATTAGTTAGCGAGGAGCCAGCAGATGGTTTAGAATCGGAAACCGGGAGGATTGAGTTTTGATCAGTCCCACATTGCGAAGTGTGTACGGGACATGTTTTGCCAGCGGAGTGGTTGGACGTGATCTGTCAAATGAGGATGCTTTTTTCCCAGTGGGATTTGTTTTTTCTGTTTCCAAATAAAAATGTGTATATCCTGACGTGACCTTGGAAGCATTTCGTTATTTCGACGTTCAACATTGATGGAACAAAAACACATTCGTTGTGTTGATTAATACTTTTGTTAGGGATGTAATTAGAGGAAATCAAAGATTTGGCGCAGTCATTACAAAGCTTCTGGACCTTGAAAGTCTGCGGGATTGTGCTCCCCGCCTAAACAAAAAAAACAGGGTTATTTATTCATGTTCTCCGTAATTAGTGGAACGTGAGCCAAATTAAGACAGGTGTATGAATCAGGCAAAATCTGGCAACATCTGCCAAAATAGCTTGAAGATCATGCCTTCTCAGTTCCGAACTTCATTTATCTGTGTAAACTAATTTGCCGACGATTTGTCTTCCCTTTCCCCTTGTAGGGCGCCCTCTATGTAGGGATGTCGTTCGGTGTCGTGATGGTGTCGGTACAACGGTGTCACATGTACACCACAATGAAGTAAGTTGAGTGAAACACTTCCACAGCTTCTATTGTTGTGGGTTTTTCTCCAAAAAGAAAAGGTATCAACTTCTGGAAAAACAGAACTTTTTTTCTT
Source organism: Patiria miniata (assembly GCF_015706575.1). Lineage (NCBI taxonomy): Eukaryota > Metazoa > Echinodermata > Asteroidea > Valvatida > Asterinidae > Patiria > Patiria miniata. The sequence continues at coordinate 19,413,294 of NW_024037074.1, forward strand.
TGATTTTGTTGATTGTTTTTGTTCTTAAGTTAAGTTTTGTTTAGGATGCTTAAATCATCATGGTATTTATCAGAAATGAACAAATTGCCTTGTTTTTTCTCCTGTTAAAAAAAAGTCGGGGTTTTTTTTTGGAGGAGGGATGTGACTCCCTGTTTTAACTAAGGTGATGTTGTGCCTAAGTATTAGTAAATTTGCCCCGTGAGACTTCTTCCTACTTTGTGTATTAGTACAGTGAATTCATCTAGATTTTTTGATTAGGCCAAAAAAAAAAAGTCTCTGGTTTCTGGTATGGAGCTTGCCCCAAAAGTGGTGCGGCGACGCGGCTTTTTTTTTTTTACCTGATTTTTTTGCTTCAAATGTCGGCTGATGACTGCAAATGGTGCCCGACTAAACTTAGTACAAATAGGCCTATATGGGATTGGGAGTCCAGAGAGGCCACATAAAGCTTATTCTCGACCATAACCCCACCTAAAAACATGTTAAAATTGTGCAGCAGCAGAATTCCAGTCAAACCAGTGAGTTTGGCGGTTTTGAGACATCATCTTTCGTTGAAAAAAAAACTTTTTCATTTTGCCGACGTGCATGGCTACGGCGACGCGCGCATACCAGAAACCGGAGACTTTTTTTTTTGGCCTTAAGGAACTTCAAGTTGTAGAAAAATGAATTCATGAAAAAAAAAAAAATCATAGGCCTACTTACGATAGGCTATGTAAAAAAACTATGATATTAGAATTGACTGCTGTGACCTTCTGTTTTCTATGCAGATTCAAAAACTGGAGCAAATCTAGAATTCCTCTTTAAGACCCAATTGTCACACTTCCAAGTATTTTGAATTGATTTTCGTCCGTGAGGTTTATTAATGTAATTATCTTGTCAGACGGCATTTCTGTAAAGGTCAGGGGCGAGAAGATTCACTTCTCTATTGCAGATTTTCTCATTACGACCTTTCTCTTAGTGGCTAACTCAAGGCTTTAGTCCTTAGCTCTCGACCCCCGCCCAATCGTAACAATTTCCCCTGCGGGGCACAAAGTTGTTCCTGTTTTTTGGACGAGTGCCATCGTTGTTCCAAAATTTATGACCATCTTGACATTTTCACAGATTACTGGGGTTCACAGAAAATGTCAAAAGTACGTGCGTAAACTTTGGGGAGAATAAAAATAGAAGATTGACAAAACTTTGTAATGGAACAACATCGCGTCTCATTTTTCTCGGACAGGCATATATGATCATTTGCTTTTCATACATTTTGCTCACTTTCATTAATAACACCACTCAAAATCCAATGAAGACTGTTCAAAGCCTAACTTGTTAACGTTTCAGCTCAGTGGACATTACACTTTTTGAGAAAACATTGAAAAGCCGTGCGCAACCTTTTGATCACAAAAGAGGAATTCGTCAGTAGAACTCTTTGATTTCCAACGATCTGTCGACTGATCGTTGGAAATCACCTACATTTCTTGATCTCTTCTAAATGACAGCGAGCCAGATTGAACCATTTCATGGGGTGTTTAGTACCTGTGAGATCTATAATCCAAGTAAGCCTTTTGATAATAGTTCAGTAGGTTACTTGTGGGATGAATGTCAATGGTCCTATATGCCTTTAAACATAGTGAAAATGATGTTGTGGTGGGTCAATCATGAGGTCAGGTCATTGGAGCCAACACTGGTCTTCCTGCTTACATTAACTTCAAATTTCTAGGCGCCATTAAATTTCAGCCATAATTTACTCCAGCGTCGCTGGTCTTCTTTCACTTTTTACTGAAATTTAATTTTCCGACAAATATGCGCTGTTTATCATCATAATTTTGCGGTTTACAAAAAAAAAATGTTTGCAAAAACTCGGGGAGTCCTCTAAGATCAGCTTGATTCGATTAGTCAAAAATCAAATCGACGTTTTCATAAGTAATACCAACTGAAACCACCGACCGCTCTCCAGGGGCCGCCTGTGTTTTATTGAGTCATTTTGTTGGTAGCCACATCTTGATATACCTGTGCATGGTCAATGTTTTTTGGGGGGAGTTTTCCGGAATAGGTCGTGGCATTTTGACATGAGTAAGGTGGGAACCGATATCGGGTAACGGGCTACACGACATAGCTCAATTTGGTTTCGAGTGATACAACAGTTTTATAGCCTTAGGCACAGGGTAAAAATATACGGGTATTCAATGCCGTTTTGGATTTACTCCTACATAGCACCAGTTGCGGAGCGGATGGGGCGTGGGTGTTAAAGGCAGTCTAACCCCCGCCCTCTTTGGGCTTAAAACAAAATAGCAAAATCATGCAGAAACAAGTATCAGATGCCTACTAACACCCCCATCCCCCTCCCCGTCCCCCTTCTTGATAGCCACACCCCTTGTCCCGAAGCTCAAATTTGCAACTTTTCCTCGGATCCTCTGAACTTCCTCGTTTTTGTCTTCTCATGAGTGCCATTACAAATTGAAAAACGTCGTACAAAGTCTTGTGTGCTTTGGAATTTCCTCGTTTTTTCCCCCTCTAAATTCCCAGTTGCATGCCGGAAAGCTGGATCCGTCCCTGGGTACTAGTGGAAAGTTGCGTGGTTATTGAAATGGAAGTTTAGTTTGGTTTTAGTTTTGGTTAAAAAAAACCCCAAAGATTGTAGCTTGTTGTGTGCCAGCCAGCAACTTCATGCGGCATGCCAATTTGGTTTGTAGTATTTTTCAAAGAAGTAGGATTTTTTTTGTCAATGTGGATTCACCTAACAGTTCCAATTGAGCTCCACCTGTGAACAAGGTTTAACTAAGAGCTGAAAATGTATGTGAACACAGTTCACTTTCTATATTGCAACTGTTTTTGGGGCCTACATTGAACCAACATTTACATTAGGTCATTCGTGTATAATGAATAACCTCTTTTTACATAATGTTTGTTTTTGTCTTCTTTCAGGGAATGTGTGGAGGCCAGAGATCCCTACTGCGGCTGGAACACACAAACTGACGCCTGCACGACAAGACCACAAGAGTAAGTTTTTCTTTTTGTCCAATTTGGATTTCTTTTCTTTCTTCCCTCGAAGATGTACTGTCAGTGCTAGTTTTGAGTTTCAACTCAAAAATAGATTCCTTTTTGTAGTTACTTTTTTTAATTCGCCGTTGATTGAGATGAGAAATCTGTCCACTTTAGGTTATGGAATAATAACATTACAAAGTTCTAATTGTTTGCAACTTGATAATAGTTCAGTTCTCGTAGTTTCGACTGGGAACCATTTTACTGGAACAGTTGTGGATCAGGCTTAGACTAAGACTTAGTTTCAACTCTTTTGTTTTACAGTAAGGACACCTTGGACCTTTGGATACAGGAAATTACAGCGTGTCCGGTCGTCAACAGAGCAGGTGAGATTTCAGGAGGAAATCAGAGATTTCCAGAGAATTGCCATCAGGATAGATAATGGAGGCAGCATACAAGTAGTGTGAATTGAAATCCATGCAAAAGTGCAACCCAGCAATAGAAATGGAAAATGTTACTCTTACTGAAAGACACGTTTTCGCTCTGCACCCTACCCTTAGCTCAGGTGCATTTTAGTCATGGGAAGATGCTTGAGGTTTGCGTCCATTCATTGGAAATTTAGTCATCCATTCTCCGGACCACAATTGCACCCGCAGTGAGTCCTTTGCATGCATTTGTGAGTCAACCACACAGCACCAGTTCCTTGACCGAGTCAAGCTTTTTGAAAATTTCATCGTCATCCACACATTTTATGTGCCAAATTATTCCAAAAGGGTTGTAAGATCACAGAGTTGGTCGTTTCTAACTGCTTTCTGATCCCCGTTTTGGACTAGCGTTCAAGTCGCACCCATCCAAATTATGTTGAAGCTTGAATTAAAATACAGTGAAATCTTGATAAGTCAAACCTCAAGTGAACAGGTTCCCTTGAGAAGCAGAGTTTTGAGTTAAGCAGGGTTGTATATCATTGTTATACTACTGAAGGGAATAGATTCTTTGTTTGTCTAAACAGTTGTTGCAAGTTTGACTTATCTAGATTTCACTGTATATACAAAGTTTTCCATTTGAAACAGTGAGAAGTGGCTACGTCGAAAAATTGACCATTGCGGTCATTTGGAGGTAGTCAAGGAGTCTAGTCAATGAAAAGTAATATTCAAAGTCGGCTGTCTGCAACAGAATCTATTTCGGTCGAGGAGAGTCGCTCCTAAAACCATTTGCCTCGGCGTGACTCTGAGTCGCAAGTCTGAAATGGGTGTGAGACAGTTTCCTGAAGTTTTTATTTTCTCACTTACCGTCTGTCAATTGCTAACTCGCCAGTTGACGGCGACTACGGCAGCTGGTCCGACTGGTTCCCGTGCCACGATCCCACCGGTGACTCCAAGTGCCAGTGTCGCCGTCGCGTCTGCGACACGCCGGCCCCCAAGTGCGGGGGCTTACCGTGCCAGGGGGAGAGTATCCAGGTCTCAAACTGTTCAGGTACAGCCGTTGTCGTGAGAAATTCAGGTACATCATGGCCTCTTGAGGAGAATGCCAAGTTTTTTTTAATTTTCTTCTCGTTTTGTTGTTTTTGTTTGTTTATTTGTTTGTTTGTTTGTTTGTTTGTTTGCTTGCATCCCATGGCTTTGGTGCATGTGCATTGACGTACGAACTTAATATATCTGAAACAATGTTACAAACTTTGTGGATTCCACGAAAGGTGCTTTGCACACTAATCATTGGCACTTATTTTTACATATTGGGATCTGAAGGGATATCTTTATTGCTGCAAAATATTGCTGCAAATACATCTTTACAGTTCATTTCAGTAGTATTCTGCTGTTTTTTTTATGCAAGATCGAAGCCCATTTGCATTTTAGTATCTCAGTTATGTGTTTGCCGATTTGATGCCAAATGTACTGTATGTAATTCAAGAACGTCAAGTTGACCAAAAATATTTCCCATTTTCTACATTTCCACCAAAAATCTGCCTTGTTTGTTACGAGATGAAGTCACTTTATCAAAAAAAATACAGGTTTTTTTTCAAACAATAACATGCAAGCCAAAGAACTAATACAGCCCCCAAAAAGTCTGTGAACTCTATTTCCAGATTGATTGTCAAATGCTTTTTTTTTTTGTGGTAACATTCAGGAAAAATATAACGGGTCTTTTGAAAGTTTCATCAGAGTCAATACCTGATCACATTTGACAGTTCCTTAATTGCAAAATTGATGCCCAGGAAGACGCACGTCTCCTTTTCTTTCGGAAATCTCAATTATCCCATCACCGGCACATGCTTCACGCCTCACACCAATAACATACTCACGGCCGATAATTTGAATGTTGGGTCCTGGCCTTCGGCGAGGTAATGTTATAACCTATGTGTGCTGAGCGCTTTCCTGAGTAAGATTATGATTTTTTTCTTTTCGAAAGCTCTTGGGAAGCATTCCGCATACTGTGTTTTACAGGTAACATTAGTGGAAAGTAAAACAAAAATTTGAAGTTTGGGTCGCACCCTTCGGTGAGGTAGTTTATAACCTACGTAAATTGAGCACTTTCCTGCGTAAGGTTATGAATCCCCCCCCCCCCCCGAAACCTTTTTGGAAGCAGTGTGCACAGATCCCCCTGTGTTTTACACATTAAATTAATAATAAGTAAAACATGGTGTGAACTTTGACAGCTTTGACAAATTAGAAGAAACTATTATAAGCGGAAAATATCGTTAAGCGGAACTCAGCCAAGTACCGGTGACAACCAATACCAATGCATGACATTTTGGCTGGTAAATGTGATATTTTTTTTCTGAGCTATTTTTTCTGTGCTAAGCAGCATGACATTGGCCTTTGATGCTAAGTTTCTGTTAAAGTTATGCTGAATGCAGCTAATCACTAAATGCTTGCATGAAGACTGTTTTTTATTTAACTGCTCCACAAAGTGGTAACCAACCAATTCTAAAATACTAGATCAGTTCATAATAGTTAGGCGTTCTGGCAAAATGAGACAGAACTTGGCAGAGGTGGAAATGAAGGTTTGCGGGTATTTATAGGGAAGAGAATAAACTCCTCTTTACGATACTGTTTGTTGCACTTCGCTCGGGCATGCCGTTGACAAGTTATGACTGTTTGCAGTTTACATTTATCGACATGTCAAAAACAAAATACTGAGAAAGAGGCCTTTGAAGTTTCAAGGATTTGTGAAAATAAAAGATGCCAGTTTATTTTCCTTAAAAACACTTTTATTGCATGATTTTTGAACAATTTCTTTAAAAGATGTGTAGTAGACGTATCAAAGATTACAAAAATCAAAAAATCTGAAAATCGAAAAAAAAACACAAAAAAAATCAATTTTTTGCAATTTTCTCCACGGTTTTTGCCTAGTTCTGTCTTTTTTTGCCAGAACACCTCACAATTACATAGTTAAAAGTTTATATATAGAAAACTGGTTAACAAACCTTTAAAGGCACATAGGACCATTGGCTTCTCATGCATATTGTCTGTTTCCAATAATAACACCACTCAAAATCCAAAGAGGAATGTTCAAAACCTAATGTGTTGAAGTTTCAGCTCAGTGGATATTACACTTTTCGAGAAAACAGTGAAAAAACAAGCACTATGTATTGATCACGAAACACGATACTGTCAATAGCTTTCTTTATTCCAAAAATCAGTCAATTGACTGATCGTTGGAAATCACCTACATTTCTTGATTTCCTCTAAATGACAGCAAGCCAGACGGAATAATTTCACTGGGTGTTTAGTACCAGTAGGATCTTTAATTCAAATAAGCATTTGGATAATAATTCGGTCGGCTGCTTTTGGGATAAATGCACATGTTAACATACAAGCATACTACCAGTGATCGCGTTCATCATTTTCACGTACCTGGATTACCATCGATCCACCCTGTGGCATGAGAATAGCTTGTGACAATTGCGGGCTAACCACCGAGCCCTAACCGACCCCCTGCCCCATCTTAACCACACGCACCGCAGCCGGAAAGATGAATCATGTTAAAAACCGAGTGAATCATCGACATCTCCTTAGCAAAATGTTTAAGCTGTAGTGTCACAAGCTCAGATCCGAGCTGCGCTGATTGAGCGTTCAGACACTGGAAAGATAAAAAGGATTCGGGCTCCAGTTCCCACCCTGATGAATTCTGCACACACACAAAAAACCAATAGAAACTCAATCGCTGGCATTTTAAAGGCAATCGTATACTGTCTTAGTCATAAACGAAAGTGTAGTTTATTGGACCAACCCAAAAGGAGGGCAGTTACAGGGTGGTGTTTCCTGTTGCAACAAAACAGACTTTGTATAATCAACTGATCTCGTGACCACAGTGAGATGTCATTTCTGGTACACCGTGCAGGTGGAACGCTCCATGCTGCCCTTTGGACCAAAAAGGGTCACCTCACATGATTAGGGAGGTACCGCCTCGGTAATGGCCGCTAATGTGTCCGACAATTTAACCAGAGTTGTTGGTGTGTCATCATCACAAATACCGAAAGGTCACTCACTTGTCATCCAGTCCCAATTTCAGTCACAAGCTATTCAAATGAACCATGACAGATGCATTGCCACCATGTCACTGTTTATTGCAGTCTTATTTCTGATTAATATATGGTGGAATCATAACTATGGAGTGTGCCCAAAAAAGTGCAACTTTCAGAAAACAAATAAATAAAACTTTTTTTTTTCTTCAATGAAATTATATATTACATTAAAGCCTGACTATTTCTCGATCCACTCCTTTTTACCCCATTCCATTTGGGTCCCTAGATCCGGAAATACAATCAATTAAGTGAAGGGTGTACATTTTGACTTGGGCCTCTCTCACCTGTGATGTCATCAACTTCAATGCCTGTTCAATGCTTAACCCAGGTTAAGCATGTCCAGGTGAAAGTGGCCCAAGTAAAATTGACACCATTTTCACTTAATTGATTGTATTTCTGGATCTAGGGACCCAAATGGAATGGGGTGAAAGGAGTGGATTGAGAAATAGTCAGGTTTTGATGTAATATATAATTTCATTGAAGAAAAAAATTAAACATTTTTAATTATTTGTTTTCTGAATGTTGCACCTGTTTGGGCACATTCTGTGTGTTACTAATAATCATGAAAATTGTTGCTATAAAAACTTGCAGTAACCTCACTTCTTTGTTACTTTTGTGTTTTTGTGTGTTATGCTCGTTTCTGCTTAGCTGTATTTAGTAATTGTTTATGACAAAAGATTGCATGCATCATGCTGAATGTTATTGTTTATTAAGCATTTACTCTCCAATGAAAACACACCTTTTTGGCCATAAAGTCCTGAATTGCAATAAGCCATTTACGAGTGACCATACCCTTTGGGATTTAAATTTGAAAAAACGTCTGCTACACTGACTTGCTCGGAATGCTTGGCACATTTTAAGTGTGAATTCTACAGACCAAAGGCAATGTTGCTAATCACATGATTCGGGGCAAGCTCTTGCATAGTTACGTAAGAGACGCTCAGCACCAATACATCGTTCACAATGGGTGAGAATGGCACAAAGACACCAGACCATGCTGGGGCTGGGGGTTGCTAGCATAAAGGCTTGCCTCGTATCACGTGATATAGTAACATATCTTTGGTCGGGAGAATGCAAAGTTAACACGTGCAAAGCATTGGATTAAGTCAGCGTTCCAGATTTTATTCAAATTTAACTCGCAAATGGCTTATTGTCAAGGTGTTCGTTATTACTCAAAGTTAGCTGCTTGATTTTGGCCAGTTCCCCTTGCCCATCGGCAAATGATAATTTCCTGTCCTCAGTACCAATTGCTCGTGATTATCTTGATCAGCACGGCAGGATTTCCTTTATTCCACACCCCTCCCCCCTTCCACAGGATCATGGAGTGAATGGAGTGCATGGAGCGTCTGCTCGGCCAAGTGTAACGGAGGCATCCAGACACGGTCAAGACACTGCCTAGGGGGCAGCGTCTGCATGGGCACGCCCGAAGAGTCAAGAGAGTGCAACAAACAACTCTGCAGAGGTGCGTAAGCCTTCACAGACAAAGTTTTTTTTGTAAGGTCACTTGAACATGATCATGACCACCATGTTGAAGTCAAGGTGGATCATAAGTCCATCACAAGTCAATCACAAGTTTCCAGTCCTAGGTCAAAAGCTATTGAAATGAACTGTGAAAAAGTTCATGGCCAAGTTCATGATCATGAGCAAAATGTTGATGTCACACTACACTAGTCACACTGTGCTAGTCACACTGTTGTAGTCACACTACTTCTGTCTTTTATTAGTCAACCACAAGTCCATCACTAGTCAATCACAAGTCCATCGCAAGTCTATCACTAGTCAATCACAAGTCCATCGCAAGTCCATCACTAGTCAATCACAAGTCCATCACTGGTCAATCGCAAGGCCTCACCCCTCAAGGCCTCACTATTTAAGAATCAGTTGAACTTAACAAAAAGATGGTTTGACCTTCTGGTTTGAAAGCAGAGGGTCCTTACAATCATCCGTGAATGTCGCATTGCAAGTAAAGTATCAATGAAATCTAAACTGATAAATGACCGTTTAGCCTCCTACCAAAATTCTCCCCTCGAGCATAAATTTTCCTTCTTGCCCCCTTCCCCTCCCCCTGACAGAGACTCGCAAGACCACCCGCTGGACCCCCTGGATGATCCAGAATGCCACCCAGGACAGCTTCCTCCTCAAGCGCTACCGGTTCCTGTGCAAGGCGCCGGTGATCGACCGGTCCCTGCTGCGCATCGGCCGCATGAAGGTGGAGTACCAGCTCTGTCCGTACCTCAGCAAGACTTGCTGGCCGACCGGAGGTGAGGAGTCGGAAGTGGAACAGCTGAACAGACTGATAGGTATTCATGGACGGGGACGCACACCAGCTGGGCACCCTGTGTCTTTACACATTCTCTGCATTTCTTGTGCGAAATTTTGTTTTGCATTGAGCACGAACTGAAAACAAAAATGTTTGCCAATTGCATATATTACCAAAAGTATGATGCCAAGCCTGTATTTTTTACTTTGCAAACCAAAATGTGCTATTTTTTTTTCAAATCTGCTTGGCTGAAATTTGATTGCAAATATAAAGATTTTTTTTGTCTAGAAGTATGAAAGTTGCAAACTGCCAATATGATTTATTCTTTTTAAAGACAATTTTTTATTGATTGTTTTGGCCATTGCTCTTCCTGCTTTCATTTTTTTTGTATCCATCTGTGTCCAAAAAAAAAATGAAATGATTTAAAAAAAAAAAAATCCCAGCTGGCACCCTGCATGAATCATAAATATGTATGAGGTCATGTGACTTATTAGCTGCAATAGTGGGGATACCGAAAATGAATTTCAGATGTGCGATCAATCACTGGGGTGGAAAAGTCATTTATTTTTTTAATTCTCAAAAACATGATGTTTCCTGATTGAAGTTGTAGTTGGGAAAAATTCAGATTCAAATTTTGGGACGAAATATCATTCTCATTCTCATGGGTAGAAAAGTACATGAAAGCGTTATTGCCTCTATATAAAAGTAAGCCCCATCTGAGGAGTCTTATAATGTATTCCTTCTCACACTGTTAATAGTCACATGTCGTCATCAGCAATATTGTAAAGATTTTGTTGTTTTTTGCTTAAAAAGCTGTGTTTTTGGTTTAAACACAAAGGGTCTGAGCCATATTGCATGCGATGCTTGTAAAAATGCCAACGTAATGCTACTGTCAACCACTATTTTCCAAACGAGTCTAAATTGGGCAGAATTGCTTGCCGAGATTCAACTCATTCCAACTCGTTGTCGTTGCGTTTTTCCTCTCGCTGTCAAAACTACTTTGGATCTGGCGGGCTTCACAGAAAGGTGTGGGCCATTCCCAAAAGTCACTTCGTAGAAACTAACAGCTATATTTTGCTCCAATTGCTCGAGATTAACAAATTTGTTTTACAGTCTTTTCTCGAAATTGTTAACGACATTTACGCGAAATCGTCCAGATCGATCCCTAAAACAAAGTCTTTAAACGCCCTTCAACAGTGATCAACGTCAATTGCCATTGACAGAAACATTATGCCATTCTATTTGTATGCCTTATTTTGTTTTCTTTCTTGAGCGAAAAGACTGGGTGGTGTCGGCCGCAGAATGAAAACACATGCGCAGCGAATGGAGTCTTATTAGGTTTTTGTGTCTGGGGCCTAGAAATGCTTTCCAGATGGTGGGATATTTCAGGCAATTGGCAAGAGCACCCTTCCTGATTTGATGAAGCGGCTTTCTGTGCTAGCGCAAATGTGCGCTGTCCGTACATGACGTGTCAGGTTCCATATATCAGGGCACCGCTATGCAGTCTGGTTTCATTTTCACCGTGACGATTGATGGATTGGGTTTTTTGGGGGTCAGTCACCCCGTGAATTGAGGTGCCTCTCCCGACCCACTTCGAGACGGGTTACGTACGTAGAATGGGCTATGCAGGGACTAGTGAGGGCGCTGTTCGTTGTGATAATAACCAGAGTTACATGGAGGTTAGAGCAATGGACTGTTTCTGCTTGTCAATCAAAGAATGCGCATTGACCAGTGAAATCACTGCTTTTGATCAGGTGACGTTGAGCGTGGTCAAACTTCAAAAGATGGGCGGGGCCTATGACAAAATCTGTAATGGTCTATTGAATGCACATGCAAGCCAAAATCATTTGTTTTAAGTCCAGCTTCCAACACTTGTAACAACGAATGTTTGCAACCAGTGTGTGACCAAAATGTGTTGATATCTAACCAAATACCACATTGTGTGCCATATGATAATCTTTGCTCCAGAAAAATGCATGTGCACAATGGAAGAATAGTCCTGACGTGCCTTTGTGTACATCTTGCCAACAAAAAGTTTCCAGCGTTTGTCTTGCTTCAGACTCTGCACATTTCAGCTCAAATAACAAAGTTCAAACACAGCAATCATCTCTGCCCTCACAGGTACCCATTAACTCACTGGTGGGAATAAACCAATTCACGATAAAGTGTCTTGCCCGAGGACACACCCACCGCAATCCCCAAAGGCTGGACTCGAACCCACACTCTGTAGAGTTACCCACAAGAATTTTGGGTTCAACGCTCGTGACCAACAAGGCTGCATCAGGCACCCTATCAAGCAGGAGTCATTAAATTTCCACCTGAGATAACCCAATCTTTCCGCAAATTTGCTGTCCTTCCATGGGTTGTTATCAGACGCTAACATAACGGCCATTTCGCGTTAGGCGTGCGTGTTTCGCATTATGTTACGGCTCCGTTGGGACAGGCGAGGCCGGCCCAGTGACCTCATGTTGTGCCCACACGCCATGAAAGAGTTGCATGATGTGTATATCAGGTGCTGACAGAAATGTTTATGGGAGCGTACGGGAAAATGTCTTGGTTGACTTACAAACTATGTCATCATGTTGGGGGAGTTTGAAGGCTAAGACGGAGCAATTCCTGTGGTATGGACGGAGGAGTGGTATTTTGACCTCTGGAAGGGACATATTGCCTGGCGCTCACGCGAAGATTAAAACATTCAGATCAAAAAAAAGTTGTGCATACTTTGCTCCATAGTTCGCGAACCAGTACGAGCTAGCTCGTGGTGTGTCCCGTCTACTGGGCTCTCAAAAGTGGTCAAGAGCACCCTCTTGTTAATACACGGAGCCAATGAGCTGATCTTAAACAATCCAGTCTTTTCAAATGTAGGGAGAATTCAATGTCCAACCTTATACTTAACATTTGTTTTAATTTGTTACAGAAACCACAAGGGGCATCCAAGCAAAGCTAGTCCCAAAATTCTCAACAATCCTATTGTGTTGTTTTTTTCTTTCTTTCTTTCTTTTTTCTTTTTGTTATTTTGGGTCTTTATTGAAGGAGAGGTTGACAAACTTTTTGTCAACCTTGCGGCTAAATATACATACATATTTCATCATGAAAACAACTGTAATGTCAAGTTGGGGAGGCAGATAACTGGACTTTACTGCGAGAACGCCAGCTGATTCCAATGTTGTGGCAGTCATTGACACTCAAGCATTACCCAGGAGGGCTGTTCTTGATTGCCTAAAACTGAAGCTGTTGAGGGGGGATATCCTGCCAATGGGCAGTACAATTTCCCAGGCAGAATGTAGTCTGGTAGCTCCCTCATCCCCCTTCCCTACCCCCCCCCCTATTCTCTCCCCCTCCCCCTTCTCCAAGTTCAAATACAAAGTCACGTCCTGTCAATGTTTATCTTTGTCAGAGGTAGTATGTACTATATCCTGATGGATGACCTTAAAACCAGGTGGTGGGGTCACCGTTATAGGCCGGTAACCTGAGTTTGTTTGGGAGGGGGGGGGGGGGCGTACGCCCCTCACGATTCTCTCCCAAACCCTCCCCCCACATCCCCCACGACCCCACCCCACAACCCACACCCCCATCCCCGCAACCAAACCCCCACACTCCCTCCCCCCTCCCCCCTTGGCTTTGCTGCTGTTCAGCAGGAGTGATAACGATGTAAGTCCTTGAGCACTAATAATGGCGGACACTTGCACTTCATAAATACCCAGTACCCAATAGCATACACCTTTCCTTACGTCAACTTTGCTAATATACCACGAAAGTGCAAACGGTACCAACCAGCCATCAATATGAAACTTCAGAGTTTTGGGGTTTTTTTTCCTGATCTGAGGCCACACATTAAGGGTAATTCTGTAAAGTCACCTTGTAAAGACTACCAGTTTGTACTGTTCTTGAAAAAAAAATTCACAGCACTTTTTCTAAACCTGTAATAAAGGGAAAGTCAACGAAAGGTCAACAAAACTAGTACACTGCCAAAAACCGGTGCAGCTTGAAATGAGTGTAAAGACTTCAATATGTTGGGCTGGCACATGTGCAGACATTCGGTGTCCATTGATGGGCTAAAATTGGGTATAAGGAGAGACCTGATCTCGCCCGATAGACGCCAGCGAGTTGACGGAGTACAAATTGAGGTTTCCTCCTAAAACATCATGTTATGAAGCACCCACTGTCATCAGCTGTTATTCTGAATCAACGTGGTGCTGATTAAAGTCCAAAGAGCAAGCCTTAGGGGTGCAAATGTTCACCCCCCAATGTTGCCAAGTGGTGTCCGAAGTCTGTCTTGCGTGGAGTTGCAGAACAGGATCTTGCAATTTACTATCAGGCGTGTCAGAACGGAAAGTTAGCCTGGGGGCAAACAAGGGGGGGGGGGGGGGTTCAATAAACCTCACAAACAAACAAACACCACCAAACCCAAAAGGTAACATGTAGTACATATGGCACATTAGGCCAAAAAAAAAATATTCGGTCTCTGGTCAGACCAAAGTTCCGGAATTGACGCGGCCACGCGGCTTTTTTTTTTTCTTCAAGCTTGGATTGTACAGACAAGGTGGGGTACTATTTTGCTTTTTTTGGTGTCCTCATGTACATTGGTGTCCTCCATAATTTGCCTTGGTGCTTTCGATTATTTGCCTTGGTGCAATTTCCCATTTCTTGGTGCTCTTTGGTAAAAAAAAAATTAAGGAGGTGCGGAAATAGAGGGCGCTGTTGAAGCTACTGCGGAACATTGTGGAGAAAAAAAAAGATCGACGCGCATGATTAAAATCGACGCGCGCGCTGACCAGAGACCGACTTATTTTTTTTTTTTTGGCCTTACAGGGAGTTTTTTATTTAGAACTCTAAGTTTTTTAAGACAGCATTGAAAATGGGGGGGGGGATTTCTAAGGGGGGGGGAGCTAAAATATCAGCACTAATGCTTTGAATGGCCGTAAAGTTAGCTTGTGTTTATGCTTGCTTGAGAAGTACTGACTGCAAAGTCCAAACACCTTGCAATAAAAGATTGCTTTTTAAGCAGCTTGAGAGGATATTATTTTGATTGAAATGAAAGATGTTTGGAATACTAAATTGGAATTGATTTGAGTTGTTCCTGGTATTCACATGTGATTGCTTTCAAACAAGGAATAGAAATGAAGGAGTAAATGTACCTACTAAAATTTCTGAAGTCATTCTAAAATATGTTGCTTTACTTTTTACCTCAACTTGTGTCAGCTAAAAATTAAATTTCTTCCATTTACTGGAGTGAAATGTCTCTTTGCAGTCTTTGAGAAGACTTATTGCGACTAAAATTGTTGGGGAAAATAAGGTGCCCAGCCTGTAAATTTGCCCAGCAATTACTTGTGCCTTGCAGCTGCAAAAGCTTGATCTTGTTCCTTGTGGTCTTGCCATTTTGGGCGAGAGTATTTTTCATAAAAAAAATAACCCAAATATTTATTATTTTCATTTATTCTGAAGGATCGTTTGGAGGCTGGACGGTATGGTCGCCGTGGTTACCGTGCAGCGTCACCTGCGGTAGCGGCGGGACTCAGCAGCGTCACCGGTCCTGTTTCCCTGGTAACACGCAGTGCACCGGTGAATCCTACCAACATCAGAGCTGCTCGGGCTACACCGAGTGCCCAGGTAAGACTTATGCAACATTGTTTCAGGCGAGTTAGTGCAAAATCGCTGGTCTTGAGATTTCGGCAGATTTGACTACATCTGATTAGTGGAGTGAGGTAGACAAGATCAGCCAATGTGAAAGGACCAGTAAATTTAGGATTGTTATTTTTATTTCACTGGCATGGCTGATATAGATTTCAGTATGTTAGGCACTAAACATTCAGCTGAGCATAACACAATATCAATTTCATGATCGTCGCGAAATAACCCCGTGAGGTTTCCTCAAATGTTTTGATGACACCGTAGCTCTCAAGCCTTGAAGACATCTTTCCCCGAGGAAACCCTCACTAAGCAGTCAGTGGGGAAAAATAACAAGGAGGGATTTAGTCGACAAAATCCCCAGTTGCCACAAAGTCGGCATTTATCTGCACACTGCTTTACATGGACGTTTTTAAGCACCGCCCAATCTTTGGTTGGTGTACATTTCAAACACTGCTTGCGACCAAGTTTGAATGAGCTTCCGTGGTCACCTGACCAGAACCCGCGATCTAATTGGTCAATACACATTAACCTTCCTATGGAAACATGCATTGTCAGCCTGGTTATTACTTGGGTCAATATCGGTGAAGACCCCCATTGGTTTGTACACAGTATGCCAGGAGGTGAGATACAAACATTTTGACCATTGGTGACCGCTTAAATAGAAGAAGAGTTAATAGACTGATAGTTAGCATGGGTCTATTCTCTCTTAAAACCTGTTTGTTGCACAATCGTCAATAAAAGTTCTTTTTGAACTTTTTTTTAAAGATTGCCCTTGACCATCCAGTCAAACTTTTTGCTTTCTGTCCTTTTCAGTGGACGGTGGTTGGAGCTGTTGGAGCGAGTGGTCAGACTGCAGCGAGTCTTGCGGTGAAGGGTTGCATCAACGGACGCGGACCTGTACCAACCCTATCCCCGCCCACGGAGGCAGGGAATGCGAGGGCCCAGAGACAGTCACCGAGATGTGCTCCGTGTCCGAATGCCCGGATTTTGACAGTAAGCTTTTTATTTGGTGTAAACTCTTTTGGAACTCTAGTGTTACTGCCAGGGCTGTGCTGAATATATCAAATATTTGAATATTTGGATCATCAACCAAATATCTGAAGTAGCTTCTTCTTCTTCTCTTTTTCGATTCAAATACTTGACAAAAAACGTGATCAGTTTTATTTAAATTTTAGAAGTTTCATGGTTTTATTCTTTGTAAAATGCCACGCTTTTGTCGAAAGCCACTTTCAACCATGATTTATGATTTATGATTGATTAAAATCGGTCAAATATCGGCCATTCTGCTACCTGTTCTTTCAATTATTTTATAAAGCTCTTTGGCACTTGCAGGCGTTGGTGCATGGTTAACTTGATCACAATTGGTGCCTTTCAAATTTGAATATTGGACTATTCAATTCAGTCCATGTTGGAATAATCAAATACTAAATTAATCGTAAATGCACAGTTCTAGTTGTTTTAGAACGGTTTCTAGATGGTTTAGGCTGGCACATGGTTCACTTGATCACAATTGGTGCATTTCAAAAATTGAATATTTGAATATTCAATGGAATCCATGTTGGAATAATCGAATACTAAATTATTCATAAATGCCTAATGGGGAGGGGCCTAATGGGGCGGTCTATTGTCATGCAAATGGTCAGATGTGACAACTTGGGCTGTATTTTCCCCCTCCAACCACCTATCACCTGGGATGCTAACATTCCCTCAGGTCTGATGTTACTCGCAGGTTCGTCTGGAGAGCAGAGCTCCGTCCCTAGCTCCAGTCGCATGTACCACATGTCGGGTTGGAAGGACTGGAGTCGCTGGACGCAGTGCACCAAGCCCAATCAGCTTCACAGACATCGCAGTCGTCGCTGCTTAGTGGATGAACCCACAGCCGGGCAGTGCATCGGCTGCATCAAGGAGCTTAAGCTGTGCGATTCACCAGAGAAAGGTGAGAACATTATCCACCAATGAGATTATTTTTTGACTCATGAATATTTCTGAGAACTACCAAGACAATTTGTTAAACTGGGTCTGTACTCTACCAAGAAGAAATACTCAACTTAAGCCAAGAAGGATGTTTGTCCACATTTTTTTTTTTTTACAAAGTGGTGTTTTTTTCTCAACTCTCTAGACATTTTGTATTTCGGTAATCACATGACACCTCACAACATGTGTTTTCCTCTAAGTTTGATGAAGTGGTAATTGTATGTGTATATCACAAAATTGATCTCTTCTAGGAAAAAAAATGTTGTTGTGAAGTGAACCAGTGCTGAGAAGTGTTCTCGACAGTATGTACTCTGTCCATCTTTAGGAAAATGCTGTTGTGAATTGGCAGACTAGCTAGAGTACACTGTCCGAAACGTCAAGTAAAGTTTACTGGTTCTTTTTAGAACCACATTTTTTTCCAATTGAAGGGATTAATTCCGTGGTGTACCCAGAAACTTATCACTTCATCATGCCAAGTTTTCAACTACATTCTATATACTCCTAAGTTTATGAGAAACATGTGTTTTTAACCCGTATTTGAAATGCTGTGTTTTCTAGAACCGTTCCCGTACGCCATCCCCGAGGTCCAGCGGTTACAGTCGCAGCCCGAGCTGGCCTGCTCGCAGCAGTCGGCCCAGCCGGGCGCCGGGGTCAGCCCGACGCTCATCCTCATCATTGCTCTGTGCTCGGCGCTGATCGGCGCCGTCTCCTCGGTGGGTGTCTACCGCTCCTGGCTCAAGGGTTGCCAAGCCAAGAAGAGACGCAGCTCCGACAACCGAGACCAGTTCTCCGACCGGTTTTCAGATAATGACGACGACGATTACGACTGCCAGCATCCCAGCGCATTCAGACATTACAAAACTGAGATTCGGAGCAATCCTATCCCGAGCTGAATGCTCGTGTACGGATGAGCCATGCAACTGCTTTTTGTACAGACTCTTCATAGACGCCTTTTTTTAACTTTTTCTTTTTTTACCAATGCTGCGTTTTGTACATATAATGATGCAGTGATACATACGCAGAAAAGTGCACAAGCTTCGCACAATGAGTGGGCAAGATTGCTTCAAAGCTACAGCTTGGCAGATGAGACAAGAACGCTTTGTCTTCACGTTTCTTTTCTTAGTTCTCCTGCACTGATCTTGATGGTAACCAAATATAATATGTCTATTCATTACCCACCAGAAGAAACCAGTGGCGGATCCTTCTGGATCTGCAACTTGAAACCAACTCTAGTTAATATTATGTGAAATAATTTGACATTTCATAAAAATATAAAAAAATTCAACTTTTAAAAAACCTACATATCTTTTTGTTATCCTTGTATATTATCTAAATAAAATCCATAGAAGCAAGATTATAGTCCAGTTGCCAAATTTAGGCCTCGCTAAACCCTTTTCATTTTCAATTCCGGTTTCGCCAACTGTACCTGCAACTTGCCGTTTTAAAATTGGCTAACAAGCACATGCAGGCTTGTACTTAACCAAAACCTAGTAATATTACTTTGGTTACAGTGCCTTAAACGGTTTAACCAACTGGATCAATCAACTTAAGTTTATGTTTTTTGAGTTGCAGATTAAGGTATATTATTTGCAGCTTGGTGTAAGAAACGCAGTATTTGATGTCCATTGTATAAAGACCCCTATATTTATCAAATCGTAATATTTTGACTTATTTTTTGTGTGAACATTACCCACCGGTCATATGATATTGTTAGATTAAATTACCCATGTAACCAAAACAAAAACAATACCTGCTGTGTATATGAAAGTATTCATGTTATCATGTCGTCTTGTAATAATTTATAAGCTGTAAATATTATGCTGTGAATCAGCCCTGTGGATGCACAGTCACAAAATTAGTTTTTTCCTGCACAAAAAAAGAGAGAAAGACAAATCAAATTGATGAGTTCTATTGGTAAATGCCATATGTTTGGTGTTTATTCACAGGATTTTGCAGCAGCTGCACAGCAGTTTAAAATGCACACTTTGTATAACACCCCCAAAAGAAGATCGATGTCTGTTGACAAAAAAACAACATAGGAAAATGAGGGTATCACGGCATAAATTATAATTAAAATATCGAATTCAATAAAATGAAGCTTTGTGGTTGTAAGTATGACTGTTAACGGTGACGTTAAACCAGTGTCAAGGGTTACAAAAAATTGCCAACAAACAGATACAATAACTCAACCTGTGACCAAATAAATTTAAAAGAAAAAGAATACATCAGTATCTTATCGAGTTTCACTCAGTATTTTGGGGAAAATCCAATTCAAAAATTCATCTTTTGGTGCGCATAGAATTTAAAAAAAAAGTTATGCAGAGCTTTGGGCTTTTGTACAAATATATTTTTATGTGTAGAAGATATTTATTCTTTATATTGTATGTGTATAAAAAAAAATAATAATAAATGTGACATTAAAATGCTGTATATATGAAGGTCTTTGTATGTTAGGGTAAGTAACGTATGTCTTTGTACTGCCAAGCGACTTTAAAATGTTGGCAACCAATTTTCGTTTATTCGATATTCAAATATGTGCCGCTGCATACTTTGCTGAATTCAATCGCATATATGCATGCTTTGGTAGTGAACGTATTATTACCGCAAAGTTTTGTACAATGTATTGCGGTGATAGATGATTTTTTTTTTATGAATAGTTGTTTAAAAAGAGAGAAAGAGTTAAGACAAAAGAGAAGAGGAAAATCCAGCGAAACGTGTTAATTCCGTTTCCTCCGAGAAATGTAATGATTCTATAAGTTGTATTCGATTGAACATTGTATTCATATAGCCATTATCATATTAGGTCTGATGAAAGTCTAGTTTTGCCGGTTGGACTGGGTTTCTGTGCTGAATTTCACTGCAAAGTGGGTATTATTATTCGTTGGCCAGATCATGCTTATTTGGAAAAAATCAAGATTTACCAGTTCACGTCTGATGACGTGTATACACGCAAAGGTTTTCGGAACGGATGACGGATAAACACGCAACGAGCGAGGCCAGAAATATCTGTCTGCGACCCGCTCGCAGCGAGCGAGGCCAGAAATATCTGTCTGCGACCCGCTCGCAGCGAGCGAGGCCAGAAATATCTGTCTGCGACCCGCTCGCAGCGAGCGAGGCCAGAAATATCAGGGTGTGCTACACGCAGACGACGGCCTGAACCCGTCTGGCATCGAGGTTCATGAAAGACAATCCCGCGTCTGGGTCCGGTAAATGTCAAAATAATCCCGGCGCGAACTGGTTAAAACATTTTAATACTTCTGAATACTTGTTTTGTTCTTAGAACAACATAAGAATTCTGACAAGACAGCTATTTTGATTTTTGTTAACCTACATTCAACAACTGATAACTAACATTGGTGTTTTAGGAATTACGTAAAGGTAAATTGGGAAAAAAATATATCTGAAATTGACTCCTTATAGTGGACAGGAAATTTTCAACTATTTCAACTGGTACATTGAAATATTGGGTTAAAATTTTCAATGAAATTTGACAAAATTGTTGGAATCATATAACAAACACAGTATGGTTTTGTTTGTTTTTTGATTTGATTTTGGATTTTGAATTGCCTTGTATTTTTTTTTACCCTATAAAGCAATATTTAAAAACCAACAACGATACATGAATTGCTTTATTGATTGGTGCGTTTTTTATGCAATGAAAAATTAGATTAAATCATGTTTTTTGAAATTGTGAGAAAAATAAAAATGTTTCAGGATTTGACAGTAAGAGGTGCTGCTGTAATAAACCCTTTTTAGTGGGGACTTTATGCACTAGTCCTGAATATGTGTAAAGTAATTATTAAAAGTGTTTCAACTTACATTAAAAAAAAAAATCTTTTTATATCAAATTTCTGTTTCCTCTGTTGGTTTTGTTCATCTGTGCAAAATTTATTTTATGCAAATTTTGCTGTTTTCATTGTGCTTGTTGCCCATTCATGGAACATTTACACAAATTGCTGAAAACTGTTACTTGTTTTGTCAATTTATCAATACTAAAAAAAAAAATGAGGTCTGTCACGATAAATTTCTTTCCGTGTGTGTGTGTGGGGGGGGGGGGGTATCAAAACTATTGTTTAAATGGGCAAAAAACTGTTGTCTGTACAGGAAAGGTATCCTCATGTAAACAACACTGACAGACAATTTCGACTTTTTAACCTTTCAAAGCCAAAATAAAAGCCAACTACATTTAAAGGGTTTTGAGGATAAGTTCATGAGTCACACGTCAAGAATGCTGAGGCACATTAGACAACAACACACAAAAGTGACAGATATACGACACTAGAAATGCCCTCAACAAATGGTAAGTTGTTCATTTCCAACTGATGATATACATATAATGGATGTTTATGAGTACAATGGTAAGAATAATTTCATGAGGTGACAAATGGAATGTTCCATTCAACAAGGCGAAGCCGAGTGGAATGGAACATTCCATCTGCCACCAAAATGAAACTATTATATCCATTACATGAATGTGTACCATTGATTATTTGTTTTAAACAACACCTGGATAAATCCTCGTCATCTGATTGGTCAGAGCCACCAATCATGTGACCCTACAATGGAACTTCTATTTACCATGGAATAGAACTTCTACTTTTGCGGTGCGGCAGGGCCGTGAGTTGGGACGAATAATTCAGTGATGTGATCAACGACCTATAGATGACGTGGATTTATTCAGGCATTGTATAACGTAAATTACCATCTCTCCTTGGAATAATAATGAAGAAACAAGAGGTCAAGAAAAATACAAATTCATGAAAAATCTTCCAGCGATAAGGAATATTCAATGAATTGTACACGCCACACATCTAAGATACACCTCAAAATATTCAAATATTTATTCAGTTGTTTACAGCAAACCTTTATACAATTTGATCTTTGTAAGTCCTGCCAATTCGATTTTGGGGTGAGAGGTTATTGTCCACCATTGTTGGAGATGTATTGCTCAAATTGTAAATCTGAATATTTCAAATCTGAATTTGAGTAACATCATTTATTTTTTAACAAAATCAGGAAAGAAAGCGTTTGCCGTCGCAATCTTGAACTGTATTGAATATTTCATTGTATTCCAGTGAATTTTATCTATTTTTATTTATTTTGTAAATGTATTATTTTATAAACAAGGGAACAAAAACTGTTTTCTGTTAAATTACTGAGCAGGATAAAGTTACTTCACACTTCCACTAATAAAATAAACTTTTGGTCCAATAAAAGCCATTTCCCAATGATAAAATTACGATAAAATTTATCTAATGTAATTACAGAATAGGATTTGAGGAAAATATCTGTATCTATATTGAGAGATTGACACTATATATTTACTTTTGTGACAGTTCATTCTGGAAACTTGGCACAAGCATACTGTAAAATTTAAATTAATCAGTAAAATATACTTTTTCTTTACAAAAGATTTACTAACTAATATAAGAAAATTAAACCTGTAAAATAACTAGCTTTGATATTTTTTTTTAAGGAAAAAACACGGGGTAATAAGAAATAATCTTCTTGACAAATCCCGTCAAAGTTTTATGAATTCATAATTGATTCCAAAAGACAAATATGTCCTAATAGTGTTTTTATATTTTCACATTTGACAGATACATTTAGTTGCCCTAAAAAGTCTCATATGAGAAATAAGATTTTTTGAAACACACTGCAGCGATTATTTCTCATTTCGTATTTTATCATGTGTGTATCCCATTCAACAAAATTCCTTTTTAATGAAAGTATAGACTTAAACAAAAATGTTTGACATCTTGTTCTTAAAAATTGTTTCTAATTTTAACCGCAAACCCAAGGCTTCTTCATATCCTTGTCAAACACGCCAAACGAAACAGAACACAAGCAGTAAAACTCACAGCAATTTAACCTTTATCCTAAAGAACCTAAAGAAAATAAGTTTTTACCTGAGTTACATGAACTAAAATAAGAAAACAAGCTAAAGCTTCCCAAGGAGCAAGTCTTTGACACTAATTCTATTTGGAAGTTGTCTCTTTTACTTTGTATGTCCGTGCGTTTTGGATATAACAAACACCTTAAAATAAATATTTAAGGTGAATTGCTTTAATACTGTTAAGCATTAGAAATGTTGGGTGCATTTGAGTAGCTCATCCGGATCGACTCGGATAAAGGCAGACAGGTTAGCCACGACACCCGGGCTAATCTAACGCTCAACTGCGGGCCATCACGATTCTCACGTGATGTCCTGTATCCGTGGCCGTAGCCACTGACAAAACGTCCGTTTTGGATTGGGTCTTAGTTTGAGATTAACTCCTTTTCAGTCAATTGCAAAACTCAAAAAAGTTTGGCTGGAATTATAGCCTGAAAAGTCGCATTGAACTCAATAAATGATTACATTTAGACTTGACATAAAGTTTATTTTTAAGTCCATTTGAGATTTCCGCTGTCCTGCCGCCATATTTGTCCGTTTCTTGGAATGTATGCGTGTGACGTATTTCCACCACTGTCTCTGCTCCACGAGCAGGGTCTGTGGTGGCCAACCCGGGTGATCCCCGAGAATGACGTCAGAGCTAATCAAACGGCACGGGGCTATCCCATGTCGACCCGGGTGAGCTAAACGAACGTACCCATTAAGAATACCCATGAGGCCTCGCATGAAAAAGCTACAAGATAGGGAATGATTTAATGAGTTTCAAAGTTTGAACAAGCATCCTACTCATAATTATAATAGTTTGAGTGTATATCAATCTTTGCACGTCACACAATATTGAAAGGTTTTTGGAAGATCAAATATGTTACAAACTAGTACTTTTTTGGTTCAAAAATAGTTTTTCTTATTACTTTATTAATTTGGTAAGTCCATTAAATAAATAGACCCTTAGTTTGAGTGAGCGAGGGCGCTATATCAATGCTCAATGGGAGACTTCTGAGACATTGGTGGCAGCAAACACACCGGTCCTTTTTCAATTGTTTATGTCATGTTTAAGCCAAAGCGCGCATGCTCAATATGATGCAAACAATGGAAAATGGACCGGTATGTTTGCTGCCACCAATGTCTCAATAGTCTCCCATTGGGGGGATGCAAACGGATGTGAATAAAGAAAAAATTATTCAAAAATTACATGCTTAAAATTGTTGGGTTTATTTGAAGGAAATTCCAAATTTCTTAAAGAAAACACACAAAAAACCAAGATATTTCAACTGTTCCCAGAATAATGACATGATCAGAATGCCCTACATTCACTCAACATATGGCCTATTCACAGCACTTGGTTTCGTCTTTCCGCAGATCAATACAATCCCTCCTTGCGCAGCTGATTGATGAAGAACCTCGCAAGCAACTCTTGAGGGCGGTGTTCCCACTCCTGGTGCTGCTCGGGAGTCATGGTAACCTGGTCGCCTAGCAACCGATCCAGGAGAGTCACGCACACAACGGCTCCTGGAATTAGATGCAGGATTCAGATATTACGTAAGGTGTTAAATGTGGATATGAAGACAAAAACTTGTCTGAAATTTTTGAACACTTGTAATAGTGAAGGTTGTTTAAAGGTTATGTGAAAATAAAGTGGGTTTTTTTGCATTATTAAAAGTAGGTCATTGAAAATAATGTGACAACAAAAATTGATTATTAAGAGGACAGATTGGCCATCCGCTGGCCCTGTATCTGTAAATTTCTAACCCTTTCTGAACTCGTAGTGTCAGGCACACTATTTGGACTTGTACACCGGTTAAAATCAATAACATTTTTTTTTTAACCATTCTCAGTTCAAGTTACATGCTATTCTAATGAAACTTTAACAGAGACATTCCTTTTGTCATTATCTGTCCTCTGTAACTTTTACCGGACTAAAGATTTGACTTACAATCCACTAAATTTTCAATTCTGCCTCATTCTGTATTTTCTCTCACTTCTTGCAGTTCTACAAGCCAGCCAAGTGTGCATTTGAATCAAGCCTACCAGGCCTTGAGCTTCAGCGGTAATTGGAGTAGCCCGCTTTTGTCACGCTTGCAGGAAAATTACAGTACAAATTGGATGTGAAGTACGTAAAGGCAGGTTCATACTTGTCTGAAAATTGTCAGAGTTGAAATGTGTTCACCTTTTGCAATTTGCAGCGCAAAACTCGCCCTGATGTGACAAATTCGCGCTCGTGTTTGCTTTCGTGCCGAGTATGAACTGGTGTAGTGTGAATTTAGGTTTTATGAAATACGGACTCATTGGTGGTATTGCGCATGCTCATGCATAAATAATTAGGAGAGGGACCAGTCACGTGAGAGAGTTTAACCAATAAAAGGGAAAAAGAGTCCGATTTTCATACGAGTCCGATTTTCATATGACACCGGCCTTAAAGACCGTTTACAGCTTACTGCTGAATTCAAATAGGTAGGTTACACTCTCTTTATCAGTAGCCACCAGGCCAGTCAAATTGTTGTTGTTTTTTTACCAGCATAGCAGTGTAGTATGCTGCTAGTGCTAATGAGGCCTGCATGCAATGACTCCAATATCTGTCGGACAAGTGCTGTGCGAGACTCTATCAAACTTTTTTCCCCACCTTTGATTTTAGCTGCACCACACATTGCAGCCAGGCACGTTCCTTCCATCTCAATGTTACGTACTCCGGCCTCGTACGCAGCCTGGAGGTACGCTATCTTGTCCTCTAGCGTGTGCTCGCAGATCGCGCCGTCAATCCTCGCTTGGCCTGAATCAAGATGACAAAATTCGTTATGTGCTGAAGGATTCCGTGCTCAAGCACCCAAACAACGGTTTACAAGGAGTAAGTTGGGATAGACCATCGGGAGAGACTCTTGGTCGCATTGCCAATGGTGCCTGAAGATCTGCAGTGACACTACAGAATTGTGCACCTTCAGAATATAATTACTCATGCGTACTTCTTGCCACTAACCTGTGTGAACACAATGTGTGCTCCCGCCACCCCCCCCCCCAACTTTCCCTGCCCCGACTGGCACTCTTGTGTGTGGCAATGAAGTACCATCTACTGGTTACGTATGAGGTCCATATTTGACAACCAAAATCAGAGTAACTGAGTTGGAACCACATGTTCAGTTGTATTTTACTGTTATGTCTGAGGACAGGGCATTGTCTTTACATCTGTTCCTATACTGTAACACTCTCCCATAAACTAAGCACGCACACTTACATCCGAGGACTGTTTTCAACAAAGATGAACTGTCTTTGTGTTGCTGTCACGCAAACAGTTTGACCGGGAAAAAGGAGGTCCATTGAGTGGTTGATATAATAAGGATGCCACAAAATAATAACAGCAAAAGATGCCATACCTTCGTAAAAATCAGAGGTGCTCATGGTGTTCCCTGTGGTGACATCGTAGTCAGCGTTGGAATCGTGTGCAGCAAGGAGTTCAGTAGCTACCTCCTTGCTTAACTGTGTCGGACGACTGACGATCTTACCTAAAATAGGCTAGGAAAAAAAGAACATCACAGATTAACTTTAACCAATGTTTTTTTGAGGAAAAGATGGTGGTGTACTCATTGCATGCCTTTATTGCGATGTCACATAAAAAAAATTAAAAAATAGGTTTCGTTTTTTTGGGGGGGCCATGGCCCCCTTTGCCCCCCCCCCCCCCCCCCCCCCCCCCCCCCCCCCCCCCCCGGATCTGCCCTTGAGTTTGGGGAGGTAAAAGGGCTAATTGGTAAAAGGTCTCGAATGAAAATAGTTTAACAAACTTTTGCTCTTTACCGATGTACTTTTATAAGCAGTGTATACTCAGTGCTTTTCCAAAGCTTGCACACACAAAATTGGCAAGTTTTATACTCAGGTGGGAAAAAATGGGAATCGAACCCCGACCTGCTACTTATTATAGCAATTTACAGCATCATTCAAAAGCATCCAAAATTGTGACTTACCACTTTATAGGCTGGTTCAAACATCTCGTTGACTGCTGTATCCGTGACGACCACTGTGCCCGGTTTCAGGCCCAGTCCACCACACGTACCCATCCTGATGAAGACGACATCCTTGCAGCCGGCGTAGTGAACCAACTTGATCAGCTCATGAAGGAGAATGGATATGGATGGCATACCCATGCCATGCTGTCGGGGGAACCAAACAATTAAGAAGAATTCACAAATACTTAACACAGTTTACCCATTCCTATTGGTCGAGAGCCCATGCACGTGGCCGGTCTTAAATGGGTGATAAAGACATGGCTGGCTGGTCTTAAACACTTTTCCAGTGTCACATGAAATCCGGTGCCTTTGAACGTTTCACTGGTTGAACGTTCACATTCCTCACGCAGGCATGCGCAATACTACCAGTGAATCAGTATTTAATAGTCACAATGAACCAAACACTCCTAGCTATTTCGTGTATTAAGTTCAAATCTTTGGAATAATTTGTTCTGACTGACTCTAAAACACCAGTCTGAAACAGTTGCAAATTTACTTACACTGACTGAGAGAACACAGCCGACTTTGTACATACAATAGCGATCGGTTGAGCATAGGTCAGTCAGGACGGTGCCATTTTGGGTGCCGAAGCCCAGGCGCTCAGAGATGAACTCTGCAAACCGCTTCATGCGTGTCGTGCTCCCGCCCATGCAGACAAACTAGATTATCACAAAGACCACAGAGCACATACAATTTAGGTAACCAATATTTTAGAAATATTTTAGAAATATGTTAGAAAGCTGCAAAGGAGGAAGAGCCAGGTAAGTTGGAGGAATAAGTTCCATACAGAATTTTATTTCAGAAATCAAACCCTTGTTTTTCAATAAGAGACTTTTTTGCCTTTGTATAAGCCTGATGAAAATTTCAAAACCAATCATTTGATATCGGAATTTGTTATTGAATACCTTGACATCCCCAAAGCGTGCCGGGAGCTGGTCCTTGTCGGTTGCTAGTCCGATGTGAAACAAAACGTCCACGTCTTGTTTCTCCAGATATGGGTTAGGAGGCCGCACAGAACTGCCGTTATCCAGTCTGACAGAAAGCAAAAAAAACATATTAATTTCTTGAAAAGTATAATTAAAAAATTTGTAATATTGCAATGAAGCAAAGCTGATGAGAAGAATAAACCATAAAAATACCGACAACATCAGAAGGGTTATTTAGTACCAAACAATATCACTACACACGCTTGGTTTAATAACCTAACTCTGTGAGCAAATTCTTAGCTGCAATCTCCAATCTCCATATAAGGAGATTTGTACTACTTCTCGAGAGAGGCACATACCATAACAAAGCTAGAGGGGTGTTGCCAAAAACATGAAGTAAAACAGTTAACCAAAATCGGTGGAAATTTATAATTTTTGTCTTGTTTTGACTTTTTGACCCAAAGGTATTTATGAATGGGAATAAATACGTGCTTGGCCAGTATTAAACAAGTGCGTTTAAAACCAGCTTGGGGCCTGGTCGCCGATAATTGCCCGAGCTGAAATCGGTGTCCAGGCCCCAAACCGGTTTTAAACGTACTTGTTAAAAACTGGCCAAGCACATACTTATTCCCTTGAAATAGACTATGGCAAAGGCATTGCTTTGTCATTGTGCATCCATTGTGAATATGTGCCTACTTGTGATTTCACTGATGATGCATTTTACTACAACTCTGACAGTGTCTCAGCTATGCACAAACACACTGTAACCATACCTTGCTTTCTTCTCCGTAGTTCCGTCCATCTCTCTGTGCTTTTGAATGACACCTTTAAAAAAAAAAATGATAATAATATTAAACATTATACAGCAAGTTCATATCAAGGCCAACATTATAATAAAAAAATAGTACTTAATACAATCCACATTTAGGCACAACTACCAGCACTTTTTATAAATTATGTGTTGAATATACAGCAGTATTTGAAACCACATTAGCCATTTTTTCTCACTTTGATACAGTTGCCTGATTAGTAAACATTATGGTGCCTGCTTAGCCCACTTTTTGCTGTGCTTGCAAAACAGCCCCAGGTTCCCAAAACACAGCTAGATAGGCCCCCTTCCTATGACCTCCAAATTGTATGCTGAACTTTGAACGGTGTGATCACAGTAGTTAGTTACTGCAGCATTTCAAGGTTTTTAGCCATCGGGCTGCCATATGTTCAATACTTTTATGCATTCTGGCAAATATTGGCGAGGTCAGCCAAGCCTGGGCGTTATATGGTCTGCCAAAAAAGTTAGTTGTATAACAGGGGCGGATCTGCGTTGGCTCAATGAGGGGGGGGGGGGGGGCTGGCTGTGAATCTAATTGAAAGGCACTCACTTGTGCCAAAGGCATGTCCTTGCTAGGGTCTGGGGAGAGGGGGGGGGGGCATGCTCAACCTGGAAATTCAACCTGGAGCATTCTAGGGCATATTTTAGAGAATTCAAATGTATCGATTACGAGTGCATAATTTTGAACTCACTGAAACCGGTCATATCCATGGTCTGGTAACTTTCCTTTTGTTGGAGGGGGTGCTAGGGGGTGTTTCTCTTCAATTTTTTTCTTTGCGGCCCAAGCCAAGCCACCCCCAACAATCCGCCACTTATTAGAAAGTGACCTTATTCACAACAGCCAACATATGGGGTAGTGCTGTTGTCCTGCAAGGACCTGTAGGCATGATCCTTTTATGCATTAGCTGTCAGGGTTGCTGAATTGAAAAACTTATAATGCCCTTTATTCTCTCAGATAGCTGCCAATGCCATGCAATAGGTTGGCCAGTTCAGGGACAACTAGCGAGGCATTCTTATGTGTAGACCAGAGAGCTCGCACTGGGCTGACTGGAAAAATAAAGAATGCTCCCAACACTTAAAAATTTGGTTCTTGGTTCTTGGTTGGTTCTTCTCCTAAATACTCCACGTGGGAGTTTATACAGGAGGCCAAAAACACCGGGGCAAACCCCTTCTCTTAGCGATAAGTGTTTACTGGGTTCTTTTACGTGCATTTGTGCAACACACAGGACCTACGGCTTAACGTCCCATCCGAAGGACGAAGCAATAATGGTTAAGTGCCTTGCTTAAGAGCACAAGTGTCCGCGCCTGGGCTTGAACCCACGCCACTGTTGCCTCTGAAACACCAGAACATGAGTCCGGTGCTCTTAACCGCTAGGCCATGACACTCCATGGCATGGCATTTGCAATGCCATGTAGTGGAAACCATTCACAAAATGCTGAAAATGAATAGTACAAAACTTTAAACAAGACAGCAGTTTAAATGTTTCCCGATTATTTTTTTTATGGTAGTATTAATTTGGCTTTGCATGTTTGCATTTATCAGCGCAAAGGCGTCCAGTGTTAAGGAGCACAATGGTGTATGTATTTGAAATGGCGGTATGATTGATGATCAAATCAACTCACCGTAACGCAAGTATAATGCAACCTACTTTCGATAGATTTCTGAATTGGCGTTGGGTTTGTACCATATAAGTTATGTATAAGTGCTGTTTGAGAGCCTTTGAGCTTCTGAACTGCCGGTTGAACCCTGCAGTATTAAATCTCAGAGGTTGTGGGATGTCTGTTCTTCAGTAATGAATAAACCTGAGGTTGTCGGTTCGAGTGCCACCAAATTAGCAATCAAGCTTGCATGTGATTGTTTTCTCACAAGTCCTCCAACAGTGAATCTAAAGAACACCCCCCCCCCCCCCCTAAAAAATGAAAAACATGTACAATGATGCTTACCATGAGAAAATATACTAGGCCTGCAACTAGTCCGAGTAACTTGGACCCAACTTATCGCCTTTTTTAACATTGGGACATGGTCTGGCGACTATTGCCGGATGTTAAAAAAGACGATAAGTTGGGTCCAAGTTACTCTAAATAGCCTACAACTTACAAACTTATGACCGTGTACAAACAACACTACCATGACTACATAACATTACACTGGATCTCCACACAATTCAACATTAAATTTACGAAAAAGGATCGAACGCTAAAACTAATATTACTGGATCCGTTTTCCCTAGCTTGTACATGCACTATATTATATTCAACATTAACAAATAACATACGTACTACGTAGTAATTATCAGGTACCAAAGTCCAAACCAAACGGTCAAGTACAAGCTTACAATTACAATCGTCAACTGCTGATCTTCTTCGTGCTAGTGGGTGCTACCGCTAGTAACTAATCGCATCAATGTAGACGAAATGTTCCTGCCTGATCACACCATACATCCGCGTCGATTTCTCAGTAATGTTTGCACTTTAGGGGAATTCTACGATACTGCAAATCGAAACAACCCTACTCCCTAGCGTTGTTTTGTGTGTATCGATTGTACACGGCCGGCGTACTACGTGGACGCCGTGTGTGGGAATGTTGACAATCCTTTGATCAAACAACAGCCAATCAAATTGCAGGATCGATGACACACCTACCCATGTCCCTTGCGCTGAGACTTGATTCCAGTCCATTGATCTCATGTTATGGCTGGAAGTTTTACGGTTGTGACATTTTTGTTTAGTTTCCTTTTTTGTTAACTTTTTCCCTAAATCATTTTAATCTTTTAATATAATACATATTAATGGCAAAAAAAATTAATGTATTCTAGCCCATGTCAGTCGTCACAACAGCCGGTATGGGCTTGTAGATGGTAGAACTTTACAAGAAATGACAACTCAATCGTTACAGCGCCCTCTCTCATCATTTTTGGAACGGAGTCAATTATGACAATTAATTAGGAAAGAAAAGAATCTATAAATATTGTTTCACGATGATTTGTGTGATGGTTAACAGATTTTGATCCCTCGACCGTCGTTTAAAAAAAAAAAAAAAAGCAAACGACCCTGATGGGACTCGAACCCACAATCTTCAGCTCCGGAGGCTGACGCCTTATCCATTAGGCCACAGGGTCAAACCCCATGCTCAAGGGTATTAAATTTTATTTAAACATGTTATAGGAAAAATGAATGATTTTTTCATTGAAATAGACTATTAGTCAATTCTGTTTTCAACTTCTGTCCAAAGCATCGAAGAATTTTGCTCAAATCATGTTGGAAGATGAGAAAGAAGCGGTTTCAATGACGGCACATCCCAACCTCGTCCCCAGTGCTTACTTTATTTCCAACCGCGTTTGAGAGAGCAGGTAGTAGTGGGCGCGTACTGCTCGACACCATGGGGACGAGATTGGGCACATCCAGATTTTGAGGCTGACTGGTATCCAGACTGTATTCAACGAGAATACTATTACATTGTTCTGGGTCGCAGTCTAATGAAATATTGCGCGCAGGATAGTTTTCCGGGCATGGCGTCGTCTGCTTCATGATTACACTAGCCTAGTTTCATGTCTTTATAAGGTTTTGATTGAAATATACGACCCATCATGCGATTTCGAGCTAAAGTGGTAGACATTGGCTGTATTGAACAGTTCACAAGTAAGCACCAAATGGCCTAGCCTAGCCTACATCAAAAACTTCGTCTTAAATTAAAAAACGCAGTGGCTATTGTTACGGCAGCCGTAACGCATTTCCCATTTTTTATCGTTACGGTAGACTGCAACTTTTATCAGTGTTTATAAAAACATGAGAAATATAAAATTAGAAGGGAAAAAGTGAATTTGTACGTTATGAAATTCGGACTTTATTGCCCTTTAAAAAAAAATCCTCCAAAGCCTCAGGTTAGAAAAGGAAAAAAATTCGAGTGCAAAACTGAGATACAAACCCGCAACCTCGCGGAGCAAAATTCTACTCTCTATCGACATGATCGACTGAGCTGTCGCACTGCTCGCTAAAACGTGGGGAAACAAATAATTATATACCTGTGTGCGTATCAAAAAAGTATTGTAGAGGGCGCTAAACAACGGCTGCCGTAACGATAGCCACTTCGTTGTTAAAAAAGACACGAATCGAGCCTGGGACTGAGAAACATTTCTAATTTTGTTAGAAAATACTTCGAAAAATGCACTCAACTCTCCTTAGACTTTGTACACAACCAAAGAAGTGGCTTCTGGATAGTGCATTCTTTCCAACTATTGTATTTGTAAACCTAATATTAGTTTATGAATGATCATTTTTTTTTGCCCTGAAATTAAATCTGACCTCCCAAAAGTCACACTCAAAAGTTGTTATTTTCTTTCTCTGGGTAGGATGGCCTACTTCCCTAAAAAAAAAATCTTTCAAACCCATGAATCGCAAGTGAAATTTCATTTCATTGAGAAGTAAGACTTGATGTTTTGGGGAATCAAACCCATGACCTGGAGATCTCCAGACACCAGCAATATCCGCCAGACCACCAAGACGCTTTGATGGCTACTGAAAATTAGAACCTTTACATTACTCCAACTGACATCAAGATCTGACGTCATTCAGAATAACTGCCGGCTCGGTAGCCTCGCGAAATCGGGGACCATGAAAGGGGGCCGTAGCCATTGCCTTTATTAAAAAAAGTTATCGGGCAAATATTCATCAAACTATGGTCAAGTACAAATGAGCCCAGTCGTCTAGTTCAAATATTTGTGAAATGCCTTGCCTCATCTCAAGTTACTGATTGTCCAGGTTTAATCTGTTAACAGGAGTGGTAAGCACAATCGCCAAGATGACTCCACTTTGTGTCTTGAGACTGACCGTCAACCGTATGTACTTCATTCTGAATGACAAAGTGGCCAAGGGAGGCATCTGGTGTGAACTAACTGCTGTAAGTTTTGCAGAACGGATCAACAACACTTCCCGGCCTACGCTGGACCGTAAACTTGCCAGCATAGCCCCAGTCTATGCTTGTGACCAGTCATATCTTTGGAAACCCCTGCTCTAATGCTCCTGACTTTGGAAAATCCCTATTTTGCAAATTTCCGATGTCACAAAGCAGTAAGAGATAGAGTTTCCCAAGCAAGGCCGGTAACTGGACTAAAGACGGTCTGTGCAATGCCCATACACATGTGTGTACAAAAAGTAACTGAAAATTTTCATTTTTTCATTGGGATGATTCAGCCTGATATTCTGCATACAAGTTCACTTACCCAGCCAACATCCCCAAAGTTTCCTGTTTATGAAATTTTCCTCATTATTTTCGGCTGCACAAAACAGCCAATAATGAGCAGCTCTGGGATGAATGAGTAAGAGGCAAATTTCACCAGAAATGAGAGTATCTATCTGCCCCACTAGACATAAAATTGAGCCCTCCGATTGCAACCCCGCTAGATTGACGCCCTTTCTGTATCTTAGAGCAACTTCTTTGATGAGTATCGCATGGAAGGATTGTCGGAGGAAGCCAATGAGATTTATCTGGAGATCACACCAGACGACATCGTCAGAGCAATGAAGACGGCACAGAATGCCAAGTCAATCAAAGTCAAGCTCACCAAGAAATTCAGCCCGTGTCTCACATTTGACATTGAATTGGTAAGTGTACGGACGTCATAGCGTAACACGTAGATTGTGTAATAGCCAAAGTGAAATTTAGTTCATTATTTATTTATTTATTTATTGATGATTGTTGGCCGGGATTGCCCACGAAAGTCTTTCGACTTATTTCCAGTAGGGTCACTTGGTAGAAGATGCGGAAAGAAATTACAGTTTTAGTGGTGGGCGGAAAACCCCAGAATGATATGCTAGGGAAAACCCACGGAATCAGGTAGGGACTGAAAACCCAATCCACATATTGACCCAGACGGGATTCGAACCCGGGTCACAGCGGTAGAAGGCGAGGAAAGTACCACTACGCCAACCTGATCCCTAGTTGAAAGGGGAAGAAGTAAACCTGGGACGTTCTAAGTTTTAGTGCTCCACCAACTTGGCTTCCCAGCACTTTGTTAGTGGTCTCATATGACTGCATTGCTCATTTCATAAAGTTTCTGTCAGATTTTGTCAGTGTGATTTGAATTGATTCATCTGATGGTTTTGTATTGTACAATTTTTTTATAGCAACTCTGACAAGTGTTCAAAACTTATTGCAGGATACTGCCCAATTTTGTGATTACTACTGTTCTACCTGCCCTGGTTTATAAATATGAAACCAACATTAATTCTCATGAAGTTCACATTAATTTCTCACAGCCATCCAGAACAGGTCATAGCCGTAATGTCGTGCATGACGTCCCTGTCAATGTCATCCCCAAGAGTATATGGAATGAGTACAGCGAACCAACTGTTCCTGACTTTGATGTAAGTATTGCTACAAGAAGGTTGCCATGTGAGTGATCAGTTTTTGCAAAACATTAAATACACGTGATAGAATAAATATATATCACCCTATTTTACAGAACACATTCATCAGTTGTTATTGTTTTCGTCTTTGGCAGGTCAGTATTTGTATGCCACCTCTGAAATCCCTTCGGAATGTCGTTGAAAGAATGAAAAATCTTGGAAGCTATTTGGTAAATGTACTTAAATCTTAAATTGTGTCTGGCACCAACATAAATCTCCTTAGTTTATTGATTGATTGATTGATTTATTTCTTATTTTAACTGGGTAGCCCATTCAGTGGAATCCACTGATCTCTAATGGGTCCCAGTACAGAGAAGACAATGTGAAGAAATTACTGTTTTAGAGGTGGGAGGAAAAGCCCAGATGAATGTTCTGAGGGAAAACTCAAGGAATCAGGTAGCAACTGAAAATCCAATCCACATATTGGCTCAGACAGGAATCGAACCCGGGTCACAACGTTGGAAGGCAAGGAAAGTACCGCTACGCCAACCGGACTCCCCAATGTGTTGACCAATAGTTTATATTGGTCAACACATTTTAATTTCACATGTACCTGTAGTGTGATGAATATTTCAATATGCCAATATGCGATGCTTGTTGATGGTTAAATGCTCACATTTACAATTAATTACACTGGCTATATTCCAGTATATTATAACTGTAAATGCAACAGTGCATTTGTTACAGACTTATTTTATGGTCACTAACTGAACTTGCAGAAAGTCATATTTGACTTTCAGCCTTGGTGCAACCACAGAAACAACTGAACTCAATAATCCAATTATTTCACAATATTCTGGTTCTCCAAAAGACTCAGGAATTTTTTTTAGGCATCCTGTATCATTTGCATATAATTTGTATTGCATGAATATGAAGCAAACTTGCATCCACTCAAACGTTGCCCTGACTCCACTACTGTTGAATATTCATCGTGAACAGGAACTTTCAGCCAATCAGAATGGGGAGATGAGATTGAGGGTGGAGACTGAGCAGGTGACTGTTTCCACACACTTCAAGGATTTGGAGATTCCTGAATGGGGTACGTTTCAATATTTGAAGAAGCTTGAAGGAGGATTACCTAGAGAGAAGGATTCGTTAAATTCAAATATTCCGAGATCTTTAGGCCGTTTTAACTTAAAACATCAGATTCATCATTTGGTAATGCAGTGGAATATCGTCCTTGGCTCCCGATTTTTGTGTGCAAAGTGTACCGAACATTGTTGTAAAAAAATGTCAAGAGAAAAGTGACAAGTGGCTATTATTTCCCCAAGGAAAAGAAGAGGAAAGTCACACCCTGCCGTAGGGAGTAAGCTCGAAAACTGTGTAATTACATAATTCAATAGTCGGCACATGTTCAAAGTCGTCTTTCAGTAACTACCAGGGCGTGTAGGTGAAGTTCTTAAGGGCGTTGTTTATTGAAAAGCAAGTACCGGAGCACTGGCAGCTTGAAATCGCTAAAGCGAAAGATCGCTATTACAAACAATTTCTGTGGATCCCGCGATGTTCGTTATAGCGGCGTCCACTGTATAGTATGTAATTTTTTGCTTGATCATCAAACAATCACAGTCTTTTTGTTGGTGCTGAATGTTTTTAATGAAACCTGAAATATACAAATAGTGACTGCATTAAATGTGATATATTAAAGATAGAACCCTCTGAGGATCAACAAGTGAGGCTGGTTTTACTGTATCACAAGTTAAAGCGGTCAATATTTGTGTATAACACCTCGGTGGCCTCACCCATAACTTCTAAACAGTGTTTATTCAAACCAAAAGCCAGTGCAATATTATTATATTCCCCTCGATGGCAGTAAATGAAGGATCCGAGACCCAGACACAAGGCAGGCAACCAGATGAGATGGTTGGGGCCCGAGTGGACATCCGAAGGTTCCTACAGTTCCTGGCTGGACAGCAGCTGAACCCACCAAAGATCATATGCAGTAAGATATGACTTATCAGCAGTTAGGCCAAAAAAAATATATATATTCGGTCTCTGGTCAGACCAAAGTTCCAGAGTTGACGCGGCCACGCGGCTTTTTTTTCTTTTTTTTTTCTTTTTTTTTTTTTCTTCAAGCTTGGATTGTACAGACAAGGTGGGGTACTATGTTGCTTTTTTGGTGTCCTCATGTACATTGGTGTCCTCCATAATTTGCCTTGGTGCTTTCGATCATTTGCCTTGGTGCAATTTCCCATTCCTTGGTGCTCTTTGGTAAAAAGAAATTGAGGAGGTGCGGAAATAGAGGGCGCTGTTGGAGCTACCGCGGAACATTTTGGAAAAAAAAAGATCGACGTGCATGATTAAAATCGATGCGCGCGCTGACCAGAGACCTACTTATTTTTTTTTTTGGCCTTATCACAGAAATGTTGCTAGCATCGTGACGTTGGGCCTGGCTACATGACATATACAGGTTGATGGCTTCTGATGACAAGAGCCCCTTGAACAAAGATACTGACAAAATGGGGAACTGCCAACATAGGGCTGGATAGCTCAGTTGGTAGAGCACCGGAACGGCAATCCGGAGCAACAGGTTCAAGCTCCACTCCAGTCAATTATTTTGTTCAGATATTAGATTGAAATGGAGAGTAAAAGGAAGGAAACTTGTGCATATGGAGGGATTGTTACATTTTATTGGGTTATATATTCAGTGGTGTACATTCAAAGAACCATTAATTTTCAAAGTTACACCTTTCAGATGCTCACAAAATTGAGCTAGTTAATTGTGTTTTAAAACAAAACTAATAGTTTGATGTTGCTGTATATTTAAGTTTGAAGAACTTACTGATAGAATTTACAAAATATGACACTGCCCCCCAGTCTGAGCAAGTCATTGTCTTTCAAGTCACTATTATTTTAATAATACTTAAATGATTAATTTTTGTCCACAGATATTGTTGACAACAGACTGATTCACTTCTTCCTATTACAAGAAGACATCTCCATGCAGTATTCTATGCCCATCGTCCAACAGTGATGCTCTTGAATTTTTTACAGTGTTCACTGAAACCCTGAGGAACCAGTAAGACTGCTTGGTCTCGTTTTTGTCTTTAGCCAACGATTGATGCTTGTGAGGTCAGCTGTAGTTGATGATCACGTTTCTACCTCAGATTTGAAATCTTGACACACTTAGAGGAACTCAAAGCAGAAAACATGTACACTGTAGCAGCTGTATGGTGATCATTCATGGTAGGAAATCCCATGACTGCAGAAATATGCAAGTTCTAATGTGAGAACACATGGTGAATGGAAAAACCAAGTGGTCATGACTGCTGTCACTGTACGACTCTGCGAGCAAGTACGTCCTCAGCGGTGAAAACCAAAATGAGATAGAAGGACACTGGAGTTGTGAGTCTGTGCTCAGGCGCGTTTCTCTGCAAAGATGTTACGGATTGTTGCACACTCATTTGAATGAGTTATGTGTACTGTGTGGCGTATCCATGCACGCATGCGGTTTTTCCATATATTTTTCTCGTGATTGTTACTGAAGTAAGTTTTGACGGAAAACAAAGTCTGTAGAATGAGGTTTTGTGCCAGTGAACTGAACATTGCCGGCATGCACTTTTGAAGGTCAGGAGAAAGTGGTGAGAAATATTCAGCTTTTGCTGGGATGTGCTGATCGTTTGAGCAGTGAATAATTGAATTGATGAAAAAAAAAAGAAAACATGAACTTGTTGTTTTATGTGTCATGAACTGATACTGTGTAAAACCGATGTTGAGAAATTTAACATGCAAGTGAATTGGCTTAACATCAATACCTCAATGAAAAAAATGACATTCGTCAGTAAGGTGGCCCTGCAAATACGACAATTTGGACGCCATAAGTATCGAATATAGGTTGACAAATTAAAAGGACCGAAATTTCAAAACGGAGTTAAGCGTCCCAAGTCAATGAATGCAATCATGGATGTAGCCGAGTCCATTAAGGGTCCATCTCAAGTCCAGTCACAAGGAAATCACAAGTCCAGTCACAAGTAACAGTGGATGAACAAGAACAAAGGAATGCCTTTGTCAAAACTCAATGGAATAGCTTGTAAGTTGAATTGGGACTGGATGACTTGTGATGGACTTGCAGGGACTTATCTCGACTGATGAACTCAACTACATCACTGATTGCCATAATTTTCACTTGGAAATGGACTTTCCATGGGGAGAGATGGCTATTCACTGCCCCCCCCCCCTTTCACACACACAGTTTACCACATGCGAAATATTCAGACTAGAATGGCACCTGATTTTGAAGCCTCAATTTGTTCCTTTTGATTTAATTTATTTAAATGTAGTGTGAATAGGTTACACAGTTACTAAGGTGAAATGCATGTTAATGATTTTTTTTTTTGCCAAACAAATCTCCCTATCTTTCGTAATTAAGACTCAAAAACGATAATGATGTTAATCTTTGACATTCAATCAATATGAGTCATTGCGCTGTCACGTAAAAAAAAGTAGTCTTATGAAGACTTCATGTGAGCAATGTTCAGAGTAGAACAACATTTTCTGTAAAAGGAGAGGACACCCAAAAGGCTCCTCAACTTATTGCATTTACATGTAGTTCGCATTGTTTGGTCAATTTTTGAGGATATTATCCCAACCAAATTTTAGTTTAATAATCACCCGAACTTCCAAATAATCCACATTCCAGTTTTCAATTTTGATTGTCCTTTTTTCAGGAGAACTTTTTAAGAGTTGCCAATATTTCTTTTGGTTCATATAATTCCTATAATTTCCACCAGCTGTTTGCTGTTTTTTGTCCGTTGTGTTAGATATACAAAATTTGGATTGAAAAACAATTTTTTTGTGCAAGTTGGGACTGTTTTCCCAGAGAGAAAATTGCATCGTTTTGTGAGGGGGAGGAGGTTATTCCGTTGATCTGATCATTCTCTTTGACACATGGATGTATGACATTTCGAGTGATGCCTTCTGTGAAAGGTTTACCGAAGGCGACGTTCATCATCACCCACCTGTTGTTCAGCCCAGACCGGGGGCTGCGCGCCTTGCCATCCCCACATGGGATTCGGTGAGTGACCGCTGTGCCGCGTGGCACTGCCGACTCGGTGGCGCGCGAGTGCCGAATTGAAACGTCTCTCAAATATCAAGAGTTAATATACTTGTACATGTATAAAGATGCATGTATTGTCATCACTTTTGTTTTTAAATCCTTGAATTAGGTAATGCTTCATCATGTGTTAGTTTCGAGTTTCACTTTAAAAACGAAATTGCTTTTATATCACAAAAAGTAATATTTACTTTTTCCGAAATAAATGTTATTCAATTCTGAATGAGACGATGAAAAAATATTCGCCCACGTTTAATTATAGAATGATGAATTTCTCCATTCGAAATTATTTGCGGCCCGACCATAATTCAGGCGGATTTTTTTTGTGCATTAGAGGCGGAAAAGCAACGCCCCCACCAAAAAAAGGGTCTTTCCAGAGAGTTGTAGGCCCTCGTAGAGTAGAGAAGCAGGTTTTTCTTTCCCCGGTAAAATAAAACACCATAATTGAACTTTTGTTAGTAGAAGAACAATCAAATTTGTGAAAGAGCATGTTTTACAGGCGAAGGGAGAATCCCCACCGCTGTCTCACAATTGTTTTATTAAGCGTGTTAAGTTCACCTGGAATGAACAAGGAGCAAATAATTAGCGGTGGATTAAGCGAGTGGGATGGGTTTCCCAACCTTTTTGTTAATGATAATTTCATCAGTTTTAGCCTTCACGATCAAACCCTTAGAATTTCAAAGCGATCTCAACTTATATTTTCATTGTTTTATGCCAAATTTTCTCATGAATTTTGTTTCATTTTTCTGTTGAAAGTCGTCCTGGTGCGGTTTGATATTGTCGCAGTTTTTTAATTAAATTAAATGTCTGTCAAGGTTTTTCATTTCTAGCTTGCGCTTGTGTTGGAGAAGGTCAAAACTCAAATATTAAAATGCTCATCCTTGAGTGGAAAAAGTCATGTTTTAAGACTGAAAATTGGCTGATTGATTGTTAACAAAGGTGACCGTTTCCGAACTTGCAATTAAAGTGATGTAAGATTGAAGTTTTCGATATATTCAAGACGTCAAAAAATCTCAAATATCCATTGAAAGCCTGCAAGATCGGTCCTAATGTAAGGAATTTCATGATTTTACCCTGAGGAATATTGTAGGAATTGTCATTGTTTTACGTTTGATAAAAAAATATGGTAAGTACAAGTTGCGCACCTCTTAAAATATTCAACAGACAGTCACCAAGATTTTATAGGGGAAAAAAATCGCCAATTCTACCCAATAATCTCTTTTATTCTTCAGGAGACGCTAGCAAAAAAAACTTCCAATTATAATTCGATAAAAGCAATTTCCTTTTCTCCTATTCATATACTGTTTTCACTTGTTTTTTAAATTTGATGTAAGTCTCCCGTGTTACACACGACAGCGCATTGTCCTGCTGGGCAATCGCACCCTTTATTTTTCGCTCTTTCCGAGGCTGCAACCCACTCAAGTACGGGCTCAAAAATATCAAAGGTAACGGCTCTTTAAATGTCAGTGTGGGTTTTCTTCCTATGGCGCGACTTCCCGTAGGATTAGGTAGCGCAGCACTTCATTTCATGTAGTAAGTGGGGTGTTTTGTTGCCGTCTTGTTTGTAAAGATATTACACGAGATGAAGTGGCGTCATGTTTCCTTTAAAGTCCGAAGGATTCTCACAATTTATCCTGGGCCAAGAATAGAAAATTGCGACTTCACAAAATGTACACGCACAATTATTCAGGGCGACAAAATATTTAAGCTGAATTTCTGGAGGCATCTGATTTTCGGCAGATGATGCTTTTAAGGTAGGCCTATACGAACGGAGAAACGTTGATAATTACTTGGAAACGGACCTACTGATTTATTGAGAAAAACTTGTTCAAAGTGAAGATAGAGATGATACCAAATGAGACTGTCCCCCCGCCCGAAATGGCATCGGAAGAAAACGATAAGATGGTTTTAAACAGTCTGTCCACAGGCAAGGGGTTCCAGTTAGGAGACCCAAGAAAATTGTGTTTTCTCTTTGTTCGAACATTTTCACTTAAATTTGCTTGGACAATAATATTCTTAAAAACGAGTCTTAAATTTTTGCTTGTATGATGTTCGTCGAAAAGAAAGCTATGAAAGCGGAGTAAAGGGACAAGTCTGTTCGTCAGCTGTTGCATAAGCTGTGATCCTGTGCACTTTTCCCCTTAGGTATAGGTGTACAGCCTATCATGTCGTGCCTGACAAACTTAGGCCTACTGTGGGAGTATTATTGAACACACCAATTCGGAGAAACTGTATCCACCTATTAGCTTTTGCCGATGAATTTCGGTTTTAACGTTGATTTGGCGTGGACTTTAGCACGAGGGGAAGCCCCATAGTATTTGGACCAACATTAATACCCCATGTTTCTCGAAATTCAAACTGAATATTCATGATGTGTATATGCTTATTGTAGTTTGGCTCGTTGTTTTGTTGCATACCGGCAACCGGCCGTGCGCGGTCCGTTTGACATAAAACAAGCTCCAAATTATAATTTTGTTTGTCAAAAACATTTCGATCTTTTTGTTTTCTTTCAACCTAAATTCATTCTCACCCCCGCCCCCTCCCCCGGGACACCTTAGCACCCCACACAAGCTGAGTTGAGTAACCTAAAGTTAAGATGGACAAAAAAAATAATGGTTACGAAAACATTGGAGTGGGCAAAAAAATACACATTTATCCTGCACCCTTGTGACTTGACTTTAAAAAAAAAATCCCATTTGTGACGAAACCAACGTGCTCAAATGCAATTAAATTTTCATTAAGGCGAACGCGGGTAGAATAATTTGCTCTTCGGACAAAAAAAAAATTATGAGAGGATAACTTTTTATTTTTGTGTGTGGTGAATAACAACTTGGGCGCAGACGGGCTTGTGAACTCGACTCGCGTGTCCATCAATTCGAGAGGCGTGGGTGTACTTAGATCCAAACACCCACGCGACATGAGATATAGCAGAATAATGGGTGATGTTATATTTACACTACACAATACCGTGGAAAGCATAGGTGCGGATCCCCCAGGGTATATACGGGGTTCTACCCCGTGACCTTTCTGGGATTAATCTCAAGAGTTGGGTACAAATGGGTTCTTCATCAG
This sequence comes from Patiria miniata, assembly GCF_015706575.1. Classification (NCBI taxonomy): domain Eukaryota; kingdom Metazoa; phylum Echinodermata; class Asteroidea; order Valvatida; family Asterinidae; genus Patiria; species Patiria miniata. The sequence goes on from NW_024037074.1 coordinate 19,456,812, forward strand.
CAGTCGACTGATGTACTTGTGACATCTCGTAGACACCGTGGCGCGATGAATATCATTCCTCGGCCGCACTGACACAGTTCATAAAAGATTCAATGCGTTTCCTACGTGAGTGAATACGATCACACGATCCTCGGGAAAAAATGCTGGCAGGATTTGTTTTACGGGATATAACACTATTTTGGGCTCGTTTGTGTCGTAAGGCTCGCTTGTGTCGTAAGTGCGACAAAAACATTTCGCGGAATCGTTTTTTTTTATATGAAATATTGAGATACCTCTTAGTTTGTCCGAAGTCCACAATAGCCTACATGTACAAATGTATATGCATGTGCGTTTTACAATGGGCGTCAGCGGACTGGAGTGTGTAAGTGGGACAGATTGGGTCAAGATAGTTTCAAGTTCAACTTAGATCTTCAGAAATTCTTCATGAGATTTTCCTACTCAAGCTCCCTCTTGCCCGATTTTGAACAGAACTTTTCAAATGAGTTTTTTTCCATATATTGTGTCAGTTTTTATTTTTGAGTTCTCAAAATCGAAGAAAAGTTGGCTTTTAAACCTCAAAACATTAAAGAGACCAAAATGCCAAAACATGACTTCATGCACACGTAAATAAATTGCCATTAACAACAATGATCAATACCCCTTCCTCCTCCTCAAAAAGGGAATACGCTCTCACCTCACGTGTTGCAAGATACACGTCGATAACTTGATGTACACTTGATTTAGGCCGTAGACGAAGATCGAATAGGATATGTCACTTTTACAAATTAGGCTAACAATTATAAATATTCCCAACCGCTCCACATATTTTTTGGGGGCATTATTAGGTAGAAGCCCCTCCAAGACCCGACCCTAACGCCCATCCACGTTAAAAAAGGTCGTTAGAGAGCAAATAAAGGGTTAAAATGCCAAAGATGCGCTCCGTAATGTTTAATTATTATTTAATATTTTACAGGCCGTGAATGTTTGTGAACTAAAAAAAAAAAATCTCCTTACCGCATTTATTGTATTGTAGGTATAGCCAAGGATTTTTTCTTCGCTTCGAATTTGAAAAATTGTCTCATTATTAAAAAAAAAATATACTTCTTTTTAGAAATATATTTTTAATACACCCTCCATTAATCAACATTTTTTTTTATCAGTTTTCTTTTAATCTTTTCCAACAAACAATCGCCATTGAACGAGATGTAAAACGCGTAAAAGTTGCATTTAATTGGAAAAACGTGCAAAATGGGTGCAGGGGGTTGATGCTCCGCAGACGAAATGTAGCTGTTCTCTGACGATCTTCTAACTCCAACCTGCGAAGCAATCAACATTTACATAACAATACTACGTTACTTACATTTAAATTAGCTAATTTACATACACCCAACTAACCTAACTAACTAGGCCTACGTTTACTGGATTCGAACCCGCGCTGGTGACCTGATGGGCTGGCTACTGTCCTGGACTTGTACTACTATACAAAATCGGGACTTAAAAATATGACACTCGCGTCATTTTTAAATTTTGCTAAAACACAGCAAAAAAGTAATTCAATGTGCTCATTTTGCTGTTCGGAAGCATTCTCATCACTAAACAATTTTCTGTATTAGAAACGAAAATAGAATTTTGTGGTTACGCAATTTAAGAACGGAAATTTAAAATATTTACAAATGATGATCGCAAAAAAAAAATCAGTAACGGACAAATTGGAGGTAAGCCTTGATGTGCTGTAATCTGAATGATGTTTTGATTTTTAAGAACCCATAATAGTAGTCGAATCAATTTGGGTATCAGTTATAAATAAGCGTAAAATCTAAAGTTACAAACAGGGATGTATATTCTCGTCCAAACACGAGAAATCCCGTCAATGGAAACGTGATTTCAGAACTATAAATTTTACCATCATTTACCGTGTTTTTTGGTCAAATTTTGCGAAATTTAAAATTGTCGTCTTACATTTCAGGCATTGAATATTGATTTTGTGTCAAAATTTCAACCCAAACAAAATCTCGTGCCAACACGAAATATCGGAAAGTTAACGCGTAACGCGTAATTTGAGATTTAGACTCGTTTCGAGCCATCATGGTCATGGGCGTCGCCAGATTTTTTTTCTAGAGGGGGCAGAGCTCTCAAAATCCTTGCTCTTTCTGTAGCATATTCTCAATTAATCATTTAAAAAAAAAATATTTTGCTTTTCGGGGGGGTGGGGGGTGGGGAACACCCCCTTGTCCCCCTCGCGACGCCCATGATCGTGGTCTCAAAGTTTGCTCCAATAATTAAGAAGATTCGGTCTATTGAGTCAATGATATGTTATGTTACTTTTCGACAACCTAACGGTAAAATGTCATCCATTTTAAATATGTTTAAACTCCAAGAAAGCGAAGTAAAATGAAAAGACTACGGATGAACCTGTAGCGTATGGTCATTTGACATCATACTCGAAAGATACGTGTTCTTTATTTACACTGAAAATAAATTTATTTTTGTTTTAATAAAAGAAGCAGTTATATGTTATATGTGATTTAGGGTTTTTTTTAACTGCAATTTTGGCACCCGATCCGTCGCACCATTATGATTTGTATACATTAATTTCAGCTTCCAATTAATACTTTTAATATATCATTCAAATTTTGATTAATTTTCCTCGTAAAAAAGGAAACGGACAACTGATATCATCACAATCATGAAGGAAAATAACAGAAAATTGTAAAGACATTGCCGTAGCCACAACTTAGTTTGCGGGAAAACGCGATCGTTTTAGTTACATGTATTTCCTTGTCCAAAGAAACAACACGGCCAAAAGCTATAACTGGCTAGGTTTGTTTACAACCGCAGCTGCTATAAATGGGAGCCATAACCGGAAATAAACAGTCCCAATGGGCTGATTCGATGACGTCATACGGCCGAGGTTCAGGCCGGATGACGTCATTTACACATATTGCATTGGGCTGTTTGTCACTGGTTCGCGACCTGATTAGTGCAAAACGATATGATAACAGTATGACGAAACCAGTGAAATCCCATACAGCGTGTATGTCTGTATTTTTTTCGTGCCATCCAAAACGCGTGCAGTATTTTACATGTGAAAATAAAATTTAATAGAATTCAGATTATCCCCTCGGAGGTCGGCTGTTGCTGCAGTGCCGTGCTAAAGAACAGTCCTAGATTTCCTGGTAAAACGTATAACTGATGTTGATGTTGGCACATGGTAATCTCCGTTCACCTGGAAAACCCTGACAGTTGCATTTTCACTGATAAAAAAAAATGAACGGTAAGTGAAGGTTTTGCCATGTCCATGATCATGTTTGCCAATGATGAATTTTTTAGGTAGAATAATGTAGATTAAAATGTTTCTTATTTTAATTATTACAGGGGTAGAGGGCGCTTTGAATTACATTTTCATACTTTTCTTGACACTATGATAAAGGTTCATTGGATATGAATGACAGTGAATATTTGACTGTCAACCGGTCCCCAATTGTTTTCAGTACAGTCGAGTCTCGTTATAACAAACTCGTTCGGACCAAGCCAAATTGTTTGTTATATCAGGATTTTGTATTAAGAGGAACATCAGTCCCATTCATTGTGCACATAAATGCACAGTCGGGACCAAGGCTTTATGTTTGTTATAACCAGAATTTTGTATTAACAGAGTTTGTACTAACGAGAGTCGACTGTATTGTAACGGCACGGGACTTAGAAATTTTTAGCGTGAGGAATCTTCGTCTGGTTCTGTGCTATCATTGTAATTGTATTAAACTTTGTGTTAAAGAGATAGGAATCTGACCTACCGTATTACAATTTCGGACTTTATTTTCCCTTAAAACAAAATCCTCTAGAGCCACAAATCAGTAAACGAAGATGTGATTCGATTTAAAACAATAAAAGAAGACAGTTGTTTCTTTTTTGGGACACAAAAAATACAGTTTCAAAAACCACGGTCGGGCTGGGACTCGAACTCGAGCAGCCTTGCTTGCAAGACGGGCACGCACTAGGCCATGCGTTCGCTCGATGTGAGATGGTGTAGGCCTACTCATATGTATACGCATGCATGAGGGCGCTATGGTGTCTGCTGGCTTAAGAACGGAAAAATGCGGGACCGGTTCACGGCTATAGAGCTGGGGTATCCCAAGCAATCTAGACACCATGTCACACCACAGAGCAAGGAAGCTCCTTGCTCTACGTAGTCTATTGTCACACAAGGCAATTTAAAGGCAACATTTTTACAAAGAATCAAGGATGCCTGCAGACCTAATTAATTCATGAAGCAGTAGAGCACATCCCAGGGGTTGGGACAATCTTTGTAAAGAGTTGGACGCTCGGGACCGGGAGGGCGCATGGAATTATGGCAAAACATTGACCAATTTAAATTAAATTATTGTGAATAAAAGTCGGGGTTCACAAGAAACAAAATTCTCACGACACAATTTGATCTGAGACAAGTCAAAAGTGGGAGTGCATGTACGCATCTTGTTTTAAAAAAATTTAATTAATCATAGAAAACACTTGTATTGGCCACATTTTTAATTGTGTGGTAGCAACCGTGCTGGTCTCTATGTACACCCCTCAGTTGTAATGGAATGAGCCACGTTGAATATTCATGTTGTCGTTTCAGCCCTTAACTGCCTTACTCTGTGCTGCTGGCAACTGGTTTATTGGATATAACTCATTATTAATAGAGGGTATGTTTGGAATGAGAAATAGTAATGAGATTGGTTAAATAGTGTAAGATATCCCAGTATATCACACTACAGAGGGAATTGAGAGCTGCATTGCATACTATGTACATCTTGCTTGTGTCATCTTAAATTCTTAATGGGGATCACAAATTCACGTTATTTTGTTGCCTACAGTTTCACACGACTGGTACTTGTACATTTTACATACAACACAAATGAAATTACATTAGTGAAGATACTATTGTGTATTAAATTTGATACCATTTAACTCATTCTTTATTTGTTTTAAATATTGAACAAACTCAACAAAGTGAATGAGCACAATCATAATCCTACGGTACATACTAATTTTTTTAAGTGCATTTGAAATTGTAATCAAACTTATACAGACTACAGTGAATTGTGAAAATGCTCAGCCTGTGTGTAGCACACATTTTTATGTAATGTCTTTTTTCCTGTTGAACCTTGAACCAAGTCAGGGATTAAGTGTTTTCCATATTAATTTCGAACCAAATCAAATGTAAATGTTCAACTTATTGTACGTTTATTTATTTTGAGACCTGCACATAAAAATGCAGGTCATACTGTGTACATGTTTACCATGTTTTGTTTTTGTTTTTGTTTGTTTTGTCTGTGTTGTTATTTGTATAAAAAACTTGAGATTTTGCCACATGGTGCTACCGCAACAACTTATCTTATTGTACAAAAGGTATACTCAACTTGTTACAGTGAAACAAAGCTTCAGTGTAATACAATGAAACAAATATCAACGTCAGAAATTTATTTGGTACATTTAAACAGATGCCTGTGTGGTGTAATAATTATGACGGACATAACTTATTTTCTTTTTATACATAAATTTCTCACTTGTACAAGGATTAACGCAATGTATACAGTATAGGCTACATTTGTATCCCCATATTGGATGGACCCACACTCCCCAAAATGGATAATTCTCATGTCAATTTGAGGTCATCTGCTAAATATTTTGTGTGCAAGGCCGGGTCCGAATTGGCTACGGCTTGTTTATACACGAGCCTATGGAAGCAGTTGAAGCCATTTCCTATAGACACATGTGTTAATGCCAGCCGCAGCCATAGTCATATGGCCATTATGACTGAATGGTAATCCATTGACTTTTGAGGTCAGGTTGACATGTGTAGCCAAGCATGAAATGAACTTGGCTGAATGCTCAGTCAGGAATGAAGCTTTCATGATTTTATTCTTCCACTGGAAAATGTGTGCAATACTGTCCATGGAAATGTGTTGTCCTTGCTCTATGGTGTTACAATGGAGAAATGCTTTGAATATCAGTCAATGAATAATGGAGATAGTTGTGTACATGCATGAATAAGAGTTGCCTCAAATTTTCCCTTTCAAAACATCTGACTGATTAAAAGTACATACACATGGGTCAGTTCATGGGATCCAAAAGTGTGATATTTCTGTGTCCCTGTGACACCTGACCAGCATAAGTATCATTAAAATTGACTTCACAGTATTTTTATTTGTTTGGCCTGTGTACTCTGCTTTACATAAGGCCCAAAAAAACCAATAATAATTCTGCTTCTGATTACATGGCATTTGAAAATAGGGTAGTTTTTTTTGGCAAATTTGTTGGTGTAGTCTAGATGTAAATGTCTGTGTGTAGTCAAGGGTAAAAGGTAGTAATTGATGGTTTTGGGTGTTTTCTCCCCCTCATTTCCCCTCCCCCCCCCCCTACCCCCCAATCCCCCCCCAATCCCCCCCCCCCCCAGAAAAAATAACAACAATAATGTGTATTTATATACTCAAATAAGTACAATGTACCTTCAAGGAAAAAAAATGTACATACGTATCCTTAATATCGTGTCCCCTGTACATGTCTCTAGTAGAAAGTGCTCAGAACCTCCCCACACCCCCTCCTTCCCCCAGCCTTTTAGGGGAACCACCATTGACTCTCACTATTTGTCGCTGCAGCTCCAAAATGGAATGGTGCAATCAGACTTAGTCTCTGCTGTCAGATGTTCTGATTGTCTTTTCTAAGAACAACGCCTACACAGCCGGAATTAATAGCAGAATCAGATCAATTGGCAGGAGGTACCGCATTAAGGACTTAATGAGAAGAGGCAGGGAATAGCTGAATGGGCTGGGGGTATTAGTTGGGTTACTTGTTGGTTGTCTCTTGTCAAGAAAAAAAAAAGAAGGTAAACTGATTGTGTTATCCATTGAACTGAAGTAAATATACATTTTTTTAAAGGTTGAACCTTGTTTGTTGATGGTAGTGCCCTCAGTAGGTATCACACAGATGTGATGACCATCTGTTTTTACTGTAATTTTAGCCCTGATATCTTTCAGTCTTCCTGCCCGTACATATCAAAAGGTTTGAACTCACTGCCCCTGCTGCATCGACCCATGTACATCTAAACGAATTTGCCGTTTGCTGCCAAAATCATTTTGGCCGAAGAAGCTGTCCAGCACATCATTACCCCATATTATGCAGGAAAGCATTCAATTTGCAACGAGGCAAGAACAGCCACGAACTATATGTCTTGCTTAGAATTTCTACAGGATTCTTCTTGATTGTAGAGTTTGGATAGTTTATATCCACAATTTTTGTCGTCTTTCCCGAACATTGATCGTCCGAAGCCAACAATACATAGATGATTATGCATGTATTGCCTGTTCCCTCTGTCCTCCTACTACTTACGCACACCCAGCAGCACAGGGCTTGTGTTGTGGTAGTTGCCATGGCAACCTACTGGGTAAATCGTTGCATAGGCTGGGATATTTAATGAGTAAGATCCTGGGCATGAATTGTGTATGCACATTGTACACCTACGGTACAGGTCTACGTACATGTACGCTTTGCATGGCCATTTGTGCCTGTATATAATTCGACCCGTTTTTGAAACTGTTTTGCACATGAATTACTCTGGTATTAACAGTTCTAATTAAAAAAAATTTAAATAGATGTCAGGCAAGCATATTTTCCTCTGATTTGCTGATTTTTTTTTTTTTTTTTTAATAATCCCTTGTCACTTGTCTGCCATCAAAAAATGATGAAAAAACACTGTTCAAAATCTTTTGAAGCCTTGGAATTTCCTCTGTGTTGTGGCTTTACTTTTTATACATAAATTCCTCATGTACCGGTACTCGTCTGTTATTTTTTTGAGCAAGAAAAAAGGAAAAGAAATTAGTAATTTGCCAAATTATTTGCACATTGATATTATTTTTTGTATAAATTAATTAATTAAAAAGAACAGCTGAATAGTTTTGCGCATGTTACCGGTATGTGCACATGTTCATGTACATTGTACATGAAAAAAAATGTTCTGAATTCGTGGAATTTCCTCTTTTTTGTGTGTGTGGCTTTACAGTTACATGTACCTGAACATGTACATTCCTAATATACTTGTGTACATTGCACATGTTTCCATGTGAATTTTCTAAGAAACGTTGACTTGTGATTCTGTTGACATCAGGTTGTACGTACAATACATGTATACATGTATGTATTCATGATGTACATTGTACATACGCTACAACCATGGCAAAATGAATTCATGCAACCTGCATTGTGCCATCAGAAGAGTTTCTCTGTACATGTACATGTACATGCCTGTACGGTGGCACACATGTATGCAACCCCTCACCCAAATCATTAATTAATGACATCAATCAAAGAGGGATATTTCCCTTGCCACTATATACCTGGTGAATATTTATAAATCAATTGCCAGCACACTGGCCAATGAATAAAGTGGGCTCTTCCAGGAAAGCCGGCCCACACACATGGCTGTGTGATGGTTATGCTAATAGCAATAATTTATCAAATTTGTAAAGTTTCGTCTCCCTCAGAAATGGCTAGGCTATATTTCACTGTTATACATGTTGTACACCTTAAAAGTTACGTGTGTATAGGATCAACAATGGGCTATTGTTGTTTTTGTTGAACTGTCCGATTTTGTTGTTGTTAATGGAACAACGTTTTAGGTGTACCCAAAAAGCAGAAAGGCTTTCAATCTGCACAATTGAATATGAATTGCAGTGAAGTGTGACACTGACAATTGAAAGGAAAAGACAGTTTAAATTGTGGTAAAAGGTCCAATTCGTGACGGACAAACGGTGAACAAATGCAATACAGCGAATATTGTAAAGACTTGTATGTATTGTATGAGTATCAATACATGTACGGTACATCACTAAAAACTGTTAATGGGACATTGTGCACTGTGAAAAGAATACATTCGGAATGTGGGGTAAACAGTACAACTAAAAATCCTATGTACATGTACGGTGCAATGTGCATTTATGTATACAACTGCAGTTACCTTTTCTTGTACAAAAAATGAATTACTACACATGTATGTAGAAACATGGCTGTGCAGTGTTATTATTGCATTGATAGGAAGTAGAGCTTACCCCCTTTTTACTAGGAACCTTCCTCACTCTTGCAAAATCCAACACCATACATTTATATGACAACTCAACGCCCAAACTGTTGGACTCTGATTATGGTGGTACCGGTATGTACCCCATGCCAAATTTGGAAGGGTTGGGGTGGTTGGGGTTAAGAATTTGTTGTCTCTTGTGTGTGTGGGTGTCTTTGTGTGTTTAGTATGGTACTAAGCATATCAGAAGTTCTCCATTTTACTATTAAAATATTAAATTTACTTGTCAATTTCTGTGGCGTATCTGTGACATGCACTTGGCACATTTTGCAGTAAAAGATAAGATCTCCCTTTCTCCGAGTCTGAATCCCACCCAGAATTCTAAGACAATTTGTCCGCCTGTATGAAACAGCGCCCTCATGTGACACGTCTGAATATGTTTTTACGGAATCCTTGGCAACTGTTGTGAGAGAAGACAGTGAAGTCCCCAGTTATTTGGACCTGGTTCTCGTTGCGACAAAAAGTGCAGACAAATTTAAATCGACAGAACAACCTCCCTTTTAAAATTAATCCCTAATATTTTCCTTCTTTTCTTTTTATACATACATGTATATCCCTCTCTCTCCCTCGGACAATCTATCCTTCACATTTTTACTTCCCCCACATTGACCTTTTCTCTGATCTCACTCTTTTTTTTTTATCCCATCTCTCCCTGTGTTTCTCTTCTCTCGGTGCTGGCACCGCAGGACCGTGTAATTCCCCATTCAAGGACTTCAACCCACTCCTTTCGGTGAGCCGGTAAAGGTTACATGTGCATGCATGTGCCGTGCGGATACTCGTGTGCAGGACTCGGCGAAGGCAGTAGTGGAAGCGACCAGCCCACCTTGCCCGCGGTTCAGCTGACTGGGCAGACAGCTAGCAGCACAGACAGCTAGCTCAGAAGCACCCCAGCGCACACGGTAACGGTAGATGACGAGACCTAGTGGCAGGGGTCATTAGATCTGGCGTGATAAGGACAGTAAGACAAGGAGTGGGGGAAACGGCTTCCGGTGTGTGGGGAGACACTGCAGCAGACTGCGATTATAAAACACCACTCATCCCACAGGTGAGAAATCAAATGTTATATTCAGCAATACATTTTTTTTTTATTCATACAGCGATATTTGTTTGTGTTACTGGATTCTAGAGGAACACCTCAATTCTGGGAACTGTTTTTAACATTTTTGTTTTTGAATTGCTTTATTAAATTTAAATGAGTTTCATTTATTTTATTGAGCATACATGTACATGTAATTTGCATAATTGAAGAGGACAGATATATGACAATTACCAGATGACTGTCTGAGTCAACGTTAACATAACCTACATGTGTACATGCAGTCCCTTTATTATTGCAGACAAAGCATTGATATCTCGATGAAAAATTAGTCTCAGTGAAAATGTTCATGCCAGATCAGGGCTGGTCGAAAACAGTCCATACTGGAACAGATCAACCATAAAGGTCTTCACAATCATAGTATTGTTGATTCAAAAAAACAAACTGGCACAATTTCTAAATTGTGTGGCTCAATTAATAACTCCCTAGGCCTTTTTGCTAGGATGTAGCCTCAATCCTGCAAAATCCTCCAATTGGCCTCTTGGAAAAATAGCATAGCCTCAATCCTGCCAATTCCTCCATTATTTCTTGAATATGGTCCGTGGAGGGGTGACCACTGCCCGAATCCTGCAAAATCCTGTGGCAGTGACTGTCAATATGTTCCTGGAGCAGTACGGAGGATTTAAAGCTTAATCCAGGCCTATATTTATGCATGGCCGAGCAAAAACAACACAAGGTCCGGCCCAAGACCTTGACAAAGTGCATCCTCCGAAATCAGTAACGCACTTTTGCCATGTAACCTCAATCCTCCAAATTCCTCCACTTTGGCAAAAAGGATTTTGAAGGATTCAGGGCGGTTAGGGTTAAAAACAAAAATCACCGTGCGTGCACATAATCATTAAAATATGTACCCCATACCAGCAGCCACCAGAAAGCATCAACTGCCCCCGAAACCGCGATCAAAAATTGTCCCAAAAATTCCAGTCGACGTTTAGCCGCATTTCAAATTCCAGCCGGATTGGACGCATTTGGGAAACGGTAAGGTGCAGCTTGTCGCAGACGTGTGTGATTTGACTGATCACATTAGGTTAGAGGTACATGTAGGCCTGCTATTTTCATCTCTTTTTCCCTAATAGAATTACCCTTCGCCCTGGCGTTCTTCCTAGTTCCCCATAACTAACTGTAAGAGCACGCATCCGTGACATACCTGTGCATACATGTACTATTCACGTGTTATATTGAGGGTCGAGACCTTATAAATTGTTGTTTTTGGAACACGATGGGGAACCCGGGTGATTCATATCATCGAAAGTTGCCACAACTTTTGTTGAGTTCTACATTTTGTAAAGTCCTGCCTTTCTTTCAATATAGGGCATCTTTTCAATCAGTCTTTCAATTTATTTTTTTTCACAATGGGTGATTTCATGATTCACATTAATTTGCAAATTGGACCGATTTTGCTTAAATATCTACTGTTAACACTTGAAACTTTTTTTTTTATAAACCAAGTAACTGTCGTTATTTTTCGTGTTTCAGGTTATTATTACCTATAAATCTCAGAAGGAAAGAGAAAAAAATGTGTATTTCTTACAAAAGAAAAATCCGTCAATTTGATTAAGCAAATCATGACAGCACTCCCAATCACCCTGAATTTGGCTTTTTGTAGGCAGTGACAATCTATTTTTGTTACTTTAAATATCCAGCCTTCATGCATCAGGGTAACCCTGTAAATGACCATTCTCATGCTCTTTACTGAAGTCCTAAGCAATTCCGGCCCGGTATCTCTCGGCACTCATCCAAGCCGGATAGAATTCAGTGAACAGGCCTTGACACTTTGACACACCAGAGGCCGAAGTCAAACACCCACGGTACTATCCCGTCATCGGTGTCGCATGGGAATCTCACCTTTGATTTTTTTGCATATGCCATGGACGGACGCCGCCTCACATGTGAATTTTGTCAAGTGCGGAGGGAAGAGTGACGGTTTCTTGGAATGGAGGCCATCTGACCGACACGTATCACGTCACCAAGGGTTTTTCAGTCTCTCGCTCTTTAATGCAGTAGACGCTGTTAATTGAAAACAAAATCTGACTCCGATACAAAATTGAAAGAGAATGGTGTTTACAAACTAACACTCACAGATGCTTTATTTTGACCAAAAGTAAAGCTCCCTTTGACATCAATTCATTTTCAGGAGTGTACACTAACTTGATCTACGTGTACGTACATGTATAATGTGTTCGTATTGCAGTTGGCTGACTGTACTTTCAAAGGCACAGAATTTTAGTTCTTAATGTAAACAGACCTTCCTTCGAGAGCTTGACCCTCTTTACTGTTTGCCCATTAGTTCACTTGCCTAAGAGCTGCTTCTTTACACCCTTAAAAGTATCACAGATACCATACTTGTAAGGCTTTCCTTATTTTCTTAAGTTACAAAACCACAAAATTGATGAGGTTTATGGCGAAAGAGCACGATGCTGAAACAATGCAAGATGTATACAAACAATCAACCACAAATTTGATAACTGTGATGTTACACATTTTTCACAAGAAACTGGGGGCATTTTATCACATATACATGTATGATAAGCATCATCCTGCAAGGTGCGTGATAAAACCCCACCACATGTAGAAAGACGAGAGGAGAAAGAAAGAAAAACGAAAGCAGAACAACACAGCAGGGTTGGTTGGATGTCACGGCCACTTAACCCCAGGCGTTTGATAGGGTCTCACTACCGCATCAAAAGCCTCCTCGAATCAAATCGGAGTTTTGTTTGGTCTTGACTTAAATGTCACCACCAGTGGACGTACATGTAAGGTACCTGGTAAACTATGCCCGTCAGCTTGAAGCCTTGATAAGTAAAAGGTCAAGTGACTACCAGTCTGTATCCCTGATCACTAAACTCGGGGAGATGCTCACGGCTTCAAGAGCAAGTTGAAGATGGAGCGGTGTCTTATACTTGCCCCTGTGGAGTGTTTGGAAGCTGTGTACATGTAGCTAGGCATTCTGCCCACAGTTAGAATGCACATCCGCATTTGCAAAGACTTTGCTGCTTGTACTGTGAATGTGATATTGAAGTTAATTTCTTTATAAAAAAAATGAAAAAAACCAAAAAATTTGTTAAGAAATGCTTCTTGCAAAAACTGAAATGTCTCACATCTTGTCTCTCAAACTCAATGCCGATGAAATCATCTGCACTTATAATTTGCGTTATTATATAAGTCCTTGTTATGATACGGTACTTTTATATCAATATACCAGAACTGTAACATTTTACAATGAATGTATAATTTGCGAAACCATCCTTGTTTATACTCTCATTACTCAATCAATACTTTTTCACAAATGCGGACCTAGATGTACATTTTTTTAGGTTACAAATTAATTGCCACACTAAATGCCAGTTTAGGATGAATTCATTTTTTACTCATCATTTTATTGGTGATATCCTGGCAAGCTCGGGTTTGACAGGAAAGTACACATCTGCAAGCACTGTGCGTGTGTACATGTACCGGGTATATACAATGTAAAATGTAGACAGCAGATCTAATTAGGCCAGGGATTTCATTAGTATTAACAGTGATTTAATTAAGGGGCACATATTCCACCACCCCACTGGCTGAAGGACCAACGCAGCGGTGTCACCGCTATTAAAAATCCGCGTCTGTTGTCATATTCTCGTCAACATTGAAATGTGCGCCTGCAGGCGAGCGTTATTGAATTTTCAGGGGGAGACGTCGCTTGCTTGTTTGCCGTACCAATTTGGCACTTGAAAAGTGATACCGGTAATTTGCGAACCTGAATTTCCAAACGTAACGACTCCGAATGATTTCTTTTTGTGCTGGTTTACACTGAAATGTTTTTTTTCATGTAGTCTGTATTTTTCAAGCAATTCAGAGATCAAGAACTCCTTGTAATATCAGTCGTAGGAGATTTACATGTACACGGATGTACAACAAATGTATGGCTGTCCATTTTCGAATAAGTTAGTATTCGATTACTCGAAACTTTGTTTGACCGAATATTTGGATATATTCGAAAGTGCCAGGTGTAACTGCGTGTCGCGCCTGTCAAAAGTTGCACGCACAGCGCGCCAGTTAAAATTCAGTTCGGCGATCGATGTGGAGTGTTTTGCAGTATGTATTTTATAACTCAAAAGGTTTTAACCTGCTAAAAGGATAGCAACAATGAACTGACGAAAAAATTACCGTTGACAAAAAAAGTAGCACTTGGCAATAAAACGCCGCAACTGTATAACAAAATAACATCACTGTCATGTGTACATGTATGTTGATAATTTTTTTTGTTTTTGAATATTCAAAGCGGCAAAAAGCTATTCAAATATTCGGCTGATGATCGAATATTCGAATATTTGAGACAGCCCTACACGGATGTTTGTAAATTTTGGGGTGGGCAGACCAGTCTGCTTAGTGAAAATAGAAAATTTGTTAAATTTTAAATATGTTCCAATTTGTTTTGTCCAAGTACTGCCCTAACAAACCCCTTTACATACATTGTAGAGCGCCCTCACTGGGGATAGTTTTTATTTTAAAGGTTCCTCTGTGGTGCACATGAGTAAACACGTGCGAATAGCGACCTCTTCAGTGCAGATCTACCGATATGAGGACATAAGTTTTCAGCATACATGTATTAAAATTAGTCACAACATTTTGAAAGTGTACTGGTACATGTATACTTGTATGCATACGTAAACTTTCAATATTCACATTTAAAGCTCGAAGTCATTGATATTTTCATAATGCTCCAAGTTCATTACGTGCCACATTGTAATCGAGGGAATTCCTCGGCAGTGTCCTTTTACCGGGCTAGAATTTCCCCTCAGCCCGTCGTCTGAAACGAACGTGACAGGTTCCATTATGATTAAGATCCAGCGCATCAAAGAGTAACAGGCAAGGAATGCGGTTTCACTATCTGGTGTGTTATTCATTTGAATGGTCCAAGTGTAGATATCTGTAGTGAAGGTCGGTTGTGGTTTATCCTGTAATTTCTGGTATTCCAGCCATGTACAATGTAGTCCAAACCACAGAAATCGACATACATGTAAACATTTACTGTTCAGTACTTTTCACTGACAATTCACAAGGCTAAATTAGGGCTTTAATTTCTTTATTTTTTAACTGCCATGCGTTTCTGTACGTGAATGTACTGTACATGACATAGTAATATAAACATAGTAACTTGTAGAGAAATTATTAAAAATTTAAAGAAAATTTGCGGGCTCAATGTTACGGTCCTGCCAGGACCAGCCTAGACCGTAACATTAGGCCCACTAAATTTTTGATTTTTTGTGTATATTTCAGGTCAATACAGTCAGTTAGCAGTTTGCGGCAGTTTTATTCATGTTCACAGAAAAATTGTTGCGAAAACATGTGTTTGACACACATTCACCACACATCTAATTCAAAGAGAGTCATAGAAATTTAAATGCTTGCTTTTATAACCTTGTGTAATATGTTACCAAACATCAAGCAGTGATAGAGTCTAGAGTCTAGCTGGATTTACTTGGGAGCCTCCGGTACCTCATGTCGTATCTCCAACACATCATCACACCACTGCACCTGCTGTTGATATTTCCCAATGATAAATATTCATATGACAAGACAATCCATGTTGGCATGGGATTTGCGATGGGCTCCGGACATTATGTATTTCTGCCTGCGAACCAGACGGAATGCCTGTAATGTGGCGCTGTGTTTATGTCAGTCCGACCAGATCGTTTGTTGACTTTTTGCCAGCGAAGATGATTTATAAATCACCAGAAACATGTTCCACAATCGTTTTAGTTCAACTGTATATATCTCCTGCACGCAATTTTTTTGTAAGGGCTTGGCACATGTACAATGTAGATCCTGGCAACATTAATCACTTGTTTTATCAGTAACAGATGTTATGTGTCCATTTTATGTGCATGTGTACAATATTCAGAGAAACAATGATACACAAGTAGTGTATTACATTTTATGCACTTGTCAATACACAAACTATTCCATTTTGGGATCATCAGCACTTCGACGCAAATTTCACGTTAAATTTAATATTCATTGAAGAGCATCAATCCCTTTGGATTTGTAACGGTTTTATAAGGAAAGCTTTTCAGTATACCCGTGCAAATGACTAATGAGATAAAAAAGAAAGAAAAAAAGAACCCAGTTTATTTTGATCGTGTGAACAGGGCCAGCTGTTCTATAATAACATATCCGTAGCAACCATAGCATGCAGTTCATCTCATTTAAACGTCCTGAATAAAACATGGGTCAGGTCCACTCTACGTGTGCGCATGCTCGGCTGTTTTATCAGGGGACTGAAGCCCTGTTAGTGTGAGAAATGGTTCGTATGATTTGGCTTGATTTTGGCTATATTGGTTCAGATGAGTAAAACTCATGGGAATAATATTTAGGGCGCATGAAAATGCATTGTTTGTTGTCGGCCTGTATTACTACGGCAAGTATTTTAATAAGATGCAGCCCAACACCTCTGAACATGAACTGCTTCTTTTAAAGGTACAGTCCATCATTTGTAATTGCATTTTGTTCCTCTGAAGCAACAAAAGTGCTCAAAATCTAAAGAAGGGTGCTGAACAACCTGCTGAAGTTTCAGCTCAGCTTCAGCTGTATATTTCGATTTATAATCAAAAGTTGTTGAATCATGTTTTGAATTGGGCCTGAATTCAGCGTCCGAGAAACATTCTCACTGAGCTGATTGCAGCTATGCGATGTCACGCACTGATCCGACGAATTATAGCAACCGCGCGCACGCGCGTGTGCGTCGTGTCAACAAAAAGTAACTGACCGGTACATTGTGATGTCCATAAAAATGTCTGTAAATAAAATAAAAACTGTTGGAAATTTTGAATTAACATTCTGTATTGCTTGATTAATTGAGCAGGTTCAGTGCTTGGTGTGCAGTAACATTTAGATAGCCATACAACTTACTCTTATTTGCATAAATCTTGTTGTGTGATGCATACACGAGTCTTGCAGTTTTGACAACAATTTGCTCACAGAGATGAAATAGATCTGAGGACAAGCATCCAGGTTTTTTTCGGAGCGGTTAATATTTTACAAGGAGAGGTCAGTCGGTCACGAGAAATTCGGTCAAGGAGGTTATTAAGGGTCATTTATTTGAGTCTGATTGTCACTGCTAGATCCTCATCTGGCGCTGATCTATTTTGGTTCACTCTGTCAGATAGGGTCCTGGCATCTCACAAGTTCTGCATCCTGAGTACAGTGATTTTTTGAGCTGCATGTTCATGTGCCTTGAGTAGTAAGTGTTGAGACAATCGGACGGAATTGCACTCAACAGCTTGAACTCAACCCTCCCTCTCTGGCTGGCAATTTCAACAAGGCCAGCCCAGCAGTCAAAATAACGACTGCTTTTAACAGTTGAGTGCTCTCTGCCTTCATAAAGCAGGATTGACTGGCTTTGATTGTTATGAAACCTGATGTACATCTAGCTATGCATTGACTGTAGGTGATTGATAAGCAGGCTGTGCCTACCAGTTACCTGGTTTTGTCTGTTGATGGAATTTGACTAGTCACAGTGCCTATTAAAAATACAATCTGACTGTTGGTGACTAGCCTGTAGTAAAAGGCATGGCAGGGGAACAGGACTGAAGTTTTGACTGTCTGTGTCTGAACATACAAAAGGACGGTTCAACGAAAATGTAGATTGTAGAATGTACCAGTAAGCCGTATGGACTCCTTACACAAAAAGTTGATGGTGTACATGTACCTACATGTACATGTAGACAACTTTGGAGAGCACTGCAGTGATAGGGACACACTTTGTGCACGAACTAGTTCACAGGCGTACGTACGGCGCGAAGTACGTAACGCACGACCTACAATATTCTGAATGCACACAAACACGTAACGGCTTTTCATGAACATCAGGAGTCATCAGCAATGCATTTAAAAGTCTCTCCCAGTGGTCTTTCCAAACTCTCTCTTTCTAGTCTTTTTTTTTTTGGGGGGGGGGAGGGGGTGCAATGAGTCCTTACCATACTGTGTACCTGTCTATTTACACACTACATGTGGATGAAATCGCCTTATGGTGCACTTTTTATTGAAGGAACATAAACATGAACAATAATTGACGAAAGATGGTGACTTTCAAAGTACTTCATGTATGATGCACATGTAGTGTGTTATCTTGAACTTGAAGGAGAAAACCACATGATGTATCACATAATGTACCGACGGTACTCTACTAACCTAGTGCATGTACCGGTACGTGATGGTATGCAAGATTGCAATCTGAATCTTCTATGAGTAACATTGCATGGACTACATTACGTTGCATGGACTAGTACATTTCCAGTATTTTATGTTACTGAGACATTTTTTCAAGGCAGTGCAAGGGGATGTTGACAATTTTGGGATTACACAGTATACGTGTAAAAGTATATTGTAATTGTTCTAAATGTCTTCAATTTTTCATTTTTTCACTGCTTTGGGGTTTATTTGTTCATCCTTACACCAAGGGATTTTTGCTCATAATTTCTGAATTCTCCAAAACTCACCAGGAACCCACAGGCCATGCTCCCCAATCCTACAAAATCCTTGAAATTCCTCCTTTTGGGTTTTGATGGATCTTGGAGGGTCAGGGTCAGTGAGCAGTTGGTTTAAGCTGCATGTGCCCTGACTGGGTTTTAATCCAGATTAAAAACAAGAAGTTGTTTAATTTTTAAAAGTTGAACAAAGAAATTGACCAGAGCGGGGTTTGAACCTGCAACCTCCAGATTGCCGTTCCGGTGCTCTACCAACTGAGCTGTCCAGCCCTATGTTGGCGGTTCCCCGTTTTATCAATATCTTTGTTCAAGGGGCACTAGTCACAAGCCATCAACCCGCAAATGTGTAGCCAGGAATCACGCCCAAAGTCACGATGCTAGCAGCATTAGCAATGATGCAAAGCTTAGAAATTAGCTATTTCTACATGTATGTTCAACTATGAAATTCTTTTATGTAGCATTTAGGATTTTGCAAAGGTGTATAAATTGAGAGATAAAAACTGCAAATAGGCAAGCAGTTCATCTCTGGGTGCGCAGAAAATGTGGAGCAGAAATTGTCCAGGAACGGAGATGAGTATTGATTCAAGTGAGATGGCTTGCAGAGATAACCCCAGAAGCAGATGGGATGTCCGTGGTATGGCACTCCAAAAAGGTTAATACTGGCTAAGACTTTGGCCGGGCATCCCTGGGAAATCTCAACTACCATCCACTGAGGATGATGGCATCTGTTGGATGATGGGTCATGTGGTAGAATTGCGTGTGCGTTTCTGAGAAGGAAAAAAAAAGGGTTTTGATTCTAGAACCTTCAAGAGAAAACAAATTAATGACCGGTGCTTGTACTTTTGAGAGTGGCTGTTTACAGATAAACTTTGTCACTGCACTTTTGAAAACTCTTTAAAATAATGCTCTGGGCCTTGATGAAAGTTACTCTTCCCTTTTTAAAAATGTCAACGAGATTTTTTGGGACATTAAAATTTAAGGGGTAATGTTGTTATTTTTAGCTTCTCTTTGAGATTTTAATGAGGAGTAACTTACACAGAAAGCAAAACAAACCAATACAGTGTGTATTTTATAAATTATGTTGTAAAAAAACTGCAATAACCTTCTTAAATGTATTATTTTACCCAATACTTGTCATTGCTTGTTTTTTTTTCATGTAACTAGCAATGTTTGTATTTTTTATTTTGATTGATGGGGCATTTATGGATTGAAGATGGATTCCTTTAGTTGTATGTAGTTCATGCTACCGGTATGTATGACAGCAGTAAATGACTGCAGATAGACCGACAGTCTGACCTATGACTAAATGCATGGAAGCGGTAAACTCCTTTATTCATGCGCTAGTTGTATTCCTGATTTGCCATGTGTACACCTCGTATGATTTTAAACAGTTGCCTCTCACATTCTCATCAAACGTTGTTGATGTCATGTTGTGAATCGTTGAGTTCAAACAGAAAATGCCATGCAAACAGATCCAGCAATCTCCTCCGATTCCCCAAATGCCGTTAGGAATTTATAAATGCCTCAACTAACCTGTGCCTCGGAAAAACAAAGCGGCTAATTTTAGACACAGCTGTAAAATAAATGCCTTGTTTCCCGTCCTTTCCCCCCTCCGTACGATGGACCTCCCGTGGCCAGATTTCTATCTTTAGCGTGGCGTATAAATGTCATCGCAGCCCTGTGTGATTTTACCGTTTGATTCAGACCCTGGCTTCTCCAATAGTCTGCAGTAGTTTAAAGCAGATCAATAGCTAGCGACGGCCTGGCCTGCCCGATGTGTTTGGCCGGCCACTAATGACATCAGCGGTTTGGGGCACGGGTGGCGTGTTTGGTTGCTAGCTTGCAGGGTTAGCCCCGAGGTCGGCTGGCGAAGCTAGTGGGTGTGACATCATCAGCAACGTCAAACAGAGCCAGCAGTGCCTGTGAGACTGGGACGAACGAGGTACATGTAGAGAGAGAGAGAGAGACAGAGAGTGATGATGGTTTTCTGCCAGTAACGGTGAGCTAACCTCATTATAAGAAGATTGTGTGTGTCAGCCTTGTGCTTGTCTGTGTGTGTACAGTATCTGTGCTGTTGGGTTCTGGTGATGTGTAGGCTACATGCACACAGTGATATTAAGCAGTGTGCGTGGAAAACGCTACGAGTGGAGCAGGGTTGTGTGTATACATACATGTACTGTATGTAAATAAAGAGATTTGATTGTAAAGCAGCCCATTGTTTATGTACATGTCCTGCATACATCAGGGAGACCATTCTCGGCCTAACAGCAATCGCCGCCTCATTCAGTGATGCCGTCTCCGTGACCGCATCTCAGTAACCGCGACGACGGGGATGAATCTTGAAGTGGCCGAAGCCTGTGCGTGAATCGCGTCAGCGTCGCCGACAGGAAACGGTGGCTTAAACCGCAGGGATTACGACTAGGCTTGCTTAGCTAAGAGGGACTGTTGAAGGTCTCAGTGTGGACATTATCGTACTCAGTGAAACAGTCAGTCAGTCATTGACTCTCGCAGTTCAGAGAGTTCGTAAGCTGGCTCTCCGGCTGCAACAAGGAGCCCGATACATTTTCTCGTGCGATTATTTTTTGTACTCGCGATCCTAATTCATAACCCATTTCCAGGGGCTTTCTCGAATCCTCCAAAATCCTGAACGGTATGCCAATCGTACATGTACTCACAAACAGATTTCATTGAAAGTCCAACGTGTCGTTTGTACATGTGTTGTATATACTTGTATACTTGTGATTGTATCTTCACATTGTTCTTATTTTCCCCATTTTTTTTCAAACAGGGTTTAAAGTCCAGTACATGCCTACATGTAGAATATAATTCTATTCAGAACATCGTCTGGTGCCTTTAGCTTCAGGTCTCCCAGGTAAGTTTTGATTTGTATAATAAATGTATATAAATAAAAATTTATATATAAAATAAATTTTTATTATTTTTATGCCCCGCGGCGAAGCCGAAGGGGCATACTGTTTCCGCCTTGTCCTTCCGTGGGTGGGTGGGTGGGTGGGTGGGTGGGTGTGTGTGTGGGTGGGTGGGTGTGTGGGTGTGTGTGTCCGGACAAATCTTGTCAGCACGATAACTTGAGAAATACTTAACATATGAACTTGAAATTTGGTCTGTGTATTGTTCTTGGTAATCCTAAGAGGCCTATTGCATTTGGGGCCGAAAGGTCAAGGGTCAAGGTCACAGTGGCTGAAACAATAGAAATTTTGTCAGCGCGATAACTTGAGAAATACTTTACATATGAACTTCAAATTTGGTTTGTGGATTGTCCTTGGCAATCCTGAGAAGCCTTTTGCATTTGGGGCCGAAAGGTCAAGGGTCAAGGTCACAGTGGCTAAAACAAAAGAAATTTTGTCAGCGTGATAACTTGAGATATACTTTACATATGAACTTCAAATTTGGTTTGTGGATTGTCCTTGGCAATCCTAAGAGGCCTATTGCATTTGGGGCCGAAAGGTCAAGGGTCAAGGTCACAGTGGCTGAAACAATAGAAATTTTGTCAACGCGATAACTTGAGAAATACTTTACATATGAACTTCAAATTTGGTTTGTGGATTGTCCTTGGCAATCCTGAGAAGCCTTTTGCATTTGGGGCCGAAAGGTCAAGGGTCAAGGTCACAGTGGCTAAAACAAAAGACATTTTGTCAGCGTGATAACTTGAGATATACTTTACATATGAACTTCAAATTTGGTTTGTGGATTGTACTTGGCAATCCTAAAAAGCCTATTGCATTTGGGGCCGAAAGGTCAAGGGTCAAGGTCACAGTGGCTAAAACAAAAGAAATTTTGTCAGCGCGATAACTTGAGAAATACTTTACATATGAACTTCAAATTTGGTTTGTGTATTGTTCTTGGTAATCCTAAGAAGCCTATTGCATTTGGGGCCGAAAGGTCAAGGGTCAAGGTCACAGTGGCTGAAACAATAGAAATTTTGTCAGCGCGATAACTTGAGAAATACTTTACATATGAACTTCAAATTTGGTTTGTGGATTGTCCTTGGTAATCCTAAGAAGCCTTTTGCATTTGGGGCCAAAAGGTCAAGGGTCAAGGTCACAGTGGCTAAAACAATCGAAATCTTGTATTTATTCTGAGATCATAGGGATTAGGGATTAATTCATATAAAACCTACAGAAGACACTAATGCTGTCAATGAACATTCCATGTGACCAAGGTACATGTAAGTTGATGTTTAAAGAGTGGTGTTATGTCATGGGAACAGTCACGGTTGCGGGGCATTTGTGTTTGTAAACACACCTGACTTGTTTAAAATATATTTATTGTAAGTCTTTCTAGCAGTGAAATCAAGGATTCTTCAAAAAGTGTATAAGCTAGTGGTGGGAGAAATCAGAGATTTTCAAAATCCGCTTATCCTCATTTTTTTGTCACTGAATAATGGGTATCCGATTTCACCGGAAGTTCCCATTCAGCTCACAGTCATGCCAACAAAAAATGATGAGTAAGACACTGTATGCAATGCCCTCCCAATGATTGGGTATAGTTTGCAGGATTCAGTGACCACTGGGCCTTTACAAAAACACTCCAGAGCTGTAACGATGAAAAGATGGGTGGGAACTCGCTGATGAGTCAAATGGGCAGGCAAATACTCCATGGCAATCGCAATGTTAGCTCGATACGTGAATTTACATGTACCGATATGTATTGTACATCAAGTTTCAAAGTACAGATGTATCGGTACATGTGCGTGTTTATGGTGTGAATCGAGGACACACACGTGCAAGTGCAACGTCATCGATGAATCGAGGACAGGAATCAAATCGAGGACGACCTCGGTTACAAAACGTGTACAAAACCAATGAGAGCTGTTGCAAAAAAGTTGAAGTATAAACAAAGGAAAAGGAAAGAGGAACAATAAAAAAATCCTTGATTAACACCATAAACAAACGTGGGTGTACATGTACCGTACATTGTATGTGTGGTATTGCAGTGTGTTTATGGTGTATTGCGATTGCTTTGGGCACGTGCCATCTTTCACATTTTGCAGGCCCTGGAGCAAACACCCACTGGCATCTCTGGTAGCTGAACAAGTCTGCACACAGAGTGCATCCCTCATTATTAGAGTTCTCCTGAGTTTTTATAAAGGGCTATCTACCGGTACCGGTCTGATCACAAATAACGCATGGATCTACATGTATGGGAAGTGGCTGCAACTGCTTCCATAGGCGCGTGTGTAATTTCCAGTCGTAGCCTAGTAATGCGGACACGGCTTAAGAATTCATAATCCTCTTCAGCGTCATTCTTCCGAAAGGTTGACCCAGTTTTATGACCCCGTTGACAGAACATTTCATTGAGTTCCCCCCATCCCCCCTCCACCCCCCTCCAAAAAAAAAAGTGCTGTGACTTAATTATCTTGACCAAAAAATGGCTACATTGACTTGAATTAAAAAAAGTCTTGAAATTAAAACCCAAGAGCTGTCCTCACATACATAGAGAAAGTACATGTACTGTACATACATGTACATGTGCATGTACATTTGTACATGTACAACTTACACGTGTGTATGCCAGTTGTTCATCAGATATGTATTCCATTGCATTGTCACCGGGAACAATGGTTATGGCCCATTTATTACTTTCAGTTTCACTGCAAAAAAAGCCCCAACTGTTGTATTGTCGGAAGAAGTTTGTGGTTGCACCGTGACTAAAAATGAAATGGTTCTGAGAAGAACTAGAAACGTAATAGCGTGACGTTTCACTTAGTATTCTCTGAAAAGTTCGGTCATCCTTTGGGCAAAATTTGAAGCCACTTTGAGGTAGAACCAGGCTTGCGCTTAGGTAGTATGGGCTCCAATGACCAATAGGGTTACCACAGTGTGTGCATGCCTTTTCTTTAAGAATGCATGCAGCATGCGCACGGACGTAGTTCCACTTAAAAAATGGTTTCTTATTTTGTTCGCCGAATTAGTCTATTCTGACCTACCTACCAACTTACCTACTGAAATGTCAATGTGCATGTAACACCGATTTCTGTATAAGAGGTAGCAAATAAGCCATTTTAAAGAGCTACATGCAAAATTGAAGAGCTACATGCAGGAAAAGAACCAGTTGTCTACTGTTTGGGAGGCTTCTGCTTAATTTGTTTAATGCCTAGTTTGATAGCAAAATGCCCTTGAAAACACGTGGCACATTGAAAATTGTTCCTACTTGTGGAGAGTACTCGTACTTGTACTCGTACTCGTACTCGTACGCATACTCGAGTACATTTTTTTGGTACTCATACTTGTACTCTTGGAAAACAATTTCCTTGTACTCGTACTCATGACAAAGAACTCGTACTGGTACACAGGCTGCATCCAAATCAACTGTCTAGAGCTATTAGGTCTAGGTCCACGCCCATTGAAAATACGGGGGGACACGCTGATAATAGACGTAGCCGTAGCTCTGGAAGCCCATTTCGGACACGGCCTCATACTCATACTCTTGGAAAACAATTTCCTTGCACTCTTAGAATCGTACTGCTACTCATGACAAAGTTCTCATACTCGTATTCGTAGCACAGTACTCATACTCATACTCGTGGCAAATTACTCGCACTGGTACTCATACTCATGGCAAAGTACTCATACTCATACTCGTGGCAAATTACTCATACTCATACTCATGGCAAAGTACTCATACTCATACTCATGGCAAAGTACTCATACTCATACTCATGGCAAAGTACTCATACTCATACTCGTGGCAAATTACTCGCACTGGTACTCATACTCATGGCAAAGTACTCATACTCATACTCATGGCAAATTACTCGCACTGGTACTCATACTCATGGCAAAGTACTCATACTCATACTCGTGGCAAATTACTCATACTCATACTCATGGCAAAGTACTCATACTCATACTCGTGGCAAATTACTCGCACTGGTACTCATACTCATGGCAAAGTACTCATACTCATACTCGTGGCAAATTACTCGCACTGGTACTCATACTCATGGAAATGTACTCAACTACAGCACAGTCACAAACTCACTCCCAGGTTACGCTGCCATCATGAAAAGTCTCAAATCAAACAAGTAAGCATTTCCAAGCTAATGTCACATTGTGGACAGGTGTGCACACACGCCACTACTAATACATCATGATTCAATTGGTACATGGAACAAAAACATTGAGTGGGGGAGGGGGGGGGGGGTGTCGCTGTGCAAGGGGGGGGGGTGGTTGGTTAAGAGAAACTTGTCCAAACTGAGCTGAAACAAAAACAGCCAGACCAGCAAATACTTGCTCGGACAGACGCGCATATCGACGCAAATTACATTTTTTTTCCTCCAAGTGTGAAATTCACCCACGCTGTTATGCATGTCTTGTGGTGGCTGGTTTTTTTCCTTTAAAGGGCATGCTGAACCCGTTTGACATTTCCTATCCAGCCTCTTGTTGATCAGTTTTAGGGATTAGGATGCTGTTGACCACAGAAACTGGCGAAAACAACGCCACATTGAAGTTTGTTTTTTTGAGGGAGGATTTTTTTTTTTTTCATGCAGGAGACCCATAGGCTGATGCTTGGGGGTGTTTTTCTAAAAAAGTCACGACTGTCAAAATTCGGCATTAAGTGCTTTTCAGTTGAAAAATAATTGCAAGATACATGTGGATCACTTTTTGGTTTGCTTGTATTGTGGGGAAATGGAGTTTACATGTTTATATGGTATCCTTTATAAATAAAAAAAAGTCTTACTCTTAAGAAAATATCTGCTGTCATATTCCAGAAAAGTGGAATTTACCATTGTTTGTTGAAAAAACTGACTTTTTCAAATACTGCCCCCGATTAACCAAATTTAGTTAGTCACATTTTGTTTGCAATCTGTTACACATCCGTGAATGGGTGCAAGCCAGCTAGTCTGGTTCTCTGACCTGAAATTGCTCCGTTTCGTCTGAAGTAAGGTCAGGGAACCAGACGACAGCAACAGCAATTTTTTCCCTTGGTTTTTCCAGCGTCTATGAACCCAAAACTTTAAACAGGTCAGTGTAACAAATATTTGCTATAAAATACTAAACCCCCAAATCCATCCATTTCTGAAATTACAGCAAAAGCAAATGTTGTATTTGACTTTTAACGAATTTGCCCTCACCCGGTCCTACTCACACTGAAGTAGCATGAGACCTATGCATTATCCCAATGTTTACACAAATCTCCAGCTTGTCACACTTCAGTGCCTGCGTTTGTGCCAAGATTTTCACGTCGTAAAATATTAATTAAGGTCATACGCGCCTGTACATGTGTATCTGATTGGGGTCAGGGCACATTTGTGCATCATACATTGTACATACTGTACCGGTATGCATACATGTCTGACCTGCCTTAATTATCACAAACGGGGGTGTTGGAATCTTTTAAAAGACCAAAGGATTTGCGAAACAGATGTTTGTTTCAAGAGAGCGTCCATGTAGAGGTGATCCAAAATGTCTTCTTATTGATTGGGCGACAAAATGATCTTTTTTTGGATTATGTGAGAATATATGATGATAATTTTTTTCAGGAGTTTATTTCACTTTTTTGTTTGTTTACTGACCATTAGATCCGGTCCAATTTTTGTCTCTTTTTTGTCTCTTTATTTTTTCTAACTTCTCATTTTTCCAACTACTAGGCTTTGCACACTACGGTTTACACTATCAATTGATACCTTTGTCTGAACAAAAATCTTTACCTGTGTTGTTTGTAGTTGAGGCTAGAGTCAAGTAATTTAATCTGTCAATGATATGCCTGTAAAACATCTGTACCTCTTGTTCTTCTCTGAACCAAATGGTCAGTGTCTGAACACATACTTGTCTTTTGTTAGTGATCATACAGTGCCGCTTTGTGAACCCGTATCTGTAAATGTCTCGAGTCGCACCCGAGGAAAGTGTCAGTACACTTTCCTGGCAATAATAACACCCAATTGATCACTGACATTAAGCATGTACACTTGTTTACCCTCTCCCCACAAGGTGCTACATACCCTAAATGCCACTGCACTATCCTTAAAAATACATCCTGAAACGATACAAAGAGTGTCCGTGTCAAATGCTTTGATATTACTGAGTGTGAACGATAACATCGCTGTATCCTCCTTGATGTCATCACCACACCCCCCCTCCCCATCCCTAAAAATAACAACAAAGTCCTCATAGCCAGAATTGATGTGTTGTCCTTTTAAATATAGAGCACCGCTTAAGACCTGCCGATCGTAATAAAATAAAAGAACAGAAACGAGAACTGCAAAAAAAAAAAAAAAAAAAAAAGGGCTCTGACGGCTACACGTTTGCAAGGAGCGAACTCGGCTGCGGAAAGTTCAGGGGTCGTCCGTGCCGAGAAACATCGGTATTCTGACGTCGTACGAGTCTGGTTTGACGTAACTGGCCTGACAAATTCACGTAGGGCGACGGAGGATAATTGAGCCTGTGCGGTCGTTGAGCGTCCGTTGTGCAGGGCCCTGTGCAATCATACAGGCCGAGGCAGTTATTAAATGACGTTTGTTGGCAACTGTTTGCTGGGACGTAATGGCTGTGTTTGTGTGGTATGATGATGCTGTGGTGATTACTATTCCAAAAGGACGTTGGATTGCCGTTTCTGTGAAAGTCGCATAAATTGTAGAGAGAATGAAACGAGTTGTTGTGGTATTGAATTACCGGCATTTTCCAGGATATTGCAGTAAATAAAAGTCAAGATATTTATTTATTTAATAAACATTCTTTCATGAAACAATGTAGACTAAAGTCAGGGACAATTGTTTATTTTTTTTCCAGCGGTTCTAATTTAGTTTGGTTTGATGGAATGAGTACACATTTGGTAAGGGATGCCGTTAATTCTTGTCGTTTTTGCTCTGAACATTCCAGCAAAACTGCCAATTTGTTTTCTTTTTATACTCACAACAGACCAACTGAAATTTTGTAATAGTCATGTACCGGAAACGTGTTGTTTATTTTTAATTAACATCCAGACTGTGCGTTTGTCTCGAAGCCTTGTTTTTTGTGTACGCTTGAACTCTTCACTGTGGACGTCCTTGCTAGAATCCTGCTTTGTCCCTTGTTTGAAGCAAAATGTGAACAGATTCATTCTTGCTCTTATAACCCTCCCTCTCTGGCTGGCAAATTTAAAAAGGCCAGCCCAGCAGTTAAAATAAATCAGGTGACTGTTTTTAACAGATTGAGTGCTCCCTGCCTTCATAAAGCTGGATTGACTGGCTGTGATTGTTATGAAACCTGATGTACATGTAGCTATGCTTTGACTGTAGGTGATTGATAAGCCAGCTGTGCCTACCAGTCAACCTGCTTTTGTCTATTGATGGAATTTGACTGTCACAGGCACTACAAGAAATATGATCTGACTGTTGGTGACTAGCCTGTGTGAAAGGCATGGCAGGGGAACAGGATTGAAATTTTGACTGTCTGTGATTGATCAAACAAAAGGAGGGTTAAGTACACGTTTCTATCCTTGTAGCCAACTCCTTGAGTGACCTTTGACCTCTTCAAGCGCTGCACTTTATATTATGTTTTAAGTCTTAAATTTAGTGACTTTTGAGCTCATACATACATGTTGTACATGTATCTTTACTTGTGTAAAAAATTACATTTCTCAGTATGCCATGTAGACAGGCAAAGCCCTTACATACATTGTACCTATTCCAACTGGATAGAAACGAACATTTTGCTTTGTCCCCAGAGAGGTTGAATACGATACGCGCACTGCTGTTCGAGTCACGCACTTCTGCGAAAAAGGAGAGTATCCGCAGTGTTGCCTCTCGCAAAAGGAGGATTACGACACTACGGCGGGCATTTGCACATTGTCGGAAATTGCAGATCCGTTACGGATGCTGTGGGCTTAGGTAACACGCTGTGGAGCGACATTAAACACAAGGCAGGACTTGGCAACTTTGCGGGGGGATTTTGTATTTCCCTTCTTTTTTTCCCCCCTCCTTTTTTGTGTGTGGCCGTTCTGCTACTTGCGTATATAAGGGATCCCTGTGCTGAAGGCATTAGCAAAGAAGGAGTGGGTTTCTTGTCCACTTTGTCTAATCCTGGTTGCCATAGCGACCACTGGAAAGGATGTTGAAATCATTGGGTGGATGTCTGGGTAAATTTATGTTTAAGGATGAGTGTGTCTGTATTCAGTTGTAATGAAGTAAGGCATTGTGAAAATACAGTCGTCAAATAGACAGTGAACTTATTCTAGAAAGAGAAGTTCACACTATGCCTAACATCAAAATTTTACTCATTTTATTTTATCAATTTTTTTTCCATGGAAAAGCGAGACATTCGGGGAGATGACATAAAAAATTGAGCCAAAATGCAATCTCGACAAAACATCTGAATAACGGACAATTACATGTAATTGACCGGGAGTGACTCTGATATTAGAATCCAACAAATGATTTCTTCCCTAGTTTATTAATACCAGCTTCTAAGCGGATTTGGATTTTAATTCCCCAGGCCTCTCTTCCCAGCCCTTTGTTGTTTGTCCTCCTGGCAAAACTGGAGAAGGAAAAAAAATGTAACCAGTTTAACTTTGGCATTTAGCAGTGGTGGCGCAGAGAAGAAAATCCCGTGTTGTCAATGGTTTTGTTTGACGTCATCATGAACAAGCTCTGGTTTCGGTCCAGAGACTCGTGTATGGATTTTATAGTGACCTCATTCTGCTTGTGGCATTAAAGGCCATGGGTGGACGGCGACTGGATTCCGCTTTCACAAACCACCCCCCCCCCCTTTTTTCTCTCCCCTTTTTGCTTGTTCATGGTTGCCAGGTTGACATTTTAATTTCATTATTCCTCGTTATCGGGCGGGAAGTCGAAGGGTTCCTTTTGTTGTCATTACGGACTCGGAAATAATTGGCCCCGACGCAAACCGCTCACCGGCTACATTTGGGACCCCTGGCAGGCTGCCGTGTTTCAGAAAAGACTTGACTGGCCTTAAAATGGCAAATGTTAAATTCAATTGACACAGGACGTTTTGACATTTAAGAGGGATTTGGAGCTGACGTCTATTTTACGCACGCATACATGTACCTGTATTGATTTCTCTTATTTAGGTTGTCAAAAATAACTGTTTATTGTAAGTGCTATATGATATCTTGAGCTTGCGGAAGAGTGTCAGTGAGTCGTTTATTATTTAAGAAGCTACTTCTGATTTAAGAGGTTGCCTGCACTACTAGGAATATTTAAAATTGGTTAAGGCTCTAAAACAACAATTCCTGGAAATTCTTGGAAAAATAAAACAAAACACCCCCTCCAAAAAAAACCCCCTAAAACCAAAACAAAACAAAACTAAAAGCAAAATTAAAAGTGTGAGCAAAGACAGAATATCAAAATTTTTCTAAATTGATTTAAGTTCGAAAAAATGTAGTAATAAAATAAAACATTATAAAATACAAGTCAAGTTTTAATACAAGTCAGTTGCAATTGTCTACATAAATTGGGAGTAAAATGTTGAAGATATATTTTCTTTACATTTTATTGAGCTATTTAATAAAATCAGTTTTAAATGTGACCTGCCATATCAGAATGAGGAATAACCCCCACCTTCGACTTTTCAAGTTATATACAATGTACATCAGTTAAAGCACTAACATTAGCTTCCCGATGATACCAAATTTATCTAAATTTTCTGTAGCTTAATTTATTACAAAGATACACTGCAGGAACTTCAATAGTGCCCCGCCGAACTTCGCCAACCTCATTTTGAGAAAAATGGCTTTGAAAAAAAAGAAAAAAGACATGCATTGCATTGCACTGCCAACAGCAGTGAAAAAGTTCTTCAGTTTTCTACTTCTGGGGTTTTTCCCCTAACAGAAATGCATATTGTGAATCTTGGATACCTTGACTACTCAACAAAAAAAAAGAATCAAAATTTATTTTGACATGATTTTTCTAGTAAATCCAACTTCAGGCGTCAATTACTCAAAACAAAGTTTGAGGGACATTCCTCATTTTGCCACAGTAGGTTACAAATATCATAAGTACTGTGCTTTTGTTGAAAGAAAATCATTATACATGTATACCGGTATACAGGTACATCTTTCCACCTATGTAGGCTATAAAAAAATACAAACAAAAACATAAATAGCAAATAGTATGCTTCAGTGCCAAAATCCTAAATGAAAAGCTGCCCTTTTCATGTGTTAAATATTCACACGACATCAATTAGGCCTATTACTTGATAGAACATTTCATTATGATCAATTTAATTGGAAAGTAAATTGTCTCCATTGTACAATTTGTTTTCCTTCAGTGTAATTGACAGCGATTATATATTTACATACAATGCACATGAATGCCCACCAGTTCCTAGATAAACTACAAATCATATCGCTTTAGAATTCCGTGGTTTTTAATTGTGAAACCGAGTAGGCCGCAAGTAGTTCATTCACACTAGTATGTCACCATACGATAGCCTCTTCGGCCGGTGAATCATAATTGGGCACATTCAGACATGCACAGACATGGCCACATTATTGAGCCCCGTGTCTTTGCTTACGCTGTACCCCCGCGCCGTTTTACCACTGCACATTATGTTCCTGCGATCTGAGTCTGAAGTGAATTATGCTAAGTCTATGTCAAGTATGTGCAGTCATGGACATGGACATTACTGCATCTAGTTCCCCCCAGGCCCGTCCAAAAAAAAAAAAAAAATTCCTAATGATAAATTCCCATGGTACTCCAAATGATGTACCATTCACAGTATTCTTATTAGAACAAGAACACGAATTTGGCCTGTAGATTGAGCGATTATAAATTGACAAAGACAAGAAATCTGCATTGTGCCTTCGCTAATGAACTACTGGTCTTGTTTTGATAGAATACTACATTGTAGAACTCATTTTTGCTTTAATATTCTCATGACTTTTAAAAAAAATTAATTATTCTGTCTACAATTTTGTTATGAATTGCGTCGTACTTTAATTATTGTATGAATGACATGACAGGCAATATATCACAAACACACACATATCAACATAGGCCGGCTGACCAGCGACATGCATTATAGCCGTGTGCGCGGTGTGCAGAAAATAAATATGTTAAGCAATTTATGAATTCCTGTGGTTTTTGTGCGGCACAGTAGGGTATCGTGGTCGAGAACGGTTGCATGAAGTACGTGTAGCAGCACCAGATGAAGAGACCGATAATTTGTAATTGTGTGGTGAAAAGGGGCATAGAATTTGTTGATAATTTTACTTACAGTTGATTATTTTACTGGTTTTTTTTCTAGAGTATTGTGCAATGGTTCCATGGACGGAGTAAAGCCAAAGGGAGGCAACAAGCTAACTGCATGTACCTGGTACATCGCCCAAAAGTGCCAGCCATCGTCTGCTGCCTGTCAACAGAAGACCAAAAAACGGAGTTCGCTAACAGTCTACAACATTTTTTTAAAGGTATAGTGGCAAATTATATTGATGGCATTATATTTAAGTCGGTGGTACAAATGAAGGTCTTTTTCTGTATTTTTTCCTATATTTGTGGATTTTATTAAAGCCTAAAATGAGAATTTTTCAATACTTTATTTTGTTCTTTTTTGGGGGATCAATGCTTAAATGAAGGAATTGCTATACGCAGCTCTAATATTTTGAGGCAATGTATTTATAGATGGACCCTGTGTTGCGCTGGGGCTCTGCCAAATATTTTTCACACATTGTTTTTAATTTTCTGTCAATCTGAACCTTGAGCATTTTTTGCCTTGAAGATTCCTGAATCCAAGATTGTGCAGTAACCCACTGGAATATTCTTTGTACCTTAACAAGCTTGGAACATCAAACCACACAAATTAACCCTCACCCCTCCTTTTGCTAGGATGCATCTTCAGTCCTTCAACATCCTCCAGCTGAATTCAATACAGCCTCAATCCTCCAAAATCATCAATTTGTGAATTTATGATATGGAGGGGTGACCGCTGCTTAAAATCCTTCAAAATTCTCCAACACAATTTTAAGACGTCTACATGGGGATTAATGCCTCTGGAAAGTTGAAGTACAAATAATGTGCTAGTGGATTCCTCCGCATTGGTGGATTTTGGTGGATTCAGGATTCTGAGCAAAAGCGTTTAAACCGATTAATATGTAGCTCTTTTGAAAAAATATATTTGGCTACTTATTTTTGATGGTGCAGGGAATGTAATGCCTAACTGATCATCATGTCGGCCGTTGACAAGACCAGCGGCTTAGAGAGGAAGGTGACGGCCAAACCCAAGCTACCAGACTCCAAGGGAGAAATGGAAAGCAAAGAGGCAAAAGCAGACCCCAAGTCCGACGGCAAAACGGAACTCCCCAAACCGGAGATCAAGATAGAGTGCGTCAAACCGGAGTTCAAACGGCAGGATAGTAACGGGACTCGCAAGGTACCCACCCTCAAGAAAGACTCGTCCTTTGAGTCCAAGAAGGACAGCGGAGCCAAGGATGGCAAAGTTGGCGATGCGAAGAGAACTGACGGCAAGAAAGAACGGCCGGATTCTCTGAAAAGGGACCCTAAGCTGGACTCGCCGAAAGGCAGGACGGAGTCCATCAAGAAACATGACTGTAGTAAAAACGTCGGGAAGAAGGTCCCCGTTGGTGGGCGGGGTAGAGGGACGGAGAGGGAGGGGCAAGGGGAAGGGATTCCTCGGTTGCAGAGGCAAGCGAGTCAGGAGGAGACGGAGGCAGCACCGGTTCGTCGGAGGTCAAATCCGAGGTCAAAGTTGAGCCGCAGTCAACCGGTGTCGGATGATTCGTCGCCGCCACACACTCCTGATCTACCACTCACAGAACAGGCCTTTATGAAACTTGTATGTATCATCCTTAGATGCCATTTCAAATTGACAAAAACATCAACTTTTCATTTTCAATGTGCATGTAAGTCTGAAACACTTAAGAAAGAAATTTATGAACTCAATGATTTTTGAAGCCTGAATTAATTGTGTGTCTTTAATTTTTCTTTATCTGATTTCTCTCAAATTAAAAGTTTTCATCGACAAGCTATTTTAACTGTTCAAAAAATGATATTCCTTTTTATTGTCTTGGTCTTGTGCAGCCACGTGTGGACCATTTCTCCAGACTGCCTCATCAACTCAGCGGTGACATACCGCCCAACAAAATCTGTAAGCAACACAGCTATGAAGCTAGGAGTGAACCGGCTCTGTCTAGAGGTAAGTTCGTTGACCTTAAGGTAAGGTCAGTGACCCCTGAAAAGCCCAAGCCGACAAGACGTTGAACAGCATGTACCTTCAAACTCATCTTCTAGCTATGCTTCCCAGATTGGAATGCCAAAATGATAGAAATAGACAAATAGTTGGCTTGCCTTGTTGAGCTGGACCTGGAAGTCCCAGTTAAAGACACTATCCCTTCAGCACTTGTATTGAATTGTAGGACGGGTTGAAGGACGGGTTGCAACCCCCCTCTAGATCTGCTACTACCTCCATAAATCAAATAAAACCACAGAGTGCTGGAGGCGATCTGATGAGTAAAAGGCAGGGCAGTTTTGGGCGGTGTGAGAGTTAAATATACTGAGTAGCTCAGCTGGTCATCCAGTTACTAAGTCAGTCCGTGACTCACACAGTCAGAGTACAATTACATGTAAGCTGGCACTTACCACCCAGCCTATCCGCTACTTGACTGATAGCCAAGTCAACTTACTGAATGTTTCGCTAACCGTTGATCACCTGAATCTGGTAGTAAGCACCCTTGAACTCAAGTACTGATCAGTTTCCTTTTTGGCCCAGCGTTTATCATGAGGTGTATTGTACAAGTTTTACATATAATCCAGTACTTTTGAGAGAAGTACTTGACAAACGAATTAAACACACTTCAGATTGTATTTATATTACACATGTGTATGTCAATTTTTTTTTTGACATTGCACTTTGTGTTAAACTTTTCCTGTCTGATGGTACATATCTTTTAAATCAAACACTCTACTAGATATTAAATGTAGAGTAGATCCATTTGCCATTCGTGCATTTGTTTTGTTTGAAGCAACAAAAGTGCTTAAAATCTAAAGACGGGTGCTTAACAACTAAACCTGATGAAGTTTTAGCTCTGTGAATGCTGTATATTCTGAGAAAACTACATGTATGTTTTAGGATCTCGATTTCAATTCAAAAGTTGCCCAGTCATATTTTGAATTGCGCCCGAAATCAGCATCCGGAAGACGTTCTCATTCAGTTGATTACAGCTACACGATGTCACACACTGAATTGACGAATAATAGCAACCGTGCGTGCATCCATTCACGGATTAGACCAATTACAAACCAACTACTAACGGGAATTTCCAAAAATGCGTCACTCGCCTCATCTTTGGAAATGTCCTTCTTTTATTGTTTTCTTCAAAATGACAGCATGCCAGAAGGAATGATTTCACAGGGAGTTTAGTGCCATTACTATCTTTAAACCAAGTAAACTTTTTAACAATAATTTGGTCAGTTACTTTTTGGATAGCTGCTAATGATCTATTCTACCTTTAATGTCATGTAGGAACATTGGAAATAGACCAATTGATTCAGTGAGAAAAAGTTTTCTGAAAGTATTGATATGTGTGGCACCAAGTACTCTGAAATTGTTCCGTATGAAGCTGTATCGTTTGGAAGAAAGCAGTCATTAAAGTGGTTTAAAGGGAATATACATCATTTGCTTTTGCTGTAATTTTCAGAAATGGATGGAATTGGGGGGTTGGAAATATAAAGCAAATATAGTTGCACTGACTTTTTGGAGGTTTTGGGTTCGAAAATGCTATAAAAACCAAGAAAAACGATCATTTTCCTGTAGTCTGGTTCCCTGACTCCATATAAGAAGAAACAGAGCAGTTTACATACATTGGGGAATTGTAAGGTCAGGGAACCAGTCTAGCTGGCTCGTACCCGTTCATAGGTTTGTAATCGATTGCAAACAAGTGCAATGGTCAATTGGGGCCAGTATTTGAAAAAAAGCCAGTTGTTTCCAACGCTGATCGGCCGATCAGCGTTGGAAATTGATACAAAAATACCACTTTTCTTGAAAATGACAGTATACCAGGTGCCATAATTTTACAGGATGCTTCAGGCTGTCATTTACCAACATCCTATTAAGGTATTTCGCAAAAACTTGGTAGTTTTTTTTTTCGATGTTTGCAAATGTTGTATATTCCCTTTAAAAACGTTTTTGGTTGTTTTCTTTTATCTCACAGAACCGAGCCAAGAGAAGGAATTGTACATAGACTCCAGTGGTGTAGACCTACACCAGTTCATTGTAGACACGCTGCAGAAACCCAACGATAGAACAATGCTGCTTAAACTTGAACAAGAATTGTGCAAATTTATCCAAAACCAAAAGTAAGTCATGCAAACTGTAAGGATGTGAATTTTCACAGGATTCTGATTTCTGCCTGTGTTGGACCTAATGAAAATAGAACTTTGCTGTAGTGAACACAGTGGGGTCCACAAAATGATCTAGCTGTATGGGTTCTGAGCACAAGTACCCCCTCAACGGTAGGAATGGGAGAGTTTTGGGGAGACCATTTGGAGACCCTTAGTGGGCACGTGTGGTCTAGCGGTAGAGCACAGGATTCATGATCGTGAGGTTGTGGGTTTGAGCCCCGCCATGGCCATGCGTGTTGTGCCCTTGAGTAAGGCGCTTTACCTCAATTACTCCTCTCAACCCAGGTGTTAAATGGGTACCGGCATTATTCAATGCTGGGAAGGTAACAGACTCACTGTGGAGGAGGTGTGGCGATCCCCCCACAGCAGCATTTCATGGACTCGAGTCTGGCCCAATCATTTCGAAAGAGAGATGGGCACTCTATTCTGTTTGCGAGTTAGCTAGCCCCTTAGACAACCCTATGGAATTTTGTACGTTAAGCCCAGATTTTTTGCCCGTTCCACGTCCATTTGCATATCATGTAATTGACAGTATTTCACAAGCTGCGTTGACCCGATTCTACCACGATAAGTCAACGGCAGAGAAGCTTGCATGAAAATGTTCTAGCCATAATCTTCGGTAGCAATCAGGAGGTTGACAAATTTAGTTATTACATGTTTTTAATTTTTTTGTGGTAATTTTCCGCAGAGAACATGTACGTAAGTTTCCCCCCATGACTTCCTACCATCGTATGATCGTCCATCGAGTCGCTGCGTATTTCGGGCTGGAGCATAACGTGGACCAGGCTGGGAAGTCGGTCATCGTCAACAAGACTCCAAACACCAGAATGTAAGCTCAGTCAGACGACTTAAAAACAGCAGCACACTAGGGGGCTACATTGGTGATACATGGGTGGAACTCTTGACATACATCAAGTTGACGTTTCGGCTCAAATGACACCTGCTGATATTGCTAATGGATAATTGCACATTGTTTTAATTTTTGTCTAATTAAGGCAGTCCATTCCGTAGTCAAAGAGTTCAATTGACTCAAACCAATGATCAATTTTTCAGGGCAGAAATACTGAGATACCGCTTACAAATCAAGATTTATTACCAGTCGAACTCTTGCACTCGCCCAGCCCTAAAAAAAAAAAACGGTTGCAATAAGTTTTACTTAAAAAGTCATACAACTGACCAGTTTATGTCTTTGTCCATTGATGTTGACGATTGCAGTAAAAAGTTGTGTTTTTATAATGCAATCTCTCAGACCAGAGCAGAAATTCCGAGAGCACATTAAGGATGAGCCTCAGGACGCTCAGGCCAAGCGGATCTTGAAACGGGACACAGCAAGCTTTGATGACAAAGATGACGAGGTATTCAAGAGAGTGTAGTGTGTCTGTACGCCTTGTACTGTAGATATTCATATAAGCTGAAACTTATTGCTTTTAGAAGGCCGTTTGCATGTGTGAAAAACGGTGCCATAATCATTAACACAAGTAGTGTGACTGTTTTGAAATGATCGTTCTAAAACTTTGCACTGAAAATCTTAAGCTTTGTATTAATTTTGTGGTCCGAAATTGTTAATGGGTAGTGTCAATTACTGAAAACTGTTAATTTAACAAAATGTCAAAAAAATTCAACATTGGAAGCTGAGTAATCTTTTTAAACATCTTCATATTTTTGCATGTATCACTTTCCAGAGTAAATAAAAAATTGAGTACTCAACTAGTTGAGCTGGATCTGAAAGACTCGGTTTAGGACGTTATTTATACTCAGTGACTCGGTCAGTCACTCAGTCAGTGACTCGGGGAGTCAGTCAGTGACTCATTCACTCAATCATTCAGTCAGTTACTCACTCACTCAGTCAGTGACTCAGTCCGTCAGTGACTCAGAGGACGAAACGCTGGCTCTGTGGCCCTCTGAAGTTCATGCACGTATCAAATGGGATCGTCTTGATTATTCCTTTTTAGGACAAAGGTATTTATGAGAAACTTGAAGGCGGTGTCATCGTGCTAGCTCAGCTCAAAGATGACAAGAAGAGTAAATCCTACGAGGAACGGGAAGAGGAATACGAGCGAGCCAGAGCCAGGATCTTCAACCAAGACGTAAGCTTTGTCACCGCAACTTCA
The DNA here is from genome assembly GCF_015706575.1 of Patiria miniata. NCBI lineage: Eukaryota > Metazoa > Echinodermata > Asteroidea > Valvatida > Asterinidae > Patiria > Patiria miniata. The sequence continues at coordinate 19,495,897 of NW_024037074.1, forward strand.
GCTTGTTGTCTTGTACCAACCTTGATTAGAATTTGCTTACCTACAGTCTCTGTTTGCGTGATTTGGAGTCAATTTTTGGATTGGTCAAAAGGGAAGTTATCAAATCAACTACATGTAGGAGAGGAAATGTACGCTACAGTTTGTTTGTATCCAGTTGATGTTTGTTTGATTGTTGGAAATAAAAAAATTGTTTTATTCCTGAGCGATCCCTGACTGTCATTTCCCGGGTTTGAAGTATAAATATTGCTACCAAACTACCAAAAACAAAAAATCTCTCTGGTAACAAAAAAACCCAGACCATTTGTTTGCAATATTTTATTTATTAATTGTGACTTTTTGTTCTTTTGTTCAGTCGGGTTCATCTCAAGAGGGTACTATCATGATAGAATCTCCGGTCAGGTAAGATTTCTCAATGTTTTCCTTTTTTTGTGGGGGTGTCAAAGATTACATATTGTTTCAGCGAAGAAAGAAAGCCACATAACTACATGTAAATATGACCATGTACAAAATGGCATTTCTTAACGATTTCCCGTTAAGTGAAGAAATAAAACATCGTAACTAAACATGACCATGTATAAATTGGCAACAATTTCCCATTCAAACTGCCATTAGCTCACTGTTATTTTAATACCTGCTATTTTAATACAAGACTTTGCCTGTCACATCTTTTAATGTGTACTCCATATTCTTTACTGTCCAATTTCTTGAGAGTATAAGAATTGAAACCCATGACCCTGTAAAATGGGGAGATATAAATGTAATATTGGGTTTTTGCCCTCCACCAGTGTTTTTCTTTACAAGCACTGTATAACTCAGGCTGTCCGAAAGCTTCTAAGAAAAATCTTTACAGACTGCTTGGGTGGGACTCGAACCCATAACATCCTGCTTTCCCTTTAGGAGGCTACTTAACCATGGCCTCCTGCTTGGGCAAAGCCCAATATTAACACTTTGAATTCCACTTTACTTCAACAATCGTAGAGAGTCCACCTTCAACCCTTTGCTTGGCCGACCCATGCGGACCGGTCCCCTGGCCCCCAGCAGTCGTCAGAACAGCGGCACCTCAGACGATTCCACCTACCACTGGAAGCAGGACCGTCCCTGGAGCAGCGTGGATTCCTCCAGCGGGTCTGAGCGGCCGTCGATCCCCGCCGTCACCAAGGCTAGCAGCTTCGCCGGTAGCGGTCTGAGCACCAAGATCCTGATGCGTAACGACAGCAGCGGGAGTAGTCGCAGCAGCGGGAGTCTTGGTAGCCGAGGTAGCCTCGGCAAGCTGCCAAGAGTAGGTAAGCTGAGAGATAACCAGGGTATTAAGTTGTTTTTTTTAAATTGCAAGGTCATCAAGGGCTGAATACGTTCTTCAAAACGTAACCATTTGCCAAGTTGTTTTGAGTCGTCTAAAAGAGGTTACATTTGTGTTAGCAAATCCTGGTGCTGTAACCTCACAATTTAGGATACAAAGAGACCCGAGTCTAAAGTTATATAGATTTACATTTTACTACAATTCAAAAATTACATTTGCACCATCTTTGATTATCAAAATTGAAGTCGCTAAATAAACATGACATTTCTACTGTTTGTTCTGAGAAAAAGTTGTTGCAGTGCCCTCATTGTCACTGTTTTTATGCTAAGCAGGTATTAAAATGTACTTACAAATGTAGCTATATTTTCTGCATAGCCAGCTCCACGAAAAGGCCTAGACATGTACCACAGATTTAACATGCTGAATTCTGGTATGTAAAAGAAGCGATAAGGCTGAATCATAATCGGCGCGAAAGGGAATGCAAACGCGAATTTATGACGTTACGGCAAGTACCCTTCCTCCGAATTCGCAAAGGTTGAACAAATTTCGGCTCCGGCGACTTTCGCAGCGAATATTTCATAACATCAAATTTGACTCACCTTTGCATTCGCACAAAGCATGAACTGGCCTTTAGAGTCGCCTGTTGGCAACAAGCCAAGAGTTTCTTAGAAGACTCCAATCCTACAAAATCCCCGCTGAATCACTCGACAGTGAAAGATTGCCCTAGGAGAGGAGACTGGGAAGGAAGTTCTAGTTTTAGCGGGGAATAGTCCAATTATCCGAGAGGAAACTCACAACATCACATCGAGACCAAGATTAACTAAATCTATGTACCCTCTGGAGGGTCCGAACACGGGCGCTGAAAGTCAAAGGTGGACGAAAGTACAGCTGTACCCGGCTGGGAATTTGGAAGGCTTTTTTTGTTAATCTTGCTTCCTTGCCTACATGCATGTACGTGTTTGTCTTTTTTACCTGGAGTGTTGGATTACCCAGTTGGGAATGTGAGAATTCAGTTTACTGTTGCTTCCGCATTCTAGTTGTAGATGTATTTCCTTGTTGGAATTTCTCCCTTTTACTGCTACAAAGGAGGTGGAAAGTCAAAGTTATTTGGCAAAGCTGTTTTAAATGTATTTAAGTCATAAAAATCCTCAGAAAAATTAATTTCACGGACCCTTTAGCATTACTGGGAACAGGTAACCAGGCAAAACTTCATGTTTTATCTATTGCAGATTCTTAGTTGATTCGCTCTGTGCGTAATTGTATCTGTAGGTTTTGCTGTGTATTTTGTAGATTAAAAAATCAGTTCTTTTTCTTTTGGTTTTTATTCCACCCACACAGATTCCTCAGATCGAGGTTCTGGTAGTCCCAACGTCCGTCCATCCCCTACGTTCCAGTACCACCCCTCGTTAGGCACCATCAGCCAAGTTCAGCAGCACCTCCCCTCCTACTCCACCGCCCCCTACTCCACCACCCCCTCCGTCTCCAACCCCCAGTCCTACCAATGTACCCAGGTCACCTGGGCCGGCAGTATGCCTGGCAGTCAGGGGGTGCCACTCTTAGTCCAGTCCGGGTCGCCTCAGGGGACGCCCCAGCCGGGGACCATCAACCAGCCGGTCCTGTTTGCTGCACCCAACATTGAGTCTGTGCCTCCGGGAAGCGTGCTCATCAATCCACAAACAGGTTACCTTTCCCCCTTTGGTTACTTGGAATCATGATTCTTCCTTCTCAGTACTTCTGCGAGACCCTTGCCACACTTTAGAAGTTTTGTTTCTTGTTATTATAGAAATGAGATATGAGGGAGACGTTTGTGGATACCCCAAGTGAAGTGACTGCCGCAATAAAGACAGGTGGTTTTGAGGAGAACCTGAGGTGTTTGCTCTCAGCTTCATCTGAGAACCACTGCACTTTATTGAGACTGACACATCACTTGGCGTACCTGCAGGGCTTCTCTTTCATCGTCATGGAATTGTTATCATGTAACATTCAAAATACTTGCCTTGCTGTAAAAAGATAATAGTGTGAAGAAAAATATCTTCATTGTTGAGTATGGTTCATCTGGAATAACACTCTTCGTTTCTGTCTTTTGTCAGGCACGCCGTTTTTAAACCCAGACGGAACGCCGATGGTGTACCAGCCACAAAACGTCAACCAGCAACAAGTCATGTCAACCCAGCAACAGCAGCAACAGCAACAACAGCAGCAGCACATGCCAATCACTAGCCTACCCAACCAGCCAAGCCACACCTTCCCAACCCAACAGCAGATGATGTCGCAGCAACATGCCATGCAGCAGCAGCAACAGCAGCAGCAACAACAACAACAACAGCAGCCACAACCAATGGTCTCGTCCCAGCACTTGCAACATCAACAAATGGCCGGCCAGTTTCAGGCCGTTGGCGGTCATGTTGGATCTCCGGGTACCCTCTCCCAACCTTGTGGAATGCAGCAGCAGCAGCAACTGCAGCAACAGCAGCAGCAACAGCAGCACGGGATGGTACACCATCAACACTCAGGGGTATGCAACCTAGTTGTGGTGACGTCTTGTTTGTAAGCGTTTCTGATGTCCTACTGTTTTATTTCAGATTTTTTCATGGACAGTCTCTCTCTGTGCAGCAAAACAAAACAAAATTAATTGTTGAATTCCTGTCCTCGTCATTTGCGACAAACACTGTTAAACTTTGTCTGTCTCATGAAGCTTATCAGTAATTTTTATTAGTTGTTTATCAGTTAAGACTTCTTTAATTGTTGGTCTTTTAACTTGTAATAACCCTAACCCTACCAGGCGCAACACAGTGCATCAGGTGGAAAAGTCTGGTGCCCTTTGATGCATTCAGCTACCAACACCAGTGCATAAACAGCCACTTCTGAGACAATGAGAGCTAGTCCCATAGAACAATGCCACAGTTGTATCCTGCTGCATTCGGGGACCACAGACTCTGAGGCAAATTGGCATTGAGACTTTTGACCTCATAGATCTTGCTGCACTGGGCAGGCTTGTCATTTAGACAAGTGTTGCATGTTGCTGCGTTTGGCAGGGTTTCTAGCCTAAGGAGGATTAGGGTTAAAGAAGTCTTTTTACATAACCAAGCAAATCTATTTTACTGAAAAGAGAATCACGCTAGGGTCACCAGTTGCGATCACAGAACTAGTTTGTGCAAACTGTCCAATTTTTCACAAAATACGTATATTTTCTGGGAAAATGCACTCCTTAAACTCTTTCAAAAACATGCAAAGACTGGGATAAAAACATTACACTAAGACTTTCATGAATTGTGTCAAATATAGTTATAAAGTGGTGTTTACTGCAATACACATCACTTTCATTTGTTACCAATTTGATGTTTCATGTTATTTCAGAAAAATCTGTTGATCAGGTTGGCATCATTTCACCTCTAAATGCAGGAATATCCAGATATAACTGCACAAATGCAGCAGCTCCACTTCACCAGGCAGCTGTCGGGCGGCGACGGCGGCGACATAGCTCAGCAGCTGCAGCAACAACAACATCAGCAGCAGTTGCAGCATCAGTTACTGCAACAGCAGCAGCAACAGCAGCAGCAGCAGCAACATCAACAGCAGCAGACGCAGCAGTCGGTCCCGGTGGCGCAGCAGTACATGCAGAGTTCCTTTGTGCGACCCGTCAGCCATGTTGGGATGGGTTCCCCCGGGGTTCAGGGAGCGTCTCAACAGCACCAGCCGCAGCCGATGGGGCAGCCGCCCTCGCAGCAACATGCCCAGGTCAGTTTACGAGTCGCCTCTCAGGACTCTTCACATCTTGAAATTGACGTCAGTTAAGTTTATTCCAAAAAATTAGGAATCAAAATTTGCTTGTTATTTACAATGTAAGGAGGGAACAACAGTTAAGGACCCACAAAAATTGGCCATAAGCCACGCCTACCTTTTGGTTTTTGTAGATTTACGACAGTGCTTGAGACCGAGTTTAACGAAGCTACCGTGGTCACCTGACCGAAGGTGGTGACAGACAGGAAGGGTCCTTTTATGTGTCATGAAAAACTTCTGTTAGGCAACCCTAAACCCTAACCATCCCCAATCCTCAAAAATCCTCCAGGCGGATTTGGAGGATTTTGGAGGATTGAGGATGAATGGCAAGTGTCGGTTGATTTTGGAGGATGCATTGTGTTGAGTTTGTAGGCTATACCCTGCATTGTTTATGTGCAGCCATGCGTAATTGAGCCCTGCATTATGCTTGATTTCATACGCACTGCTTCTGAATGTCATCGGCACTGCCTCAACCCATTAACAGTGGTTGTTGGAGGATTTTGAAGGATTGAGACAATGGTCTCCCCTCCACTGAACAAATTCAAGAAATGACGGATGATTTTGGAGGATAGAGGCTGAATCCAGTTTTTATATAATGGCAATTGGAGGTTTTTGCAGGATTGAGGATGGTTTCAGGCCAAAAGGTCCTAGGATGTTTAGGGTTAAGAACCATTTTATCAATCCAGGACTTTTCTACTCTGCATAAGTAGATTTCAGGAATATTTTACAATTTTGTTTTTCTTTGTCGTTTGTAGGTGGTACATCAAGTTCCCCAGTCCCAACAAGTGAGTGTTCCAGGACCAATGATGCGCCCCTCGCCTCCATCTCAACTCCTTCCCCAGCAACACTCCTTACAGGGCCTCCAACAAGTCCAACCTCAGTCCCAACAACTTCCCACCAGCAGCCCGCATCAACTAGGGCTGGTGTCCCCCGGTAGCCAACCACCGGGGGGACCCGTCTTGTACCAAACGCAGGGTGGGCTGGTGAGTCCCCAGCAGCCCATGGCGCCGCCAGTACAGCAAGTATCGTACCCGCAAGGCTACCAGGGTGTGTTACCCCCTCAACAACAGCAGCAACAACAGCAGCCGAGTCAACCGCAGATTATGTACCAACCTCCCATGGATCACCAACAGCAGCAGCAGCAGCAGCAACAGCAGCAGCAGCAGCAGCAGCAACTGCCACCGTTCAGTCAATCTCTGCCGATATTTTACCAGCCGGCCAACATGGCCGGCCACCCTGCCTTACAGGGCGGCCAGCCGGAAATGCAACAGCAACGTCCGACCTCCCCAAGTGCCCCGACTCCAGTAATGATAAACCAACAGCAGCTGATGAATTACCCCCCAGGTATGGCTGGTCAACGCCCGCCATCTCAACCACAACAGCAACAGCCACAACAACAACAACAACAGCAACCTCAGATTGTGACGTCAAATCCGTATGTTCAATCGGTGCCAGGAACGTTAGCAGGCCACCCAATGCCTCCTCAGACTCTGTTGCAATATCACCCCCACTCGCGACGAGCTTACGGCGTGGAGCAACGTGCAATCAAAGGCTGGGAGATGTACGGACCAGAGGGCTCCATGCAGAGCCCCGGAGTGTCGCCGTCACAGAGTCCTGGGCCGACATACATGAGAATGAGCCCGCAAGAAAGAGGTCAGTCCCCAAGCGTTACTTCATAGCGCTGCCAAGCTGAAAAATGATTGCTTAACGAATTAATGTCATTCAGCTGAGAACCAGTTAAAATGCACTATACATTGTATGACATATTGGCTGGTAACCTGCTTTTGCTCAGCAAAAAAAATTCTTAGCTCAGAAAATATTTATGCTAAATACTTCTGTGAAATTCCCCCCTGGGCCAGATTTCATGGCAGTGCTTAACGGTTAGTAGGAAACTTTTGCTTAATATTCTCGAATCTTAAGCATTCTTCATAGATGTGGTAAGGGTGAAACTTCTTTTTGCGAATTCTGTTGCAAACTCTTCCATTGGAGTCGCGTGTTCTTTGCATTGCTTACAGCCAATGGTCCTCTTGAAATAAAGTGAGTTTGTTAAGAAGAAAAACTGTCTACGTAGCAGCCCCATTTGTGACTAAAGCTATTTTGTGCCTTTGGGCTCACAGTACGGTCCATGTGCTCTATCTGGACCATTATATGAATTGAAGGATTTCTGCCATTCCACTAGAGCAGCCTCTGTTCTCAGCAAAACAGTGGAATGGTCAATTTTGGGAGCAAGCCATTCCATTGAGAAGATTCTGACTATTTAAACTTTTGAGTTGTGTCCCTAAGGCCTGCACTGCAGGCCTATGTATTCTCTCTTTACGATTACTCAGAAGCACACCCTCACAAAGGTATCTGATTCATTGACCTTGGTCATTTTTCTATTACAGGAAGTACTAGGTCTGGTCAATTCAACAAAGTTCGTCCTCCAAGAGCGCCGCGGAGACAACGTAAGATCCAGCACTCGGAGGCAGTCGGTCAACCCGAGCCTGTAGAAACACCCGGTAAAAATGGCACGGAATTAAAAACATGGGCATTTATTTTATTTTGCCTCACACACTTTCCAACCTGGCATTGTAGAGTTGTGCAGAACTAGCTTATTCCCAAGCTCTCAATTGAGACCAACTTTTGAAACAACAAGGAGCTATTGCATCCACTCGCCAGTGTGAAACCGAAATGTAGTTGGGTCGAATTTAGCCACTTTAAATACCATTTGTTCGGTGTGAGTCGGGAACGTCAGTCTGATACAGGAATGCGTTGCTAGAATGCATTATCTATAATGTATGTCAGTTTTTGTAGAATCAAATTTGTAAATAGTGTCTATTTTAGAGAATTGCGCCACTTTTCAATTGTGGTTTTTGTGTTGTCATTTGTCACAGAGTGAAAGGCTGTGGTTGCCAATCAAGGCAGGTGGGGGGAAAAAAGACATTTCACCATGAAAAGTGGCGCAAGTCTCTAAATAGCCCTTTCATAAAATTGATCACTGCTCAGTCAACCGTGAATGTAATGACATGACCAGGGTGTCATTTTAAAGAGGAGATTCAACCCTAACAGAGGCTACTCCCTTTGATTCACATGTGCCCTACTGCTGTTCCAATTAGCAATAATATCTCGGTTTCGTTTTTTTGTATCCACCATGTATATTTATTTGTTGCTCGATTTTTTTTTAGCAGTTTTCAGTTCAACAAAGACACTCAAACTTCTTTGACCGAATATTGATTTAACCTCATCCGATTTCCAATATGTCTTTCTTTCACGATCCAATTTCTCGTCCTTTCGTAGTTGTTCCTGAAATTCTAGAAGTCAGCAATCTTTCGGCGGACCTGACCTGTAAGGCGGTGTTGACCCTCCTCGAGGATGCGGGGAAACTCGGCGGGGAGATCCGATGGTGCCCCAACGACGGACAGAGTCCATGTGTGGGATATCACCAGGTAAGGCAACCTATCACATCTTGAGGCCCACAAAAGGCATTTTCCTCTCAGATGATTGCTTCAACTATAGTAGCTTAGGCCAAAAAAAAAAAAGTCTCCGGTTTCTGGTATGCGCGCGCGTCGCCGTAGCCATGCGCGTCGGCAAAATGAAAAAGTTGTTTTTTCAATACAAGATGATGTCTCAAAACCGCCAAATTCACTGGTTTGACTGGAATCCTGCTGCTGCACAATTTTAACGTGTTTTTAGATGGGGTTATGATCGAGATTAACCTTTATGTGGCCTCTCTGGACTCCCATTATATTTGCACTAAGTTTAGTCGGGCACCATTTGCAGTCATCAGCCGACATTTGATGCAAAAAAAACAGGTAAAAAAAAAAAAAAGCCGCGTCGCCGCACCACTTTTTGGGCAAGCTCCATACCAGAAACCGAAGACTTTTTTTTTTGGCCTTATCTTCTGCATGTTAGAAATACAAGCACGTGTTCAATGCAAGTCAAGGTACAATAAGTTGTATAGTGACCAGTATCATTGTACCAATTTCGAATGAACAGTATGATTGAGAAAAACAAACTCTTTCTCTACTTGACATTTGTTGTGTCGCCTAAACGAAGTTTTGGGGGACACTTAACAGTCCTAAATTCTGTATCCATGTATGACAGCGATGCATGCAGCGATCACTAGCCGTGCAAAACCACTTTTCACTCAACACTTTGCCAACCGCAGTACAGGAAGTCGATGCCAATGCGTGATTTGTTGAATGCTGACTTACACAAAGGATTTTGTAATGCTTTTTATGGAAAGGGGACCAAGAGTAACTTGAGCAAAATGGCGACTTAAAAGCCGACTTAGAAATAAAAAATTCAATGGAAATGCATTACGGACAATCAGGACTTGAGCGACTTGAACGGCCGACTTGAGCGATTTGACGAGTTGTACAATGTCAGTTTAGCCAGAGTTTACTGTATCTTCAAATGAGATATGGTTCTGAGAAAAACCGGAGATGCTAGTTCAACATTTTAGTCAGCAAACTCTGTTGGTTATCCGGAGTATGCTTAATCAGGTTATAATGATGGTCGGAGAAAACTGACTGATTGACTCAGTCACTAAGTATAAATAATAATGTCCAAACTGAGAGTTTGTTTTGTGATTTTTTTTTTTTGCATAATAACTGCATGTCTCATGCCCATTACTAATCACACATTAACCCACCGACATTAACTCATTTCATTGTGGCACTTTTTTTTTTTTTTTTTTTTTTTCTCGTGTTTTGTATCGTGTCAAGGTTGATCCCAACGAGCAGGTTTCCAATTACACCGTTCTCATCAGGTTCCCGTCGTCAGAAGCAAGTCAGGGCGCCCTCAGTAGTCTATCTAGTGCCAGTTTCACTCTTCAAGTTCCTGAGCGAGACTACAATCAACGTCTATCACACCAGCTGTCCACATAGTCCAATTGTTCTTTTTGTAAATTAATACAATTGTTAGTATATTTTTTTTTCGGTCGGCTTTTTAGGCATTTTAATTAAACAGCTCTTCTTAAACAATGTCGAAGCATCACAGAAATGAATTGGTCCGATAAGTTTGGCTCAGTAAATTGTGAATGGAGACAAAATAAATTGTATTTGAAAATTGTGTGCGTCTTTCAAAATTGATAGCAGAGAAAGAAAGAAAAAATCAGAAAGAAATAAAATCGTTTTGCATCGAAGAGGAATTATGAGACGAAAATACTTAAAAGTTTTTGACCTTATGTTGTATATGCCGTGTGGGTAGTTTTTTGTAGTCGAGCGTTGTTAGGTAGGAAATCTTTGAATGTTGTAGAAGCACACTTTATATCACATGATGGACGTATATGTAAGAATATATATTTTAATGTTTGAAACGAAAAAGAAATTTAGCCCAGTTTGTGTTTTTGGTTTGAATCGTTGGTCCTCTACCAGGGTGTCAGTTTTTATAAATTCGGAAGTTCTGCTTAGCAGGTTTGTTTGACATAGTAAGTTTACTTGTGAACCAACCAAATGACAGCATCCTTTGCATTGGATTTTGGCCGGTGACCGGTGAGTGTGCTTACTATTTCTTGTCTGCTAAGCGGGATTTCTGATCGGAAAATTGGCACTCCTTTTATAGCCCCCATGTGACTCGTTTTAACTCCTCTCTTTTTTAAACTTTGTGTTTAATTTTACGTTTACGTGTTACGAGATAGGAATGCTGCAACAATCTTAAACCTTCAAAACTTCCAAATTTGAACCCCAGACAGAAGTTCTTTCCTTGCTGAAGGCTGGTAGAAAACTTTATTTTTAAAAAAGATTCTGTGACTAATTTCCCCGATTTTCCCTCAAGTTTGGTAAATCCTCATTTTTCAGTACCTGTGATGGGGCTATGCCTGCCTCGTACATCTGACTCTGGCATAGAAACAGAAATATCCGCTTTCGATAAATTGGCTAAAATTGTGGAACAGCTCTGAAAAAGCTCACAAGTCCTAAGAAACTCTGCAGTAGCAATTCACTTCTTTAGACTTCTCCCACTTTTTCGAAACTGCAATTCCAATAGACTTGAGACGTAATGACGTAATGGCTTCGTTGACATGCGCTTTCCTATGGGAGCGAAGTCAGGACGCCAGATAAAGTGGGGACCGTCTACTACGTAGGAAAGGGCACATGTAAACAAAGCGTGACATCGTTTCGTCTCCGGCCTATTCTTCCCGGGAAACACGATAACTTCACTGGCTAGCATTCTGAAACCTCATATATGCACAAAGCCATGTTGTTATTCAGCTAATATTGCATTTCATATTTCAGCCCATTTCCCAAGTTTGACCTTCATAAAGCCCGTCTTCTAGAGTTTTTTGGGGGTCGGTTGTCATGGTTATTTTAATTTTGAAAGTGCAACTCAGTGTGTGATTTGAACTTTGTGTAGTACAATCACTGCATGTGCAACTTGTATTCAACTATCTCAAGGGTAGATCTCGTAGTAGTGGTCAGACTGAGACATACTTAGCCTTTAGAAGTAACTTTTCCTTGTTTTATGTTATTTATTTTACAGTTTTAGAGTGGAGAGACGTGATAATGTACGTCATTCACAGGTCTTTGGCCCTTGTCATTTCTGAAACACAATCAAAGCTGAAATTGATCCATCCAAAATGTGCAAAATTCTGCATTTGAGAATTTTTTTTGGATTTTTGTCACCCAAATGTTACATTAACCGAGGGAATAATTCTCCACGCTTTCCTTGTTGGCTCCACATCCGGCAATCAGTCACTTCACAGAACAAACATGATGTCAAATAATATTGACAGTAAAATCGGTGCAAGAAATTTGTCATTTCTGTTTTTAAATGTACAGTATTATTTTTTTCTTTCTGGGAAACTGAAAATACTCACTTGAAAATTTCCATTTTTACCCGATACCCTTGACCTATACAGTTTTTCCCAGATGTTGGAAGAATTTGTTACGTGGAAAAAAACTGGGCATGTATTTTTTTTGTTTTACTTCTTGCAGGCAAGGGTCAACAAAAACCTGAAATACTGTCACGGCTTGTTATTTGGTAGCTAATTTCCAGTAGAGAACTAAAACTTTATTTTAAAAAAGAAACTTAACAATTTTGGGTACAGTAGGTTACATGCTTTTTTTCATTCACTGTCATATGTTGTTACTGTTTTTTTAGGTAGTAATTTTCATTTTTGGAAAATTGTCACGATAGAGTTTGTCCGAACTTTCTCATCGTGAAATGTAAATTGTGTACTACGTGTAGTTTATGTTACAACTTGAAGGAAGAAAAAAAGGTACCAAATTGATAATTTGCGATAGGTTGATTTTAATTACCAAAGGATTGTTTCTTGTGAGTATTTCTGTAGCATAAATGAAGTATTTCAGTAGGGTTTCATAACATCAGATGTCATTGTTTTTGGGAAAGTTTTGGAAGGGAGGATCGTGTATGCTTTGTGCAGTGCCGTATGCACACATTATATGCTGCCTATCAAACCGTTTATTTGTGCCAAAAAAAGAGTGTTTTTAATATGCACTGGTATTGAGGAGAATTTTGTCAAAATATCAGGAACCTGTTTCACGGAAGTCATCAAATAGTCTGCTGCAAAGTCACAATTCATCACATCAAGAGCACGGTCACTTTCGGCCGTACTTTGTGCCTGCATACAATCCAATAAAAATGCTTACTTTTACCATTGGTGCATGGTGACGATGATGAGTGATTTTTTATATTTTGTTTCCCGTGACTTTCATGAAACTGGTTCCCCACCATTTTGACCGGTAACCATTTCGCACAAATGCAGTTTATATTGTAATTCCAGTAATCCAGTAGTCGATAGCGATAACGTCACAGTGATATCCCAAAACCTGGTAGGCTGTAATAACTGCACTGTGTAGGTGCACTCACCAGCACTTCGGTAGTATTCACTTTTTGGAGCCATATCAATAGCGCCCTCACGGTATAGCCGTCACGAGTTGAGGAAGTGCAACTTGTTCTTGCGTAGTGCAATTCTATTGCATCTGTTTGGTGTAAAAGCATTGGTGCCTAACCATGAACCGTAGCAGTTGGTCCATGGCCCATAGTATTGGTGCCTATCCATTGCCCATAGTAGTGGTCCATGGCTGATAGCAGTGGCCCATGGCCAGTATCATTAGCCCATACTATGGTCTGTGACCCATAGCAGTGATCCATGGCACATTGTAGCATTCTATGGCCCGCAGAAGTGTCCACAACCAACTGCAGGTGTCCATGGCCCAGAGCAGTGGTCCATGATCGATAGCAGTGTTGCCATACCATGTCCCATGACAGGGAGCCATCAAGGCCTTTTCACACAAGAGCCTCTCAACCCGGGTTGAACTCAACACTGAGCAAACCAAGTGCCCCACAGGGTCAAGTTTTAAATGTTTCAACCCTGCGTTAAACATCATGTTCAACCCCATATCATTTCAGACTTGTTTTGTGCAAACCAAGCTTATTTCGCTCAGTTACTACTGTTTGGAACCCTGGCGAGAGTTTCAACCCGGGTTGAAAAGCTCAACCCTGGTCTGGAGCAGGGTTGAGTTCAACCTGGGGTGAAATCCTAGGGTTGACGCAGGGTTGAACATTTTCAAGTGTGAAACACCCCATGTTTTCAACCCTGCGTCAACCCCGTGTCAACCCTGAGATTTGTCTAGTGTGAAGAGGCCTATAGCAGTGGCCCATGGCCCATAGCAGTGGACCATGGCTCGTAGTATTGGTGCTAATACCCCATACATTTACCGGTAGTATTGGACTATTGGTTCCTATCCATGGTCCATAGCAGTGGTCCAAGGCTCTTAGCAATGATCACTGGCCCTGATCAGTGGCCTATGGTCCATAATCCTCTATACCCCATGACAGTGGTTCATGGCCCATATCAGTGGTGCCTATTACAAATAAATATAAGCTTCTCCCAATGGATGAGGCTGATAGCGCCCTCTATAGGTGTGCGCATGTCATGAGAATATCACTTTGTGCATTGCATACTCCCTTAAAATCAACTCAACCTGATCAAGAATAAAGAATGAATAAGAATATACTGATGCGCAAGCTTAGCTTAAAATCCCATAAAAAAAGTTTATCATGTACTTAATTTTTTACTTTTATCCACTTTGTGAGGGGCTGGGGACAGAAAAATAAAGGGGGGGGGGGGGTTTGATCCTCAATCAAAAATACCTCCGAATTAATTGGTTTGCAACAAATCATTGTGAGGAAGTCAAAAAGAAAACAAATAAAATTGCTATTTTGTTAACGGTAATTTGACAAGGGTTTTTTGTACAAAATGTTTTGCAAAGGAAAAGGAACGGACGGTGTAGGAAACAGTTGTAAAAGGGAAGTTGTTGTTGGGGGGGGGGGGGGGGGAAGGATCCCAAACATGTGGGTTAAAATCATGACGACATAAAGCTTGATTAAAGGGAATATACATCATTTGCTTTTGCTGTAATTTTCATAAATGGATGGAATTGGGGGGTTGGAAATATATAGCAAATATAGTTACACTGACTTTTTTGAGGTTTTGTGTTTGAAAATGCTATAAAAACCAAGAAAAACGATCATTTTCCTGTAGTCTGGTTCCCTGACTCCATATAAGAAGAAACAGAGCCTTTAACATACATTGGGGAATTGTAAGGTCAGGGAACCAGTCTAGCTGGCTCGTACCCGTTCATAGGTTTGTAATCGATTGCAAACAAGTGTGATGGTCAATTGGGGCCAGTATTTGAAAAAAAGCCAGTTGTTTCCAACGCTGATCGGCCGATCAGCGTTGGAAATTGATACAAAAATACCACTTTTCTTGAAAATGACAGTATACCAGGTGCCATGATTTTACAGGATGCTTTACACTGTCATTCACTAACAGTCCAGCAAGGTATTTCAAAATGATTTGGTAGTTTTATTTTTTGATGTTTGCAAATGTTGTATTTTCCCTTTAATTAATAGAAATACTGTAAAATCATCATAATTTGTCAAAGGAAAGAGCTAAATCTTTACTGAAATGACCCGTTCCACCTTTACTGCAATTTTTTTGGGAAGGGGGGGGGGGGGGAGTGGAAGTGGAGAAGTATCATAACAGTCCGCTTTAATTCCAATTCCATGGAGAATTTTGACAATCATGAAAAATGGAAATACATTTCAAATATTTGCTGCACCTTTTTCCCCTTTCTCCTGAAGTTGCAAAAATCCACTAATTAGGAAATTTTGATGCTCTTTCAGCTTTGTTCCCATACTTCATGCCACATAATATTATGATTATATATTTTTTTTACACCTTCCAAACATTCAAACTGTTCTGGAAAAAAAAGAAAAAAAATCGACAAAACCACTGCATTCTTGTTCATTTCACCCAATGTCAAGCCCTGAGGTACACCGTTCACGTACTTGTTTTAGAAACACTTTGAAGGAAAAAATAAAATAAAAATGAAATTGTCAAATTTACTGTTTTCTGTACAAGTAGGTATAAAGTTAGCCCATTGTTCTGTATGAGGTAATGCAGCATGCTGGCCGGTATTGTGTTCCGGATCTCAGCTACGTGTCTGTAACGTGTACATTACAAGTTGTGTGCAATGTGTAAATGGACTGAAAAAAAATAATAAATTATTATGGAAGAAAAAAAAATTGCTTTGTTGTCTCTTTATTATAGATACACAAGGGCAGATCCGGGGGGGGGGGGGGGGGGGGGGGGGCCAACGGGGGCCATGCCCCTCCTCCCCCCCCCCCCCCCGTGACGTTGCAATGGCACGCATTGCGTACACCACCATTTTTTTCCGCAAACAAATATTGGTCAAAGTGGTCAGAAATTGCCTTAGATCGCACCACGGAGCATCTAGAATCCAAAAAAAAAATGGGGACCACTTTTTGGGGACTGAAATTTTTTTGGCCCCCCCCCAACAAAAAATGTGTTCTGGATCCGCCCTTGTAGATACAATTAAATAAACAAAACAAAAAATAGAATGCACCTTTCTTTTGTTGGGGAATATATGAAAAGCATTTTTCCAAACTGCAGTAAATACCATTTTGATACCTATTGAAAAATTTGAATAATTCTGTCAAATTTTGGGTGGGAATGAACCAAAAACTGAACCAAAAAACCAATGCAAGTGTTATGTCGTGTGCTTCGATACTGTAATTTCATTGGTCGAGAATGGCCATGTGACCAGTCTGTATTTTGCGTGCGTGTAGAACGTGCATGCGCTTTCGCGCGACTGAAAACTGCAACTGCTCAGTGTCGTGTCCGGCAGGAAAGCCTAGAGTTATCAAGGGTTGTACCGCCATGAGTTAAAGGGAATATACATCATTTGCTTTTGCTGTAATTTTCAGAAATGGATGGAATGGGGGGGGGGGGTTGGAAATATATAGCAAATATAGTAACACTGACTTTTTTTCAGGTTTTGGGTTCGAAAATGCTATAAAAACCAAGAAAAACAATCATTTTCCTGTAGTCTGGTTCCCTGACTCCATATAAGAAGAAACAGAGCAGTTTACATACATTGGGGAATTGTAAGGTCAGGGAACCAGTCTAGCTGGCTTGTACCCGTTCATAGGTGTGTAATCGATTGCAAACAAGTGCGATGGTCAATTGGGGCCAGTATTTGAAATTGATACAAAAACACCACTTTTCTTGAAAATGACGGTATACCAGGTGCCATGATTTTATAGGATGCTTTACACTGTCATTCACTAACAGTCTAGCAAGGTATTTCAAAATGATTTGGTAGTTTTATTTTTTGATGTTTGCGAATGTTGTATTTTCCCTTTAATGTATTTCCTACAAAGTAAGTTACAACCATTTATAGTTGTGACTTATTAGCACCATATAACAAAACAATTGTTGACTGCTGTGATGTGGGATATGTCGTATCTAACCCCCTTGGGACGCATAGTTCCAGTGCTGCCAACTCTCACGCATTGAACGTGAGACTCACGCATTTCAGGTTGTTCTCATGCTCTCACACGCACACAGGATTTCTCATGCTCAAAAAATAAATAAATGAAACTCACAAATGATGTTCAAATGATGATCTTTTGACCCAAAAAATTGGTTTAAGTGGTCAGAAATGCCTCAGATCGCACCACAGAGCGGCTCGAATCCAAAAATGTTTGGGGCCCTTAAGCAGGTCCTTTAACCCATGCCGTTGGGTATTCGTGCTTTGCGCTCGCATTTATAGCATGATTACTTCTGATCTAGCTCCATCACCAAATTCTCACTCTCAGCTCTTACTCTAAATTGGCTGCCCTAAAGTTCACCTCGGTGCTATGCTCACCTCAGGTGTTAAAAATGGCATATCCCACATCGCAGCAGTCAACGATTAAATGTCGAACACTTTTGGGAGGAAGGGAGCTAGATTGAGTTTTGGTTAAACTGAATATAAGTCCCCAACCCACCAGTCTGCCAAAACTGCACCATTCCTGGTCATCTAATAATTGAAATGTTTTCAAATTTTGACATCGATCCTACGCGGTCAGACTTTCGATAACTTGAAAAGACAAATAGCATGTAACCAGAGTAGGTGTCAATGGTTGCCAGATCATGAAACATTTGTGTGAGTAATGTTTAACATGTAACCCATACTAATTCTTGTGTACAGAATTGATTATTGAGATTGCCACTTAAAAACTTAATCCTTAAAGCAAACATGATTAATTCTTACGAGCTAAAGTCAGATACGATTTTGAAGACCTTGATTTTTTTTTATAATATAATTTCTGTTATGTATTTGGGTAATTGCACTATTGAGAAATGTTTTCTGATGTGTTTCGATATCTCAGATCTATATAAATGAGTGACTTAATTTCTGAAACTATGTAGAAAATGTCATGTTGACATCACTTCTGGTGAAAAAAAAGTTGACTTGAAGTTCATTTTACTTTAATGCTTTTACTTTTGTATCAGTTACGGCTGTCGAATGTAATTTCTTATTTGCAAGAACACACGACTATCCTGTGCATAGAGCAATAAAGTAGTATCATATTCCATTGGTTATAAAAATCCCAAGTTGACATGTGAACCCTTGCTTCTTCCAATCATACCCCCATAAATGGAATGGAACAGTCCATCTCCAAGGAAGGAAAAAAAGATAGAGAGACCATACCAGGCATTCCGCGCATACCAGGCATCCCAGAATGCATCTGGCGCTCTAGCCTGTCAGATTGCCAAGTTGTCGGTGCCTTGTTGAGTTGGTCTTTTCTAAAAATTGCTTTCGCCGGTGAGAACACTACCAGGGCTTAGCGTATTTAGCCGAAGGACCCTCACGTCTTCAAACGTTAAAAGAATATCACCACAATGGTAAGCATAGTTCCTTTCCGGAGTTTCGGAAAACTTTTTTCTTGTCTTGGTAGATTAAACTAAAGACATTTCAGGATTTAATTTTCATTTTTCTGTGCTTAAAGACTATTTTCTTCTTTCAAAAGTTGTATTCTGAACTTACATATGTAATTTACCTATTTGTTCATGAGTTATGAATTTGGTTGTACACTTATTTTGGAACCTACAATTCGCTATATATGTTAATTATTTTGTCCGAATATAATGATTGTTTCATGGATGTTATTTAAGTCAGATTTGACCATCCAGCAAAGCCAAGCATTTTGAGTATCTGTTGGAGATTTTGTTCTTGGTAAAGTTTGTGATCTAATTAGTTCATAAACTGCGAAGTGCGATGTGTGCAACTTCAAATGATAACATTTGAGTTCACGAAGTAATTTATGGAAGAACGAAGTCATCACCTAAAAGATATCCACATTCATTCAATACAACTAATTCTTTATCTTATTTTCTTAAGTTCAATTTGGTCCTAGCCAATTTATTGTCCAAGTTGTTACAGTTTGCATTGCGAAAAAGAAAATGTTTGGAATTGAAATTGAAATTGAAATTTTTTTTCTTTAAAGGCGCGGGAACCTGGCAATTTCTCAGATGACCAGATTGAAGGTATGTTATGATAAATTACTAAGATCTTACTTAGAAAACTCTTTAACAGAATTGGTTGTTATTCATCAAACAACGCAAAAAGCAAGTTATTTGGGGGGCAAAGTTATGGACAACTTTGATTGGTGCTTTTCAGCTGGCCATATTCCAAGCTGTATTTCTGAGGGTTTTAAAAGCTTCATTCTTTGGTGTGTTTTTGGTGACAATGGAATTTAAGTATGTGTGAAAAAGGTCTTGATTTCAATAAATAGTGCATTAGCCAAAGTTGCAGTTGAGTGACAAATTTGACGTCAACTGTCGACAAGTTTCATGTCCATGGAAAAAATCCATCCTTTCAGTTCCTTTTGATGCCAGGCCAACTCACAAACTTAATGATTGAGCTGGTACTGTAGTGCTGTAAATGCCTCACTTTTTTTTTACAATGATCCTGTGGATACATAATTTATGTCAAATTGACCACTTCAATAATTTTAACAATTAGTGGTGTGGAGTACCCTTCATAGTTTTGTTTGAATAAAACTTGACTTCAGAATAAATCTTATTTTGCTTTTTTGCTAGTTATCAGAAAAATCAATTAACTCAGAAGGGATTGACTTCTCTGCTCCCTTTTGGTTCGCCCGGAAAGAAAGGTCTCAAAATTGACTTTAAACTAAGTAAATATGGGTTGTTCAGATATACCCATAGACTTTTTGAAACAAGTTTTGTAATAAATACAGTATGCAGTTCTTGTAAATTTATATCAATGAACGGCAAAACACAATATTGAATTTACATATCACTGATTACGAATTCCACCATATTGATTGTTTTGTAATGTAACAATAGCTCTTGTAGCGACCTTAGGAAAAAACTGGATCAATTTACCATCTCAAGTTGACTTCATCTGAATAATGCTTTTATACCCGCATTGTATTTGTGCAGTGTGTAAGCCAACATCTGAATTATGTGGCTACGACTTGCAGTCATACACATGCCTATGGGAAGCGGGCTCAGCCACTTCCATTGGTGCATGTGTAGTTGCTAGTTGCTAGCTGTAGCCTTTCTTTGTAATTTAACTGTAGGGAATCTTGAGCCATTGTAAAACTGGAATTACATTAACCTGGACCTCAACCCTTCTGTAATTGTCTACGGTTTTATGTGACGTCCCCCCCCCCCCCAAAAAAAAATGCTGCAAGAGAGGAATAAGTTCCTGAACCAACTTCCTAAAAAGGCTTCCCTATCGGTTTCAATTGACACTATTTCCTGCACCTGAAAACTGTTTGGAAACTTTTTGAGTTTGATCACTTTTTTTTTTTACGAATAAATGATGTAAAGTGATGCGTAAGGGTTTATTTCTATGATGTTATACAGTTTGTGTGTGACTAAAATCAGGACTTGTTTAATAGTGGACACTAAGGAGTTGCAGGAGCATTTTTCATAGGAAAAGTACTTACTGAAGATGAATTAGTTTGGTAAAAATCTTACTCAAAGAAACCTTTATTCTGACAGGAAACAAACACTTAAGGAATATGATGTCATTTGTTGGTCTGGGGTTAAGCAGAATCTCAAATAATTGGATATTGCAGCAGAATTCTGGTTCGGTTGTGTATCAAACCTGAACACAGAAACAATATTTGTGGAAGGGATTAACGCCTTGTGGTGTTGGACATATCATTTAATCTTGTCATCGAAGAGAACAAATGTTTGCCAAGTTCTTGCCTTGTGAATTGATCAATATTGGTATACATTGCATGTTCATTAATTTAGTGATGACACACTCAACCTATAGATGCTTAATATATGCCAAACAAATGGGACAGCATATTTATTGGTTCATTAGGTCAACATTGCCTCAAATGAAACAATAGAAATATTGAGAGTTTTTCATGAGGAGATTTGAAAAAAAGGGAAAAAAGGATGATGATCTCAACTTCAATTTTAAAATTGTTTATTAAAATATAAAAACCAAGTAAAACATAACACAAGTTATTTTTGTTTGTAAGCAATTTGCTTTGTGATATTAAGAGGAATATCACAAATGTTAATTTACCTGTCAATGTTTTTTTTCCTCTTCAGATGTAAACAATTGAAGCTTCTACTTGTTTTAGTGGTTTTTTTTACATAAATGATGAAAAAAGACTGACTTTATTAAACTTACATGCTGAGTGTATAAAGAAGTTCGGAATAAGAAGTGATAATCAAGTCAAACCATCAAAATACAAATGGTCAAATAAAAATAAACACCAAAACAGGCCCATACCAGTCAGTGGCAATTTACATCGTAGTACATTTTTTTTCTTGGAAATGTGCTTTTGCTGAGCAAAGATTTTTCCGTTTTAAGCAATTGCTTCACGGCTTCATGAATTGAAGCATGTTCTCAATTATCGATTTATTGATAAATGCAAACCGATCATTTCTCCTTGCAATGTGTTTTTGATATAAAAAAACCTTGCAAAATTAAGATCAGTTGCAACTGATGACATTTTTTGTGTACTTAATATCCATAGTCATCAGGGTGTCAATCTGGGTGATATATCACATTCAAGATGAATGTTTTCTTCTGATGCCAAAAAAATGAAAATTTCTTCCCCCATGTTTCATGGTGTCCTATCCTCACCCAATTTTATGCAAGGGGCAGAGTCCCTTGAAAGTAGGAGAGCCCCTTTAAAATTCCCCTGCTTCCTTTATGTCTGGTATGTGGGCTCCATGTATGGTGAGCACCAATGGTATGGGCTGACATACACACGCACACAGCTGGTTGGCTAACACCTTATATGTACATGGCCCTACTCTCCATGCAAGACGGGGAGATTGCGCTGCTGGTTACAGTGCATCCAGTGAGGGATGGTGGGGGTGGGGGATGTAAATGCTTCCGCATTGGCTTCTTGGAGATGGGGAAGATTAGGGTTGTCCAAATAAATTCTGTGGCTCGTACTAGGTATCTTATTAGGATAATAAATTTGGGAAATTACTCATTGAAAGTGTATACAGTAGACCACCGCTAGTCAGCTACAACATTTGTTTGGTAACCGGCTTTCTTGGCTCAATTTGCAAACAAATTTTTTTTGATGTGCTAATAAAGTCCAATTATTTGAGTTACTGAATTGAAGCAATTAAAGTACAAACTTTTTTTCCTCTCAATATTTTATATTCTCAATTGCAGTTTTAATTTTTATTCTAAATTTTGAATACACAAATTCCACTTTGAGGGTATTCAGTCAGGGTTATTATTTCTCTCAAAATGATTTTATTTTGGGAAAAATCAACATTTTAAAATTAACTTTCTTGTACTGCTGTAATAAAGTATCTTGTAACAGTGCCAGTTGATGTGGCAAACTTAAATTGACTTACGAGGCACACATTTGGATATTTATCCATCTTTCTTTTTATGTTATAATACAAGTTTTGATCGATTTAGGAACAATTGAAACCCATTTAATATAAGAGTATTATAATGTCAACGATAGTTTTTCCTCAGACAGTTGATATTATACAAATAATGAGTGGCTCAGCGTGGAATGGGAGGAATATTATCGCAAGGTAAAATCTGGACTTTCCCATTTCATGAGGTGAAGCTGAGTGAACTGGAAAAGTCAAGATTTTACCGAGCCATAATATTACTCCCATTTCACAATTTAAAGTCACTTAATATTTGTTTTATATAACTGACATATAGATCCTTGTCATTTGATATATTTGAACTTTAATTTTAATACAAAACTGGAGGAAAATGTATTTCTCTCTTCCGAACCACTCCTTCACGAAAATGTTTGAACCCAACGCTGTAGCGCTGGCTCTTTGGAACAATACGCGCTACACGCAATGCTGAACGCGCACCGCCAGCATGCATTTGCACACAAATACCGCGTCATGATCCTAACTGTTCAATAGTATTTCCCATTCCCCATGGGCGGATAGTACTTTTTGAGCCGCGGCGTGAATGGGAGCAATAACGAATGTCACGTGATGTGAGTTCCACCAATCAAATGACAAGGATCTGTATGTCGGTTATATAAAAGCGACTGCTGATGTTATGAATAACGTTCGACCTTCGCTTCAACCATGCAGAGACTATTAAAAAAATGTTTGTGTTTTTCGTATGAAATGAAAGACATTCTTTTATTTTCCCCTGACACTTCCCGATTTGTTTTCCCCAGAATACAAGGAGATCTTCACTCTGTTTGACAAAGTCGGAGACCACAAAATCCCCAGCACCGACGTCGGAAATGTCTGCCGGTGCATTGGCTTCAATCCAACACTTGCAGAGATCAAGAAGTTGATAGGCAAAGCTGATGAATGTAAGATTTGTCGGGGGGGGGGGTCCGGTCAGGGATCGCTTGAGGGGGATGTAAAGGGATTTCATACCCACCAATGTTTAATTTCGTCAGGAAAACTGCTTATCTGTTTACCAGAATCGTGTATCTATTGGGATATTGCACTAAGAATAGCGCCACCTATTGTCCAGTAGTGTCCAGTCCTATTCACTTTGAACAGCGCCCCCTAAAGTCTGATGATCTCCAGTACTGCTGGGCAAATAACTTGATTACTCATGTACTGGCAAGTAGTTTATGCTACTCATTCTTCTCGTGGTTTTTCATCTACTCGAGTACTCGTCCTGGCATGAGTAGAAGCACTAACCATTAGTACTTGGACTACATATAAACTGTTTTAGATTGTGTTTATTCATTAAAGCATCAATAAAACCATAGCATACTGGGGCAGTTTTGGGCACCACAGAGAGTAACAGGCAGGGTAGTTTTGGGCACAACAGTGACTAAAGGGTTAACCCATTGTGTCCCTGAATTGCCCCAAAACTGCCCTGCGTGTTCACCCCTGTACCACCCAAAATCACCTCAGCACAGCCAAGGGCAGATCCAGGGGGGCCATGGTGTCCCTCCCCCCAAAAAACGAACAATTTTTTTTTATACGTGTAAGTACATCACAATAAAAGCAGGCACTGCGTACACCACCATATTTTCCTCCAAAAAATTTTTGGTCAAAGTGGTCATAAATTGCCTCAGATCGCACCACAGAGCATCTAGAATCCAAAAATGTTTGGATTTTTTGGACCCACTTTTTGGTGGACCAACTTCTTTTTTTGGCCCCCCCCCCCCAAAAAAATTGTGTTCTGGATCCGCCCTTGAGCACTGCACGGACTTGTTTGTGTGGATCCATCCATATCACTATGTAGCATATGTGCAAAATCGGTTACAATGTACTTTTTTTTCTGGTTCTTATATACAGATGACCGCTTCACATTTGAGGAGTTTCTGCCCATGTTGATAGCCGTTGCGAAAAGTAAAGACCAGGGAGTGTTTGAGGATTATCTGGAGGGTCTCAAGGTGTTTGACAAGGAGGCTAACGGACTGATCTCGGCTGCAGAGATGCGCCACGTTCTCACAGCACTCGGTAAGAACAATGCAACATTTCAAGCCCAAAAAGTCTGCTTTGGAACCATTTCCTGATTCTTTTTCATAAATAATAGTTGATATAAAAACCTGACGTGACTTCAGACCAGTGCCTAGGGGCCTTTTTTTTTAGGGGGCTGCTATAAAAGCATGAAATATTGTGTAGCAAAGTGTATAGACTTTATAGCAAAAATCGGCTGTCAATCAGTTAAAGTTCCAGTAAACAAATTTTACACTGGAGCATATGTTTGTAGCAAATATCAATTTCTCCGAAATGTATACAAAATATGTCTTTTTGGTGAATTTTTTTTTGCACAATACACTTTTTTTTTAACATTTAAAAATGTTTCATGCTTTTCCCGACAACTGAGGGCGCTGTTGCTGTGATGTCCTTTAGGAACACACTCTTCAGATTAGATTTGTTTCTCTTCAAATTGCAAACCCCACATTCAGTTTATTGAAAATATATGTGCATAAGGTTTCTCATTGTCTAACTGAAACAACAATGAACCACTGAAAGTGGAAAAATAACCACAGCAAACCCATAAATTCTGGTGACTTTTTATACTGAAGCAGATGTGAAACTGAACTCTTTGCCTTGAATTACATCACGGATTTGCTCATTAATATGGAAATTTGCATTAGCATAAAACCAAAAATGCACCAAAATGCCCTTGAAATGGCAATATGAAGATTAAAAATAAAGTTAAATTGAACATGAAGGTACATTTCGAGGATTGCATTTAAAAAAAATCCATTACAAGTGATCTGTCGGGTTTCTGTAACCATTATTTGAAAGAATAAGATATAAGAATGAATTTTTTTTCAAGTGAAGAAAACTATGAGTTAGTACTTCACTGGATCAGAAAACCTACAACTTCCAGATTACCACACTAGAACTCTGCCACTTTCTAGCTCTATATGTTGACAATTGGGTCATTCTATAAATTTGGGGTCCATTTTTTTCCCCGTCCCTGTTACATCTGACATCTATGATTGTATAATTCTGATGCACTCCTTAATGCAGTCATCATCCAAGAGTGATTATGAATAGCAAACTACCTACCCAACAAATAAACAATCATTTGAAGTCACTTTTAATGATGCTTGAATGGCAAATTACAAAGTACCAAGGTAAAATAAACAGGGACGGGAAAAATGTCACACTTTGGACCCCAAATTTATAGAATGACCCAATTTCCACCAATATTTAATGATGTTTTGACGATCTTTTTTTTATTTATTTGAAGGTGAGAAGCTGACTGATGATGAAATGGACATCTTGATGGCTGGCCATGAGAATGAGAAGGGAATGATTAACTATGAAGGTCAGTAGGTTTATTATTTGGGGAAAAAATAAACCTGTTGACGGTGCACTTGGTACTTGAATGTGCCAGGTTCGATTCCAGCCTGTGGCATTTGCCCAGAGCTTTGTCAGTTACCAACCCCCCCCCCCCAAAAAAAAACCCACCCAACTGTGATTTTTTTGAAATCTAGAAAAGTGCTTAAACTGTTGCCTTTCTCCTTTATAGGCTTTTGGAGTTTTGGATGAGACCTTTTGACTTATTTTTCTTGGGGGGGGGGGGGGGGTGAAGTTTCGGATTTTTGAAATTGGGACAATTTCCGGGACAACTCTTCTTTGATGCAAGTACACAAATGATATTTGTAAACTGTATTTGAATGAGTGCAAGTCAACATTAATATCAATTGAGTATGAGAACTGTCATGAATGCCAGATAAGTTATTTAAAATTCTAAATACATGTACAGGTAGCTTAATTTGAGGCTCCATCTGCCATATGTTGGGCAAAAATTCCTTATGTGCTTAAACATTATATTTAATCATATTTTGCACATTTCTCTTTGTCGTTATACAGAATGGATTAAGAGCATTATGGTAACCCTGGAGGGCTAGTAACAAGTCTACTCTCCACTCCCCTACCTGTCTGTTGGATTTTTAATGAGTGTCTCGAAAGATGTCTTCCAAAACCAAACAAGTCAAGTAACTGCTGATTGAAATTAATTTGGTCTTGGTTTAATCTTGTAAATAAAACTCATATTGAAAAAAAAAAAACACTTGAAAGCAGTTTCGGCAGCAGAAAGCGGAATCTTGTTCAATTATTTAATGCAGTGTTACTCAAGCCACGCCCACACGACCTCTGCTTAATTTGCATACAGGTCGTATGCAAATGTTTTGCTTGTCAATAGAAAACAATTGGACTGAATGGTTAAAATTCCATATTGATCAAGGAAGTCTTACCAAAAACTGCAATGCATTTAGACATTTAGCGCCAAAGGTTTTTGTACTTGAAACTTATATATGTGGGCTCGAATTCAGTCCAAAACTGTCCCATGGACGTGTACGATATGGCAGTGCTGAAAATTCAACACAGAATTTCAACGGTGTTGATTCACATACCGAGTTTGAAGCATGAAACTTTGGAGTTTAATACCCATCGGCAATAAGCAAATTAGAATTTAAATACACCACTGCTGATCATTTTATTGCCCGGTACAGATTACAGAAAGTTAATATGACATGTGCATTAATACACCTCTAATTTGCAAGATTAAATATGGATATGTAGTTACCGACATTCAAATCTTATCTTTGAAGAAGAAAAACAGAACTATATGGCACAGAATGGGTCAAAACTGTATCATAAGTTATGAAAATTCCAACAACATTTTCTCCATTAAAGACTAAACAGTTGATTAGTAGCGATTGGGTCACCTTGTGTATAGCAGATGTTTAATTTTCACCTATTACACTCCTTTTCATGTGAATATAGAACTATGTTTTAAAAAAAAATTCTGGTTAGATAATTATTTGAAATAGTTTAAAGGCTAGATTGTGCAATGGTAGCTACTGTAGTAAATTATATTTATTTATCTTTCGCTATCTCAAACTTGGGTAGCCTGTGTGTTCCATACTGTTGTCTTTTATTTATAAAATAAATGAGTGATAAAATTTAATATGTGACTTACCTAGGTCTTCAACTATGAACACAGATATCAGTGTTTTATTGCCATCTGTAATTCATTCTCAAAACTAGCTAATGTGCTTTTCTGTACAGCAACTTACTATGCAGAAGTGCTCAAAATGGAATACTCAAAAATTGTCTCATTTCATTAAAATAAAAATCAATCTGTTATTTTGACATCTCTTGCGAGAAAGTCTGTTTATTCATTTGTGCTGATGTTCTCTGCTGCTGGGTACTTCATTTACATAATATGCAAATATTTGACCTGCATAATTTATGCAGATATTTAGTTACCTAATTCATGCACGTGCGATATTTTTCAGATAAAAATTCTCAAACTAAAAATAATGCCTACTGTTGACTGCAAATGGCTTAATTGTACATCTCGAATAAACAACATCTTCAAAAAAAATCTATTTTCCATGAAAATATAATAAATTACTTATAGCCTCAGTTTTTCTCCAATCTTTGACAAACTCCTAGCCAAGATATTTCTGACATTGCTGATCACAGACCACAACACCGGTAAGTTTCTATTTGCTCTTTTCATCTACAAAGCCAGCACTTCAGTTTAAAGAATTATTAAATTTTAAACAATTGTTTATATTTACTTGCAGGACAAAAATATACAGTATGTTACATGTATGTATAGAAGGTGAATATTTAAATCTTTCCGTGTTCTCAATGGAATACTCTGTCATTTCATTGTTTTCAGCTGTGAATTATGAAGTTGTTTCTCTGGATACTCTGACAACTTGTCTGATTTCTTGAGCCTACAGGTATGGACCAATTTATAAACATTTTCAGACATAAAAGGTTATTAAAAAAATTATTTTGAGATCAAATCCCAATTGCATGGATGCTTAGCAGAAATACAACTTATAATTTCACTTAATGGGCTCCGTGCACAAGTACCCCTTCAACGGCCAGAAAAGGAGAGTTGGGGAGACCTAGACTGGTTTCCGGTCCATCCACTGCATATTTTGAATGATCCAATGTTATTGGGGGGGGGGGGATTAGTCTGGGAGACCAAGTAAACGTATTCGCGTGCCGACAACGCCCGACGCTCACGTGCAAAGATACAATGGCTTAACTTTGTGCTTATTCAGGATAAATAAGTTGTGCATGCTTTGCACACAAACCAGTACAGTACGCACACGCGGTGTCCCGTCCAAGGGGCTCTCAAATGTGGAAAAAATGTGCCCTCCTTTGGTGCACGGAGCCGATAGACAGCGCATGTTAAAAAAATAAAGATCAGGCATCCCATGTACAACCAAGGGCGGATCCAGAACACAATTTGGGGGGGGGGGGGGGGGCCCATAAAAAATTTGGATTCTAGATGCTCTGTGGTGCGATCTGAGGCAATTTCTGACCATTTTAACCAATGTTTTTTTTAAGAAAAAGATGGTGGTGTACTCATTGCCTGCCTTTATTGCGATGTCACATAAAAAAAAAAAATAATTGGTTTCGTTTTTTTTTTTGGGGGGGGGGGGGGGCCATGGGGGGGGGGGGGGCATTTTAGGGGCCCCCCTGGATCCGCCCTTGTGTAGAACTTGAGAAAGCCAGAGAGACATTTCTTGAAGATTCCAGACACTTACATCAGAGTACTTTGATTATTGAGTAAACCTGTAAGGTTTTTATTTGAAATCTGAAATTTTATAAAAATAAATAATTTTCACTTGCAGGATATCTCTCTATATATTTATACCCACCGACCCACCGCCCGACCGTCCGACCGACCATTGGTCATTTGTGACTTAATTGAGCTATTGCTATTGTGTAGAATTACCCCTCAACGGGCTAAGTCCTGCTCATTGTGTACACCAGTGAATTTTTATCCTTGTGGAGACATTTTTTGTTCTCGTGTAGTAACGTTTTTCGAGTTTGAAAGTGTAGTTTCAAAATGCTCTTATTTTAACCAGAATTAATTTCCTTGGCTGAAATTCGGACTTTCCTTGGCTGAAATTCGGACTTTTTCCCTTTTCTAAAACTCTTTCATTTGCGACAAATTAATCCACATACCTTGGAAATTCCTAGTTTTTGAGTAAAGTCCATATATCTATTTCATGATAACCTTGTGGAGACGTATTCATCTATAGAAATTGCCCTGTGGAGACGTATCTTTTGTTCCTTATTGTGTGCATGTCTCCAGAGGGCACAGTGTATCAGATCCAGTGAATAGACATTGTGAAACAATTGAAATAACTTCATGCTTTCTGGGACCAGCTTGCCTGGTCTTGTTAAGCCTTGTTTTACACTCTTTGATATATCAGTACACACTCTGTACAAATCACTGCTAACTTATTGTCTGGAGTATAAGTGATGTCACAAGGTCCAGAATCCCATGTGATGCTGAATGATTTGATGAAATTGCCCTTCATGTTGTATTTGTGGATTTCTGGACAACTTTGTGCCAGTTCGTGAACCATTAAAATATAAATATCACCAACTTTGTCACAACACACCCCACGGGGTGTAAAGTTTTCTTTAAGTTCAACTACGAATCTCTTGTTTCCCTGAAAATCAACACTTGCTAAGAGATTTTTCTCCCTGTTGGTGTAGGTGAACTGCTTGTTGCTGATGGTGAAATGCTTGTCTATCTTTGGAGCTTCAAGTGAATTGATATAGTATCCATCTGAAGGCCTGAATAATTTTACACATTCTTGTCCGGTTTTATAAGCCAGTGCTATCAGGTTGTCGTCATCTACCGCAAGACCTGTTGGAAAGGCATGGTAATATTGTGTTTTGAATTGGTGTAAGAGCTGAAAGTCTTTGCTGAAAAACTCAACTGCATGTTGTGTTAGTAGAATAAGATGGTCATCTTTATTTACTGCCATAGCAACAAAGTCTTCTACAGTGTTTCTACTTAGGACATATAAGACTTCACCATTTGGACTGAGTTTAGTTATTGACCTTGAGTTGTTGTCTGCTACCACCATATCACCTGTGGAGAAGGCTGCAATGAAGTTCCCGGTGACTTGTGATATTTCGGTCGCCAATGCCCATTTCTCTTCTGTCAACAGTTTCCCAAGACTAACGGATTCACGATTCTCCTTCAAGCTGAGGAATGAGATGTCATGAGTTACATCTTCACTTTGCTCCTCAACTACGTCTCTGTAGTCATGCAAGAGGTCTTGTCTAAGTTTCAAAAGTTCAAGTTTATTTGCCTTTGTCGTCTCACTGCCAACCATTTTCTTTGCCTGCTCTGCAAACTCCATTTCTGCCAGTCTCTTGTCTTTTCTTCTGTACGTTGCCAAAGCATTTATCCTCAATTGCTTTTCTTCGCGTCTGATTTGTCCAAGTTTCTCCTGCACAATTTTTGATATCTGACTGTTTGTCTCAGCTAACTTGGCTGTCAGTTTCTGGCGCACAGTTTGGCAGCTTCTGGCAATTTTGACAGATGTCTTTGTCTTGTAATTCAAATTCCCTTTATGAGCATCTTCCATGCACATGTCAAAAGCTGTGTCTAAATCAAAAAAGCAATGTGTGTTTTCATTGTGGTTTGTAGCCACACATTGTTTGCAGATGAGTTTCTCACAAGTATTGCAGTAGAGGGACAGTTCACGATTTGTATGAATTTCACAGTCTGATTTCTTTGAGGCTTTGGGGTGTTTTGCTTCTGAAAGAGGTGTTATTTTGTGACTTTTCATTGCGTTGAAACGTTGATGAGCTTTCTGACAATCCTGACAGAGAAGCAGCTCACAGTCTGCACAGTGAGAAATTGCTTCATTTTCTTCATCACATGCTTGACATATGACCTTTGACACTTCACCTTTCAAGAGCTGTTCCTGTTTGGTGACTTCCTCCACCAAGGAAATGAGACCGTAGTTGGTGGTCAACTTTGCCACTCCACCTTCAGGTAAGATGGTTTCCCTCTGACACAGTGGACATCTTATCTTGTCATCTTTTGGTTTTTGGCTTTTTTTGAGTTCTTGGAGGCATCTCAGACAGAAACTGTGTGAGCAGTCCAGCATCTTGGGTTCTTGGTAACGGGTGTGGCAGATGGAGCATTCCAGATGACCCTGGATGATCGAACCCAAAATTGACTCTGCTGTGATACCACCAGTCGCCATCTTGATCCTACAGATTCAAAGAGTATTAAAAATTGAATATGCATAGGTCTACATTTTACCAGGGATTTCAGAACTAAATGTTTTCCTCGTTTTAGTAGCAACAAACTGCAGCACTCCACTCACCTGTTCACCAATGCAAACAGACTTTATTAAAAGTCTTTCCCAATTTATGTTTTATGCTTTTACGGTGGTTGGATGAAAAAGGTGCTATCACTCTACCCGGCACTAGTATACTGTATATGTATGAGGTTTTTGTCTGGTCCGTTTTGTGCTTCACAGACTTGTAGGTGTGGCTTTGAACTTTGAGATTTGGATTATCTGTAGTCACGTGCATCTGTAGTCAATGTGCTCATCTGTATTTCATAGATTTTGCGTGTTATTGCAAAATTGTTTGCACGGCAAAATAAAGTGGACTTTGTGCTTTATTCTGGTGACTTTTGCTGCTGATGAGTTGAAAGGGCTTTATTGTATGCCTACGTAATAATTAAAGGGAAAATACAACATTTGCAAACATCAAAAAATACAACTACCAAATCATTTTGAAATACCTTGCTGGACTGTTGGTGAATGACAGTGTAAAGCATCCTGTAAAATCATGGCACCTGGTATACTGTCATTTTCAAGAAAAGTGGTATTTTTGTATCAATATCCAACGCTGATCGGCCGATCAGCGTTGGAAAAAACTGGCTTTTTTACAAATCCTGGCCCCAGTTGACCATCGCACTTGTTTGCAATCGATTACACACCTATGAACGGGTACAAGCCAGCTAGACTGGTTCCCTGACCTTACAATTCCCCAATATATGTAAACTGCTCTGTTTCTTCTTAAATGGAGTCAGGGAACCAGACTACAGGAAAATGATTGTTTTTCTTGGTTTTTATAGCATTTTCGAACCCAAAACCTCAAAAAAGTCAGTGTAACTATATTTGCTATATATTTCCAACCCCCAAGTCCATCCTATTTTTGAAAATTACTGCAAAAGCAAATGATGTAGGCCCTATATTCCCTTTAATAATAAAAATAACTCCATGGGCAATTTTTTTTCCACATTATTTCTTGTACTGGTGATAAACTGGACTTTAGACGATTGCTGCTGGTGTACCCCAATAAAAATAAAGGAACTGACATGGTTTATTTTCTAACCTTTTTTTTTACATTTAACAAACATTATTGAACAAGATTGGTTCGGGCTGTATGAAACTGCTCAAGAAATCACTGTGTTTGGCAACTGAGCAAAGATGTCTATTTTGCATAAAATGATGAAGTTCTTGTCCAAAAAGTGGTTGGGCATTCAATCCACATTTTTATGAACACTATCTTATATGGATGTAAATAAGGTTCTATTTATTTGCAGAGTTATATAGTGTTTCCTTAAACCAACTGTTGATCAGGTGATTGAAATATCTCAAATGTGTAATTCCAAGTCCAGTAAAAAATAAATGCCCAAGATTTTCGAAAAGAAAATACATGACAAATTTCAAGGCTATAGCCTTATATTTTTATTAAAATTTTGGCAAAAATTATCTAATCGTAAAATGACCCCAATGATAAGGAACACAACACAGATAAATAAATTCAACACTTTACATTCTTGCTATTACTAGGCATTACAATTTTATTTCTTTCACATTGGACTTGGCAAGACTGTAATGAAGTTTTCTGTGTATTATATTCCCGAAAAGTGGAAAGGCTGAAACTTTGCTCTTTATTAAATTTTTCCGAAATTGCGGACAATAAATACCTCACAATTGTTGAAATGGCCAATTTCAAGTATTTAACATAGTGGTTACATCACATTCATAAATTAGTGTTTTTCAGAATTTATGATGAATAAAATGAGGTTTTTCGTCATCAATTTTTTTCTCATTCACAAAATTCCATGGCAATCACAGTTGAACTGAATTCAGGAATTGAAGTGACTAAATTCACGTCTACTCTAATAAATTGTTGTTGACTCATAAATATTGAGTACAGCGGAGTTAGAACTTCTAACATTGGGCTATTTAATGGCTGCTTAGTCGCCACTATCAATCTTTCCGCTCTCCGTCTGAATGCAGACAACATCATTATGTTATGGGTGTGCTTTATTTATTGCCATGTAACCAAGACAAACTGGTAAATTATTTGGCAGCATTATCAAAAAGAAATTGGATTGATTGAAATTCTTTTTTTTAACATCACCAATGTACAAAACAAGTTATAGACAACTTTTCAGGTGCGATTGGAATTTGAAAAGAAAAATTTAATTTCACTTTGAATATGCCACTGACATACCTTTCTTTCACTTGAAAGAAATATGGGAACAAAATAACAGAACAGCCATAATGGCAATGAATAGGTTATGAGCAAAAAAGGCTGGCTTCCAGAGTTTATTCATATTTAAAACTATTTGAACTAATTTCAGGAAAGGAATTTTTTCCCCTATAAACTACTTTCATTATAGATTTTTTTTTAAAGTAATTGCTACTTAATACTTCTTAAATGTACACAGCTTTCTTTTTTCAATGCAACAAAAAAATGTGGGACTGTAATTTTCCAGATATTTACTATTGTTTTCTCCATGACTTTCTAATAACTTTTGCAAATTCGGTTATTCCTGTGGGAATCCCACAATGTGAGTTTCATATACTGTTGTCTTTATTGATAAATGAGTGATAAAACTAGGTCTTCAACTATAAACACAGATATTGCTGTTTTATTGCGATCTGTAATCCATTCTTAAAACTAGCTAGTGTACTTTTCTGTACAACAACTTAATATGCAAAAGTGCTCAAAATGGAATACTAAAAATTGTTTCATTTCATTAAAAAAATCAATGTTATTTTGACATCTCTGTGAGAAAATCTGCTTACTCATTTATGTTGATATTCTCTGCTGCAATATAGTCATTTGCATAATATATGCACATATTTGACCAATTTAATATTTGCAGATCTTTAGTGACTGAATTTATGCACGTCACAATAAAATACTACGTTCACTTTTTCAACTACACATGACCGACATCATTACAAAATCAATTTTTCATTTCAAAAAATAGTAATTAGTCTCCAATTTTCTCCACTTCTTAGGCAAAGCCCTAGCCTTGACATCTCTAGCATTGCTGATCACAGACGACAACACTCTGGTAAGTTTTGATTTGCAGTTCTCATCTACAAAGCAGCTCTTCAGTTTACAAAATTACAATCTTATTGTTTGTTAAGAATCATTTAATTTCAAACAGTTTAAACATTTGTTTATATTTACTTGTAG
Organism: Patiria miniata; assembly: GCF_015706575.1. Classification (NCBI taxonomy): domain Eukaryota; kingdom Metazoa; phylum Echinodermata; class Asteroidea; order Valvatida; family Asterinidae; genus Patiria; species Patiria miniata. The sequence goes on from NW_024037074.1 coordinate 19,530,513, forward strand.
GACAAAAAGTGTTATACAATATACAGTATATTACATGTATGTATAGATGGTGAATATTATTTAAATCTTTCCGTGTTCTCAATGGAATACTCTGACGTTTCATTGTTTTCAGTAGTGACATATGAAGATGTTTCTCTGGATACTCTGACAACTTGACTGATTTCTTGAGCCTACAGGTATGGACCAATTTATAAACATTTTCAGACAGAAATGGCAAGCTTGGAATTTGTATGCACAAAAATCCCAATTTCATGAGGGCTGAGCAGAAATAAGCTATTAATTTCACTTATATTGACAGGGCATGTCAGTGTTGTATTCGAGTCCATCCCAAGTCCTTTCATAAGTCCAGTCACGAGTAACTGGATGAACAATGACAATGGAATGCTTATGTTACAGTTCATTTCAATAGCTAGTAACTTGACTTGAGACTGAAGGACTTGTGATGGACTTGTGATGGCCTTGTGATGGCCTTGTGATGGACTTGTGATGGACTTGTGATGGACTAGTGATGGACTAGTGATGGACTTGAGATGGACTTGTGATGGACTTGTGATGGACTTGTGATGGACTTGCAGGGACTCAAATATACAACAATTGGCCATATGTTACAACAGATCAAAATCAGGCATCCCGTGTACATCTTGAGAAAGCCGGAGAGATATCTTAAAGATTGCAGACACTTTTGAGCAAACTTTGATTATTGAGTAAACCTGTAAGGGTTTTATTTGAAATCTTAAGTATAATGTGATGCTGAATGATTTGATGAAGTTGTCATTTACACTGTAGTAAACCAGGGGGCGCGGCCAAAGGGCCCAGCTTTGGGACCTATGTCATGTATGTACTCCTTGTTCAGGATCATAAAATTAAAATCACTTTTGTCATTACACAGGACAGTGAGCTCATCATCCTTGTTGACTGCAATATTGATGATAATCTGATTTTAAGCAGGCATTACTAAGAATCTCACAGTAAGGACTGATTCTGATTAATTTGTTGTCGGTTGTTTTTGCAATCACCATGTCACTTGTGGAGAAGTCTGTAATGAAGTCCCCTGTGATTTCTGATTTGCTTAGCAATGCCCACTTTTCTTTTTTGCCGAATGGAGCCGAGTTTAACCTGTTCCTTGTTCTCTTTGAAACTAATGAACGAGAGATCTCGACTTAAATCTTCCGTTTCACCCCCATTTACATCTTTCAAGTCATGGAGGAGGTCTTGCCTGAACTTCAAGATTTCACGACAATTTGCATCAGTCATCTCTTTGTGAACGTCAGCCATCTGTACTGTGTGCTCTGCGACCTCCATTTCGGCAAGTCTCTTGTATTTCTTTCTGTACGCAACTTGGGCCTTATGTTTGAGTTGCTTCTCTTTGTGTTTGATTTCCTTGATTTTCTGTTCAGCTGTTTTAGAAATGAGAGAGTTTGTTTCCCCAAACATTACGCCCAGTGTTTTCCGCAATGATTGCCAACTCCCGGAGATTTTGTTATAGGCCTTAACGCTCAGCGCTTGTGAGATTCTTTCATTAGCTTCTATCAGGCATGTGTCAATGGCTGTGTTCAAGTCAACGTACATGTGGATGGGTTCCTTGTGACTTGATGCTGCACACTGTCTGCAAATCAGCATCTCGCAAGTATTGCAGTAGAAGCAAAGTTCCTTAGTTGGATGGATTTTACACTGGGAGACATCTTTCTTAGGGGCAGATTCTCCTTCGATCTCATCAACAGGTACAATGTTGTGGGTCTTAAAAGCAGCGAAACGCTGATGTGCTGTTTGGCACTGCTGACAAAGAAAACACTCACAATCCATGCACCGAGAAACAGCTTCATTCTTCTCATCACATGTTTGACATATGACCTTTGGCATTTGGCCTTTTAGGTGCTCATGTTGGGTGACTTCTTCCACCAGGCAAATGAGACCGTAGTTGGTGGTCAACTTTGCCACTTTACCTGCAGGTAAGATGGTTTCACTCTGACACAGTGGACATCTTATCTTGTCGTCTGTTCTTTTTTGGCTTTTTTGGAGTTCTTGGAGGCATGTCAGACAGAAACTGTGTGAGCACTCCAGCATCTTGGGTTCGTGGTAACGGTTGTGGCAGATGCAGCATTCCAGATGACCCTGGAGGATTGAACCCAAACCTGACTCTGCAGTTATACCACCAGTCGCCATCTTGATCCTACAGATTCAAAGAGTATTAAAATTGAATATGCATAGGTCTACATTTTACCAGGGATTTCAGAATGAAATGTTTTCCACATTTTAGTAGCAACAAACTGCATCATACCACTCACCTGTTCACCAATGCAAACAGACTTTATTTAAACTCTTTCCCAAAATTAGAGGGTTTCGGTTGCAGTTTCGGTTGCTTTTACGGTGGTTAGATGAAAAAGGTGCTATCAGTCTACCCGGCACTAATATACTGTACATGTATGTGGTTTTCGTCTGGTATGTTTTGTGCATCACAGACTAGGTGTGGTTTTAAACTTTGAGATTTGGAACATCTGTCATGTCTGTAGTCATGTGCTTATCTGTATTTCATAGATTTTACGTGTTATTGCAAAATTGTTTGCACGGCAAAGGAAGGTGGACTTTAGTCTTTATTCTGATAAATTTTGCTCCCGATGGAGTTGAAAGGGCTTTATTGTGTGCCTACATAATAATTAATTATAAAAATAACTCCATGGGCAATTTTTTTTTCCACATTATTTCTTGTACTGGTGATAAACTGGATTTTAGACGATTGATGCTGGTATTCCCCAATAAAAATGGGGAAACCGACAAGATTCTTTTTCTAACCCTTTTAAAAAAATTAAGCAACATTTTTTAACTAAGATTGGTTTAGGTTGTATGAAACTGATCAAGGTAAGTTTAATCACTGTGTTTTGGCAACTGAGCAAAGATTTATATTTTTCTTGAAATGAATTTTTTTTTTCCAGAAAGTGAGTGGGCAGTCAATCCAAATTTTTTTATGAAAAACACAATATCTTATATGGATGTAAATAAGGTTCTATTTTTTTGCAGAGTTCAATTATTTTTTGGGTGATGTTTTAATATATAGTGTTACCTTAAACCAATTGTTGATCAAGTGATTGAAATATCTCAAATGTATAATACCAAGTCCAGTTTAAAAAAAAAAAAAACATTTTCGAAAACAAAATGCATGAAAAATTTCAAGGCTATAGCCTTATTTTTTTTATTCAAATTTTGGCAACAAATTATGTATTCGTAAAATGACCTTTAATAATAAGGAACACAACACATGGAAATAAATTAAACACATTGCATTTTTGGAATTGTTTAGCATTAGAATTTTATTTCTTTCATATTGCACTTGGCAAGACTGTAATAAAGGTTTCTGTTTACTATATTCCTGAAAAGTGCAAAGGCTGAAACTTTTTTTTTTGTTTATTAAATTTTTCCGAAATTGCGGCCAATAAATACCTCAAAATTGTTTAAATGGCCAATTCCAAGTATTCAACTTGGTTATATCACATTCATAAACTATGTGTATATTATTATATCATAACTTTGTACGCATTAGCATGTTTAGCATTAGAATTTTATTTCTTTCATATTGCACTTGGCAAGACTGTAATAAAGGTTTCTGTTTACTATATTCCTGAAAAGTGCAAAGGCTGAAACTTTTTTTTTTGTTTATTAAATTTTTCCGAAATTGCGGCCACTAAATACCTCAAAATTGTTTAAATGGCCAATTCCAAGTATTCAACTTGGTTATATCACATTCATAAACTATGTGTATATTATTATATCATAAGTTTGTACGCATCTTAAGATATTTCAAGATGTTAAAATTAAAACAAGGCCTAATGTTTTCATTAAGTGTTACAAGTTAAGTACATGTATATCTTTTCTAGTTGAATCATGGAAGAACCAAATTTTCGACAAAGAATTTTGTAAGGCTATAGCCCTGTATCTTTTGACGATAAATAATATTCTAATAATAAACTTCATTGTGTTACACAAAACACTAACATTGCACATACTCTGAAGATACATGTTAATCTGTTATATTTACTGGAATGAAAAAAATAAAATAACTGAAATTATAAAAATATCAAATTAATTACATCTTTGTAATTGTAGTCATGTCTAATATACATGTAAGTACTCCGTAGTTATTTCCACAGCGTCTTACCGTACATGCCAAAATATTTTAAGTTTGCAAGTTAGCAATATGTCCCGTGGATAAAGTTCTAGACCTACAATTAAATGTTACAGAAAGCCACTTATAAAGCATCTTTTTAGGTCTTTAGAAAGAGAAATGTGATCATATCACACAACCTTTTTGAAAAAATAGGAAATGGAGTATATAACTAGCACTAACGCAATTCATAAAAAAGTTACGCCACTAACTAGTTCAAGCAGGAGATTTGCATGCAGAAGTTATAGTTTCCATGAAACATTCTTCACAGCAGGATATTGTCAAGATCTTTACAACTTAAACATATGTTATTACACATATTTTACAGATGTTTGCATTAAAAATGCCAAAATGATTATCACAAAAGGAAAACCTGATATTAAAGACAAGTGTTTGTAAGTTCTGAGTAATATTGCTTGTGAAAATGAATCAAACTAAAATTGCACACAATTCATTTGGGTAAGGCCTCGGAAACAGAAGAGAAGGCATATATGTACCAAATCAGCGCAGCTGTTTACATTTCTCTTATTTAACTAGTAAGTCTTTTCTGTTCATCAGTAGAGGGCAGACCAATAGTGACCAATATTGACCAGAGTCGCTAGACCAATATACGGGAAGCCAATAGTGGACCCTATAGGTTGCAGACCAGTAAATAGAATGCCATTGACCTCAGTTATAATTGCGCGCTCTTCCCAAAATTATTTTTAAAATACTCGCAACTCTCCAAGATGTTTGAGACACAAGAAAGAATGAAGTATCCAGACGCCACTTATTTGGTTGTGTACAAAGTCTATGGAGAGTTGAGTGCATTTTCAAGTATTTTCTAACAAAATTGGAAATGTTTCTCAGTCCCAGATTCATGTCTTTTCAAAAAAATCATCATATATTATCTCAATGAATGACCTACATTGAGATAATATATGATGAAAAAAGTGGCGTCAAGTTGCAACATTCTTCTCGAGATACACATCAAGTTAAAGCTTATTTCATCATCTTTCGTTTTCTGTGCAACTGTTTTGTGGTAAACCGATGACTTTTGGGAGAAAATGCCATCCAAAGATAGTCACCCTTCAAAGTAGTCCTGAAGCCAATCGCCATTTTGAAAATGGACACCTACGCTGACATTACAAAATAGAGCCCTTATAGGGCCTAATTCCATCCAAATTTCACAGAAATACGAGCTCACAGTCCTCCGCACGGCTTCCACCCTTCTTTTTTTTAACAAACCCTCAAGTTCAAGGACCTCAAAATGCTCTTACATCGGATAATTCAAGGGCAAGCAAAGCATGATTTGGCCGGCGTAGGCAATTTTGGGCTTATCTACTGGCCTGCATCCAGTAATGTGCGTGGGTGGACTCCGTGTACAAGCACCCCCTCAATGTTTACAAAGAGAAAGGGTTTTGCTGGACTCTTGAATGCATTGCTGGTGTAGGCCTGGCACTCGCGCACAGACAGTGCAATTTTGCACACAATCACTTAACCCTCTTATTGTTTAAACAGTCACTGCCATGTCAAAAAGAGTCGGCTCATATTTCAAGCAAGCACTCTGACTAGTCAATTTCAGTCAACAGGCAAAAGCAGGAAACTAGCAGCGCAGCTGACCTCCAGTCAAAGCACAGCTATATCGAGCTACATAAACAGTCACAGCCAGTCAGTCCTGCTTTGTGTAGGCTTGGAGCTCTTAACTGTTGAAAACAGTCACTTGATTGATTTTAACTGACAGCACTACTTGGCACTGAATGTATACATGTTTGCATAGGAGGGTTAATCTTGAATGCGTTGCATGCACTGTTATCTTGCACTCCCAGTTCTCACAAGTAGTCACAGAGCGCCACCTATGTTCACGCAAGGAGTCCATTAAGCAGCATTCATTAACGGTACCCTGATGTTACGGTCGAATCAACCGGCACGATATATATACGTCTCACATGAATACAAAAATTGGCATCTTCATGGATTCCGTCATAAGATTTTGTCCATGGCTGCAGTCAGCTTGAGGATGTCCACCAGGTGTTGGATGCAGAGGTCCTGCCTCAGGGATGTGTAGAAGAAATCTGGAGCTTCTTGTCGTAAGGTGTGAAGCTGGGCCAGTAAGGAGCCGTCAAAGTCCTTAAGTGATTTCCTTAAGCTGCAAACCAAAAAAAAGAGATCATTCATAAATATCTAAAACAGTTTAGCCATTCGTATTGGTCGAGAATCCGTCACATGGCCGGTTTTAAGCGGATTATAAAGACCGGCTGGCTTGTCTTAAACACTTTTCCAGCATCTTATGAAGTTTTGACTCCTGTGAAAACTGGTGCCTTTTACCTTTTTATTGGTTGAACGTTCACAATCCTCACGGACCTAGGCATGCGCAATACTACTAGTGAGTCGGCATTTCATAGTTCTAAATTCACAACACACCAGCACAGCTGCGTTCTGCACCACATCGGCCCGGGTAATTATCAGCATCCAGACCGGTCTTAAACATAGTGTTTAAAACTGGCCAAGCACATATTCATTCCCTTACTAATAACTTAAATATATACTGTCCATGCTCTAAAAAAAACTATACCCCTCGAGCCTCTGGGCTGAGGGGTAAAAATTTCCGCAAAACAAATTTTGGTCTTGACGTGCTTTATTTCAATGTTAAATCCTTTTTATGTGCACATGTAAAGTCGAGGACACGTATGTGAAACATCCTTTTCTAATAGAGGACAGGAACCAAATCGAGGACGTCCTCGATTGGAAAACATGTACAAAACCAATGGAAGCTGTTGCAAAATGGGGGTGGGAATTTTAATGGGGGGGGGGGGGAACTACCCTACTCTGCGAGTGCTATTGGTGGAAAAGGGGTGGGTCAATATTGATAATAATGTGTGGTCTCGTACCTAAATAATAATTATGATGGGCATATGATAAACTGCAGGATAGTAAAAGAAGGATTTTGATTTAAAAACTTCAAAACTCGCCTCTTCAAGGCAAACCATTGGTTGCGCAATGTATTAATTGTCCTATTCATTTAGCATTTCTTAGTCTAATAATATAATATTCAAATAATATCAAAAAATTAATTATCGATAACAAACTTATTCTTACTGGGATAAGTTAGCGTGTTCAAGCCATTGTTGGACGTTCTCTTTACTCCACTCTCTGACGTGAGCGGGCTGGGTCGGGCTGGGGGACTCCGGTAACGGGCTAGGCATCTGGTGTCTCGGCGTCGATACGTGACGACGTGGACTAGACGTACTCTGACGAGGACTCTGTAAAGTCTGGGGTCTGGGGCTAACGGTGTGGTTCCGTGGGTTGTTCAGCATCGTCGTTGAGGCGTCCTCAAACTCAAAGACGGGCTCTGTACGTTCAAAGGTAAAGTAAATGTTAAAATCACAGGAATAGGGAATGTTGGATCAAATTTGAAGATCTGCAACCAGGCAGAGATTAGTGAAGGAAATTGAAAAAATTTCATATCATTAAATATGTTATTTTTAATTATATCAAAATCTTTCCATGTACAAAAGTCGGTGTTTTCTTCAAGGGGGTACACTTGACTGAACAGTGTAAGTACAGAATTTTTCTGCTAGCGCAGTTGGCAAAGAATGGTGATCATTAGCGCAAAATTCTGTGCTTAGCAGAGATATTGGCCCCAGGTCTAACGCTCTTTCCAAATGCAACTCGCCTTCGAGTAACGCCGCACTGCCAATGTCGGAGATCTCCCGCAGTAGCTTCTGAGCCTGGTCAGAGAAGGAATGCCGTCCTGACAGATCCACGTAGTATTTGGTGCCCATGATCATCCCCAGCCAACCGTTGGGTTGGTAATACTTGTCCATCATCAGGGGTATGATGGATTTACGACACTGGTAGGCGTATTCAGCCTCTGGCAAAAAGAAACGAAAAAAAGTTAAATGTATATACAATTAATTTCATTCTTAATATGCGCAATCCATAGAGCTTTATTAAATTACTAGAGTGCTGACTCATGTACAAAGTGATGCCTGCTGGGCGCATCCATGTTTGTGCACAAACCTATGGAAAACTCAAAATTTTGTACGGCTTTTGTACGGCTATTTGCATATCTGCATTTGTACTGGTATGCTATACAGGTTCGTTACCGAAAACCGAAACGCACAATCAGCAAATGAGCATTTCATTTTGCTCTATGCAAACAGCGCGTCTCCGCTGCAGATGATTACCGTGACGTTTTTTTTAAACCGTTGTGATACGCTTCAGTTGTTAGCGTACGTTCTACTTGCGCGTTGCATTTAGAGTACACTTTCAAAATTCATTCCATCCAATTTCAGTATGTTGTACAAACACGCACATGAATTCAAAATGTCAGCGCGCAGGACGGCTTCAAAGCTTCTCCGCGCGCAAGAATGAGGAGTTAGCGCTCTAGTCATTTAATATAGCTCTATGGCACAATCCCACACAGTGTTTTGCTTGAGCATCAAGTGTGTCCAATTGTCTCACACTGGTCTCCCCCAACTTTCCCTTTGTTAACTGATATGCAGATACTGGTGCACGGAGCCTATACGTGAGACAACATGACAATTCTGTCTATACCCACCTGTCCGACAATTGGGGCTTTCCTTGTAGCGTTCCGATATGCACACTAGGATAACCTCTGCGTTCTCCACTGCCTCTGCCATGGACTGGAGCGTGGATCCATACATGCAGTCAACATCCACCCAGACACGATACCCTGCAGTCTGAAACACGATGAATGGGAAAAAGCCATTTTGTTACTTGGGCTCTGAGGATATTCTTAGTTTCCACATCATTGAGCGCAATAGATAGTTTTGATATTATAGCAAATTTCAGTACAATTTATGTGTGGCCTAGTGGTTAGGGTTCGTGACTCATGATCAGAGGGTCCGGGGTTCGAATCCAGCCGCTGGTCATATATTGTGTCCTTGGGCAAGGCACTTCACCCCCACTTGCCCCTCTCCACCCAGGAGTATAAATGGGTACCGGCATTAGCTGGGGAGTAACCTGCGATGGACTAGCATCCCATCCAGGGGGAGTACAAATATTCTCAGTCGTTTCATGCTACTGAAACCGGAGATAAACGCCGGCCTGATGGGCCACAGTGGCTCGGGACAGACTTAATTTACTATACCATTTTGTTTTAGCTCCGGGATAGCAGCTTATTTAATCATCATGTCTCTCTGTTTATTTAGTAAGTAACAAACGTTGACATTGTCTATTGCTCCTACGCATTTTGACCGATTTCAACCAAACTTTGTCAAAAGTATCAGTAGCCCGGCCCCAACATGTCACATGACCAAACTGGGGTCAAAGGTCATCATGGTGTCACTGGGGCCAATAACTTGATTATTGTTTTACTCAAAACGCTACTCCTTCCAGAAATTACATAGCACAGTCACGTGACTCATGCATGAACAAGAATTCTACCTATGCCTGAATGGACCATGATATAAGGATATTTTCAAGGAGAAATACACGCTTTGCCTCCTTTTCTGAACTGTCTACTTCATTTAAAGTTCATTCAAGTAATATCATTGAAACCTTGGAGTAAAAATGAGCTATAAAACAAGACTAATTCTACAATTTCTAGACTTGCAGCAGCCTGTTATGGCCAATATGCCCCTTCCATTTCAGTAATCATAGATCTTGCCCTGAATTCTGATACATCAATCTGCAATTTGAAATTACGTTAACAGTTTTGTTCGCCATGCCTGGGCACTCATCACATGCATGCGATGGGTGCCCAACAAAACTGTTACCGTTCTGTAAGGCTCCGACATGCGTCAGAGTGAGTGCATTGTGAGAAATACCAGTGCGAGCTTTGGAATGTCCCAGTAATGGTAGAAAGCCAATGCAGTAATCACGAAAAGCAAGCAACTCGGAATCCTAATCCTATGATTATAAAGAGTCTCTCCTTACCACAAGCAGGTCCCGGACTTTGAGCACCACCTTCTGCGCTGCCCACTGGTAGCTGAGCATGATGTGAGGTAACTGGCCGCTCCCGGTGCTACTACCTCGGGACCAACTCCGACTAGGTCCTCCTGGGGGGACAGAGGAAAACCGTAGGAAACACAGTCATGACAAAAGTTGGGCGTGAACGTCTGAACCGTCCAATGGACTCTGTGCTACTCTGTGAGGTAAAATGCGGGTCCCCGGGTACTCATAAAGAAACCCAACAACAATATTCAAATCCTGGAAGTTGTCTGAATGGCTTCATAGATTAAGAGTGTAATCTGCAACTTTCGAGAGCGTCATCTGTCGCGCCTTGAAATGCACATAAACATAAAATCTGTTTTGGTTTTTCCATGTAGTCTGGTTTTCATTTTGTAAATTCCCACAATTGGCATTCAAAACCTTTCTTTTTCATAAAGTGAGAAGTTACTAAGTAATTTGTAAAGATAGTTACGAGTACCTGATCCCATAGTCTGGAACTGGATTCTGACATCAGCGGTCAGGTACTCGGGTACCTGGTTTCGATGCACACGCCTGCCTTAAATACTCAATCAACGAGCAAACAACCACGAGCATATTCTTGACAACCTAACTATTCTTCATTAGGTAAGTATTAATAGCTCAGCCCTCATTTCCTCAGTCCATTCTTCAAAACCTTCTGGCAGATTTTGAAGGATCCACGGAGGTTAAGATTTGCGCCTTCCAATCATTCCCAGTGTTTGGTACTCACTGCTTGACCCTCCGGATGTCGAAGAGCTTGCCACCGATGAGCTTGCCACCGATGTCCTAGTGCTACGGCTCTGCTTCTGCCCGACCCACAGTGCCCCCTTGGCTGCCGTCCGTATCGACTGCTCCTTGCTGTGGGTTAGTTTCTCTAAGGCCTCCACGCAGGCCTTGTCCACGGCCAGGTGTTGACGGACCGTGCTGTCGAAGGCCAGGTTCCAGATGGCCTGGGTTGCTGCCTCTTGTTCCTCGAGGAGACCGTCTTGTTGCAGCATGGAGGTGAGGAGGGGCAAGGCACCGGCTTGTAGAATCTGAAACGGTGGATTGGTGAATGGCGAGCAGTGTTTCAGTGCGAGTATGGAATGGACCGATCCACTTAGCCCGGGCCACTCTGACCAATCACAGCCATGATTTATGCATGCACAAAAGTCTGACGTGTGCAATTGCGTATGCTACGCGCATCTGGAACATGCTGTGTGGAATTTGTGTCGTTGTGTTATTTCCCCACATGTGCACTGCGCAGGGGGGCGGCTTAAAGAGACTGAAAGGAATTTTACTTATTCTGTGCAACTTTCTACTCCTCTTAAATGTATGAAAACTATTTGACATTCCTTTTTTTGGTGAATTTTATTGAAAGGTGCACTTCTTTAAAACATTACAAATGTTTGCATGCTTTTCCCGACAACTGGAGGTGCTGTTGCTGTGATGTCATTTTTAGGCAAACACTTTTTCAGTTTAGGGGTTTCTGTTCAAATTTTGAAAAACAAACATTTGCTAATTGAAAACAGCTATGAGAAAAGTTAGCTTATTGGCTTAATGACATGTACTGAGACATCAGTACAATGAATCACCAAAGAAACAGAGAATAATTTACAACAGCAAAATATCAAAAAGTCTGACAGCTTTTGGTGCTGAAATAGCTGTAACATTGACGTCCCTGCCGAATATGACATCACATTTTTGTTCGTGAATATGAAAATTTGCATCACCATAGAAACCAGAAAGGCACCCAAATATCCTTGAAAATAATGAAATTTGAAAATAAGGTTACATTGGACACAAAAGGTGTAATAATAGAGCGCCAGGAGCGTCACTTTGTGACGGACATGAGCGCTATACAAGAAGCCAATATTATTATTATTATTATTTTCCAAGATTGTATTAGAAAATATAAATATTACATGGCCTCTAACTGATCAGTCTACTGCCATTGCAGAGTTATGGTCTCCTTGCACAAGCAGCCCCTAAATCAATTACAAAGAGAGAGTTATGAGGCACTTGAATGGACTGACACTGTTTCAAAATATGCATTAAAACATATTATATAACATGGTCCTATAATGGATCAGTCTGTCATTGCAGAGTTATGGTCTTCTTGCACAAGCAACCCCTAAATCAATTACAAAGAGAGAGTTTTTGGTGCCACTCGAATGGACTGCCGCTGTTTCAAAACACGAAGTGTGAGGGCACACTACCACGGAACAAACAGCAGTGGCTCCCAAGAAAGGCGATCCACTTTCGATCACTAGCATCTTGAACGAAGACAAGGACCTACCCTGCTCTTGTTGTGATCATTGACGGCAAGTCGTCCCAGTCCCTGAGCTAGCTCGGCACACGACAAGCCCTGGCTACGTCTGTCTGTACTCTGTTGGGCATCCTTGAGTAAACCGATGATGTACTCCACAGTAGCTGAAACGATAAAACTTTAATGTTAGAACAAAGAAACTGACTGGTGCGGGGTTTGAACCTGCGACCTCCGGATTGCTGTTACGGTGCTCTACAAATGAGCTATCCAGCCCTACATGTATGTTGGCGGTTCCCCATTTTGACAATAAAAGTTTTGTCAACGATGTAAAGCTTTTCTGTCATTGATTTTGATTAATTCATTCCAAATGCAGTGTTGATATGCAAGCTTGTTTAAAGCTATAGTCCATCATTTGTAATTTGTGCATTTTGTTCGTTTGAAGCAACAAAAGAGTTCAAAATCTAATAAAGGATACTAAGCAACTAACCTGATAAAGTTTCAGCTAAGCTTCAGCTGTACATTCCGAGAAAAACCAGCATTCTAAGATCTCAATTTCAAATCAAAAGTTACTGAATCATGTTTTGAATTGCAGCTATACGCGGCGTCGCGCACTGATCCGACGAATTATAACAACCGCGCGCGCATGTGCGTCGTTCCAATACTTGCGCGCGCTGCACTGAATAACAAAACGAACTACTAATTTAAATTTTCCTACGGTGCTTCTTAAGAATCACCGTTGGAAATGCCTTCTTTCGTTGATTACTTCAAAATGACAGCTTCCCAGAAAGAATAATTTCACAGGGAGTTTAGTTCCCTTACTATCTTTCAACTAAGTATGTTTTTCAACAATAATTACACCAGTTACTTTTTGGATGGCTGCAAATGATGGACTATAGCTTTAATGTAAAGATTTTTACATCTAAACTAGTTTCAAGGTTTCAAGTTGCTTTAACCCTAACCTCTAACCTTTCTAAATCCTCCAAAATCTTCCAGGCAGTTTTGGAGGATTTTGGAAGATTGAGGCTAAATGGTGAATAAAAGTGTCGGTTGATTTTGGAGGATGCATTGTGTTGAGTTCGTAGGCTGTACCCAGCATTGTTTATGTTCAGTCATGCATAATTGAGCCCTGCATTATGCTTAAAGTCATCTGCACTGCTTCTGAATGTCATCGGCACTGCCTCAACCCATTAACAGTGACTGTTGGAGGATTTTGAAGAACTGACACAATGGTCACCATTCCACTGAACAAATTCAAGAAATAACGGATGATTTTGGAGGATTGAGGCATGGGTCACCCCTCCACTGAACAAATTCAAGAAAAAACGCATCATTTTGGAGGATTGAGGCTGATTCCAATATTAACACAGTGACAACTGGAGGATTTTGCAGGATGGTTCCTAGCCAAAAGGGCCTAGGGGGTTATGGTTTATTGTATCATTATTTTAGGAATATGATTATGTCAGGTATATTACACTGTCTTGTGACATATACTCACATTTTTCAGTGGTCATATTTATGGTTTCTCCATTTTCTTTGATACCTGTAAAAAAAAACAGATAAAAGTAATGAATTTGAAAATAATTACTGAAAAAACAAAGAAAACATTTTTTAACACACTGTCACGTTTTCAGAATTGAACAGTATACTTATTGGTATGCCTTAAGAGTTCTTTAGAACTTATCAACACTTCAAAAAACAATTTTAAGATGTAAACGTGTTTCGGAAAGGCAGAAAAGAGTTGGCTGGTCTTGGATTGACCCTTCAACAGACAGATTCTGTCAAGAAACTGAGAGACAGATTGCCATCGGCAAGAAACTTATCCATCCTGAGCTGTTTCCCCAAGATGTCTCGTAAGGCGACCGACAGGCACCGTCAAGACGGCTTACTGCCATCAGAAGCCCCTGAATGACTTTTGACTTTACACACCCACTCAGTTCACAAGGGGTGGGGGAAAGGGGGTAGACAGGAGAGGGGAGAATTCACAATAACCCTTAAATTGCCCTAAATGTCTTGTAGGCAACCAACAAGCGATTTCAAAACGGCTTACTCCCATAATAAACTCACAATTGACTTTTGACTCTAAGCACCAACTCAGTGGGAAAGGGGGTGGGGATGGGGAAATGGGAGGGTGAAGGAAAGAGGGGTGGGGGTAGGGGATGGGGTAGGGGATGGGGTAGATGACGGAGTAAGCAAGGGAAGGTTCACAGTAATCCAAAACTCCAAAAAATGTTTCACAGGCAACCAACAAGCAAAGTCAAGATGGCTTAATACTGCCATCCATAGTTCCTGACCTCTGACTTCAAGCTGCAACTCAGTCCTCAGAGAATTGGGTCGAGGAGGGGGGGGGGGGGGAGTCACAATAAGCCTCAGGGCCCTACATGGGTTATCCGATAACACTCGGGGTGATTATCCTCTACACAGCGGGGTAAGTTAAAATGAGGCCAGCCCCATCCCGGGCATGATACAGAATTGAGAGAGGCACCCCTTAAGCTGAGGATGTTACCAATATAATCCCGTGTACTATTCTAAGGGTAAGGCTGGAACTTCAAATTCGGATTAATTAAAACTGTCGCCACCAAAAGTACACTGTGTGGAATAATATCAGAGCAAAAGGAGAAGAGAAAAAGGAGAAAACAACCTGCAAGTCTGAACGGTAAACTTTATGTCCTGATTTTGCAAGTAAAAGAAAATGTACAAGAATGAATCAAAAGTGTTGGAACAGAAAGGTTAATAGCAACACTGAGTATTGGCAAAAGATTATTTTGCCTTAAGGGTAAACTATGCAGTCACTTGGGGAAAGACAAATGAATCGTTAAGATACGACAGTCGATTATTTGCAACTGAGTCGGCAGTGAGGCCTTGACTCAAAAACTGCAATCGTGATTCACCGCGAAACATGCGATTCCGACTGAAAAAATCAACTTGATTGCAGTTGGAACGTATAATGTGCGGTGGCCTTTTAATACCAAGGATAATTAATGAGATGAACCAAACTTTAAAAAAAAAACGAGTTAAACTCACTGGTGTCTCCAGAATCGACTCTGTCCTCCTCCTCATCCAGGATGTAGGCCAGCGTCATCATGGTGATGGCCTTGAGGTAGGCATCGTTGTCGTTATCGTCACACCCCTGGGCGTAGGGCTGGATCTTAGCTTCCACTGCCTCCTGACGATAGAAGTGACGATTGCTAGGGGCCTTGGACAGGTTGTGGAGGATGCTGAGGGAGGCTTTGATGAGGAAGGCAACATTCTGGGCACAGGAGAGACGGACAACAGACATCAATGGAAGATAGCAGCCATCTTGGTCTAGTACCCTGAATACAGGATGCATCCTCAATACAATGGTACTTACAAAATCGCGGGCAGCAGCCTACATGTACTCTCTGTTGTTCTTAATTAAGCCATGTCTAAGTTACTTGTGCCTGCTAATGTGAAAGGAATTATGTTTTTGTCAATTTCTTCTCAGAAATGGTTTTCAGCAGTTAGTATTCATATGAATCGGGATACATGCAATTTCCTGATTTCCTGGATATTATTCAAAAATATAAAAACCACCCTTGTATTTGAAAAGAATTATCAAATATCTAACATACATGTATGTAATCCGTTAACTTAAAAAGCCTAGGTGGTACTCATGCAGCTGCAGTATATATATGCTTTCTTCATATCTATTTGCTATCTATCTAAAATTTCATTTGCTATTGTTTGTTTGTTTGTTTGTTTTTTTATAGGAAAAATGATTTAAAAAAAAAAGTAAAAAAACCTTTAAAAATATAAAAACAGCTTATTATTTTAAGTGGAATTATCTTCGTCTAAGATTAAAACCCAGGCCAAGAGGCTGAGCATTGGTGCCAGAGTCTGCGGGAAACGTTGATTACAATTAAAATCCCGAGTTGCACCATAACTCTTTGATCCAAGCCACCGGTTAAATTTTCCTTCAAGTCATTCACAAACAGATGGTAAAAAAAACACCACTCAGGCTTAAAAGTCTGGACAGGATATTCACTGTTTCTTTAAAATCGGATCACACCGTTATCAGTGGAAGTTTTAAATATCCGACTGATCGGCCTTCAGCGTGTTGGAAACGATAACACGACCCAGAGATGATACTCTGGACAAGGAAACCCAAACCCCAGGGGCACGGTAAACGGACGCTATCCTTTCATAAGGCCAAAAAAAAAAGTCTCCGGTTTCTGGTATGCGCGCGCGTCGCCGTAGCCATGCGCGTCGGCAAAATGAAAAAGTTTTTTTTTCAATACAAGATGATGTCTCAAAACTGCCAAACTCACTGGTTTGACTGGAATTCTGCTGCTGCCCAATTTTAACGTGTTTTTAGATGGGGTTATGATTGAGAATAAGCTTTATGTGGCCTCTCTGGACTCCCATATATTTGCACTAAGTTTAGTCGGGCACCATTTGCAGTCATCAGCCGACATTTGAAGCCAAAAAAAAAAAAAAAACAGGTAAAAAAAAAAAAAAAAGCCGCGTCGCCGCACCACTTTTGGGGCAAGCTCCATACCAGAAACCGGAGACTTTTTTTTTTTGGCCTAACCTTGTTCATGTGATATCAGTAATGAGACAGAGCGGGCGGAGAGTCATTTAGCATTAGGCAGGGATTAACAGGGTTTACGGCGTAATGACTTCCGAGTGCTTCCATCCGAGAAGACACCGAGGCAGAGAAAAGCTTTCGAGGGGTTGTGAAATGCTGTAACACCCGTTTCAGACTGGCGTTGCACAGTCTCGCCAGAATAAATTGTTCTGAACATTGGAATTAAGTTTGACGTTTGCCGAAAGAGTTAGGAGTGACTACTTTGGAAGATTGAATGTTGTAGTCATTCGGAAAGACTCCTCAATGGATATTAATACATTAATTTTTCCGGTCTACATGTATAACCCAAAGTCTATTTGGGTTGACCTAACTTGCTCCCAATTCCATTTGGTTTGGCATGACTTTTGAATACTAGTCTGAAGCAGACTTTTGGGGTTCTGAAAACTTGATTATGTAGTAGTTTTGTTCAAAATGTTGTCAGAGCTTCATGAGAACTTACAATTGTCATTAGTAATGACGAGGTCTTTGCCTTGCTCACTATGTGGGAGAAGATGGCTTCAGCCGACCATCACTGGAAACTGATAAAAACTTCCACTTTTTTTGAAATTAAAATGACAGCACACCAAGTGCAATGATTTCACAGGATGCTTGAGACTATTATTCACTTACAGTCAAGTTAGGTATTTCATAATAATTTGGTAAATCTTTTCTGCGCTTAGCGCTACTCTGTGCTTGAGAGCTGCATAAATTGGATCCAGTTGCACTGGATAATACAGGCTGGCAATGTAGTAAACGACCAGTGCTGTGCATCTGAACCAGGTATCCCAATATCCGAGTACCAAACCGTTGATGTCAGGAACCAGCTCTAGATTATGGAATCGAGTGACCGTAAAGAACTTTACAAATTACTAAAGTAACTTCTCAGACACCAAAAAGAATGGTTTGGAAAGTCATTTGTGGGGAATTTTCAAAATGAAAACCAGGCTACGTGGGAAAAACAAAACATATTTTGCATTTATGACGCTCGCAAAAGTTGCACTTCACACCTGAAAGCTATACAATATGTAAAACTCGCTGTACATACTTGTACATGTACGTGTCTTGCTGTATTGACGCACTGATTTGGAAGTGATGTATTATCGTGCGGACCTTTTTTTTAAAAATCTGAACAGCAACTTCTGAGATTTGAATTTTTGGGTTGGGTTTCTTGGATCTGTATCTTGGAACCCGTGGTTTTTTTTATCGGTAACCATTTCCAGTACTACCCGTAAATGCACACCAAAAACCAACCATTATACATTGTACGTGAACTTTCAACGGTGAACTTCTAAATTAGCCAGAGTCAAAGCATGGTAAATTTCCAGGTGGATAATGACCATGGGTGATATCGTTGCACTTTGTGGGTCTGGAGAGAACTGGTCACCGGAAATCAACTCAACCTTGGAATAATGATCTGCATTATGGAGCTTGTCATTTACTATCACAGACTCATCAATCTCAATGGGAATTAATGAAATGTCTATGGTTTCATATTCCTTATGGGTTTGGCTCTTAATGGTCATTGCATGTATTATTGATACTAATGGGTGATTAAGGAAAAATAATTACAAATCTACATGTACTTGGCATTACTGAGTATTTTTGCATGCTGTCAAATTGTGCATGGCCAGAGGAACAAAAAAGCAGGACAGGTCTACACAAAATTTAAAAAGAAAAGAACTTTTCTCAACAACTCTCTGGAACTACCTGCCTGCTTCCTAGAAGAACAAAAATATTGTGATTTCCCAGAATGACGTAGTCTTGTTGTTGTTGTTGTTGGTTTTTTTTTGGGGGGGGGGGGGAGAGTATGCAACGTGGATATCACAATTTTCAATAATTGATATATCAGAAATCCAATATCAAGAATATTCAATAGATCAATTATCCCATGTAAAAGTTAAAGGCCATAAAGATGACACTTTGATTTAAAAAAAAAAAAAAATTAAAAAGGTTAAGTCCCAATTTTCCACAGCTTCCTCTGGAGCATATATTGCTGAAACTTTGTCCAGAATGGGCGTTTTTTTTAATAGTTTTTTTTATAGGGGGAGACTGCGAATTCCAGCGAATGCTCTAGCACAAAGCGACGCCGCTTGGCATTGCGTGATTTTTTAAATTTGAGTCACAAGCACAAGTTGCCGCCAAGTTTTATTTCATTATACAGCAAACGATAAACACAAAGTATAAGCACAAACGGGAGATTTATTTTGATGATAATCTGACGCATTTTGGATATCATTCCTCAATATCGAAAATTTCGATATTTTTATAGGATAAAAAAATTGCTATCGTCAATATTGATATCAAAATAATATCAAATAATCAAGTAATATCGATATATCGATGGTGCTTAGGGGGGGAGCAGTGTTTATTATGTTTTGTTGTTTTTTTTTTTTTTTTTTACAAATGTACAGTATGGACATCGTAAATTGTAAGAGAAGCAACAATGACAAAACCATACCTTCTGTTTCATATTTTCTCTGTACGGCCCGTGCGCTATATTGGCTGCACACAGTTTCACCATACCAGCTTCACCAAGACACTGGGCGCACAGCAGACTGGCGTCGCTCAGGTTCCAGACTGTATTGTACACGTAGTAGGCGGTGAACCAGACACTGTCATTCTTAAAGAGGCCTTCCTTGGATAACACCGTGAGCATGCTGACAACGAGTTCTGAAAACAAGTCATAAATAGTCAAAATTCTATTTTTTGTATTACATGTAATTTAACTTAACTTTAATTTATTTAGTTCATGGAAGGGCACTGATTTGGGAAAGAACAGTTCAAGTTGTGTCCTCTGAACATATATTTTTAACCCTAACCGCCCTGAATCCTTCAAAATCCTCTTTGCCAAAGTGGAGGAATTTGGAGGATTGAGGTTACATGGTAAAAGTGCGTTACTGATTTCTTAGGATGCACTTTGTCAAGGTCTTGGGCCTGACCTTGTGTTGTTTTGGCTCAGCCATGCATAAATATAGGCCTGGATTATGCTTGAAATCCTCCGTACTGCTCCAGGATGTCACTGGCCAAGCCTCAATATATTGACAGTCACTGCCGCAGGATTTTGCTGGATTCAGGCAGTGGTCACCCCTCCTCGGACCATATTCGAGAAATAATGGAGGAATTTGCAGGATTAAGGGTTCTGGTACATGTATATGTGATTTTTCAATGAGGCCAATTGGAGAATTTTGCAGGATTGAGGCTAAATCCTAGCAAAAAGGCCTGGGGAGTTTTTATTTAGTTCATGGAAGGGCACTCATATGGGAAAGAACATTTCAATTTGTGTCCTCTGAACATTCACTTTTTTCAATTCATCACTTTTTAAAAAAAATTTATTCAGGGCCTACATCAATTTTTTTTTAACATAGATTTCAAGAAATGATGAAAATGTAAATTATGGACTTCATGTGTAGAAACATTGTATAATTTCAAGGCAAGTGAACAAGCTGTAAAATTTTAAAGATGAAATTTTTTAAAGGTACAGGTAGTCACAACTTCTTTGATTACTTCATATAGCAGAGCCAGAATTTGAGTTTTATAATTTCACCTAATGACTACTCAGTTGTATTTCATAAAATACATGAATGACAAACTAAAGTTGAAGCACACTAAATTTGCAGCAGCCACAATACATGTATATTATAAGTGGGAATGTGTGGCCTAGTGGCTGGGGTTCGTGACTCATGATCAGAGGGTCAGGGGTTCGAATCTAGCCGCTGGCCATATATTGTGTCCTTGGGCAAGCCACTTCACCCCCACTTGCCTCTCTCCACCCAGGAGTATAAATGGGTACCGGCATTAGCTGGGGAGTAACCTGCGATGGACTAGCATCCCATCCAGGGGGAGTAGAAATATTCTCAGTCGTTTCATGCTACTGAAACTGGAGATAAACGCCGGCCTAATCGGCCACATTGGCTCGTGACAGACTTTACTTTACTACTTTACAATACATGTATTTCATTTATGAAGAAGATTAGTTTAGCTTGTACAGATAATCTAAGCAGATCCTTTTTGATCCTCAGGAAACTCACCATGCATTTCACATGCATCTACAGGATTTGTTCACGTTTAAAAACAGGCACAAAGCAGCACAAAGGGCACATGCATGCATCATCACAGGAAGAACAATGTCAAAACACAAGGCATAGGAACACTCCAACTGAAAAGTGAACAATAAAGAAACCATCATGCAGTTTAAAACTCGTACAGTGGAAAGATTCTTGCAAGAAAGGGACAGCTCATGCTACACTTCAACTGCAAATTGCAAAACATAATTGTACACTAGGGCTGTGCGGAATATATAAAGGAGATGTTGAAGAACATCAACGATGTTACTGTAAGCATGTATACACATAAATTACTGGTGTTCTCATTTGTCCAATGCCATACTTTTGTCAAAAGCCTGTTTAGTCATGCATGATTTCAAGGAATGTTAGGCCCAAAAAAAAAAATCTGCTTCCGAAGACGCACCATTGGAAAGGCCTTCTTTCGCTGATTTCTTCAAAGTGACAGCATGCCAGAAAGAATAATTTCACAGGGAGTTTAGTTCCCTCACTATCTTTATATTTTTCAACATAATTATGTCAGTTACTTTTTGGATAGCTGCAAATGATGGACTGTAGCTTTAATGCACAAAGATTTTTTGTTAAAAAATCCTGCAACTCATATGCTTCACAACAATTTTGCTCTTTTGCAGATACTCTTGTCAAGAACTTATCTCAGATACTCAACGAGATAATACCTTTAAGTGCACTGTACCTGGCATCCAGCTATTTGCCACACACTACGAAAAACAAAATATTACACTCATGCAGAACAAACTAAGAAATTGTCAAAATAAATTGAATCACCCATCACATACCTGCGCCTTTCTCCTTAGCAAAGACATTGGCAATCTCCTCCCTCTGCTCCTTGGCGTTCCAGAAGCAATCAGCGATGCGCTTGATCTTAGCCTTGGCTTCCAAGTTGGCATAGTCCTTCATGATGCGCAGCTGCAACAGAGATTCCTTGACTTCCTCCAGGGGGGAATGGTCCTTATTGTCCGGTTTCTCCGGCTCTGAAGACATACGGCGCACGGGATGCTTCTCTGGAGGTTGTTTCTCTGGACGCTGTTGATTGTCTTGTTTCTCTTGCTGCTGCTGTTGCTGTTGTTGCTGCTGCTGCTGATGTTGCTGTTCTTGTTGATGTTCTTGTTGATTCTCGTCCATCTTGGATCTGTTGTTGCACAAGGAGTTGAGCTTGGAACCCATGCACATCTCAAACAGTGATCCCAGTCACAGCTTTTTACTCAAATGTTCGTCCCAGGACGGGCTTGGGTTGAGGATCTGCAGAACAAGAGTGTGCGAGGATTTTTTTTCTCAAAAGGCTGCAATAAATTATGAAAAGGAACTGGGGAACACAATGATGCAAGCTGCAGACTTCTTGAGGAAACTTGAACATCCTGCAAAACGAAAATTGCACATCTCAATATTTCAGTTTTGGATATGGACTCCATGCTTACTCTGTGTTCTGTGACAGCTCTTGGGAGAGCTTCCGCTTGCTCCTTGGAGAAACGGAATGGCAAAGATGTTTGAAAAAGTGAATGAATGATGGAAGTTCGCATCAGGGCAACATCAAGTTTAATATTGGGTTCTGCCCTTTACTGGCATAATAGTCCAATGATTAAAACATCTGCATTTGTGAGATGGAGGTTGTGGGTCCGAATCCCATCTGAGCAAGATTGTAATTTTTTTCTATCATGATCTCTGACAGTGCTTAGCATAGAGTGCTTTATAAATATTACGTCGGTGAAGGGAAAAACCCTGTTTCAAACTGGACAATGATTTGGGAAGTCAGACAACAGTTAGTCATGCTTTGCACCTGAAAGGATGAAAAAGACAACAAAAATGATCAGGATAAATGACTAAAACACAGGTACAAATGAATGCAGACCAAGGTGGACCAAAAGCCAGCAAAACCAATGCATATTTTATGACTCTGGAAGGCCTGTCTCGGACAGGAGACACAAATGACATTTTAATCCCCACACAACCGCATTTACAGTTTGTAAGCATCTCCTTGGAGGATTTCTAGCCGGTAAGCTCAGAGCAAACACTCTCTGTAATTGGACGGGTAACAGCGATGACGTTATGTCATTTGTTCAGTCATGGTTGATTGCACTCACCATTGAATCATCTCAGTTTATTACTTTAATTTGACGAGATACGTGTACATGCATATTTGCGCATAAATTTTCATACATGTACATAAGTGTATCTGTCTTAAAATAAGTTAATCCAAATTTAATTTATGACTTGCTTTCCTTGCACGTTAATTTTACAACTTATAATGTATACATCCAATAATGTCAGCATGAATAAATAATCTCTTAGTCTCCGGGTAGCCAAGTAGAAGGCAGGGCAAGACTATAAACTCTTGACATTATAGAGCAAGTTGTTTTAACATTGGAAGCAGAAGGTGTTTAAATAAAGGTTTCTGATGATATTAACCTCATGCTATTTAAACAGTCACAGACAGTCAAAATTCACTTCCGCTTCCCCTGCTGTACTTTTAACAAAGGCTCGTTACCAGCAGTCAGATCATAATGTCAAGCAAGCACTGTGACTAGTCAAACTGGGTCAACAGACAAAGCAGGCAAGTTGGGGTCACAGCTGTTTCATCACTCATCCGGAGTTAAAGCATTAGCTGTATCAAGTTACTTAAATAGTCCCAGCCAGTTAATCCTGCTTTATGTAGGCTGCTGAGAACAGTCACTCGTTTGATTTTGACTAAAAGGACAACTTGGCCCAGAATGTATGTTTGTGTAGGATGGTTTTAAACAAAACTTTCAACAAATACTATTATAGCCTGCCCGCGAGCACACTTTTTAAAATCACCTTCTTTGACAACAATTGATTTCTTCCCAAGGAAACCATTTTAGAAGGACAGTATCACAGAGTATTGGATACCACTCCTTTCTTCACCTTGAGCAAGATTTTGCCTTATTAAAGGGAATGTACATCATTTGCTTTTGCTGTAATTTTTTAGAAATGAACTATTGGAGGGGTAAGTACCGGTATAATAGATAAAAAATATTGTTACACTGACATGTTTGAAGCTTTGTGTTTGGGAATGCCGGAAAAATCTGGTTCCCTGACTCCACTAAAGATGAAATGGATCAATTTATAGATGCCGGAAAATTGTAAGGTAAGGGAACAAGTCTAGCTGGCCTGCACCCGTTCATGAACATGTAACCAATAGCAAACAAAATTTGGACTGAAAAAATGGTAAATTTGGAGCAGTAGTTGAAAAATAGTTAGGTTTTTCCAACGGTGGTCGGCCGACCACCGCTGGAAAGATATACAAAAAGACCATTTTCTTGAAAACGACTTCACACCAGGTGCCATAATTTTACAGGATGCTTTAGACTGTCATTTACCAACATCCAAGTAAGATATTTCATAAAAACTTGATAGTTTTATTTTTCGATGTTTGCAAATGTTGTATATTCCCTTTAAATTGGTAGGTTCATTTCTGGGACATTACCATTGTTCCTATCTGTCATTAACCCTAACTCCCTAGCATGATTTACTAGAACCATAACAATCCTGACAGATTCCAACAAAACATGCTGTTGGGGTTTGATGGGTTGAGTCCTGCAGGTCATGACAACACACTAACTGCATTCATACACGTACATGTTACACAACTGGACTTGATATAAATGTACGCAGTATTCCACACATCAACAGTTCATTCACTTCATCAACATCAGGTGACATTTGTCCGTGTATTAAAATATTCATTCACTCCACTTCCGTCGTGCATCATTTGACTCTAATACTATTACAAACAAAGACCCAATCAATGGATGTTGCATAAGATGTATAAATTTACTGATGTGATGGAGTCTTGTACATTTATTGATTTCAATGGATGCTACGAGGAAAAGGTCTCAATTTCTAGGGGAATAATTAAAATGTTTCACAGTTAATTATGCATCAACAAAAATAACAGTTACACAATAACGTGCTTTTCGACACGTGTACGTAAGTTGGTCAATTAGTGTACATGTACACATACATGAACAAGAATGTTGATGTTAATGTGCAATGCGGTGTTATGAAAAAAAAATCATTCTTGATAAACATCTATATTTTACAAAAATTGTTTTCAAATAATTAATTTACTAAATGGTTATTCAAATGCAACATTCACTCAGTTCAAAGTATCAGGTGATCCAAATATCAGCCAGACTACTTGAATGTTTCGTAAAAAAGTTAAGTAAACATGGTAAATCAACTCTTCAAAATAAAATTATAAATACTCTGCATCACCAAACTCACATTTGGAAGAATCTGTGGCTAACTTCCGTGCACAGGTTTACAAACGACAGCCTCCACTGTTGTCTTTACATGCCAGAGCCAACCCAACACTGCCTGACCAGCTGAAGCTATTAATCCACAATGAACGGAGGGACCGGGCTTGGCAACAATTAATGTAGGCTGGGGAGGCTAAATGAATTCCCCAGGGGAGGCTAAAGACGCAGGCAGTATGGGGGAATCATTTTCTACGTCCGTCTTGGACAGCTATCAGGAAAACGCCAATCAGTAACGCTGGCTGGCAGCCACGGAAGGAAGTCAAAAACTTTGCCCGAGTTCAAACCGCCAGCTTACCTTTTTAAAACGTGGAGCGTACGCCTGTGTTCCGGTGCTAAGTGCTAAGTGACGCGATAAGCATGGGTGCTTACAACTCGATCAAGTTTGAGAGAAATTTTATCAGGTTACTGTCTTGTACAAATTGAAGGAAGTCTTATTAGTGATGGATTAAGTGGGATTGATCTGGCTTTCCTGGAGATTAAGCCGTGTGCCCTGTTAATCCTAACTAAGCTGTGGCTCCCAGAGACGCTTTTTATCGCTGCCAGACTGTCACACATCTTGCACTCGTAGGAAAGTGGGCTGAATCCTGGATTATTTAGGACATCAATCAAGTCACAAGTTCGCATTCTACATCTGGAATGCTTCATGGCATTGATTGTTCAACGTCCACTAAAACTTTCTCCATAGTTTTGCTGTTGAAGTATCATAAAGAGGTAGAAAGTCTGCTACATTTAGAATTGACCAGTGCTTGTAATACCTGGCAATCTTCTGGGCATATTTCTCGTCAAAATTTGCTGAAAAATTCTACGCAGACGTACAGTGTTTTTAAATACAAATTTCCAAAATATATCTGTTTGTGATTAGTCTACACATTATTCGTGGTCACAGTCATCATCACCGACACTACGAACTTACACTAGCGCGCTAGTGGATACAGTTCGTGAAAATCAACAGTTTTTGTTTTCACGAACTGACATGCAAGCATGTTGCGGCAATACAATTTGGAGAAAAACGTTTTGAAAGGTTTGACACGAATTTCATTCATCCGTATAATTGTGGGCTAACACAAAAAATTTGAATAAAACCTTTTTTAACTGGTGAAATTAGGATCAGTGTCAGTTTGTGTAAAAGAAATTGTACGGAATGAGGAAGGTAAAGAGCCCAACTATGACTGCTTTATAATGTACTAGATCTCTCTTGAACATTTCAAAGGTTGCGGAAATACAAACAAATCTACAATTTTTTTCTGAAACAAACAGGTAAGCTTGTCTGCCCTGATCTCCAAAGCCCAAACTCTCTGTGCTTGTATCTTTTGGAGCGGTAAGCTACAAGTACATGTGTTTTTACCCATGAAGTCACAGTCAGAGAAGGGGTGTATTTTGTGGGTGAGGCAAAAACAAATGTCTTTGTCCAAAATCTCAATATATACTGAGATTCCAAAAATGTATCAAAAACAAATATTTTCTCGTGCATTCATGGTTTCAGAACAGTTTGTAGATTTTATTTTCCCATTTATATTTCTGTCAATCATTGATACAACCTTACCTGCCAATTTCCTATAAACTGTTTGATTTTGAATTCAGAAAGGTTAGACCTTTTCACACTAGAGCCTCTCAACCCGGGTTGAACTCAACCCTGGGCAAACCTGGGGCTGCCCCGGGTTGCGTTTGTGATTTTTCTACCCTGAGTTCAACCCCCACGTCCTTTTTGTTTCGCGTAAACCGAGCTTCTTTCGCTCGGTTACTACCGCTTTGAACCCAGGACGAGACTTTCAACCCGGGTAGAAAATCTCAACCTTGGTCTGGAGCACGGTTGAGTTCAACCCAGGGCAAAAATCAACCGGAGGGTTGACGCAGGGTTGACAATTTTCAAGTGCGAATCGCCACGTTTTCAACCCTGCGTCAACCCTGTGTTGACCCCCAGATTTGTCTAGTGTGAAATAGCAGGGATGTGCCTGAACAACTTATTTGCTCTACAGTCACCTTTAAGGAATTTTGCTATTGTTCAACAGGGGTGCGCATGAGTGGACATCTTGATAATAACAATCTTATATAGCGCCAAATTCTTCACAATGCCGTTCAAGGTGCTTAAAAAGCCGATGGTCTGCCAACCAACAAAAAATCTTGTGCATTCACTGTCAGTGAATTACTGTAACATCAAACACACCTACACATGTACACGTATATAAAAAAAAAAATGGCTGTTAACTGCAATCGATCTATTGATGGCAATATGTCAACTGGTCAATATCGTTCTGTACAGAGGCATGAAAGGAAATGGTTGTTTACTACTTTTTCCCCACACGTCATTCAAAGGAAGTTATCAATAAGCATCAGACGTAATAACAGGAAAAATATTTGGGAAAAAGTTTCTGTTTGTGATTTCTCACATCCTGTGGTTACTTACTAATGGTACAGCTGGCTTGTGTGATATTAGTGAGGACTTTGCAATGAAATTTTTTTTATTGAAAACACTCCAATTTCTTTTTTCCCAAGATATTTATAGGGCTCTTGAATCAGGAAGTTAATTCAGGTTCTGCTTTTTTCTCCCTGTCCCTGTTCCATGTAAATCTGACATCTATGATTTTATCATCCGGATACACTCTTTTCAGGTAATATACAATATTTGCAAACATCAAATAACAAAACTACCAAATGATTATGAAATGCATGTGCCTTACTTGACTATAAGTGCATAATAGTCTCAAGCATCCTGTGAAATCATGGCACCTGATGTGCTGTCATTTTCAAGAAAAATGGAATTTTTGTAACAATTTCCAACGATGGTCGGCCAACCATCGTTGGAAAAACTGACTTTTTTCCCCCAAAAATTGCACCCGATTTACTAAATTTAGTTAGTCCACATTTTGTTTGTAGTCGGTTACACATCCGTGAATGGGTGCAAGCCAGCTAGTCTGGTTCCCTGACCTGACAATTTCCCGACATCAAAAAGTTGCTGTTTCGTCTGAAGTACAATCAGGGAACAAGACTACATACATGTGTACAACAACAACATTTGTTTCTTGGTTTTCCCAGCATCTATGAACACAAAACTTAAAACAGGTCAGTGTAACAAATTTGCTATCAAATACTAATCCCCAAATCCATCCATTTCTGAAAATTACAGCAAAAACAAATGTTGTATTTTGCAGTGATGATGCATAGCAAACTCATGACCCGACAAAATCGTATGATACTTGATTGGCAAATTGCAAAGTACCAAGGTAACCAGAACAGGAAAAAAATGTCAACTTTGGACTCTAAATTTATAGAACAAGGCTTCGTGAACTTTGGAAACAACATTGGCATTGCAAAGCGCGTGATGAAATGAAGTGCTTCTTGTGTGTTTCATGAAACAGCCGCTGGGAATTGTTTGTCGCCGTGACATTTCATGACATTTCGCGCTTGCGCGGCATGGATTTAAATATCGTAGCCGAACCTTCTGTAATGAGCAATACATTTGGGTCTTCGCCGGTTGAGAACACGCAGGCACAAGACGTAGCCATACTACTGGACATCCGTGCTGTTGATGATCTGCCATATTGAAATTACTCCTGATAAACTCGTGATCGATGACAGAACCGCCACTTGGTGTCCCAAATTAAGAGACAAATTACTTTGACCTACCTAACTACATGTAGTTGGCGACATTAAGAACATATATGTAGATAAATCGAACAATAAAAGGGAGTCAGGAACTAGCTTGAACTGGTTTCCGTCCATAAAATCTGCTCTAATTCCGGACTCCCTATTATCTTTCGAAATGCACTTGTGTTCACAAACGTGATCCAGTCTACTCATTATCATAATCGATGCATCACGTGCACTCGGTTGCATCACGCGCGCTCGGTTGCATCACGCGTGCTCGGTAACGGAATCGCACTCAGGATACGGGGACCATCGAATGAATGCTGGGCATGAAGACCAAATCGCAATTCAAACACGAGTCAGAAATTTAATGTGTTCACGATCGCGAGGGGAGCTCTCGGAATTGAACGGGAAATTTTACTTTTCATCCGGATCATAATTAAACTTCGGTACAACCATCTTAATTATCAATGTCTACTTGTACCTCAGGTGGCGTATCTAGTAATTTGGAGGCTGTTTTGAGGGTGAAATCTGATTTTTTTTGTTGGGCAATGTTGGGTTTTTGGGTCAATAACAGAATTGTGTTGCTCAGCATATACGGATTTAGCTTGGACCCTACTAACTATCGCCAGACCATGTCCGAATGTTAAAAAGGCGATAAGTTGGGTCCAAGTTACTCGGACTAATAAAAGGCAGGGTTTTGAATTTTTAAGAGAAATTTGGGGGTAAACTGACGATGATGACAACAAAATGCAACACGAAAATAAAAATGTCGACACCGCGCGATGTACCATAAGCGTGCAAGGCGCGCTGAATCGCACGGCACCAACCCATGCCAACCGTAAACCGCGTAGGAAAATCGTAATTTCTACCCCAAGAAACTGTTCAAAAATAACAAAATAGGTGTCATGAGAAGTCTGCATTGGGTTGAAAATGTCATTTTTTGGTAATAAAAAATACCCTTGACTCTCATTTGATCGAAACAGGGGCCCTACACTTCTACACCATCGCCAAATTATTCAACCATGTCACTTGTCAGTGACATTGTCAACTGCTCAAGTCAATTACAACTAGGCCTAAATATTTTTGTTTTGTTTACGCATAAAAAGCAATCAATCAATTTGCAGAGTTCTTTCTTACTTACCACAAAACTAGAATACATTTTGTCCAAATCTTTTCAGGCTGTGAAGGATAAGTGAACAAAATTATTCACAGAATCAACTGTGAAAGCCAAGGAAGTACACATTCACAGGCCATTCACATTGACACAACAAAATGCATGAAATGACCGAGACCCCGAGTCAGAAAACTCAAGTAAAGCGCCCTCTGTAGTTTTTTTCTCACTACAGCATTTGTTAAGTTGAGCGCCCTCTAGGGTGCTGGGGAAAAGCGCAAGAGGGCGCTCAACGAAGAATCAGCGCTCACGATAGCCGCTGGCATAGCGGGTTCCGATATCGGTTCGTTTTGATATCGCCCTCTTTGCAATGTCTTGGCCCAAGATTAGTACTTAACAAACCACTCATCTCCATGTGTAAAATAATTAATTAGATTTATTGCAACCAGACAAAACTATAACAGCGCCCTCTGTATGTTGGCTTGTGATCAGTATGTCAGTGTGCGTTTTTGCCATGGTTTTTGCAGATCGATTTCCTAGCCCCTAGCGCCTCGAAAGAGCAAGGATACGACCAATCGGTAACGTTCGCAACTATTGAGCGAGAGTTCGGTCGTGAGAACTTTACTTAGAAAATCGCCGTCATAAATTGGCAGGGGGCATATGTGGGGGGGGGGGGGGGATTTTTGAGGGGGTTGGACTTTTGGGGGGAGGAGGACCAATAGTAAGTCATGATCTTTGGAATAAATTAAGCCACAGAAATAAATTTTGTATCATTGGAAAGCCGATGATTTGCGCTTTAACAACTTGATGTACACAACTTGAAAAGTCAAAGTGGGGTTATTCCTCATTATGCTATGGCAGGTCACAGTTACGTCACTACCAATTTTAAGCCGTGTCATGCAATAGATTCAGAACTAGAAACACCATTAAGTTTCTTCATAATGGCCATTAAACGTTTAGATTGAAGCATGTCCAGGCAAAAGTAAGCAGTCTTATCGATATCGAAAATACGCTTAAGTTCCATTTCCGGAATTTTCTGTACTGAATTTCTCGGCGTTGTTTTATTGACGAGAAACTTGCCTGGGTCTGACGACTTTCAGGTTCTCCGAAGACCGGTGTGTACTAGGCCTACACTTGGTCTTGGTATGCTTCCCTTTCTTCGGAAGACCAGGCGCAAAATTAAAACCACAACACGGTGCTCATTGTGTTTCGTTTATGTGTAGAACGAATTTAATCGTGAATGGGTAAATGGCGTTAGAAAATCTTCAAAGCTGAGCAAGGAACCGGAAAGTACTTTTCTGTGACGACAGCAAGACATTACGGGGCAGGGTTTTGTTGTATTTGGGAAGGGGGGGGGGGGGGAGGGGTTTGCAGTAGCAACATTGTCCGACCTTTGGTTTGTCACCATCTGGGTGGCACTTCCCGTGTTTTTTTTTTTTGGGGGGGGGGGGGGGGGGGGGGGGGGTGACATCTTCGTCCCCATGGCGTTGAGCATTACGTTTCCGCTGCCTGCTCTCTCGCTCTTGGATTGGATTGGATAATTTGCATATGCAAGTTTTTTTGGTAATTAGGTGTGGATCCGGAATAGTCAGGTGCCGCTACAACAATGCGAGTCATTGTTTGTTTCTTGAATGCAGTGTCCAAGGGAACAGGAGCAGTTCGTCGTGGATTGCGTCAGATCGGAAAATCATTTTCCCCAAAAATATCCCAATGTGACCAATCCGACGTACAGTGTTACGTTCAATATGACAAGGAGGATTGTACATGATAATTTACACGTAAAAATACATAATATTCCTACATGTTCAAGTTAGCAGCAATTGACAGAACACAGGAAGCAAGGTACAGGAAGCACAGGCTCGAGGTCGAAAGTAGACCCGAGAAAGGTTGGGTGAACGGGGGGAGTGAACCCCGAACCCCTCCCAGTCGCTTCCACGGAGTTTAATTTCGATTTGTGAAAGGTCATCACGATCTTTCTGCAATACAAGCATGTACATACATTTTATAGGTTCGTACGTATTCAGTGAGTTCTGACGCATACACATCCATCAAGGCTGCAACACACGCACAAACGTGTACAAGAACGGCCGCTCAAGCGTCGATAATGAAATCTACAAATGCAACCTCGCTCAGCCTCTAATTCTTAATCTCGACGGTTTTGGTCAGGGAGGGGAAAAAAATCCTCATCGAATAATAAACGACGCAAAAAAAACATCATTTATACGCACAGCCTTGCCAGATTACCCAATAGTATTCTGCGATTATCCTTCGAAAAAAAAATAGAGGAAAAAAAATAGAGAAAAGAGAGATGGAGAGGGAGAGAGTAAGAACATCTATTTTCGATGCACGCGGTGGTGGACATCCACCGCGAGAGACTAATCGAATTGGTGGGGAGCAGCTGCGCCGACATCCCCATCAATCTGTCTCGGTCGACGCGCTCCGTACCGGCACCCGTTGTTTGATCAGGTGCAATTAAAATCTCATCGGAAATTCAATAATACAAGAGGGCTACTCCATCAGCGTTAAAGATAAGGATCACTAGACTTCCGTCTTGAAGATAGTGGGCGGAGACCGTAAAAAAGGGGAGGGAGTTTGAAGTGTAGCGAAATCAACCCTGAAATTATTCATTTATAAATCATTTATTTCTTACTACATACTTATACTAAATAAATCTGAGAACAACGATAACATATTTGCTTTAAATATTTAAACTACAATTATTGAAATGCTTGTTTTTACGGTCTGAACTTGTGGTAATTAATTGGTCTCCCAACACAAGCGGAAAATATTTTGTGTTTTCCGTATGAACACATTTCCGAAACTTTACAAATAAGAAAGAGTGTTTATTACAGTAGCTGGAATTACAGTGAGGATGGGTTAATTACTTTTCAAATTGATTAGCCATCCGATTAGGAAAAAAATCCTTCCAGAGTACCAAATGATGAGACGTTTGAAATTAACGAACCAAGACGGCTGCAAATCTCCAATGAAATCAGCTCCGCGTTAATGATTCCAATCAAGTCCGCACTGATCTCATTAGATCCGTTGATTGTTTAAGAAACTCTATAGTGTTCCTCATCAGGGAAACATCTGAGATACACTGAACCGTTGGAAAGTGACGTCAGAAAGTGAGAAAGGAAAGAAAGAGTATCATTTTGATGTAATTTTCTGATGCGATGTTAGCTCCCTTTTAGAAAAATACAAAACAAAAACAAGTGTGGTAAAGCTGGTCCCAGAGTGCACCGACTTCTCTTCAATGGGAGACTTTTTGAGACGTTGGTGGCAGCAAACACATCGGTCCTCTTCAATATTGTTTACGTCATGCTTAAGCAAACGCGCGCATGCTCAATATGACGCAAACAATGGAAAATGGACCGATGGTTCTACCTGTGATCCCAAGTGGCCATTTACAGGAAGTCACTTTATGGTCACAAACAGAAGGCCGGATTTAACCAAATTTATAGGCGTTGCGTGGCCCCATACAACTGCACTGCCCGGCTAACGAATGATACTCTGTAGGAGTCTGTCAGTGAAAAAAATGCCAAAGGATACACGGCGCTATAACAAAGAAATGAAAAAGGTAAAGAAGACGAAGAAAAGAGGACAGCCAGCTACGATTTGGGGAAAAGATGGGTCTTGAGAGCCTTTTTGAAGGACAAGACACTGCTTGAATTTCTGATGGGGATGAGTAGGCTATTCCATGGCCGGAGGGCGGCAATGGAGAAGGCCCTGGACGACAAGGGACTCTCGAGCAAAAGAACGAAGGGAGTAAGAACAGATCTGGATTGTGAGAAGAGAGGTGCGATAATCTGGTGCAGAGTGTTTTAGTGATTTGCAAGTGTGAACCAAGGGGCAGAACCAAGGGGCGGAACTGAACAGGGGGCGGCAATGGGAGCCAGATGTTTGAGCAGAGGCCTGGAGAGGTATAGGTGTGTTTGGGCTTCTGAAAGAGAAGCCTGCAACACATCTGCATTGAAGTCTCAGAAGCCTTTAGGCTTAGAGACACCGTTTAGCAGACAGCAGCAGTAGTCAGAAATCAGGATACGGACAGCATTGTCTGCAAGCATTAAAGTCAAGAGATGTCCTGATGCGGCTAAGGCTGCGGATATGCCAGTTGAGAGAGCGACAACGTCGTGTGATGTGATCAGACATTTTCCTGTCATGGTCAAAAACAACATCTAAGTTTCTGACCGAGGGGGAAGGATGAATTTCAATCCCATCGAGATTAAAAATTAAAAATAGGTAGGCCCTGTTGGACAAGCAAAACTGAAACATAGAAACTAAAAATCCGTTTGGAATCCAATTCAATAACAACCGTTTTCACCATAAGGCGGAAAACGGATAAAAAAAGGAGATATAAAATGCCATTTAATTTTTATGAGTTTATACTATGAATATGCACAAAATACAATGATCAGAGCTGAATTAGACATTTTAATTTGGGAGAGCTTCGCCATCTGTGCTTATACTGCACAACTGCAATTTCCATGGTCTTTTTTTCATTCTCTGTGATGCGCATATGTGTTTTTTCTTCGTTTAAAAAAACGAAACCGAGATATTATTGCTAATTGGAACAGAAGTAGGGCACAAGTGCATCAAAGGGAGATATCCTCTGCTAGGGTTGAATCTTCTCTTTAAAATGACACCCTGATCATGTCCTTACATTAACGGTTGACTGAGCAGTGACCAATTTTATGAAAGGGTCTATTTTGTTCAGTGTTGTCAAATGTTTGAAAGAAAAGCTGCGTGGAATTTTAACCAAAAAAAACCCAACCAAACAAACACGTTAATGAAACGTACAAAGAAGAACAAAGACAATTCCCAAAGGGTGCCAGTGATGTGGGGGGGGGGGGGGGGGGGTCAGCAACATCGCCCAAAACAGTGACGTCTTGTTGCCAATATTAGCAAAACACTATACTTGTTTGTCTCGCAACTCCCTCCCCCCAAAAAACCAAAAACACACACAAAAAACCCCGATGCGGTACGAAAGTGTTTGAAGAATAGGATGTTGCATCTAAGAAAGCTTTCATCGCTAATCAAGTGATGGAGTGGGATTTGCCGAAGCCGGTCGATGCGGACGAGGCCTGGGTGCATTTATGTGGCAAATCTGCGCCCCAAAGAATCGATTCCTGTCGTGTCAATTGAGTGGATAAAGAACTTTCCGGAGGCCTGTGACCGAACTGAGAAATGCTAGGGGGTGTGTGTGTGTGTTCAATTCAAGTTGAGGCGGGGGGGGGGGGATTTTGTTGTCATATAACATATAAATGAATGTAGAGAAAATGTGAGAAAAAGAATCTTCCTCCTTTCTGTAATAACAATCAGACAACATCATGTAGATAAAAAATGAATGATTGGAAATGTGCCCAATCATTTTTATCCAAACGGGGAACCGTCATAAATGTATCGCCACAGTGCTGTTTATAAGTTAGGACTCCTTACACTTACTTAACCCACGTTGAGGCCTAGGGTTTTCACAAGGAACAATTCATATGAATGGAGACTTGTAGAGTTGGTTTTAATTAAGATAATTACAGACGACGATCATGTTGAATGCAATGAATTAAACGTTGATTGTGTATTGTGCACACGATGATGGGCAAAAGTAACCCGCCATATATAAATACGTCATGCATGATCGCCGTTTGTTATAAACAGTTCGTTTTAAATTCAACAGGTGTAATCATTTTATAATCCTCCGTTTATTAACAATTGTAATGCCATTAACATACAGTGAAGTAAGAGAACCTTTGTACAGAACAGCCATTGAAGCTATGTAATGGCATTGGATACGACGGCCGGTTCATACTGCGAATGATTTTGTGATGCCACATCTCATAACTTATAACACAAACTCAGGCAAATTTCTCCGGAAATGCTTCATGACGTTCAATTAGCTGCGCACTCGCGTTTAGGTGAAGTATCAACAAATCTGCACATCTAAAAAAAACCCACAAAAAAACCCGGACATCTGCTGCAGGCTTAAGGGAACTATATTCAAATGTGGAAGGGAGTTCGTATTCTGGCTGACGACTGAATTATGTTCTCATGAGATTTCATTATACAAGGTCATTTTGTGAGTCAATAAAAAAACAACAACACACACACAAATGGCAGTTATTTAATGAAGTTCTGCATGTAGCACTTTCCAAATCTAGGATATGAAAGCCCCATTCATAAGCTTTCTTTTAGTACAAAAATCATTCGAATCACTTATGTACTTTTTAAGTTACGGAATTTTGATCACAGACACCGTTTTACAGTTTTGTCCACGGATCACAAAAAAAGATAAGAGTTCTTTCACAAAACGAAAACAATTCACATATAGACGTGAATTATTTTCGGTTTGCTGAAAGGACACTTACCTTGTTTTGTGATCCGTGGACAGATGTTAAAAACAGTGTTCGTGTTTAAAATCTTGACAAGGTCCTGACATTTGGGTTTCCTGATTTTTGACTCATTGGAATTGCATGATTCAGAATGACATTTTCCAACAGTATAAATTAGCAATTTGGAGGGACGACGGTAATATTAACTGTTGACGGCAAAATAACTAAGGTGCCAACGACGGCAGAGACAACATTGACGACGACAATGACGACAAGTGGTGATAGTAAGTGTGATGTTGATGGTGGCGGTGGTGTAGCCCCCATAAAATGTGTCTCATATACTGGACTTCCTTCGTATAAGAGCCACACACCAATGCATGCAAAATTTCCTGAAAAAGATGTGTTTCCTTAAATTGAATTTTCCCCACTGTTCGCTATGGAAGCATCTTACCTTGTTAACAATCAAGGCAAATCAAAAGGTCAAAGGCACATGTCCAATAACCTCGAAAAAATACTGCAGTCCTTTCGGGACAAACTCTCTCCAAGTTTCATCTGAACATTATAAAAAGGAAAAACTAGATGTTATATAAAGGTACGAAACTCACTTTTTCCCTGGTTATTTACCAGTAAGTATATTCCATATAATAGTGAATATCAAGTTAAAAAAAACCAGTCTAGATTTCAGATTCGGGAAACACAACATTTCAGGAAATTTGGAATACATTGATGTCTGGCTAACAATACGGCGGAAGTCCAGTATTCGAGCCACATTATATGGGCCTTACTCACGAGTTGGCCATTTCGTTCGAATTCCCTGAATGTGTTTCATTAATTGTTAACTATTGAATGGTATGGCGCCAGACTATTTATGCAGGCACAATGCAGCCTTATTTTACTGTCATTTTTTTTTTTTTAAATACGGCTTAAGGAATGTTTAATTACAAATTTTAAATTATTCATTGAAGCAGACTGGAATTTATTATAAATTAACTTACTTTCATTTCTCTTCGCAAGTTCCAAAAATTTAAGATTGTACCTAACTTTCAATTCAATATGGCCGACTCGTGAATAAGGCCCATACTGTGGTGATGAGGACGACGAAGACGACAGCATGAACAATGCTGAGGATGAAGAAGTTGCAACAGCAAGCCAGAATCAGATGCATTTAAAATCACATCTGATCGGTCTCCTAATCATGCACACACAGGTGCGGCATTTACCACTGCCCTGCTGTATTTCATTTACGGCCAGCTGCTGAAAGGTCCAGAGAGTTCGCATTGCTAGTCCCATTCTTGATGCAATAACCGCCAGGAATTATCACACTTTCCTGGGCAGACCTTTAAGTTGAGGATTCAGAGTCGACCCAAGTCCGTTACATCGAAAAAAAAGGGAAAAGAAAAGAGAAACATAAGCAGTACTTCTCTCTACTAAAATGTGGAGGGAAATAGTTTCAAGTGTAGGCCTGCATATCAATTAATCAATTATTTAGATGAACCTGCAATTAATCCAAGCCAGAGAGAGGTATATCTGCGTGGCAAGCATCTGAGAATGTAAAATAAATTCAGCAACAATATTTCGTATATGCTAACTGCTTCTGTTACCATGTCATCGAGGACGATCGATAAACTCAAGACAACATTTTTTATCGAATAAGAGA
This sequence comes from Patiria miniata, assembly GCF_015706575.1. Lineage (NCBI taxonomy): Eukaryota > Metazoa > Echinodermata > Asteroidea > Valvatida > Asterinidae > Patiria > Patiria miniata. The sequence continues at coordinate 19,568,456 of NW_024037074.1, forward strand.
AAGCCAGTGGGACTTTATTTCTACATCTGTTCAAACATTCTACCTGCCTCGTTTTCATTCCGGCGCACGCGCATCTTCCACCAATCAGAGAGCCGAATGTGTCACGGATTTCAATTATCAGCTTGGGCGGATCTGACGGGCTAGGTTTCACGGGAGAACGCGTCGCGAGGATCGGTAGAAATGACAGGACGGTGATAGTCGACGCAGAAACAGGTGTTCTGCTGGTACAGTAGTACACAACCGCTGCTTCTGTGCATGCATTGTGAGCGGAGATCCTACATCAACGAGAAAATCAAAATATCGGTCAGTGATGTTCAGGGAGTAAATGTGAAACCTAAATTCACGCTCAACGTGTTGTCGCACAAGAAATCGTATCCCACACGACGTAGAAACCGTGTTGTTGGAACTTCGACTTTATTTTTTGCGGCCACAATTTTGACTAGTTATACTCTCGCCGATTTCGACAAAGACCCGAGTTATGAATGCGACAGCTCTGAAACGAGCAGGCACGATTCTCGCGATATTTGAACGAGAGAGTTCCGAACACTCAGCCTGTGAACAGACAAACTTGTGGACCTCAAAGAGTCGGTTGCAGACAAGTTGTCTGAAATTCCTTTAGAAAGCAAGCTCAAAATCCTGAATTGTCATCAGTTTATCATCACCGACTTCAAAGGAGACTCGAGATCGACACGACTGTGCCGAAATCACTTGCTATCGAAATCGCTTGCTTCTAAATATCGCGGGTAATTCTAGCTTAGCAGTTAAGTTACCAAGCATTTGGATTCGAAGGAAACCATGATCAGCGACACCAACCTCATCGAGACGGTATCTGAGGAAGCGGAGCTCCTTCAGACTGAGAACAACACCGAACAGCGGGAGAACCAAGACGTCTCGGACAACCTGACCAGCACTACCAACAACCGGCCCAACCAGGGGAAGAATGTGGGCAATCCACCGGCACCCAGACGGCGCGTCATCGGTGACCGGCCTCGGCTGGTTGACCGTACCGTCAGCGAAGGCCAACTCCTGGTGCCTAAGAAGAACCTGCGACAGCAAGACTCCGAGGAAGATCACCCAGACTTCTATGAATTCCGCGCTAAAGGTATTTGGACTATTTGTTTTGTATCTCGACCTGTCCAACGTCATAGCAGAAATCTTTACACAATTCATAAATAATTGTATACTTTTAATCAGCTAACATTTGTGTGTAGTATTAAAACCAGTCTTAAAATCTGCTATCAGCATCTCGAGCATGCATGTCAGCTTCAAAATGTAAACCTCAAAATGAGGCTCCACATCAGAAAGGAATGCACATCACAGGTACATTAAATAAAAACAACCAAAGAATTTGACATGTACTTATTTTGCATCATACTCCTTTTAATTTTAGATTGACAATTTTGTTCGCAATACGTATATCTACAGCAATGTAATAATATATTTCCGAGACAAAATGTTACCAACCACTATTTCCTATACTCTAAAGTTATGTTAAAAATACACATGTTACTCTGACCCTGTTTCGTGCTAAATCTTTGTAAAACGGAATCCGCTCCTCTATGCTAATTCGGTTGGTATAGCTATAATCCTATATCTGAACAGTTGGACGGGAGAGGGTGATGTTTTACTAACAGAACAATTCGTCTCCAAAACTCTAAGGGGAGGGGTGGGGTGACATGTCACCCCTTTTTCACTTAGGCGTGCTTCGCAAGGCCATACAGTTTCAAACGACCCATTTGCAGCTTGAATGAGCCCATCAAATCTAGTCACTGATAGACAACTTTCTGAGGTAATTCAATAAGTACAAACTCCATTCATACAGTGTCTTGGCATCAAAATCTTATAAAGTTGCATTTTTCGACTTTCTATTTTCCCGCCATTTTGCTTTCCCGACCCCCTTTTGTTTTGCTACAGACAACGTAATGAAAACTTATTGGTTGCAACAGACCTTCATGAGTTGGTGGGCCTTGCGAAGCACGCCATTCGCTGCAGGTAGGAACCTTATCAGAGTGGCTGATAATCCCCCCCCCAAAAAAAAAAAAAAAAAGAGAAAAAAAAGAAAAAAAAGATAAAAATAAATAAATAAATAATTAATTATAATAATAATAAAAAGTTAATAATTCAAAAAAAATATCTAAGTAAAATTACTCCAAAATTGAATTAAAATTTCACTCAAATTTGTAGAAATTCAAGAACCGCACCAGAAAAACCAGACAGCAGAAACAGGTATAACATGCTAATAAAAAAATCTAAAAAACATGTCTCCATTGAAGTAATGAATCGCATGAATGACTTTGAAATAATTTAACGATTTTTTTTTTCAATCTAATAGCAAAGAGACAATAGTTTAACACCCATGCTTATTTCATCTGCAACGTTTGAGTGCAATCGGACAAATCAAGGGGTTATATAATAATAATAAAAAGTTAATACTTAAAAAAAAATATCTAAGTAAAATTACTCCAAAATTGAAGTAAAATTTCACTCAAATTTGTAGAAATTCAAGAACCGCACCAGAAAAACCAGACAGCAGAAACAGGTATAACATGCTTATAAAAAAATCTAAAAAAATAGTCTCCATTGAAGTAATGAATCGCATGAATGACTTTGAAATAATTTAACGATTTTTTCCCAATCTAACAGCAAAGAGACAATAGTTTAACACCCATGCTTATTTCATCTGCAACGTTTGAGTGCAATCGGACAAATCAAGGGGTTATATCTCATTAGTAATCGATAATTTACGTAAGGGGCTTTGAACGAGCACCTCTTTTTTGTGCACTCTGAATTAATAAATCTTAATCTCTTGCTACAATGTGTTCGAATACTTCATATTTTTGCAAGCACACTACCTCCACATTAAAAAATGGTGTTTAAACGTGCGCAATACATCAGACGAAATCCCTCCCGAAAAACAAACAAACAGATTTCGGTCTTTTCCCGTTTGGGTTAAAGCCCTTCAGGTTGGTCTAATGTGTTGGAACAACAATATTCATAAAGAGTTAGACAATATGGATACGCTTAAATAATGAAAGGTTTGCGGAAACACCATGTGCGAATAATTTCTCAACTAAGAGAATGGTTCTGAAAAGAACCAGAGGTATACGCTTAATAAAGTTATTCATTTAGCGTGGACATTGTTTGAACTCAGAATTAGATTTATCAAAACATTTTTCAAATAGTCGGCAATATATTTCCACAAACTGCAAGTAGCAGCTGCACATACTGTGTCCAACCCGTTTATGCTTCCTGTAGTAATAAAGCAAGTACACAATGATTACACAAATAACCTCTGGGTATAAAGATCCTCTTCTAAAAACCTTTGAAATTTGGCGCGTTTTTATTTCCTCTTTGAGGTGATTCCAAGGAAAATGGAGCAGACAGAGAATCAGTGAAATTACTGCCTCAGGTTATCATTCCGCAGACAAGAAAGTACGCGGTGATATTTGTCTAAACCTGCTCGTATTTACCCTCGAAATCATGTCAGGGGTATCCCTACACTGTTGCCCCCGGTACTAGTCCCCGCTATCCGACACCCTCTATGACCAGTCCGTTATAATTCGATTCTCCACCATCAATCTCTGCCTGTATTTGTACAACTGTGGTCGTCCCCCCGCGCGCCCCGCCACTAATTCGTATCGATTCGGCCTTATGAAAATGTTTTGCGGGATTTAATGAAGAGCGCTAGGCGCGCGAGGCGGGTTCCAGATGGCCGTTTACGATGGGCGAAATCTCCCGTCTGACTGAATTGGTCACTGCGCTGCAGCTATAGGCTACTGTAGGCCTACTGGTTCTCATTTTGTATTCGAAGAAATGCTAGTTTTCATTCCAGGACACGAATGGACAATGGCACCGGTTCAAATAACAAGACTCAATTGGAAACAGTAACTGGTCATGATCTCCGGAAACAATCACAATCCACCGAAAGCTCCAGGTTCTATAGTTTCCGTGAACTTGATTTCCACTATAGCCCTAAATCATTAATTCCTTTAAAATGTAGAATTATGTCACGAAAACCTTCCACAGACGTAGACCTAATCTAAAAATACACAAAACAAAACTACTCAAATTTTTCTTTAACAGAATTATCAACTGAAACCATATGTACAAAAACTACCAAAACAGCAGACGAAAGCTCTTATGAAAACAAAATCCTCCCACAAACCGAAGGAGCCGATAGTACGACAATGGCGGTAAAATGTCCTCCAGCATCTGTGCTCTTTACCATAGTCACCGATGATGGAGTACACGTAGTTTATAGGTCCAAATCATTTCACTACGAAGTAGTTATGTCTGTTATAGGTAAATGCATCTCTAATGCCGCATCGAATCAAGTGGTCAGTAATATTCGTCCAGGAAGGAAGGTTTCAGGCATTATTTACCGGCTTATTGGGTCTGGGAAAGCTCCATAAAAAAAGTGGTTTTCACAAAATATTTTTTTTGTCGTGATGCCGACTTTCATTTTGCAATGCATGCACATCTCTTGAAAAACAGGTGGCTTGAGCTGTGTTAAAATTTGGGCAAAACAAATTTAAGAACCATGCTCAGGTGCTTGTTTTGCCTGTCGATTGCCTGTGATTCAATAGCAAAATTATCATGTATCTTGACATATTTCTTCCCAGATCTTCTTCCCTGCAAAGGGGGCGCTGGCCTGACCACCAAGTTCCTGAAGGAGGTTCTAGAAGTCATCCTGGAGTACGTACAGGGAACCTTTGATCGTTCCAGTAAGATCCTGGAGTTTCATCACCCCAACGAGCTGAGAGAGCGACTGCATCTGGAGATCCCTGACAAGGCTGAGAACCTAGACCAGATACTGCAGGATTGTCAGAACACGCTCAAGTACTGTGTTCACACAGGTAAATGAATATGATATTCTAATTCTATAGAGAGCCTTCACACTGGTATTAAATGAAGACCCGAGCTTGATTTTCTTGATGACTAAAGGGCGTATGCACACCGGTAAATGAATATCCAAGCTTGATATTCTTATTCAAAATTCACACCGGTAAATGAATACTCATGCTTGATATTCTTAATCTAAATGCATTATGTGCGCGCATCCCAGTAAACTTTGACTCCTTCTATAGTATTGGGCACTCAATTCGGCACAAGACCTGAAATGGGCTTATGTTCGAAGTCTGGCTGCAGCAAAGCGGTGCAGTGTGGACGGTATAGACCAAAATTGGTCTGGGAAGGGAAGCTGTAAATTCAAGATGGTTCAGAGCCTAAAATTAGGCCTACCTGAGTCCATCAATGACGCACAAAATCTAATGGCTACCAACTTATTGTTTTTAGGGGGTGGGGGTGGAGTATGTTGCGCCCTCAAGTAGCAATGCTAACCTCGGAATTTCACGCCTTGCACCTTTCCGTTTTTCAGCGTTGGCGTAAAAAAATATCTGCGCTAACTCCGTAAGCGCTGAGCCCATATTTTTGGGATGTATGCATGCGCAAAAGTAATCTTTCCTTGGTAATTTGTAAAATATTCTTACTGTCAGCGCGTAAGCTTCCGCCCTTTTTAGCACAGATGACTTGCCTTCGAGATAAGCAAGCCTATGTTAAAAGTGCCGGCTCCGTGTGCATTTATAGAAAAACGCATCTGAATGGGCGCACCCTTTCGCCGGCGTCCATAAACGACAAAGATGTTTTGCAGAGAAACGCGCTGCATCTTTATTATTCTCGAAATCAGATTGTACTTGAAATAACTAAGATCGTTTTATAAAAAGGTAGAAAATATGAGTCAAGTGCCAGCTGCGGATCTCGAGACATTGGCGGAATTCATTGTAATTTGGAAGTTCGTTATGTTCATTCCCTTTACGCAGGTCATCCGCGCTATTTCAATCAATTATCGACGGGTCTGGATGTGATATCAATGGCAGGAGAGTGGCTTACTGCCGCTGCTAATACTAATATGTAAGTTGATTAAAATCCTTTGAATTATTTTTAATATAGCATATTAAAAACTGTTCTCTGTTGGTACATGCATATTCTTCAATAAAAATAAAGATTGGCCTTTCCCCACTAAAATTTGAAGGGGAAGGTGGTACACAGACTACAATTATTCAAAAATTCGCCAAATCGTATAAATTTTTTCAATAATTGTCTTGTTTCTTCAAATTGTCTTTGCCAACTCTTTACCCATCCACAATAAAATATCACCTTTCCCAGCTTGCACTGGTTACATTGACTATAAAAAGGGGGCAATTAGCAGATAAGTTGTAGGCCTATTATCGTACGAAGAAAATCCTACTTTCCTAAGATGGGGTTCCCGGAGTAAAATCGCTGAAGCCCGTTATCTTCATTGAAATTTCGGGTGTTGCATCATCATTTCATGTGAATTCTGCACCTCAAAAATTGTTTTTTTACTGTACTTACTAATCCCGATTTTAAGAGATGCAGGTTCCATTCAAATAACTTATTGTAATTATAGCTCAACTGAGCTGTGGAATCTGGCCGGATGGTCTCTTTTTTTTGGCAGGTTTACCTACGAGATAGCTCCGGTGTTCACGCTGATGGAGCGAGCCATTCTCAAGAAGATGCGGGAGATAATCGGCTATAAAGACGGCGACGGCATCTTTGCTCCCGGTAAGACGAGCAGGGTTGGATCCAGTTTTGGATTAAGAGGGGGTTTAGCTGCCAAGAGGGGCTTAAAGCATGCCTTTGCAGTGTGTTTCTGCATGATTTTACTATTTTTTGCGGCCCAAGGGGCGGGGGGGGGTTAACCACCGTATATCCACCACTGGACGAGTATGCATGAGCTTCAAAACTCCGCCTTTCTAGATCACAAAATGGAAAAAGGGAGCTAGGGAATTATTAGTTTGAATCGATAGGCGGCAGCAGATTAGCCAGGCGTTGTTGATTTTATTAATCACGTGTTTCTGAGCATGCGCATAAACGTTTGAGACCGGTAGCAATGCATTTACACTTGTACTTCTGCATTTGAAAACAGACTTCACAAATAATAACTAAGAAATGAGTTCGCAAGTGTGTATAAATAAGACAAGGTTTCTCCTGAGTGCCCCTAAGAGTTTAATTTGTGTTACGTCATTTTAAGTCAATGATAAGACGAACTTTCGGCAAAATATTTTGTTTCCCGACTTTCTAAGACCGCGTCGCAGTGTAAATGGCCAGAAACACAAAATCCTGGTTACGTTATTTTCACACCACGTTGGAAGGGTGCTAACGCGTTCTGAAGTTTTAAAAACAAGATTTACCGATTTATGTGCATTTGTGCATAATTCATGCATTCTCTAAAATGTCGCACATGTCCAGTTGACCACAGGATACGGTGGCATGGTGGGTATACAAGCGAACATCTAAAATTGCCAGTGGTTGTTTCATTATCATAGGTGGCGCTATTTCTAATCTGTACGCCGTGATGTGTGCCAGGCATAAATACGTGCCATCGTGTAAACGCAGAGGACTCAGCGGTGCGCCAAATCTAGTTCTCTTCACTTCAGAACATGTAAGTAAAGTTAAATGGAATAACTGATTTTATACTTTTACAAAGTGAAATGAATCAGCTAGACCGCAGACAAGAAGGATGATAGGTGAATTTAATACCTCTCGTTTTAATACTTGTTTTGTAAATCTTTCTTTAGGGAAGTTTTTTACTAAAAGGTAGCATGGGTATTTTGGACCGGCAAGCTTGGTGGTCGAGTGGTAAGACGTCTGCACCAGAAAGCAGGAGGTCGTGGGTTTGAGTCCCACCCGAGTGATAGTTTCTCAGTTTCACTATCGGGGGTAACACACTGAGTATACAGTGTTTATGCTTTGATGAATTTAGAACCAAATGTTTAACATGGCTTTGGTCACAAGAAATCCACATGTCTTTCACTCATGCATGGATAAAAGGCTGAAATCCCCCGTTCTGTTTACAACTGACGCGGCAGCTATTCTTTGCCTAGCGTATTATAGTTACGAGCCGAAGCTGCAGTTTTAAAGGGAATGTACATGTACATCATTGGTTTTTGCTGTAATTTTCAGAAATGAACTATATGAGGGGTTAGTTCAATAGATCAAATATTGTTACACAAACATGTTTGAAGTTTTGTGTTAGAAAATGCTGGAAAAACCAAGAAAAACAAAAATGTTCAAGAAGTCTGGTTCCCTGACTCCACTAAAGATGAAATGGATCAATTTATAGATGCCGGAATATTGTAAGGTATGGGAACCAGTCTAGCTGGCCTGCACCCGTTCATGAACATGTAACCAATAGCAAACAAAATTTGGACTGAAAACATGGTAAATTTGGAGCAACAGTTGAAAAATAGAAAAATAGCCCCTTTAAAACGTTGCTTTTTGAGTGTGACTGCAAAGCATGGACTATGGACGACCCTGTGTACGTCAAGGCTGTGCAACCAGCTCTGCGAGAGGCTATATTTAACCACACAATAGTGGAAGGCGGAGCCGAGAGAGTTATAGTCTTGATTCATGTCCAAGTTCAAGTGTGATTATTGACATCATTACAATGACTGTTTTAAAACAAAAGGAAATATACTACACAGCAGAATAAATAGTATGGGGGTTGAACGGTAAGCGGAAGCTTGCACTGGGTCTTTACCACCTTTCATAATTAAATACATGTACTAGCTGAATTAACACTTTTTAAATCACCAAATCACAAACTAATAAGTTACATTTAACTACAACGAGAATCAACAAGTCCCCACCGTAATAGCTTTCAATGAAGTTAAATCGGATCATTGGTAACAACAGTATGGAAACATAATTCATTTGGCTTTGATCTCTTTTCACGAGATCGCTATTCCGTCCCGAGTTCTACGCAGTAGACCTTGACAAAAGACTAGATCAGCAAATAATGGTTGTTTACTATTCATGTATTCACTTTGACCCGCACAAGCGTCATATTTTGCTGGCAATTTTGCTGGCAACATTTCTCGATATAATACTTCATTTTTTACTCGGTTTGGCGATTCTTGGAGTGACTGCTCAGTAGTAGTTCTCATTCTTCGACACAGATTTATTGTAGGTCCTACACCCATTAAAAATATATGATAAAAGCCAACAATTCGAGTCCATTTCTAACATCTAACAACATAGTTCCGGCCACAACGTGATAGGAAAACCTGAAAATTTAGACAACATAAAAGACAACTTTTTTCCTTATAATTTAAGCTGAGGGCTATCGTTACAGATCCCCTAACGGACAGTTGCTTCTCGAACCAACACGCAAAACGTCAGCACAGACTGTCTGCTGATGTGTGGGTTCGAGGGGCCAGGGGGCGGTGTAACGGTGGAACTCAGTTTTGTCTCAAAACTCGCCAGGTTTTTTTTCGGATGAAATTATCATTTTATTATTGTTTTTCTCCATGCCTTAGATCTTCCTAAAATAAACATTTAACATGCTGCCAGACTTCCTTTTGTGTGTGTGTACGACTATCATTGGAAACATCACTATAAAAAGCGTGTTTGAAGTACAGGGGATTGGGAAAACAATTTCCACTACTTGTTTACCAGGGCGATGACCTATTAGTTTGCGGACGCTTTGGGGAATATTTTTCCCATCTGTTTTTGAATGAGAGAGAAAAATGGAATGTTAAACATGTATTAAAAAGAACATCTACTATGTCAAAGTTACATAAAAAATAACCATTAATTCCTGGGTGATTTTGTTTTAAACACATAACACACAGAGTCACTTTTCGCTGAGAAGAGCAGCTGCAATCCTTGGCATTGGAACCGACAATGTCGTCTACATCGACACAGACAAAAGGTAATTATCTACAATTTCATTGAAGTCTGAGTACCAAAAAAGGGCGCTAAACAGTTTCTTGGTTAACTGAGGAAGATTCTTTTTTGGGGGTGGGGGGTGGGGGAAGGAGGAGGTGGACTCGTAGTCTTGTACATTGATGATTGCAATGGAATGTTAAATACACAGTGGGAAAAGATTGTCGAACGGTGTGCTTCAAATAACAAACGGGATTCCAATTCAAAATGTAGCTAGCTTCACAATGAAATCACGGACTCAATCTATTTTTCTGCAAACAAAGATGACACGATTAACGAATCGGGGATCTCCCAATTATATCCACGTTCACATTTTGTCAAATATAGAGGCAAGATGAGCCTAGAAGATTTAGAGAACAAGATACAGCAAGCAATTGCAAGGGTGAGTATGAAACTATCAGAAAAAAATAAGAGAAAATGTCGAAAAGGATATTTTTAGTTATTTATCTCGGGTTAGTTTTTGGTTCAAAACGTCGTGTCAAATGTATCCAAAAATTGTTGCGTAACGCTTAAATTCAAAAGAAAACATTGTATTGGTTTGCATTACAGGAAAACGAGGATCAAAACTTCTTATTTTAAAAAAGACGTGCTTTCTCAAGTTTCATAATCTCATCTTTACCTTTGGAAGATGGAGGCAAAACAGGAGGTTTTTGTTAAAAGAAAACCAAAAACGATTTCATTTTCGAGTGTTAATTTTCAATACGTTCATATCTTTGAATTTTGAGTGTACTATCTGCTTTTTGTTTTAGGGCGATAAACCATTTTTCGTCAACGCGACTGCAGGTACTACTGTACTAGGTGCATTCGATCCGCTCAACGCCGTGGCCGATATATGCGAGAAATACGACTTGTGGATGCATGTCGATGTGAGTATATGGCGCCCTCTCTCAAATGCGGACTGCCAAAACAATAATTAAGTCCCAGGACACTAGTTGCAGTTTGGTTCATATCGAAAACGAACGTCACAAAATGCTAGGATCTATCAATGCATGCATCGTCAATTTTAACTGATTGTTTTCTTACGGTTTTGCACCCTTGAAATGCTGTTGCGTGAGGCTTATGGAAAGCGCCCTCAGTTTTCTCGCAAAACCAAAAAACCAAACTGGAAGCAATACCACCAACTTTTTGTCATCGATTGTACAATGTACAATCGATGACAAAAAGTTGGTGGTATTGCTTCCAGTTTGGTTTTTTGGTTATGCGAGAAAATTGGGGGCGCTTTCCATAATTTAAAATCTTGGTCGAAACAATGATCTACCACGTACATGCACTGATATCCGCCAGATGGCAAACGGCATTCGTAATATCTTACTGAGTATTAATATGCCCAAACCAGCGGCGTGAGTATGGTTAAAATTTTAAGGGGCACCTATAGGGGTGCACAATTTATCAAGGGGGGGGGCACTGAAGGCAAAACGTTTTGTTAATTCTGTTCGGTTCAAGATTTAAAATAGGGGGGGGGGGCACCCGGGAGGCACGGACATCCGCTGGGGGCACGTGCCCCCTTTCCCGTGGTCTCCCCCGTAGTTACGCCACTTGCCAAACCCCGCATCAAAAACAGAATCAACATTTTGTTGTTTGCAGGGAGCGTGGGGTGGAGGTGTCCTCATGTCCAGGAAGCACAGACATAAACTGGACGGCATCCATAGGTGAGGCAACGCAGGTGGGATCGAGATTGAAAATATGGCATAAAAAAACCGAAGTGCGAAATACTTATAGTCATCCTTGGATTCTCTTTAACTCTGACGGGAACGAGTGCACAAAATGGGGGTAGGACTCATCTGACTGGTAATTTTCTGCCAAGGGGATGCTCCACTCAAATCTTGGTATTGTTCTTGCCTTCACCATGATGTAATGTTGTCTGAAACAATTCTAAAAATCCTCTTGAATCAAAGATCATGTATATACCAAATTTATTTTTCTGTTTTTTTTGTCTACTTCTTACAGGGCCGATTCCGTGACGTGGAATCCTCACAAACTCATGGGTGTGTTGCTCCAATGCTCGGCTATTCTGATCAAGGAGGACGTAAGAAATAGAAGAAGGTTATATTGTTTAAAGCCCAAATGATGAGTAAGATAGAACCGTTGTAGTAGAGGTGTTGTTTGTATGTTTAAGTAATCTCTGATCAGCTAAGAAAATCGCAGAGAATTGTGGGAGTAATGAGCAGCCAAACGCTGTCGTAAATAGAATAGTACACGCCACGAAAACAGGTTTTTTTTTATAATGATGAGGTGTTTACTTTTTTATTACGCAGAAATGAACAAAACTTGAGCTATACACAAACAAGGTAGCCTACCCTTTGATGTACAGTAATTTTAAGTCTTTCTTTCTTTCTTTTCCTTTTAGGGAATTTTAGAGGACTGCAACTCGATGAGGGCGCCCTACTTGTTCCAGCAGGACAAGCATTACGATGTATCCTACGACACGGGTGATAAGACCATGCAGTGCGGCAGGCACGTGGACGTGTTCAAATTCTGGCTCATGTGGCGGGCCAAGGTAAACGGCAGCCATTAATTATTGCACGTTACCTTGACATTTTTATGGTCGATTGAGGGCACTGTACCGATGTTATTTTTGGGTTTTTTTCGTTCAAAATATGGACTACTCACAGCAATTATGTCGGACTTTTTTCACTCCAGACAACACAATGTAGCCTCGCCTCGTGTTCGGACCATCCCTCTGGTTTAAAAAAACGCCACATCCTATTTTTACGAAGTGTTTAAATACAGAAAACAAGAATTTTTTTTTTTGAAAGGTAGGCCTAATCAGTTAATAAAATTTAACAGCCTGTGCAAACTCGCCATTCCAAATCGTAACGAACTCCTTTTACCTTCTTCTCCCTCAGTTCACATAATCCATTTTATATCGATCTGTTCTTCTTCCAGGGAACACGAGGCTTCGAGAATCACGTCAATAAACTCTTCGAGCTAGCCGGGTAAGTAAGCTATACAGTTCATTGTTAGTACAATATTATTGCACGAATAAACACTTATATGTACCCGAAAATGATCGGGAAGTGTGTCTTAAAAAACCATATACATCTCTTCGATGCAAAATTCAATTACACGTACCCGTTACAGCTCGTCGCCCATGGCTGTATAAACGTGTAAGTTGCTTCAACGACTAACGGTATTTCTATCGTTTTTGCTTTCTCGTTTGCATAATTTCGTTTAATTTCCGGAGCCAGGAAAGTATATAACTTTTAACGGAAAGTATAACTAATAACTACAAACAACAAAGGCGCCGAAGAACTAGTGGCTTTAAATTACACACACAATCGAAGATGTAAAACAAGGGCTGTAATTGCATCTGCCCTCAAACCACGACGATCGTTTGGAGGGGACTGTGGCATAAAAATAGCTACATTCGTACTTTCCAATGTTTACTCTGTCAAAAGGGCGACATGGAATGTATTTGCAGCTGCCTGACCCATTAAGCAGCCAGGGTTTTGTTTGCCAGTTGCATGCAAAATAGAATGTTCGTCCCGTTTAGCCCATTTTCACTGTCCCAATTTTGCTTCTATCAGCGTCCCGATTTTGTTTCTGCCACTCTGCACCCCCGCTGGCTGCGTCATTGGGCCCTGACTTGGTCAGTTTTCGCATCAAAAGTGGGTTGGTGAAAGTCACTGATTTCGTTCTCTTTCTCCAATCATAGATATCTGCTGGAAAAACTGAAGTCGAGGGAAGGCTTCAAGCTGGTGCATGAGAAGGTGATTGGATATGGCTGCAATTGATTCTCTGTCCATGGTGTGGCCAGATAGTGATGGATTTTTTTCTTGGGAGGGGGTGTTAAGCTTACAAGATATGGCCCTGATTTTTCCCCATTTTATTTCATGAGGCAGAGGAAGATAAGAGGGGCTGAACCCAATGTCAGTCCACTTGTTACACCAAGGGTCCTTTCCTTAACCGCACGATCGTCGACCTTGTGTATTTAACTCTCTGTAGCTAGCTTTGAAGTTAAGGAAAGGAGTATAGAACCTGCGGACAGGACAGGGGTAATGAGTGGAGCACATTGATTGATCGAAATTGATTAATTTATTCAAATGTCATTGATGATAAAGATTATTATTATTTTTTTTTGAAATTCTTCATCAAGTGTCATGCTGAATTGTCATATAAGTTCACCACCACTGTTAGTTTGGTACGAAGTCTCTTTTGAGGAATTTGGTACTTTGCGTCGTGTAAGGCACAATCACTCTCATTGGCTGATTCCCCGTCTCGTTTGTGTTTTCAGCCTGAACACACTAATGTGTGCTACTGGTATATACCGCCCAGTCTAAGGGCCATGGAGGAAGGAACGGAGAAACAGCTTCTACTTCACAAGGTATAGACAAACAGAGGGACGGACAAACATATGAAATAAAGACATTTACTAGATGGACGGCTGAGATTGAGAGCACATGTACAGGGGTGTCTAAAAAATCCCGAACCCTCAAAGCGTCCTTTAATTAACAACGCAGTCTCCCTGGTATTACATACATTCCGAGGACAGTTACGTAGAGAGAGAATAACATATTATTTGATGTCCTCGAACGTCCATCTTTCGTTGAAAACGGTCCTCGAAGTTAAGTCTGTGTGTGCGTGCACTACATCCACTCGGAGGACAGACAGACAAAAGGAGAACAATAGATTCTTTGCTGTCCTCAACGTCCATCTTTCGTTAAAAACGGTCCTCGATTGTCCTTTTGTGTGCTTCATTATGGGAAAGTGTTACAGGGATATAATTGTAAAATATGTGTCCTTCCAAGAACCTTAACTTTTGCGAGGTACATCAGCCACTAAAGAGCCCTTGCCTGCAATCGATCGTCACGTTATCGTCAGATGACTTTTGCAACTGGCCACTAAATTAAATTAGTTAGTTAGCAATTGGAGCCTTAAAGAATTAAGCTTTTTAAGTAATAGGAAACAAATGACAGAATGCTGAAACAAATCGAACGTGTTCAAATGTGCGGCTGGCAAAGTGCCTTAGACCAGAGCTCACCGTTAAAATGAATTTTCCACTTAAGTGGACTGACCTAGATATTTTATCCTCCAGACAAAAGCTCTCACCCCTCGCTAATGCATGTACCCAATGTCACGATATCCAAGGGTTTCCTTCAGCGGATGAACATCGCAAATGCCGCGTCCGTTTCCCAAAATGGAGCCTCTGCAAACACTAGTGCCAACCTGCAGTGATCAATGGTGTTTGTCTGAGGTCGGTCAGCTCCGGGATCGCTTAGCCAGCGGGCGAGCCGAACTCAATATACCATCGGTCCTTTAGGGAATATTTACCCTCGAAAGAAACCGGGAATTGCCGCTGACTATACGCGACTTTGGTAATTTATAGCAGAGGATCTTTTGTTTTTACATATTGCAATCAAACGACAACCTGATGTCAGACGTGGCGAAGAGGTTATTAGCAGCCAAAAAAAAAAAAAAAGGACCGAACAATTTGAGAATAATCTGACTTAAAAGGAAAAAACGTTATCAAGTCATGTGAAATCTGTCCGCTTAAAAGAATTTGAAAATGCTTAAAAAAATTAAGACAATTTGCTTGAAATTGTTTTTCCTCCCAAGTTTAAAACGTTTCAGCCCGACTGAGATGAGAAATAAAATATTGCATAGTACAAAAATTGGAGCACGTTCTTTCCAAATTAAGAACGGACGACTTGAAATAACAGCCTTACTAGTACTTGGCGTGTTTTGTCACGTCACTGAAATGTTCGTTTCTTTCCAATTGAAAGCCAGGAGACATCCGCACGAGTGCTTTGTTTATTTATTCAGCCCCCATATTGGCACCGTGGGTTTTTTGATTCCCTGGCTCGATCTTATTTTGTGATGGAGGTTATGATTCCCGGTTCACTGTAAGTTGGTCAAGGTGTTGCGTCTGAGAAATCAACAAGCTAGCGAACTATTGCACATTATTCATTATTTATACACGATTCTCAATCTAATCCTTTTTATTCCTTTTCGTGAGCTCCGTGTGCTACCAAATCTGAGCGATTTTGAAATGAAACACCGTGAGATCAACAAGTTAAATGTCTGTGTCCATATCGCTAGAACAGTAACATTGAAATAAAACTAGCACCATTTTGTAGGCTTCAAATAGTCGCCAGTTTGGTATACTTTCGACACCCCATTTGGAAGCTCACAAGATACTTTCGACACCCAATTTGGTAGTTCACAAGCTACCTCTTACTAGGTAGTTGCTTGGCAGTCGACAGGTTTCTACCTGATAACATTAGCACTACATTGTATTTTGGTTGGCATGGAATTATTGCCACTTTGGCATACTTTCGACACCCCATTCAGTAGCTCATAATTCAGCTATCTCTTGCGCAGGTATAGTTGCTAGGCAGTCGACAAGTTTCCACCTGATCAATGATTGATGAATTAATTACCACTTACCGAGCACTTCCTCCTCCTTTCATCCCCCGTGTACCGACAGGTCGCACCGGCCATCAAAGCCCGCATGATGGCCACTGGTACACTGATGGTCGGTTACCAGCCACTGGGAGACAAAGTCAACTTCTTCCGGATGGTCTTCTCTAACCCGGCAGCCACCAAAGCGGATGTGGACTTCTTGCTGGACGAAACAGAGAGGCTGGGCCGCGACCTGTGATTGATGAGGAGATTGTATATGATGGTAGTGATGCGTGGGATGGGAGAAAGGGGGGGGGGGGGTCATGGAAGAAGCAGATAGGGCTAAAATTAGAAGCGTAAAATTGGAAAAGAAATTGTAAGCTCACGAACGTCGAACAGCAATAAAACTTTATTACTGCACACGGACCAATTGGCTCTGCAACCTTCGAAATACATAAATAAATTACAAGTTAAATGTAGGTCACTTTTAGAGATATGTGTGAAGATGCGCTGTGTAGCTTAACGACGGCGTAGCAGGCGGGTTCCTGATCTTGTTATCATATACAAGAGTTTGAAAGGAAGAAGGAACCAGACATTAATGATAGCACTCGCTGGTTCGCGTGCGCTTTTATCATCCATTTACGTTGAACTGCGTATCAGCGACTTTTGGAAGGAGTTTCAAAGACGACCAATTTGATATTCAGTCAGCGTCAGATTAACAATATCAGGATCGAATATTCATAATCTGCTTCTGCCGATTTTCCTAGAATTTGCCAGAAATGTTGATCAGCTAAACATCTATAACATGACGTCATTTGGTTGCGCTGCAGTGTCCACAAGAGGGCGCTTTATATACAGATAATACTTTTCCGGATTAAACCTATTTTGGGCATAATTTGGTAATTTTTTTGAAATTCAAATGAATGCCTTCGTGTTAATTACAGGCATCATTAGGGTCAATATTCATCCGGTCAAACAATCTTTGGCACCGAAATTTACCGCTGGAGGGCGCTAAACCTATTTTGGGGAAAATTAGGCCTAAGCACAAGTGACAGTGTCATTCAGAGAATGTGACAATCGCTCAGACAATTTAGCGATTAATGTTTGTTGAAGCGAAAACAAATTGTAGCAAATCTAGGATATGTGTAACTGACAGATCATATAGTGGAGTGATATGATATAGAAAGTTTGTCTTTTTTTGAAGAGAAAAAAACAGGCTCTGTAATGGAATTTTGTGTAACAGTAACTCGAGTATTATTTATCGAAAAGTGTGGATCATGCAATACATAAGTTTATTTGACTAATTACGATAACATGCATTACCGATAGTATTTTGAGCATAATTATTATAAAATATAGAACTATATGAATATACGAATTTATTGAAGAAAATCATTGCACATAATTATAAAATGTATTGTAGAAAGTTTTTTTCTGTAGCTTTCTATTTATATAGTGTAAAATATACGCCTGAATTATGCGAATGTAATTTTTGTGTTTAAATGTTGTTCTTTTACTTATCAATTAAAATGATATAAATATTCAGATTGATTTGTAATACAATAGTTATAATTTTAAATTAATTATGGGCCGGTTCTGTTTGTGAAAAAGCTTAAGTAGAAATAAAAATTACGAGCTTTAACGACGCATGTAAATAATGTCTGGACTGCGATGGATTTGTTTGAACTGCTGGCTTGTCTAATGATAATGATTTAATTTATGAAGCAATGAATATTATTATATACATTGATCAATGAAGTCGTTTTCATTCATCGGTACAAATATGTATATTTCTGTAGTGAACTTAGTGAAGGGCCCTTTCTCTAAACTCCAACGTAAAACAAAAGTTACGCGGTTAAATATGTTAATCAAATGTATATGTAAGTGAGTATGGTTAACGGGTTTAACAGAAACGGGTTGCCCCCTTCCCCCCTCTTATCATCGAGTCCACTTACCCCCCCCCCCCCCCCATGGTGAAAACCCTAGCCACGCCGTTCTCAGTCTGGGATATGGAGGGTGCGAGCGCATTCGTGATCGTAGGTGGAGCTATTTCTATACGCAGTATGTGCGCCAGGCACAAAGACGTCCAATCGTGTAAACGCAGAGGACTGAGCGGTGCGCCAAATATAGTTCCCTTCACTTCAGAACATGGAAGTTAATATTAATTTACCCACATTGAGCCCCACCGAATGATCTGAATAAATCTCAATAATCCATGTTCAAACGATGACGTATTGGCCTACTTGGGATCATGACGAGGACTTTGCACTTGGCTGTGGGACCGAGAACCTGATTATGAATCATGCTACGTTATTATGAACTGATGAAATACGAAGTATAAAAAAAACAAGGATTACTATTCATATTATTCATGGCGAACTTTCACCTCGAGAATCACACAGGGACAATATTCCCGATGGAAATCCGTTTCGTAATAGAGAAAGCCATTGACCGAAAGACTGTTCATTCAACGTTGTGACTTCTTGACACAATTTATGCGGTGCTATAACTCATTAGAAATGCCGACAATTTAAGGCAACTCCTAACAAAAATAACACGATTCCTGTCAACACACCGTGATAAGAAGAACAGACGATTCGAGCAACATTAAAGGCTTTTTTCTTAATTATAATCATAATTAAGAAGCTTATCGACCAGGCAGTTATCACCCATATTCAGCTATACACAAAACGCCAGCGCTAACTGTCAGCTGACGTGTGGCTTTGAGAGGTTGGCTGGTGGGCTTTTTCATGTATTACACCCAAGGCGGAGGAGATGAAGATCATGTTTTTTTCCCCAGACAGAAAATTCACTTTCCGACCGAATCTAGGACATTTTTCTTTATCTCAATCGAATCGATCGATTAGCATATTTTAATCTTCTTAAGTATAACAGAGTCCCATTTCTGGCGTCTGCAACTCTCTGAAAAAGGACTTTCATTTTGCGCACAAAAATTAATGAGCCCGTCCTGCGAGAGCTGAATTATTGTCTGGCAGCAACTTATTCGCTTTTTGTGAAGAAATAGTTCAATAACTAAATAATGCAATATATAACTTTATTTGACTAATTACTTTAAAATGCATAACATATTTTTTAAACATAATTCGAACAATACAATAAAGAATCAAAAAGAGACCAAAAATTGAATTTAAGAAAACCATTGCACGTATAGAATTATTAATCATTATCTGGTAATGAAACCTAGGATTCCTAGATCCTCAAAAGCGCCCTAGGCACTGTAGCTGGCACTTCGTGCCGTCCTATTCCGCAACTCGTCCGTAGGGTCATGTCAACGAGCATTTCTCGAGCGGGAACCATTCCTCACCATCGGCGGGGCTGGCAGGGACTTTGGTCACAGGAACACTTCATTGCAGATAGGAAATGTCATTGAGAGGGATGCCAAGTTGTCGGTTTGGTAAAACAAATTTATCACTTATACTGATGGTTTCTTTTTATTTAATACCATTTTTCATCTGAAAAACAAACTGACTTGGGGTCAGTTGGTCTCCATTTAAGACATGGGTAAAGTAGTGATGGATCGTACACTGTAAATGGCAGGTGGGGAGATAGAAGCACAGAAGATGAATTGGTGGATACTCAAGCTCATAATTGAAGAAAAACGGGTATACAGCGGTTAAAGTTTACAGCGAAAAGTAGGTTACAGATAAACTCTTTACTAGAAAAAGATGTGAAGGGTGATTAAAAAGACAACAAAGGCACAATTTAATGAGCCCATGCAATGTAATTTGTTTAATGCTATCCTTGAAAATTCACCTCTGTGTCCCATTTAACCTTATTTGTAATCTTCATTTTGCCATTTTGAAGGGTATTTTGGTGCCTTTTTAATTTTTATGCAAATGCGAATTTCCATATTCATGAGCAAAACTGTGATGTCATTTTGGGCAGAAACCTCAATGTGACAGCTATTTCAGCGCAAACTTGCTACAATTTTGGATACTTTGCTGTCATAATGTTTCTTTTCTTTGGTGATTCGTTGTTTTGTCAGTACTTGGCAGTAAGCCAATGAGCAAACGTTTCTCACAAATAGTTTCATTGAGAACGTTTTGGTTTCACAATGAACAGAAAACCCCTACACTGATGAACAGTGTCTTCCTGAAATGACATCACAGCAACAGCACCCTCAGTTGTCCGGAAAAGCATGGAAATTGTTAAAATGTTAAAAAAGTGCACTTTTCAATAAAATTAACCTCAAAGGGATGCCAAATAGTTTTCACACATGTAAGAGGAGTAGAAAGGTGCAAAAAATGTGTTTCTAAGGAAAATTCATCGTATGGACTTTTATATTTAATATAAATACCTTCCAGTTTGAACTTAAGATGTGAGGCTGAATGTGTGGTTTGAGTTAACTTATCCAAACAGGCCTACGACTTTTCTTGCTCGAGCCAGACGTCTTGAATCCCTACGATCCAGTAAAATCCAATTGCATGAGTGAATATTGTGTGCATTCATTGTTACAGAATTAAGATATTAATAAGATGGAATTTGCGTCGGGGTGATGTAAATCAAATTAGGTTTTGCCCGTCACCGACGTATAAACACTGTATACTCAGTGTGTTACCTCCCGGGTGAAAGTTGGAAAGAATCACTCGGGTGGGATTCGAGCCCAAATTAAGATATATATGCCTCTAAAATGGCCGCTACGTATAAGGTCTATTTGTATTCTATGGGCTATGGGAATCTTCTTGGTATTTGGTTACACCCTTGTTCAAAACTAATGTTATAGGTTCTAATTAACAAGAATATGTTAATTACATGTTAATGTAATCTGTTAATTACATGTTAATGTAATCTGTTAATTACATGTGTGAGAGTTTGCGTCACTGTTGACGTCCAACGACAGGGCGAAACTTAATGACCTCTCTACTTCCAAGTCAATCACATCCAATCAATTAACATCAATTACTTAACCGCCATAATGATGCAAAAATACATCATTTAAATCTACTCGTGCGTCATCGAACGTGACGTAATAGGAAGGGTAACAAGTGGCAATATAAATGCGCATAGTTTTAAAAAGTTACCAATTGCATGAAGTTGTAATTGGGGGTATAGTACTTTGTTGTGACAGGCGTATTCTCGAATAAGTCAAGGAATGGTACATGGTTTCTAGTAAGAGTCTTCGAAGTTGAACATAATTTACGCAAGAAGTGGTAACTCAAATAGTTAACCGTACTCGCAGTCTGCATAAGCTTATACGTCTATTTGGAAATCATAGGCTTTTATACCCTCCAATTATATTGCGATTAGCGCGTACCATCTGACTTTGAAGATCGGATAGATTGGTCCTACACTCGCTACGACGCTACGTCCAGGTACTCGACAACAAAATGGTATTTGGACATAGTATCGTGTCTCAGACTCATTTAATACTTGCCAGGGTGGGTCCAGCTTTGGCACGGGGGAGGGGTACATCTGTCCGGGTGGGAGTGGGGTTAGGCATGTGTCCTTTTTTTTGCTGATTTTTAAAAAATGTTTTGCAGCTCAAAGTGGTGTTTACACCCCTTAACCCTCCCCCTCCGTAGGTCCGCAACTGCTTGCCCCACGCGGCTGTAAACAGGCAGTGACCAAAAGCTTGTCCGTGAGTTAGTCCAGTCCGATGTGATTACATGGAGATCAATCTTTTGTCAGTTCATCAATTTCATATTACAGTTCATTAAGCTGGACTCCAAAGCCCATCGACTCGTATAGAGCTAGGTGGACAGCAAATTGAATCGTAGGGCCCTATTGCTCGCTTGCTTGGCAGCAATATAGCAGGCCAGGTTGACTTTGATGAATCGGTGATTAAATCCTGTGTGTCTTCAAGGAAGCCAAACTATTCACTTGATGAAATTTTGGCTGCGCAGGTTTGGCGCGCTTCTTGACACGTAGCTTGGCAACTCCCGCCATGTTTTGTGCTCAACCGCACGCGCGCGAGAACAAAAAAAAAAACCCCAGCCGGGCCGGGGATGGTGGAAATTGGCTGGGGCGCTGCAGCGACACGCTACTCGGTAACCAGTGAAATGCATCCAAACTGTGATTCCTCACTACCCAATTACATCTACGGAATGGCACAAACAAACGGCATGTTTGCGCTGCCATTAACAACCACAGAGGGGGGAATAAGAAAAGAGCATTTTGCTGTGTGTACTCGCTTAATTGAATCAAGACTGAGGAAAGGCCGAGAAGATCCTTCCTGGACGAGCCAGGAGGACCTTTTAGGAAGACCTCTTCACCGAGGAATTGCAGTTTGGCTAAGTAGGAGAAATCAAATTAGGAAATACCTGTGTTGAATATGGATTCCCTTGGGAATACAGGATGGAGGAGAAATTGACTGTATTTTTCCTAAGTAACTTAATTAAGCCTTTGAAGGGCCTTATCATCCGGCTTTTCTTTATTAATTCTGCAATTACGCGATCTCTTGGGCAATTATTTAAGAGCCCCATAAACTCTGCTCAACTCTCCACTTGTGGATTTTGTCACCAACTTATACCACTGAAAGAAAATGTTAGTGTAAGTAATATTTATTTAAACCTGATAAAACATCGCACTACTGAATGTTGCTGGATGTAAACGAAACGCACTTAACAAAAAACACACGAAACGCATACCTTTAACCTTTATGAGTTACCTTTTTACTTGTGGTAAAATGATACGAACTGTAAAACATAATATGCCCAAGCGTCACTCTTACTGAGCCAGTTTGGCTTGTAAAAGGTGTTGTTGTGTACGCCAAGATTTTTTGGGGTGAATTGAAAATTTCATTAGGATATGGTTTGCTTAACTAAACATTTTCGGTGCAAGGTAATCCACATTTCGGTTTCAATAATAATTCAATACCCAAATTAAGTTGGTGTGTTCTTTTTGTCCTGTTTTGTTGGATCAGAATGGCCAGAAGTAAGCCCACAATTTGTTACATGTCTACATTTATACAATTTTGTTACAATTTGTTACAAGTACTTCTTAAAAAAAATCAGCATATAGTCTCGACTATTAAATTGGAAAGGGATTCATTAGATAGAACTACATTAAGTGTTGTTGTAAAGCTTGTGAGAAAAAAAACATCCACGCAAGATTGTTGGGGTGGGACTTGAACCCACGACTATTTAAAAATTACATCGATGAATAGTCCAAACTCTTTCATCGTCCCGACGCCACATTCCACCAAAAGTCATCAACCACCTATTAATCACACGTCGCAAATAACATCCAAATCACAAGTCATCCAAGTCATATTTTACGATTTAGTGCAAATATTGACTTCAATCTTAGTGACTGCCTCGCGCTCTCCGGTAGTACGCAAGAACACGGGAGAGGAAACAAGTTGTAAAGGCCTGTATCTTTTAATCTAACTCATCGTCTTGGCTAGTAGAAGTGTATGCACTGTGATAACATCCTCGATGTGATCATGAGATGCAAACATGACGCAATGTAATGATACATAAACAGAAAGCCGTAAGAATCGCCCGCGGAAAACAGAACGTGTTTTCTCTCCTTCGTTGCCCGGCGCATATGCCATCTTGTCCATTCGGGAGAATGGAACGACCGTCGACGTGAAAAATTGACTGTGACAAAATCGATCAGCACGGCGTGTTTTTGTCGCTGAAAATGAGCAGAAATCGTATACCTTTTTTCGTTAGACCCCGCAGCGTTGCCACGCGAAAGAAATTGATTCTGACGGCAACGAGGACGGTTTCCTGTTCTGGAGCTTTTTTGTGTTTTCTTCTTCAGTTTTTGCCGCATAACAATCACCACGAAATGGCTTGAAATTGCATCTGGGCTAACCGCCCAAGCCCTGTGTACTAAATGGAATTTTTCCTGTTGCAATTAGGTCGAGCTGCTTTGGGGAGAGAGTGAAATTAGAGCCTAGAATTCCCCAGCCCAAATTTAGGTTCCAGCGAATAATTTTAGATCTAGCAAAACATTCCATGTTTGTACATACAAAATAGCAATAATGTAGCCTCAAACCAAGTTCTTACATTCGGTCACAAAATCGTTTTTTATTTATCCGTGAGAACATCAGGTCACCCAATATGGACTAAATTCGAAGTGAAGATCAAGCCAATAACACGGCAATTTGACACACAATACTCGCTCCATAACTATAGGTCTGAATGCATGCGGTGCATAATACATTATGGCATTGCAGTTTCAACGTGGCTCAACTAAGTATAGATTCGTATACATACAGCCATTGTAGACCTAACCTTTTTTGGCCAATACAAAAGTCCTGGAATACAAGGAAAATTTGGTCTGTTCAATTTTTTTTTCATTTTTGCCTTTTTTTCCCAAAATAATAAAGTGGATGAAAGCAGCAAAGTGTGTCAGTTATGGCTTGAAGAAAATTGTGAAAAGCGTGTCTTTTCGTTTAAATCAACAAATTCAACAAAACTCCAAACTACTGTTTTTTTTTCACTGACACTGCCCATTTCTCTCAATAACTGCATTTAAAGAAAGACCCTCAGTTTAAATAGTCCATTGATAAATGATGTATAATGCTGCTCAACGTGAACGCGCCGGTGCTAGAAATGAGCAACAAATAAATTTGTCATAATTACTCGGCAAAATTGAGTTTGGCGGTACAAGCTGGTAATTTCATTGAATCAACAAAAGACAAGTCACGAGTATAATTATTTACTGTCGTCAACCTAATGCTTTTTTGATTCGTCCTGTTTTCCATCACAATGAATACAATAACTGCTTTGCACTGTGAGAGATGGAGGCACGAAAAAAGAACTGACAGTGATGTGTTAACCTGTAATACCCATCATCTCCCATAATAGACATTGTCTGTTCAATTGAAGCGTTCTAAAAGATGACCTTGCAAGAATCAAATTGCGTAAAGAACTCAATTACCTGAGTGCTTCACTTTGGTAATTAACAGAATTGCTCATACATGAGTCTCTCCAAAAAATGTTGGACATTCATAATGACGAGACGCTTTCTGCGAGGGTTGAAAAGCGGGGGTGTGAGGGGTGAACCTCATGCCTCAAACTGACTGTCAAGTACAGAGAGTTCCTAAAACGCACTGAAGATATAATTGTCTCATGAGGACGAATCGATGATTTTGACTGTTCCTCTTCCGATTTTGAGACCATTTAGCTAGATGGCTGTTTCATAAGTTCGTTTAAAAAAAAAAGCCAGAAAGCTGACAAATTTGGCTTAGATTGCCCAAACAAATATGCTGCATAACTGAACTATTTTCTACAATGATCTGCGATATAAAACTGTACCAATTGTTCGGCTCACAAACTACAGCTCCTACAGTTCCCATGTTTAATTCGAAGACATTGTCGTCGGACTCCATCTTCTTTGTAGCTCATTTAAACACCGTCTCATCATCGTCTTCAATTTAATAGATTCCATGCAATTCACGTGGATCAGACAGGATAAGACCTTCCGGCTCTGCTACTAATTGCAAACTAAAGTGCAATACCATTGGGCATTCCACAAGAACTAATCCTTTGTAATTATAGAGGATGATGGCATTAAAAATGCAATTACTGAGCAGCTTTTGCGAAAACAAGTATATGTTAAGGTATGCATTCTTCCAAATTTCGCCAAAATAATCAGTTAGGCTTACGTTTCGTATTTCAGGTCTGTGTTTTATCTATTTATTAATTCATTAATTTATTTATTGTTTATTTATTTATAGAGAACATGTTAATAAATCTTACATCTGACGTGACATTGGCCTTGTCTATACGTATTTCAAGAGTAGCATTTTGAGCCAAATTGTCAACAAAAGATGGTGCCGCATATAATATAAGTGACAATTCACTGGGAGTGCATCAGGTCCCATTCACGCTAGCTGAAAAATTATACACATGGCGATCCCAGCGCACACGCGTTTGAAGTTCGTTTTGAAAAGAAACATGCGCGCCTTGAAAGAAGACTAGCGCTCAAACAGCTCGACTTTTGAGGGCCAAAATCGTGTATATACGCCAAAACCAAATTGTGAAGTGTAGTTGTGTTAACATTCTCATTTTACGCTTCAAGTCCCTTTAAAATTTTCATAATTTCGTATACATGGTAAATCGTTATTCGGCTCAAAAGGATGTATTCTCTTGGCAGTTAGGCCTACTCCTTTAAGTCCCGCACAGGCAAGCGATCGAGAGATTATTACGGTGTCAGTAGGATCTTCTCTAAAATCCTCGGCTTCGTTCCACTCGGGACTCTGGCTTAAAATGCTAATTCTAAGCTTCAGTGATTACCAAGTCTATAATCAGCCTGGTGTATTCTCTCTTGGTTCAAAGCTTTTGGGTTCTGAATTATTCTGGAGCCAGACATGAAGCCTAACTTGAAACGAACCCCAAGGTTTGGGAAATGGGATTTACTTTGTGTTCCATGAAGTCGACATTTCGCTGTCCCCCTGGCACCATCCCGTCCGACATTGACACTTGTAACGGTCGATTGTTATGATGAGTATTGACTCTCAGAAACGCTTAAAGGAGAAACTTACTTCTATGCTGTTACACGCGCATATACGGTACATGTAGGCGTCAATGGATGCATTGTACATCACCCTAGACGCTGAAAACCTTCCCTTGTATTATATTAGTATACAATGCAAATAAAATGTCCGGATGATCCGTTCAATACTGTACTTCATAATATTACATTGATTGAACATTAAACTTCTCTTTCAATCCTACTCACAAAGACATTTTAATGGGATTTGGGGTTAAGGATTAACAGTGAAATGTTACCAACTACAGAACCGGTTTCATCATGATTGACGCCTCTGACGTCCGGTCTCTTTTACCTTATATGAACTTTAACCTTAACACGTGACTATAGACCCTGCCCACTTAGGCACGCGCAATACAACCAAAATGTCCGTATTTCATAGAGTCCAAATTTCACGCTACACCGGCTTGGACCTCTATTGCCGTGGCATAGTGCATGAGTATCTTTCTGGGAACACGACAATGACTGGTTATATGGGCATCATTAGAGCCCGGTACTAAAAATCGATGACTGCTATCACAACCTAATTTGACTAGTTATCTCGTCCTCTATCATTCACCATCAATTGTGTTTTCCAAGCTTCACGTACTTCCTTGAAAGGCCTTTCTATATACCGAAGGTTACTTCTGAATCACGTGAAAATAAAACATTATCGATCAGGATGGACATCACAATTAAACGTGATTACTTACACGACTGCACTCTCATATTTTCTGGGGGAACTTATATAGTTCGTTTGCACGGGGCTACGCATGAGCAGAGCTCTTGTGCACTCATATTGATAGTGTTTTGACAAAACAAAACACACCTCAAAGATGCCTGGTGAATGCAATAGATCTTTAAGTGGAGTGAATTACATTTACATGGAATAATATAAAATGTAAGTATAGGGTTAAGCTTCTGGGGGGCACCTGGGGTGCGCCAAGTTTCAAGGTGGGGGGGGGGGGCACTGAAGGCAACGAGTACATTGTTTGTGTGCAAATCAAAATTTCAAATGGGTGGGGGGCACGGACTCCCTTTGCTGCCAATGCTGCCCCGTATTAACGCCCCTGTTGTCAACAATAATTTATATAGGTACAATTGTCAACAACTGCTGTCAACAATGATTGATGGGTACAGTTGAGCCTGGGCTTGCTTCAACCTTAATTCGTGAAATTAGAAAATCTCGACAGCTATTAATGGTAAAGTAGCTTGCTTTAGGAATACAAGAACCACGCTGCGATTCGAACCAACATCCTTGACGACCATGCAACATACCAAAACTAGTACACATGTATATCTGCTGATGTATCGTTAGAGCTGGATCGATTTATGCAACGACGTATTATAATTATTAAAAATCAATACAATACCACCATTCCAAACACAGGTATCAAAGTAAAATATTTTGCGTATGTTAAACATCACGAAGTGACAAGTCAGTGTCATTATCACATTGAACTGCGTGGTTTTGGATGGCGATGATCACTTTGTTGTCATGATAAATAAACAGTAAACACAAACGGTGAATGACTGAACCGTGGACACCCCTACATGGAATCGCTTTAGTTACAATGTTGTACCAGTCTTCTGACTCTCCGATTCATGTCACTAGGATTGGGATTATGTGTGGTCCTACAGTTTTAATGGCTGAGCCGAATTGAATAGAGTGGGTGTTCCCTACAATAACCCACCTAACGCTATAGGTAGGGCCTAGCCACGTGAGCAGTGAATGAAAACGTCAGCTTCAAAGACATTTCAACACAACCCTTGTGTACATTGGAATGGAAGGACGCACACTAATTTGGGGTTGTGCACCAACCGGATCCGGAACATTGGCCTATTTGAATGAGATTGATCGAGGATAGATGTTTTTTGACACGTTGATTTTTTTTTTACGAAAAAGACTTGTGTTGTTGCCATGGCTTGGAAGTGAGCGTAGAACCACACAACCGTAAGTCAATATTGACTCTCACTCCCGGAAACAGAAACAAAACTGCGCGGAAATTTTCAGTCCAGGCCGGTGAGTTTTGCAATACGCGTGAGCAGAATTCTGGGACAAGGAACGACTTTCTAATAACGGGTAGTTCATGCATTCTCCGTGAGCAGTGTGCGTGGTCAGACTGCGTAGGTGATGAGACGGTGCCATGCAGGTGATGATGGTAATATAGACTCTGTTATCAGAGTATAGAGTCAACGCACAAAGAGGCGACAGGTGACTTAGCGTACCAGTACAGTAGGTGGATGGGCGGTTCTGGAGACTTAGCAGTTTGATATCTACATTGTACATGACATCTCTGCTGTGTGATGCAACCATACAACAACGCATCCAGGATTTGCGACACTCGGAGCTCACAGTCGGTCAAAGTGTGACTCGGCACTAAGGGGTATCAAGTGTTATACTGATGCCATAACATGATTGTAAGTTGTCGGTTGACTCTGATGTGCGTTTGGATTCTGGGGACGTTTCTCGATCTGTGCACGGCCAGGAAGATCAATCTGGGGATACTGTTCGCCTGGGAGGGGTCAAACCCCGTGGGGTCTCTGGGTGGGGGAGCGGCTGCGATCGCCGTGGATAGGATTAACTCTGAGCAGGGGGAGCAGGAATACGGAGCCATACACGCCGCTGGGCTGGAGTTTGACTTCATCTGGAAGGACACCAATTGTGAAACCAAAATTGGATTGCCAGTATTTAGCGACTTGCACTACGACAATGAGCTGGGGGTACCCATTGATGCGTACATCGGCCCCGGGTGTAGCATCATCTGTGAGCCAGGGGGGATACTGGCCGCGCACTGGGGGACACCTGTCGTGTCCTGGGGATGTACGTCGGACACACTCTCCCAGAAGGAGACGTACCCGACCTTCGCACGGACCACCAGCCCGAGTAAGTTCGTGGCGCCGTTCTTCACCCGCATCATGAAACACTTCAACTACGACCGAGTGGCCATCATCTACTCTTCGCATCATCTCTGGTCTCTGACGGCGCAGAATATGAAGACGGACCTGGAGCAGAACGACATCGAAGTGGAGGTGTTTGCTCAGTTTGAGCCCTTGGAGAAGCTGGCCGAGGCTAACGTAGCAAGTGTGGCCAGAGAAGCCGAGAACAAGAAGAAACAGCTTGAGGAGGCTATGGAGTCATCAAGAGGTTGGTAAAACTTCATGTTTACGGAAAATAGAATAAAACGAAGAAACATAAAGCATGGGGCCAATTCATGGAACTGCCAAACGCAAAAAAAAAAAATTTGCTCAGCGAAAACAGGTCATCAGGCAAATTGTCATGCAATATTATTGCTAGAAACCGGTTCACATTTTTTGGGGGGAGTGGCACATAGATATTCAGTCCAGAAATCGGGAACTCTTAATACATTGTATTTGCATGACATTTGTGTTCTCAATACATTGTAAGAAAATGGACTAGCACATGAAACTACCTGTTGAGCACCCCTTACTGAATCAATCAAGACTGTATGACAAAAAAATCCAAACATCTGGTCTCGGTCTCTATGCCTGCACATCTTTCCACAGTCTGCCACCAGACAACTGAATGGTCAATCTTTTCAAACAGTCGGACATATGGGGTCCGCTCATAAGTCCGACGCCTCATAGGTCCGACGCCTCATAAGTCCAAAAGTTCGGACTTCTGAGGCGTCGGACTTATGAGGCATACAATTGATTTATTCCGCTTCATAGGTCCAACGCCGCATGAGTCCGACGCCTCATAGCTCCGACGCCTCCTAAGTCCGAAACAGCGTTTGTCCATTGTCGGACGTGTGAGGCGTCGGACTAATGAGGCGTCGGACCTATGAGGCGAAATGTATGTCTCATAAGTCCAACGCCTCACAAGTGCGAAATTTCGGACTTATGAGGCGTCGGATTTATGAGGCGTCGGACTTATGATACGGCCCCCACATATACCAGTCTAGTCCTTTGCTTCAAATTGACATCACTTGGTTTCACTCCCTGGTGCACACTATTGAAGAAAAGGCTTCTTTAAAAAATAATTTGAGACTTCAAATGAGATTTGATTGATGCAGTACTGAAGGGGTGTTGGACTGGTTGTTTCATGAGCCAGTGTATTTTCTTGTATTGCATATTTTCACTATCTTCAGTTTTGGGACTCTCATACACAGTGTTGAGAGTCCCAAATTTACGGACTACTCTCATGCATGCCAAGTTAATGAGTTAACGCCTGTGTTTTAATTTCCAAATGTAATCATAATGTGTATTTATGAAGAGGACGTATTCACCAGTGTTGGTGCTGAAGGCGCTAGCTACATCATTATTACCCAACTCATTGGGCCAATGAATCATTCCAAGGACAATTTCAGCTCCCGGGGGAGTATACAGCTCAATGCTGCCATTTCGGCGTCAAGCATAATAATACTGATTACTGTATTATAAGCTTAATGTTTAATCCATTATAGTGTATATCAGTGTAATGGAACGTTATTATAACCACTTATTATAACCAAATGCAAGTACATTATTAGGAATGCCCTATAGAAATTCCATCTAAGATGATTAGTAAAAAATGGATTCAATGGCAAAATTTAAAAATCAATTTTTCCCGTTCAACCCTATACAAGTCACGTACAACAAAACTGATACCATATAGTACATGTCTATATCATTTGGCTGTACGTGGTGAGTTGAGTTAATATTTCCACACTGTTCATATCAGTGGATTTGTCAGAGGCGTTGCCACTCGGAAATTACACCGTAAAACAACACTCGAAAGGAGACTAATTGGTCTCTCAACGACAACTGACACCTTCCCATAATAAAACCGAAGTGTCACTTGATGACAAAATATTACAGCATTGAGTACTTAGCTATGGCAACGCCCAGGCCTAGCCACATCAAACAATACCGTTTACTGTTTAAATTTCCATATGGGAGAATGTAGCTGAGTTCTGAATAAACAAGCTTTACATGAACAGAAAATCTCATTTGATAATGAAACGACTATTTTTTTCTGTTAATAATTTTTGTTCAATAAAAAAGTGTTTTCCTGATGACATGTGCGTATAAGCAGCAAATATTCACTGACATTGTACTATCTATTGTAAGGACTTATTAATTCATTAATTCATTCAAACATACATTTATTTCAATATTGCGATGAATAAATAACCGTAATTAAAACTGAACAAGGAGCACAAAATTAGGTAACAAATACAAAGTATGAAATAAAGGAGAAACGGAGCATAACAAATACTAAATCAACGAGTAATGTAAATAATCCCCAAATGTAAGACTCGCCAACAAATAATAAATTATCAAGGCAGCAATATGGTGTCATGTGCCGAAGCCAAAAGAGGGAATATTCAAAACAGAGTCGATTGAAGGAAGATTAATTCAGGATCCTTGTGACTCATCTGAAAGTCGACCTAGATTTGCTGTTTTTTTGCAGTTGCCTGTACTATTCTACATTTACGTCAGTTGAGCTCCAAAAAAAACCCGAAGCCTGGAACAGGACAAAACCAAAATAAGTTGTTATCAGAGTCTGACTTCGCATAACAGTTGGATATTTGGACAAGCGACGCAGTGGGAAAGTGCTTCCATTCATTTTGTCGATCCCCACGGAAATCATCTGACATATATTATTAAATGCCAGGGCAATTCAAAGTAGACACAGTCTATACGGGGGAAGTACATAATGTTATCACACCGGCACACCAGTTGCCTTAGATATAGAGACATGATTTCGAATTGAAAGAACAGTCTTTTTCCCTTTGATGCGATTTACGATCAACTGAGTGTGTACTACCTGCTATAGGCATTCCGGGTGCATGTGTACTTTTTAGCTAGCAAAATCACTCAGTCGTGAAATTATTAAATTCCTCTCCCGTACCTCAGCTGAAATTGTAACTATGCATGATGAATACGTTCACTTTCATGGAAAAAATGCTTGGGCTTTTAGCCTGTGTCTAACACAATGCAGCAGATGAAATTGATAATGTCATAACGTCCCTTCAATGCTGTGGCATGGGGCCCACATGATAACATACGACAATAACCGATTCTAGCTATCTGCTACTTCAAAACAAATATCAAAGTGTAAATATAAATTATGACAATATCTTAGTAACATCAAGATCATATACTTACTCGTAATTAAGTGTACTCACGGACGGGTATACTGTACTTATACCCTTTACCAAAGTACTTGACCGAAATGCTAGGAGGTCACTATAATTTGTTTCGATGTTAAAACCAAAAGTGAAACGGGAAACAAAATCACTTTTCCCCTTCTGACTTTACTTTATGTATCATAATTCTTTGAGGGTCAATCAGCAACCATCGCGTGATAAAACGCGTTGAATTATTGTTGTTGTTGAATGATTTAAATAGTTTCAACGCAGCCCAAACGATACCGTATTAAAAATCTAAAAAAAGTAATGAAACTATACGGTACTAAATTTGATGACCATAATTATATCGCATTTGAAAATCGCTAACGCAACAGTGGAATATCGTTGACCAAGACTTTATTAGAAAAAAATGGGGCTTGCGCGTACTAAGATCGAACGCATCAATTTTCAGACAAAATACGAGCGTTGATAAATGGCCGGGTCGGTAATGCAAAGCAAACATAAGATTTCGGTCAATTTAATATTTCCAGCATGCTGAAAGCCCCGCGACCTACTATAGATAGGCGGGGAAAAATACAAGTGGGCACTGCGGATTATTTCGCTGTTGATGGTTAAAACACCCCTTGCCGGCCTTTCCTGTATTGTTGCCTTGACACACTTTCATAATAGCTAGGTTTGGAAAGCGACACAATTCCGAATTCGTCCAACAACAAGTTGGAAAGATATTGAGTGTAGATTGACGGCGCAAATCTGTATACCTCCAAAGACTAATTCTGATCATAAAAATTGACCCAGCTTTAATCTTAATTTTCTGAACAAAGAAAAAAAATCATCCCTCATTTTTGTGAAGCTGTTCAGTGAAAACAGTTTATCGCCCAGAAAAAAAAATCCTTTTCATCTTGACCTTTCACGAGAGTGGCTTCAACCTCACACACGCAGACCATCTAACTCTCTACAATTAAGGCAAAGTGGCTTTTTAGAAATTAATGAAAAAACTAATGACTGTCATATCAATTCAACAACAGTACTATTTAATCCAAACAGGAAGATTTTTTCAAGGGTCATTGAAGACGTCCTGGCTGTGCCTTTCGACAATCTGATTTTTCCCTGACGAATTTTCAACTTGTTCTTTTTTTGTTGTAACGACCCCCACCCCCCAAAAAAAACCCCACTCCCCAAAATAAAAACACCGCGATACCTCACTCAATATCAAATACATTTTTTCTTTGCCAAACCCTGAAATACAACCGACAGGACATCTTTAATTTTCTCGTTTATCCGTCCATCAATTGTTTCCCCCACCCCTCCACGGGCTGCCCCACCCAAGACGTGGGGATTGTCACTTTTGAAGTGACAAAATTCCCACCCCTCGGGCAAAATTTCAGTGACAATTCCCGACATACATACGTGGGGCGCACTAGTGATGGCCTTTCACGTAGTACGTCAATGGTAACAATGTTTTTGAGTGACCAAAATCCCCACCCTGGGGCATGAAAAACGTGATCAAACCCCGACATCAGATCTGGGGGCAGCGGGGGCGGACATTTGAAAGGCGCATTAGAAGTGATGCAATGCTTTGTTCAATACAGCAAAGATGTTAATGCTAGCATAACATTGATGACTTGTTTTGTACCCAGCATTTTTTTTCGGATGCGCACTGTAAATGGGCGTCTTTGATAGGTTCATTTGTCCTCATTTGCAATTGCTCGTAGCCAGTTCCAAATCCATTACGATAGGAAAATTGCTTATGTCTTGTATCATTAGACTAAAAGTCTAATCAATCATTCTAGACAAAGGTGGCTGTTGGTTCCACGGATCGGCGACGTTAATGAATCGAAAGAAAAATCGTAAAAAAAAGACATACAATGCCTGAAATATGTTATAAACAGTTTTAATATATTGATGAATGTGGATTTTTGCCGAAACTGTCAGGCCTATACTTCAAAGCACGCTTCAATTACACCATTGATGTTTTTTTCGTGGAATTATCAATAAATACTTTGCTACATCATTATTGCAAATCTCATATTATTGTTGCACAACGTTACAAAAGTTGAACTCATTACAGATACGTATAGCAAGATGTTCCACCTTGCATTCAGGGTGAGTAAAAAAAAAAAAAAACCCAAAAAACAACGAAACCCAAATGTCGGGACCATTGTTTTAGTTCAATTCATAAGCTTTCTTTTATAGTACACGAATCATTCAAATCAATCATGTACTTTTCAAGTTACGGAATTTTAAACACAACCGCCGTTTTAAGGTTCTGTCCACGGATCATAAAAAATTCAGTGTTCTTTCAGCAAAACGAAAACAAATCATATAAGGATGTATGTGAATTGTTTTCGTTTTGCTGGAAGAACACACACCTTTCAAACGGCGGTTGTGTTTAAAACTCCGCAACTTGAAAAGCACATGAGCGATTTAAATGATTCTTGTACTAAAAGAATGCTTATGAATTAGGCTTTTATATCCTAGATTTTGCAAGTGCTACATGCAGAACTTCAGTAAAACAATGGTCCCTACATTTAGGTTTCGTTTTTTTTATTTACCCTGTATTCATGTAAATGTACGTCCTTCATGGCTATGACCAACCAAAGTGCATAATGTAGCCTCGTGCAGGGATTACTGTACCATTAAAGATTTATGTATTAGCCTTATTGATTCCTTGCAGTGTTTATAGTCGTTGCTTACGGGACCGATGTACGGAATTTCCTCCTGGATGCATTGGACCTTGGTATGATGGACGGTACCTATGCCTTCTTCACAACGGAAGTCTCCCTAAGCGCTCGGGAAGACGTAAGCGAACCGAACGACGGTCGGGACGACGACGCCATCAAAGCATTCGCAGGTATTAGCAAGTCAGATTTTTAGTCTGGTTAACGAACTGACGCCACTGTGGCGATGTCGAACTATCATCGTCTTACGACGGTGGACTAATGAATCGTTTTTCGTAATTCGTATGCCTATGTTTTCACCCTGATGGGTAATTTGTATCTATAATTGTTGACTTTTTTGGTTCTGAGTAGTGCGTTGGTATCATTTTCTATAATGAGAACAGAGATATGCAATGCACTTGGAAACCGACTTACGGCCAAGATGTGCCGCGGTAACTGTCAGAGTTAATGGTATAGGCAGGGCCGTAATGGCCATCGCTGGACTTTGGTAATAGATATCTCGAGTGAGAAACTACTTTATTACGACTGTCACACTCTACAAATACCTCCGGATGAAGACAGTTCCTTTTGTATATTTCTAAGGGTAATTGATCTTCGTTGGAACTGGTCCAGCGCTCTCTCGATTATTGAAATGCTAGAAACAGAGCCGCCTAAATAGTGAATGTATGCGCCTCCTTTTCATATTATAGCAAACGTGTGCCAGCTTTTCGAATGATATGCACTGTTAATTTAAGATAAATCCATGTAGGCATATCACCTTTAAATAACGTCATTCATGGAGCGACATATTTTAAAAATAATGCTTTTAAAAACAATGCTTGCAAACTCAACAAGTTAAGTACATTCTCTGTTAGTCAAACAGCAGTAAAATAAGAAACAGAAATGTACATTAAGGCCATGCCATATACAGGGTGGGTAAAAAAACACGAAACCCAAATGTCGGGACAATTGTTTTAGTTAGGTTCTGCATGTAGCACTTTTAAAATATGGAATACAAAAGCCCAATTCATAAGCTTTCTTTTAGTACAAGAATCATTCAAATCAATCATGTACTTTTCAAGTTACGGAATTTTAAACACAACCTTCGTTTTTAGGTTCTGTCCACGGATCACAAAAAGGTAAGTGTTTTTTTCTGCAAAACGAAAACAATTCACATAGGGATGTGTGTGAATTGTTTTCGTTTTGCTGAAAGAACGCACACTTTTTGTGATCCGTGGACAGAACTTTCAAACGGTGGTTGTGTTTAAAATTCCGTAACTTGAAAAATACATGAGTGATTTGAATGATTCCTGTTCTAAAAGAAAGCTTATGAATTGGGCTTTATATCCTAGATTTTTAAAGTGCCACATGCAGAACTTCACTAAAACAGTAGTCCTGGCATTTGGGTTTCGTTTTTTTTTACTCACCCTGTATGTAGTTGTCGCTTTATTGTTTTAGTAATAAGAGCTAGATTCAGGTGCAGGGTTGGTCCTCATTTTAAAGTCTGGCTACAGTTGCCAACACAGCTTTCCCTTTCGGTGACTTAAACCAAGAAGGTATAGATGCAGATAGCAACAGGAATGTACTTTACCTTTTCTTAAATTGCATCTGTTAAAACCTGTGACCCAGGGTCACTTATGAGAATAGTTCTGCGAAAACTGATGGGGCTACCCTGGTAAACTAAAATGATAAATGAAATTAAATGAAATTGGCTGAAAATCGAGCACGAGACTTTGATATTAAATTTCATCCACATCGAGATAATCGGCAAACTTTAAAGAAATGACCCCTCTTGATAACTGAGGTTCCTGTCGTTTGTCATTTAGCTGGTCACGTAATTTATCGTTTATCTTGTCCCAACCCATGTTCTTTTTACTGAATTGTGAATTGAAGAAGTGCACCAACCAATAAATGAAGTGATACATTGTACATTTCAAGCTGACAGTATAAATTAATGGCAGGATCCAAATTGTCTAGCCCACTTCGTGAAAAGTTCAGTTTGCTATCAATTCATAGCTTACTATTAGTCCGAAAATGTGGGACTCTCAATACTGTGTGTGAGAGTTCCAAAAACTTAAGGTATTGAAAACATGCATGACAAGAAAAATAGACTGGCAACTGAAACAACTAGTCCCACACCGCTTCAGCACTGCATCAATCAACTGTGCCTACAGAAACATGAGGCAAGTTAGGAACAAGTCTCTATTTACTACACTCTTCCATAGTCAGTCACCAGACTAATGACACTGTATGAAGAGGTCAGTCTTTTCAAATAGTTGGACCATGGTTGGACATGTACCAGTCAAGTCTTTAGCCTCATTTTGAAATCACTTGACTTCCCTCTCATTAGCAAACTATTGAAGAAATGTCTCCTTTAAAATTGAATTGAGTCTTCAAACTTTGTTGGTGAATACTGCGGACCTTTTCTTTGCCTAATGGAAGTTTTGGAGAATTTTGCTGGCTAAAGAGTGAGTAAAGTTGTCCTGATTTAGTTTTGCGCGTTTCAGAACACTCCAGGTCCCAGTCCAGCTCACTCTCAGGTAGTGGCCGGGGTAGTTTTTTTTTAATGATTATGATACTACAGGTGTCTAAAAAACACACCAACCGAACCCTCTAATCTCCCTCTTGTTCACAGCTTCGAAATAAAACCATTGCAAATATCGATACATATTTGGATCGTATAGTTAATTAGCGTTTCATCTATGAAAAAATCTTTCCAATCAGGTAAATATTTATTGAGTTTTGGCCAATTAAAAAAAACCCCGCCAATTTTTCAATCTGTCCACGGTCTCAATTGTAGTCTGTCCACAAATCTTTCCAATTGGGTAAATATTTATTGAGTTTTAATTGGCCAATTAAAGAAAAAGCGCCAATTTTTCAATCTGTCCACGGTCTTAATTGTCATTTGTCAGGAATGTAATGGAATTGAGGTGAGGGTAATTTTACTTCCTTTTAATGTTTTAATCTTTCTTTCTTTATTTTGGGTCTTTATTTTTTTCTTATTTTTAGCAACAATGGTCATTTATCCTTTTGGAGATAATGGTAGTCCATCCAGAAAAAGACTGCTTGGTGGTTTTCTGTGCTGCTCTGTCTCTGCCCTCTACTTGGCCTTTTTCACGAATGCAAGCTTCGGCCCGTGTTTTTATTAATAATTCAATATCTAAACACAATTTTTAACGATTTTTTTTTTCGGTCGATGCCTCATTCAAAAGTGATTAACCTTTGTATTGCTAGAAAAAAAAGGCAAATGAGAAAAGGAATCGATTTTTCGTGATGTACATTATCAATATTTTAAACAGTGACGTCACGATATATTTCACTGAAGGAAACATGTCCTGAATATGACCAAAATCTTGAAATTTATAGAATTATTAATGTCCACGAAAGAATAACACGAAAGCATATACATGTAACGATACACTAAATAAGAGATGGCAATGCAATACCGTTAAATGACGCTGGCTACATTCCGAATTTATTAATTGCATTTAGTATAGTTTTTGTTAATTAACGTAAGAGTGATGTATGGCTCGACATTTATGTTATGTTCAATGCAAAGAGTGCAAAGATCAAAAGCTGCTATCGTCTGGGTGAGCCTGCCTAAATGCATGTTGCTTTAGTTTATAACATGAACAACATTTTTATCAAATTAATAATTGATGTTTATGAATGAATTCCCCGCAGCATTGGAAAAAAAACACTTGTGAAATTATAAAGGAACGTTCAGGTAAATCAATGATTTACCTGAACATATAATTTTACAATTTTTTTTTGTCATTGTGGTAGGGAATTCATTCGTAAACGTCAATTAGTTATTTGATAAAAACGTTCATACATTATCGGGAAACCAGAAAGTCTGTTCAACCATTTAATGCGGCATCTTGCATGCATTTCAGATCAATGTGGAAAACCACATATAATTTATATCTTTGGGTATATTTACCTTTCATTTGTCAAGCCATCTGTTTCTGTGATAGATTGTGATTTGTTGGCGTATTTCGAGGAGTCGTAAAAAGGCGATCGATGAGTCTGTACATTGTAAACAGGATAGATTTACACCCGATTGTACACAAACCATTGAGATGGTAAAGGCTAAGAATGCACGGTCGATTGCCATGTACGGTCACGAATTATTGATTTCTCACAGTAATCTTAAGAGATATTCATTACAGTTAAAAACTTGAAAACTGTATCATGTTTCACTTTTTAAATGTTTCTAAAGATGTTACGCATTATTTTCTGTCTTTTGGCGGTTAAGTTATACTGCATTTAAAGAGTAAACAATTGTGTTCGATTGTTTTCTTTGCAGTCACTAAAATATTTTGTATCAACTGCTCATCATCTGCTTTAATATCAGTTTCTTTCGATTTTTCAGAAAAGTCCTGAAACTGCTTACACAGTCTAGTTTGTTTACGTTTCACATAAATAGATGTCGACTTTGTGCCTCCTGTGTTCGACTGCATGTTAATAGATTTAAGATGGAAACATTAAATTAGTCCGAGTGTAACTTGACGTCCTGTCAAATATGTATGACGTCACAAAACAGCTGTTAATGTGACATCACAACTATTAATTACTACATGCTTTAATGCCAGTATCAATATATCTATAGCCTCTGTACTCCTTCGATTCCTTACTTTATCACTATTCTATTTGCTGTCCTAACGGTACACAGGTGCACTTTTCCAGACCGCAAATTAACCTCAATCGATGTTGGTTTTCCCCCACCTGTTTCGGCTTGTTTGCCAGGTCTTATGGATGTGAAACTGCTGAAACCCGAGACAGACGCTTATATGGCCTTTGAAGAAGAAGTCCGCATCCGAACGTCGCAGATGCCATTCAATTCAACCGTATTCGTCGATCATCCAGATAAAGAGGTATGGAGTGTTAAGTGTGGCATGCAAATGTAACGTTTAATTCTGAAATTGAGATATCTCCATTTTAACAGAGATATCTCCATTTTAACAGACTTATCTCTAGTTCCAGACGTACGTGCCAATGTTTGCATTTTGATCCCGCAATAGAGATATCTCTATTTTAAATGGAGATATATTGATTAGAAATAGATATATCTTCATTTGAAGAGATGTATCTTTATTTGAAATATATCTCTGTTAGGAATAGGTATATCTCTATAAGGAATAGAAATATCTCTATAATGAGAAGAGATATCTCTATTAGGAGTGTAGAGATATCTCGATTAAAAAAATAGAGATATCTTCATTTGAAAAGAGATATCTTTATTTGAAATATATCTCTCTTAGGAATAAGTATATCTCTATTAGGAGTATAGATATATCTCGATTAGAAATACAGATGTCTTTATATGAAATAGATATATCTCTGTTAGGAATAGGCACATCTCTATTATAGGAATATTTCTCTCGATTAAGATTCCTTACATATATGTCTATTAGGAATAAAGATATGTCTATTAGGAATAAAGATATCTCTATTAGGAGTAGAGATATCTAGATGACAAATACAGATGTCTTCATTTGAAATAGATATCTCTATGAACATGTATATCCCTTTTTCGGGATTAAAAATGTTTACTTGGCACGCAATAGAGATATCACTACTAAAATAGACAAAAACCTTATTTCAGGAGTAAATTTGCACGCCATAGTAAAGTC
Organism: Patiria miniata; assembly: GCF_015706575.1. Classification (NCBI taxonomy): domain Eukaryota; kingdom Metazoa; phylum Echinodermata; class Asteroidea; order Valvatida; family Asterinidae; genus Patiria; species Patiria miniata. Next base: position 19,609,382 of record NW_024037074.1, read on the forward strand.
CCGAACAGCAAGAACAAACAGTAGGAATCCAAATAACTTGGCTGAAAACACAAAGGCAAACGTGTTTTCACAGCCTTCTTATTTCTAGCAGTTGAAAGTGGTTCATTGCAGTTTATTGACGAAACCCAGATTTAGTTTGTCCAGTGACATTTTCCTGCTTTCAGTTATATATGTCTTGGTTTCACTTTTCCTCTTTTGTAAACAGTCAGTACATTTGTAATTAACACTTCAATTACATCTCCAGCGAGACGACACACAGTTGTGTAGAAAACATCCTATATGTACATGTATAATGTAAATGCCCTTTCGTCTTACAAGCTATCGCTCTAAACCTATAGACATGGTTTTTACTTATCTGAAATCCAACTCTATAAAAGCATTTGTTTCCGGTCCTTTGGGAGGCTCTATATTCTCAACAGGTGTAGAGAACGGTAGTGGGTCTAGAAGGGAGGTTTGTGAGGTTGCAACCCATCCCCCCTGCGTTCAGCCGCTGGCTAATGTTATGATATATACTAGTAATAAGAATAATAATTATTACCCTGGATAGGACATTTGGGAGACATACCCATAGACTTGTGCACACATTTTTTTTCAAAGCAAATGTGCCCCAACCCAATATTCCCTTGTTCTTTTTCCACGAATTTCGGTATGTTTACTAAATAGACCACGAGCAACAAATATAACCTAATTGCGACGGTAACATTGTGCCTCTAAAGGGGGGCTGTGGCATAAGGGAGACATGAAGATGTGTACCTAATGACCGATGTCTCCCATCGTTCGAAAAAATTATGATAATATGTCTCCTTAATGGTACATTTAGTGGCATAAATGGAATGCTAAGTTCCTAAATTTATTCTCAAATCGCCTTAGAATGCAGGAAAAACATCGTAAATTTCAACATTTTCCGGGGGACAAGCCCCCATATCACCCTAGCACGGTGTACCTTCGGCACGCCTTTGTTCAACCTTCGCTCAATCTCTGTTTTCTGAAAGCTAGATATGCTCCTGGAGAAGGTTTTTTTTATGGTAGGCTTGACAAAATTGAATGTATTTGTTTTTTATCGCCATATTATCATTTATATAAAAGTACTCCTAATTTTTAATTTTTTTTATTTCCCCCCAAAACTTGGTTTGTTTGACTGTTTTTGAACGTATAAGCCCAATCGAAATTATAGATGGGTACGTACTGCAGTCCATTGGGCAGAATAATTGTAGCTGTATATTTCTTTTCAGGGCTCGATAATTAACTCTGCAAATGCCACTTGCAGCCTTCGGACGGGACTGAAAAAGAATCCTTGAAGTGAAAATAATCGAAATTAAATTAATCGATTTGATTATGGACCTGCATACATGTATTGCAATGTTGCCAGATGCAATCATACAGAAAAGTGAATGCAGTTATAACTGTGCTTTCCAGGACGCGATGTTTTCATCCATGGTGGCATTTTACCACTGTTTTCCCCTGAGAAATAAAACAAAATTTGAATTCGGATTTTTTTTTTTTTATATCATTGCATCTCAATTATATGATTGGAAAAGAAAACTAAAATCGCAAATTCAATCAAACATCTTTGCTACAAGTTAAATAGTCAGGCAAAAGCGGTCACGAACAATCGACCTGATTTAAAAAACTCATTTTGTTGACCGACTTCTGTTGACGGACGAAGATTTCAATTATCTATTTTCCCTCAGATCGTAATAGAGGCTGCTCTGCTATACGATGCTGTTCTTCTCTACGCACGCGCATTAAACAGGAGCCTCGCTGCGGAAAACTCGACCGTCGGAAGGACCGTCAGCAAATATCTGTTTACAAACAATTTCACTGGTAAATACAAATAAATGATTTTACAATTTTATCGAATATGTAAACGCGAAACTGCTCTCGTATAAAAAAGAGAGTTAGATTTGGCTGGGAAACAGTCGAAATGGTCTTGTTTCCGGAAGTGGTCATAAACCCCGCCTATCTTTGTTTTTTTTCTCTGAGGAACACATTTTGTGCGACTTTCTACTCCTCTTACATGTATGAACACGATTTGACATCCCTCTAGAGTAAATTTTACCCAAAGAAGGGTTACCCAATTTCACCCAAAATAAGGTTTAAGAAGTGCATTTCTTTAAACATTGAAAATGTTCCTTTCTTTTCCGGACAACCGTGTGCACTGTTTTTGCACTTCAGGAAGACACTTTTCAGAGTTTTCTTTTCAAACTGTTAACCAAAGATTTGCTCATTGAAAATATTTGTTAGGAAGGGTTGCTCATTGGCTTACTGCCATGCACATATACACAACCACGAATTACAAAAGAAAAGAAACTTTTATGACAACGTAATATCCATTTTTCCAGCAACTTTTTGTGTGTTGAGGTTTCTGCCCGGAATGACGTCACAGTTGTGCTCATGAATTTGCAAATTCGAATCAGCATAACAACCAAAAAGGCAACAAACATACCCTTCAAAATGAATGGCCAAAAAAAATATGAAAATAAGGTGAAATGGAAAGATATATATTGCATGGGCCCTTTAACATACCTATCGTGGTCACCTGACCAAGAAACGTGATCTAATTGGTCAAAATGTTTGATTGGCAGGTAGGTAGGGACCATTGGTGCGCAGCTGATAGGCTATGTGGAACGGACAATCAGTCATATTTTATTCAGGATAATAATGACAAGATAATTTAAACGAAAGGCGAAATAATTTTTCCTAAACTGTTTCGAGAGTTTACAGATATTTCGTACTGAAAGGAAAATACAAATGTATATCCTCCATAAAATTAAAAAAAAAACCTAAAAGAGAAATCAAGACGTAGGAGGTTCATGTACATAACTTTTCCCCTTCTATTTTCAGGGATCGATGGCGATGTAGTCATCGATGAGTTTGGAGACCGCCATCCCAACCTGATGCTACAAAATCTTCAGGGAGATAACTTTATAACCGTCGGCAATTATTTCAACAAGTAAGTGATTAATTCAAATATGATACTCAAAAATGGCGATTGTGACTCGGTTTGTGGCCTTGGGCCGCCTTACTTATTGAGTAAATTATATACATAAGTGTTAACGACGTTTGAAACTCCTTGTTAATCAGCCATTTCAAAATTTCAACAGGAAACTATCAGTCACAGTCTAGGCAGTGGATATTTCGACATGTTTCAAAATTCGTTTTGGTTTTAGAATTGTTGTGGTTTAAAATCTTTTCCATTTTCTTACAAAAAAATTGCACAAGTGCCACTGCAACATCACTGTTACTGTTTTAAAGATTGAACAGAGGCCTGAAACTTCCATTCCGCTTTGCTGTTTGACAGCTTCTGTTCAACTTCCATTTCTGTTTCTGTGTTTAGTTTTGTATCTTTTAAATTGTGAAAATTTTTAAATAACATTCAAAAATATACCTAAGACAAGCTTTCCGGTGTCACGTGAAATTTGGACTGCTATGAAATCTGGTCCCTTATACCCTTTTTATTGGTTGAACATTCACAATTTTCACTTTAAAAGGCATGCGCTATATTACCAATGAGTCCTACACTGCACCGGCACCGCCGCGTTCTGCGCTGCAACGCGCAGCAAGCGCAATGCGCGCCATTCTCCACATAAAGAGATGTTTACGACTACTCGCGAGCGGTACATACATACCATAACATGGCTAGGGTGGTGTTTCAAAACATTATCACCGTATTTACACTTTACATGAACTTTCTGGCAAAGCTTTTTGGCAAACGTCAAATCCCCTGTTTAAAACCAACCAAGCACATATTTATTCCCTTAATAAATGAAAAACTATGATCTGAGTAGAGACTCTTACGCAGCCCATCCGGCAGGTCGATTCTCTCCCTAATTGGATCCTCTCTTCCTGTCACCATCCTTGCAGTTTCAACATTCCTGTTTCCTTCTTCCAAATAGCACCAATTGAGTGCGTAAGCATGTCAGATTTGATTGATTGATTTCATTGTATATGTGAACACCTGTTAAACACCTTACTATTCTGCGAGTCACTGGAACACCTGTTAAAGTCTAAATAACAAATTGGTGCTATCACATTCAGGAAATATATCACGCAGGCCAGGTGGATGCATTATTTTACGCAATGATTTATTCTTGACGCAACTTTCAAGTCGTTACTCCCGTGTGCATTTTGACAAAAGCTACGATGAATTTATAATATAACCGTGAACGCAGTTCAAATGTTTATTTCCACATGCAAACTTTAAAATATCGCAAGTTACATCCTCATACAGAATCTAGCTTTCACTTCATCGCAATCGCTATTTGGTGGTTTTGCTACAATTCTCTCAAGTTAAACATTCCGTATGGAAATACACCTTGTGGCACTTCACCTTTTTTGAAAAACAAAAACAAACGAAACAGCACCAACGCGTTGGAATGATTGCAACACATTAAAAAGCCGTACAGTTTTACTGTAAATAATAAATCCATCCCAACTTATGAAACGTTTTAAACGTCATGTAATTATTATTATTAATATAATTATATACATTCATATTTTACATATTTATGTAGTATTTAAACGTCAGTTGCAGCTGGTATTGATCACTAACCACGTAAATCAGTGCCTGGTTTCAATAAATTAGTCTTCAAGTCATGAATAGGTTCGGAGTTTGTTTGGTCGCGCAAACTATTCACAAGATGGAATTTTGCATCGGGGTGATGTAAATCAATATTAGTTTTGCCCTTCATTTTACATGTTGCGTCCTGAGTGAAAGTTAGAAAAAAAGTAGTAGCGCAAAGTTGTCTTGCTTATTATTTGCAGGCAGTGCGTGTTCACGTACAAAAGCCGCAACGATTCTGAACTGATCACAAGGTATAACTACATGCACGTACACGATTTAGGCGCTTCGGGTGATATCTGAGATGGAACACGTGCCACAAAAAAAGCGCGAGTTTAAAGATGTCCACTTCGGGACGTGTTTACATAGCACACACGACCCATCTCGTTTTCTTGAGGTAGAAAAACACAATGTGTACAGTCAGGAATCTAACGAGTGTTTTATGGCACCAACTTGGCCGATAAGTACACCTCGGCGCCTTATAAGTGTCTTAGATAAGATCTATAGTATCAAAATTCACTCTCTAGAACGTAATATCGAAACTGGAGATGAGGGAATGAGTTTGGTATCAAATGCGTCGAATGTGACAACTTTTTGGCGGGAATGTTGTACCGTTATAGTATATGAAACACCTACTTTGTTGCCAACCAATATACAGCAGAGAAACCTTAAGTATACCAAACTTTTGATAGCCTATCTATCCTTTTAATCAAATTCAAACACAATACGAGATTTTTCATTATGAATTATCTGTGCGCCCCCATCTATCACTGTCTACAGACGGATATCACTTTAATGCCCAAATACGTCTAGGTACAGTTATCGGAGCCCTGTGCACCGCGATGAAAAGGTAGAGGTAGGCAGACGAACTTTCTTCACACATTTTCATTGCCACAGACGGATGAAGGAAGAGGCCTTCTGTTTCGCATGACAGACTTCTTAGAGTGTTGCATCATTTTTGTTTTGGTCAGACACTTGCATTTGCCGACTTTGATGGAACATCACGACCAACTCAATTACGCCCGTCGTCTCTTAAAGGCATTCGGGGAATTGGACGCAATATACATATCAGTTTCATGATTAATTGACTGCCTACTTTCCCCCACGAGCGGAACTCTTAATAACTTGATTTTCCAAACCGCCTGCGCTTCCAGAATGAATCAATTAATATTTGGAATAAGGAGTCCCCAGTTTGATATAAATTGCTCAGCCGTATGCCGAGATAAGTGAAACATGCACATTATCTCTGCACATAATGCCCGACACGCACTAATTAAGCAGTGAATAAATTACTCTGCCAAAAAGGCCATTTACGGAATTAATTGATTGTCTCTGGTCAGTCAACTGCAACATCCGATCTTGGCAGTGGTTGATTGGGTCCTTGGAGAAACCCTTAGAGCCCAACAATCCACGGAAGCAATAATTAGATAGGTGCATTAGCGACAAAAAGCACTTAACTGCACGAACCAATGACGAACAAAAAGCAAAGTAGAACCTGTACTATTGAAGTCACTGCTCACATTTTGAGACCAACACAAACTGTACATGTTTGTAAATTCAAGACTTTATTTATTTGAAATATCAAACCTAAACGCATTCTTTTGAATCAACTGCTGGTAGTAATTTAACCATATTCTCTAAATGTACTTTTATTTGTACAATTATTAGAACAATCTAAGAAGACAGCAAAATGAAAGTAACCGAAAATTGGTATTTATACGGAACGTTTCATGTATTTTGTTTTGGTAATCTTGGTAGCGAACAGATCTATGTGGACCTTAACCGGACTATATACTGGCCAGGAGGTGGTACGTCACCGCCCGCCAATGGACCTGATTGTGGATGGGACAATGTCAAGTGTCAACCGATCCTCACAAGTGAGTTTTACACGACCACGTAATATACCACAACAATGAGATTACACGACTGAGCCTGTAATAATATTATAAGAAAGTTATTTATAATCTTAATATAGGTATTCTCAGCCGCTATTTTAAACATTTGTCATTCAAATTCACCAACTGTAACGTTCTATTTCGTCCTATACAAAATCCACATGATTTTAACGAAACAACTTAAGTCATTTACCGTTCAATTTTGGTCACCCTCTTTAGTCACTGGGTCGAGAATATACGTCATTACAGTTCAAATTCGTCTAAGCTGTTGCCGAATGGCAGCATTCAAAGATCGAATCCGTCTTATATAAACCAATTAGAGGAATTTGATTTGTGCATAACAAGGTTTGTCGTGGAAATCGAATACTCCCGGACGAAAACGTGTGCTCATTGCTTGAATTTAATTGAAATGAAGTTGAAATTGTCTATCAAAAGACAAAATTGAACATTTGCAATGCACTAAATCGATGTTGCCGGACGAATTTGAAAATTAGAAACGGTGAATTCGAATGATAAACGTTTTAAAATAGCCGGGTAAACCTTCACTTTCGCAGACAACATTATACTATTAACATTTATGTTTGGAAGTTCTAACGAAAAACCTAAAGAGGCAAAGCAAAATCGCCTGTTGAAAACCTCGACACCTTTATTACTGATGTATGACTCTATCATATATGAAACCCAGTTGCTCAACATCCGGGTAAAAAAATGCATCCCAAATGGCAGAACCAATTTTTAAATGAGGTTTTGTCTGTAACACTTTCAAATCTAGGATAAAAAAGCCCAATCAATAGGCTCTTTTAGTACAAGAATCGTCCATATCATTCGTGTTCTTTTTGAGTTACGGCATTTTGAACACAAACGTTTAAAACTCCGATTTAAAGTTCCCTCCACGGATCACAAAAAAGTAAGTGTTCTTTCATCAAAACGAAAAGAATTCTCAAATGGATGCTGTGCATTTTTTTCTTTTTTTTGCTGAAAGAACACATGCCTTTTTTATCCGTGGAATGACCTTTATAATGGCGTTTGTGTTCAAAATGACGTAACTTGCAAATGACATTGGTTATTTTAATGATTCTTGCACTAAAGGAAAGCTCATTGATTTGGCTTTCACATCCTAGATTTTGAAAGTGCTACAGGCAAAACTTCATTCAAAAATTAGTCCTGCCATTTGGGATGCGTTTTTTACTCACCCTGTATAACAATTAAGAAGCTTATTGTTGTAATTAACGGTTTTGTAATATCTCTTGCTCGTTCTAGCGACTGAACTGGCTATCGTCATTGTGTCTGCAGTTCTAGTCGTAGTGGTGGCAAGCATGGTGGCGTTCTTTGTTTACAGGTTTGGTGTCCAATTCATTTTCATCGGTTTATGAATTTAAATTCACAGCATTGAAATCTGAAGTGAAATGTTTATTTTACAAAAGGGAAAGGAAAAAATATCCGACGTTTTACTGGCAAATATGTGCTTTAATTATTCATAGTGAAAAAAAAGATTGAGCCACACGGAAAAATTGCCCGGGTTAATTTTACCCAAGCGAGGGTCAAAAGTGCAACTACCCAAAATTGGGTTGTCCTTTACCAATTTGGGTCATAATTTATGTTAAATTCAACCAAAACTTGTGGTCATACATGGGTAGTTGCAGTTTTCACCCTTGCTTGGTAAAATTAACCCAGGCAATTTTTCATTGCAAAACTAATGATTGTTTTTGCATGGGTTGATTGTTTCCAGTGTTTTAAGGAGTTATATGCATCCTGCATCATTATTGTTAATCAGTTAATTAACCTTTTCTTCACTGGTAGGAATCGCAAGTACGAAGCTGAGTTGAGGCGGCAGGTTTGGAAGATCAACTTCGAAGATATCGTCTTCTCCCATGATGATCACATGCGAAGAAAGTTCGGGACCAGCTACGAATTCAGTATGGGCAAGGTAAGTCAGGTTGGTGTAGCGGTACTTTCCTCGCCTTCCACCGCTGTGACCCGGGTTCAAATCCCGGCTCGGCCAATATGTGGATTGGGTTTTTCAGTCCCTGCCTGATTCCGTGGGTTTCCCCCAGAATATTCTTCTGGGCTTTTCCTCCCACCTCTAAAACTGTAATGTCTTTTCATTCACTTCTCTCTACAGGTTTCTTCAGGCTTTCGAGCTGACAGTGCCTAGGGCGCTATTTGGGGAATCCTTGATTTCAGTACCAGAAGTAATAAATAAATAAAAGATATGACACTTTTCCCGCATGCGCATTGTGGTTTGAGTGTGACGTCAGTAATGATTTGGCAAGGGTGGATTGGGGTGGTTGGGATGGCTCACCATAATCTTCCGTCTAAACAGTGTTCAATATTTACACATTACTGAGGAAACCCCCAAAATTAATTCGTTTTTTTACTACTTCTGTTACTGCTACTACTAATGAAGTACTTCTATATGGCGCCAAATCCATAAAAATCCTCTCAGGCACCTTACATAAGAAATTAAGACTAAAAGATAAGAATCAAGTTAAAAAAATAGTACATACAAATAGTGACATTTAAAATTAATCTGATACACGTTTTCCAATCGAGGAGTCTTCTATTCAGTTTCTGTCCACGATTTATCGATGATGTTGCACGTGTGTTTACATCGATTTACACCATAAACACGCACCACGCCACACCACACCAACCACACCACATCAAACCGTACAGAAAATGCGAAAAGAGGTGAGAAAACACAAAAGGGAAATTACTGAATTAAAGACCGAAACAAAATCCCGTTTATTTCTCGACTAGAATGCAAGTCCAAGCATTATATATTAGGCTCATACACGTGCTGATTGATTCCACTAAACGCGCGTGATTGATGTTCCGTTTCGTGATACTTATCTAAGTGAATTCCCTTTATGCAAAAAGGAGAATGATCAAATGTGACTGACGTCCTTGCCTTTGCTAATATAAGGAGATTGCTCCTAAAGTCAGTACACGATCTATTCCTCAAGGCTTGATTTCCGGGAAGTGTGAATGAAAGGGCAACAAAAAAGAGCAAAATGAGCAACACGTTCATCGTACGCGGAATTGCCGGGAATGACCGTCTGTACAAGGTCATCCCGTCTCAAGCATTGTGGATGACTTGTAGGCGAATTGTGTGGAGACTATCGATGAAGGCCGATTGGTTCGGCACGACCGCGCGCAACGGCTTACTCAACGTGTGTTGTCTCTCCTCCAGTCGCCTCGAGGCTTTTCCACCAGGGCAAATGTCCAAAGTCACGATCGTCTTGTCAAAACGCAAGGGCGGAGTGGGAGACATTGTGGTAGTTGTGGTATTTTTTTTGAGCAACAAACATATTCGTGTTGCTACCCTCCCGATTTTCACGAAGCTCATTCTATTGCAGCCTTGGACAACCATCTTGGTTATCGCACTATGGTCGTTGTCATGCAACTGAACATGTTACCACTACGCCTTTAGCAACATGTGCATGTGGTGCACAAATGAACATTGACATTATCCTAGATGGCTCCGTGTTTTCATTTAATAACAAACAATTACGATATATCCATCTCCCGAATCAATCATTGTTCGAAATGTCAGACTATGATATCCAAGCAAGAAGAAACGTATATTGATTTTCTGACTTCATAAAAGTAAGATTTGAGGTTTTGCATGGTGGAGATACTAATGAATGAAAGGCTTGCGGAAACACCACTAAGAGAATGGTTCTGAAAAGAACCAGAGGTACAAACTCGACGTTCCAGTCAGTATGCTCTGACCATCTCAGTCTTCATAAAACGAGAAAGGGCCACGTCCTTATAGGTTGCTTCTATTGGTTGCTAAGTGGAACTTCCTTTCCTGTACTTTGATTGGCCCATCTTTGAGAGCACGCACAGAAACGACATAGTACGCGCATTGACGGTTATGAATAATACATGTATTCAAATGAGCTTGATCCCGCGTCATCAAAGCAAGAACCTGCCTTAATGCATTGAGAGTTTCTGTCTTTCAAATCACACGAAGGAGGAGTTGGGACTAGACGAAACATCGGGAACAGGTAAAATCAATCACGGTCCTCGATTGAGTTCGCTGTGGTAAAAACACCCAACACTGACTAACATGCGCAAACCACGCAATCGGTCAGGCGCACGACGTTCTGTGCCGAACTGCATAGTACGTTAACTGATTCCACGCCCAACTACGATCGGGGCCAATTGAAGTGGAATGTTAACGTTGATTGAAGAAATGCCAATAGGTGTGTGTCTGTGTGTGTTTTTTACACTGTGTACTTCGCTATACAGCGAGTTGTGCTGCGAAATAAACAACGATCTATTCGAGGGACATACAGAGTCCAAAACGTGGTGTTATGTTTCTTTTCAGAACCACACACAGTCACAAGAGAGATTTGCCTCCATGGTGTTACCGCAAACCTTAGCCTACATATTTTACATTCCACCACGCAGACATTTAATTCTCACCTAACAATCTACACATTTCTAATATATAAACGTCAATTCATAATAAGCTGTGTCATTTCAAGCACAATAACATGTATGTTAAAAAATCCCGACGCTCCACTCAACTGACAAGCTGTCCAATTACGATGTATTGCGCATGAAACATTAACTGTTTAAAATTCATCATGATGTAACACTTGGCAGGAAATCAATTGCCAACATTATACAGATTGTGATTCATTCCATTTGCTTATAAGACCTGGGGGTTCTGTACCTATAAGTCTGATTTTTTTGGGTTTTGGTTTTCTATCGTACAATTAATTTGCTAAATTCTATTGAAGACTTTTTATTCCTAAAATTCTTCATTTATTAAATGGTCAATGCGATGATTTTTTTTAGGAACACATTTTGTGCAACTTTTTACTGCTTTGAAATTTTTGAAAACTAGTTGCCATGCCTTTTTTGGTTAACTTTATTGAAAAGTGCACTTCTTTAAACATTTTAAACATTCAAACTTGTCCATGTTTTTTAGGACAACTGAGCGCGATATTCCTGTGATGTCATTTCAGGAAGACACTGCTTAGTTGAGGGGTCTTCTGCTCCAATTGTGAACCCAAAATGTTCTCATTGAAAACAAGTGTGAGAATGGGTTGCTCATTGGCTTACTGCCATATACGTAAACTACAAGGAATCACCAAAGAAAAGAAAATGTAAAACAGCAAAATATCCAAAATTCTAGCAACTTTTTGTGCTGAAATAGCTGTAACATCGAGTTTTCTGCCCGGAGTCACATTACAGTTTTGCTCATGAATATGGAAATTCTCATTAACATAAAAGCCAAAAAGGCACCAAAATACCCTTTAAAATGGCAAAAACAATTAGACACAAGGGTGCATTTTCAAGGATTGCATTAAAGAAATTATATTGCATAGGTCATTTAATAACCTTTTTTTCCAGTTTATTTTCCTTTCGTGTATAATTGATCTTGAATCAACGGCACTATGGACGTTCTTTATAACGGGCGTAATACATGCTATTTTATGATTAACTCCATCTTGTACGGCAATAATAATAAAGAACAGTATTTCTGTGCCAATATGTGACTCTCTACTTTAACTGATTCGATTTCTGTGCCCCAGTTCTCGTCCCAAATCAGTGATCATGCACGCAACATGGACGGCAGCGCAGTGTCGCTATTCAGCGCCAATGCCTTCACCAAAGTGGGTCGGTACCAAGGAGCCTGGGTCGCCATTAAACCCATCAATAAACCGGCTCTCCACGTCAACAGAGTAATCCTCAAGGAATTCAAACAGGTACAGTTTTATTTATCATCATTATTTTTTTTAATGAAAGATCCCATGACAAGGCCATGGTGAAGAGCTACAAGGATGGATCCAAAGGCGTCGTTAGTTTTCCGTGTACAAACCTGATGAGTCATGTCAAGAAAAAGTCTGTAATGCCGACAAACAGGACCAACAGAAAGGAACAAAACGGGTGATATAAAATAATGAAACCAGATCTGTGTGTTTCGGCGAGTTTGGTAGGAAACTGAATGAACCTCACAACCTCTTACCTCATTTTTTCAATTGATTCTTCAAACACATTTTTGGTAATGGTGGAAAACAAAAGGTAAATATAACATTTCAATCATCCGTAAGGACGACTTTTGACTGACTTTTACGTAAAGAATCTAATATTGATTTTTGGCTTCATGTTATGTATTTTTTGTCTTATCATTAATGTAAATACATGTACATGTATATAAAAGTGATTTGTACGAACTGACACGTGCATGACATTCATGTGCACGAATGCATAAGAACGGTATTGTAGTATAAGTTACGAATACGATGTATGGATCAACGAAGGTTGTTACTATGAAGATGCGAAATCAATGAAAAGAAACAGGGATTAAAAATCCAATTTTGTGCTTGTTTCTGTTCATATGTACAGCTCCGGGATCTCCAACACACGAACATCAACCCTTTCCTCGGCGCATGCGTAGAGCTTCCAAACGTCTGCATCGTCTACAAGTATTGCAGTCGAGGAAGTTTGCAGGTAGGCCAAACTTTCTGTAGAATCTGTGACCACTCTTTTTTTTAAACCGAATTCTTGACTTTTGAACGATACTCCCTTTCAAGACACGTTCCCTCCTTCATATTACAGTTTGCTGAAACCTCCTGGTCGGGAAACACTTAAACAACACAACTCGAGAAAGGATGAAAGTCAGAGCAATTTGAAATGATTCTCATACCAGAGTCAGACAACCTTGAGATATTTCCTAACAATAATTGAGACTTCCTCTGCAGAATTATTGGAGGCGAGCGAAGTAAACATTGAAACCAAACTGGCACCATGAAAGACTAGAATTACTGTCACTTGAGAAACCCAGTGCTGAATACTGGAAATAGTCGTAGACTTGTTAGAGAAAAGCTGTGACAGAGTGTTGGAAATGGAAACCATTTTATGAACATAACGATAGGACAGAGTTGTGAATCCTGATTGTTAGTTCTGAACCCTGACGAAACAAATCTCTACATCCATTGATGACGCCTATACACGGGTGTTGCGCGCTGTACAGAACGTTTCTTGGCAACAATATCTCCCGAACTCCGTTCTATACGGTGCCTTTCACCTATCTCCGCCATCATCAGACAGCGTCGCCTTCGGCTAGCCGGTCACGTTTTCCGCCATAATGAGCCAGCTAGTCGTGTTCTTCTCTGGAATTCCGACGCCCCTCACCGTAGAGGTCGTCCCAACATGACACTGACAACATCCATCGAGTTCGAAACTGGTCTGAGCGGTCCATCTCTTTTCCAACACTATGCTTGACAAGGACAGATGGGTCCAACTCATCAAGTCATCACGAAAGTGAATAAACAAAATGAATTTATAGGAGTCTAGTTGTCCCAGCTTTCTGTCCACGTCTGTTTGAGCAAAATCACGATGGATCATACATGTATAGACACCTGCAGTTAGCAATTATGTTTCTGAATGTACTGACTCGTCTCTGTGTTTTTTATTTTGTTGATAGGATGTACTCAACAACGATCACATCAAACTGGATTACCTCTTCAAATGGTCCTTCGCAATGGATGTGGCCAGAGTAAGTTTGTTTGTACTTCACTTGAGTTGTTTCTGTCAAGATGGCTAACCTTTAATTCCACCCACGATAACAACTCTCTGTTTGTTTGTGACCATTTTTGGATCCATCCACGCAGGGTCTGAATCACCTTCACTCCTCACCCGTTCAGTCCCACGGCAGCTTGCGGTCAACCAACTGCCTAGTGGACAGCCGATGGGTCTGTAAGATCTCGGACTTCGGTCTGATCAAGCTCAGGGAAGGAGCTGCGGACAACAGGTTCAGCGCAGAGGCTAAATGTGCAAGTGAGTGGATCTGTGAGCTGAGTACCAGCGACAAGTAATTATTACTTGCCATTCTGACTGGTATCCTGTTGCTTTTTTGCTCAGGAAATATCGTCGTTGCTTTAAAAAATGTTATGCTGAGCAGCGCTATTAAATTGACTCCAATATTGGAGTTTGGAAGTTTCTTTGCACTTGGGTTGTCAGTGATAATTTAATCGTTAGTAATTCGTTGGAGATACGCTCGATAATTAAAATCACCTCATTCATGAGCCCAAGCACCATGATCACTACTGTTATCAACTTTTAAAGGGTTTCTCCCCACCACACCCAATTGTCAAACACCTAACTATGGACTACCCCGGTTCCTTGGAACCAATGCGGCTGATGAGTCTTGAATAGGACGAAAATGCATTCCCGCTCAGTTCAAGAAAATGAATCAATTTCCTAATGTCAGAACCATCCTTCACACCCAAGGATCAACAAACTATTGTGGTCCCTCAAAATGTCCAATTATTTTCTCAACCAAACACGGGTACCAAATATCGTTTTCTGTTTGGGGGGAGGGGTGTGGAGGCACCTAGGCCACTGGTAATTTGTGAGGGGCACGTGCGCCCCCGTAGCTAGCTACGCCAGTGATGATGTCGTGTAAATATTTGAAAGGAGTAGGCCTACTCAGAAGATAAAATTGGAAGTGCCTCATTCTATTTATATTTGTTTATATTCTACAAAGGAAATCTCACAACGGCGCCGGAACTACTCAACATGGAGAAGCCGCCGTTGCAAGGAACACAGAGCGCTGATTGCTATTCGTACGGCATTTTACTTCAGGAAATATTCCTCCGCGACTCGCCTTATTGTATGGTGGAACTATCAGCTCAAGGTATGTGACCAATACACGTACCTTTCCTACTCGACACCATGCCAAAAAGTTATGCAGTTTAAAGTTTGATATCGGCCCAGCAATTGTTATTGTTCGTATTGCTACATCTGTTATGATGCCATGCATGTCATCGTTGGGCCAAAGCCGGGAACTATCTACAAAATTATCGAAGAGATTTTAAATAGCTGTTTTTTTAAATCTAAATGTAGTTCAGAAGGATTTTTGGTAAGACATAATGGACAGTTTGAATGTGTTTATATTCAGAAATGTTAAGCATAAGTGTACCAACTTTTTTTAGCCTAAGGGGATGATCAGTATATCCCAATGCTCGGTATAGTTCGTGGCGTTCAATTGTATTTCATCTGTTTTATGCATTGATAATGAAATTGAAAAATACAATTTCCAAACAGATATAATACAATTAGTGAAAGCCTGCAAGGATCCCCCATTCAGACCAGCCATCCCCGAGTCGGTGGACAGTCGAGTGGTGAAGCTAATGCAGAGTTGTTGGGCAGCTGATCCCGAGGCCAGACCATCCATAGCCAACGCCATTAAGCACCTTCAGCAGTGTTCGCACGGCAGGTAAAATGTTTACAAAATGACCTTTTGTGTTTACTGTTCATCACTTCACTTACGCATCCCACTGCCCTATCCAAGGGCGCCCCCTGCCGATCACTTATCCCCATCACAAAAACTTGTGAAGGAAATGCAGCTGGCGTCGCAAAGCATTGTTGGTAGGTTCCTTGCCGCAATGTACGTGCATTACGGAAGTACTTACCCCAGGCCACTGGCTATACAGAATGTATTCAAAGAGAACAATGAACGTATCTTTCTTAAATTATATAAGAACTCGGTTTATCCGCTCCGTTCACAAGCAACCCCTCACCGGCAAAGAAAGTTCAGTTGGGGGTGACCAGACGACGCCATCTTGCCTGACTGCAATATTTTGCCGCGGCGAAGCGCGGCCACTGCGTGTATACATACTACAAATCCCCTGGTGTACGTGCGTCACACACAAGGAACTGTGCGCGCGCGTCAACCAGCAAAATGTAGTGTCCCGCCCATGGGACGTCGTTGCCAGGTAAAAGGGCGCCCTGTTTTGTTGGCGCACGGAGCCCATACGAACGCAGAATTTACGACCAAAATCAGTTCCGAGTTTCGTTGTCGTTTATACTTAATTACATAATCGACATCAAGCCTACAACCAACTGGAATTGGATAGCGGTCGAAAGAAAAACCAAGGGAATCTGCAACATACTCATCAGTGTCCCTACAGGATGCCCTCTCTTGTCCATCCTTGCTTTACGGATCTGCTTTATAAATACAAATAGCGCCCGCTGCCTGATTTAAGATAATGCTTTTGAGTTATAAAATTTAAAAGAAAAAGAAATTGACTGGAGCGAGATATAGGAACCAGCGACCTCCAGATAACCATACCAGCGCTCCAACAAATGAGCGATTTCCGCCCTCTGTAGGCGGTTTCCCAATTAGTCCAATACTTTGTTCAAGAGACCTTTCACTCGCTCTTTCGTAGGAAAGGAAATCTAATCGATAACATGGTGGACATGATGGAAAAGTACACAGATCAACTGGAGGAGATGGTAGACGAACGGACCAAACAACTGGAGGAGGAAAAGAAACGAACAGACGAACTTCTCTATCAAATATTACCAAGGTATACATTTGGATGTTCAATCCGTTCGAAATCAAAACAATAGAGAAAATAAAATTACTTGAGAAAGACAAATTTTGTTTTATGTTTCTCGTCACCTGATATATTAAAGTAATCGATTTGCAAATGAAAGATTTGGTAAAATATTGGGAATTATTTTACCATTTGAACTGTCACATTGAACATTATACAAGTTTTTTTTTATTCTAGGCTTGCTCGTTTGGCCAACAAGGCTATAAACGTGTTTTTGACAAGCCACGAGGTTTTAAAGGAAGCCTCATTTGCCCAATCAGAGAAGAAAAGGAAACCAGATGATTTTCTAAGGTTAGGTATTGCCATGGAAACCAATACGTAGCATACTATAAACCGCAAACGTGACCGACTCAATGAGGCAAGTGGTTTCTTCGAGAGAAAAATGTCTAGAGACCTTGATATATTTACGGCCTACATCGACTGTATGTAGGCGTACTTGAACAAAATATTTTAAAAGGAGGGGGAAAACGGAAATAATGGAAAGCTCTTTGAGGCCGAGTCCCTGTTTCTTTAATCAACCTCACTTGTGGATCGAAACAATTGGAAAGCAATAAATATTCAAACAGGAAAAAAAAATATCAGAAACTGAATATCGGGGAGATGGGAGAAGGTATGCAACAAATAATAAATTGGTGGCGCTCTCCACAATTGCCAATCTCTCATCTACAGAAACCAGGTAACTGGTATATAGATTAAATACTCGATCTTTCATCCCCTTTTTACATAAAAAGCGTTTGGGGGATGGTTCCCGTTGCCCCTTCTTATTCACTTACGATCCGTCCTAAGGGTTTATGACTCTCCAAAGCCAGTTTGGAGTAACATTAACTATGAAGTATATTAAGAATGAGCTGAACATTGTGTTTCGCTCAGGTGTGTGGCCGATGAGTTGAAGCAAGGCAAGAGTGTGGAGCCGGTGACCTTCCAGCAGGTGACGGTGTTCTTCAGCGATATTGTGGGGTTCACGAGACTAGCGGCGGCAAGTTCTCCCATGCAGGTATATAATGAATAAGAACAACTTCGTTATTAAAGAACTCTCTCGGTTCGTTTGCACAGATGCCGATTCTGAACCTTAAAGACAACTTTAAAGACGTAGGCCCTAACACAACATTGTCAATGTAACATGTGTTTTGGTTTACGAAAGGACAGTAACAACACCTCATTAACGAGGAGCCTACGTATGGAACATACCGGGGCAAAATAACATTCATTTAATATTTTGTAACTGTCTGTTACTTTTTAAGTAATACTTTAAAAAGTATCGATTTGTTTTGCATCCATCTGTTGTTGTTTAACCATGAAAAAAAACCCATCATTTTGTTAAGATAGTATTTGAAGCAAATCACAACATATTTTGTTGGTTCTGTCAAGATGTGATAACATTTTGAATTAAATATTTTTTGGGTAAAATTAACTTCATCGTTATTTTTTTTTTTAGGTCATCGACTTGCTGAACAATCTGTACACTGGCTTTGACGGCACCATAGAGCACTATGACGTGTACAAGGTGAGTGAATAGGTCAAAGGTCAAGTGCTAGTGCATCGTGCTAGCACTACGGGTCCTATCCAAACACACTACGACCGGTGAGTTCAGACGTTACATTATTCACTAGGCCTTATCGTGGAAAACATTTGGTTGGCAAGAATGAAGACCAACAAATAAAGAGCCCTGGTGTGATTGTAGTTCATCACATTTTATCAATCACCTTTTCTATTCAATCAATCGATAATCCTATTATCCGATAATCCTACATGATCCGATATCTTATCCTTAAAAAAAATGACTTATTAGTATTTAAGAATCTTGCAGAATTTACAGATAAATAGGCACAAGAAAACCACAAGGGAGACCGTTCCGAACAACAGTTCCATTTTTCGTCCATTTTGGGAAATCTTCCATTTTGGGATTTTCCTTAAATTTCGTTATTATTACACACACTTAATGAAAGATTAAAGATACTGAAATGCATAAGACGGTACTTTGATGCCGTAAATAATATCACATTCGTTTAAACTTGACACGTGACCGTTCTATAGCCCAGTGAAACTGCAGCATCAAAGACTCAATGTAATCCAAGTCACCTCTCTTAATCTCATAATCTTCAGGTTGAAACCATCGGTGATGCGTACATGGTGGCTAGCGGTCTGCCGGTCCGGAATGGTAACAAGCACGCAGGCGAGATATGCACCATGGCATTGGATCTACTCAGCTTTGTGAAGACCTTCCACATTTCTCACAAACCAGACGAGCATCTACAGCTCAGGATTGGGGTCCACACGGGTAAGTTACTGCCAGACTATCCCGTGGGTTGGGACCAGCCAATGGGATCATGGTGTGTGTGAGTCTTTAAGCAATGTAAATTACTTCAATTGGTCCACTCGAGTGGCGGATCAACAGGGGGGAGGAGGTTTAAGGGGATCTGAACCTTCCTCTTGGGCCGCACAAAATGGGCAAATCGTGCATGAAAACATGGCAGATGCCTGCTTAACCCCCACTTGCTGCAAACCAAGATCCGCCCCGGAAATCTACCTAATTTGTGGAGCCGTTTAAACTCCTCATAGCGCCCTCTATTGATCATTAGGTAACAAGCTCGTGTGAATGAAATGGCTAACTTCTGACTTCATTGTGAATGATAGAGAACTAAAGGTTTTGATTGTCTTGGCTTTCCAGTTGTTAGGCGTTTTCACCCCCATTACATTAATGGAGTTATAAACATCATAAACCAAAAAGTAAATTACGGAAAGCAATTAATTCTTTCAAAATTGTAGCGACTTTTATCAATCTTGTTGCACCTGGATATAAAAATGGGGGACAATTTTTTTTTTTAATTTCGCGTACAGGCCCCGTTGTCGCGGGTGTTGTTGGTAAGAAGATGCCGCGATATTGTCTCTTCGGGGACACCGTAAACTACGCATCAAGGATGGAGTCTACCGGGCTAGGTAAGAAGATTACTTCCTTTTATTTGTAAAATCCATGCAACTTAATGAGGTTCTGGAAAAATTTAAAGAATTCGTTTGAAAGGTTCCTAAGTATAGAAAGGTTTACCAGAAAGAGTATCAGTTAACCGATTTCCTTATTCGGGAAAAAAAACCCAAACAAATAACTTCAAAGAAAATGAGTCTGGTAATTTTGTTAGTCCTTGTTTAAATAATCATAATTTTAAATAATAGTGGTGTTCTCCATTTTCATCTTGATGCATTTTAAAATTCCAAATACCCGGTTATTCCATTCCTTTTGTCCGATGAACGGATTATATTTCAATCCAAAAGAGTCCAATCGAATTGTAACATCGCACGTGACCACATAATGCCAGAGATAATCTTGAAGCAAAGTACACGTTATTGAGTATAGGCACGCAGGTTCTAAAGAACTTAGTCTAAGGATCGGTCGCATGTTGTCAATTTGGATTCATAGTCCCCTGTGACTGTATTTCTTCTGATGATTGAATGATTATTCCCGGTGGTTTCTAATATCGTGTGTGTTCACCAAGCAATCAAGGTCAGCCTAAGTATCGTGGCGTTGGAGTTTGGGTGCTCGTTGCGCTTTTTTATCTCGAAAAGGAGGAAAAAATAGATTCTTCTCTCGATTTTTCTATCAGCCATTTTTTTGAAAATACAGCGAACAATTAAGCGTTGGACAAATTAACTATAACACGACCGTCTTGCAGCCTACAAAACAACAGAAGAGGTCAGGTTTTACGAGTTTTTAAAGAGTGCGCCCTCTATCGTTCCATACAGCTAGTGATTATCATGTGAAGTGCTAGCCCGAATAGGTTTTGATTGTTAACGTCCGTTTTTTTTTTTTTGTCTTTCAAAATACTCTAGGAAATTGCTTCTCTGTGCGGGAAATTTGATACGGCTCCTATGGGATTAGGACCACTGTAAAATCAACCATTGCCGTTTTATTACTTCAGCTTTGCTCATCAATAATGTCTCGTTCTAATGCTATCCAAACATTAAAGGATCTCTTCACGATCACATCGATGATTTTTTTGTTGGCCTACGCGACAGCAGTGGCGTACCAATAGAGGTGGTGATATAAATAGAAACTAAGAAAAAGCAGAAAACATTATTTCGTTAGCGATATTCAAAGCTAAAAATCCCTCACAGAAAATGTAACGTTTCTACCGACGAATCTGATGCTACAGCACCCAGTCACCAAAAACACCCGTTTGTTTTAATTTTTTCATTCTTTCAATACGAATTCTGTAAAATTGTGTTTGTATTTTGATTTTATCTTTGCAGCTTTGCGAATCCATGTAAGTCCCGAGTGCAAAGACGTGTTGATGAGAATAGGAACTTTTCATCTTGAGAAGCGGGGCAGCGTGCAAATGAAGGTGAAGAGTCTATGGTCTTTCTTTATCATTAAAGGCGCATTACGGCCTGAAATCCCCGAAAATTGTATGTTTTGGATTGTTTACTTATCCTTTTCCAAGGTCTGGTTGCAAGAAAATCTGACCTTATGTCTTACTGAAAATGAAAGATGGTGAAATAAGCTTTCATTTGATGTTTGTCTCAAACACCTTGGAGAGTATATTTAATAATTTCGGGAAATGTGCGTAATTATCACTGAGGTCTATGGGAGGTTCCTAGCTGCGAGGAGCGCCAGTAGCCAATTAAACCCACGCAGTGATTAGATTCCGAAACTGCAAGACTGAATGAGCGCTGAGGTGACAAGCGTAATGAAGCTGAAGCTGTTTCTTAATTGTGAATTTTCCTTCCGTTTGCTTTTTGTTTTGGACAGGGCAAAGGGACGATTGAGACATACTTTCTTGCCGGCAAGGAGGGATTCACGAAGGAGTTGCCAAGCCTGACCACAGCGGCTGCTTTGGAAGAACACGAGTTTAAGTAACATCTGAATACTTTCTTATGAAAATGTGCAATGAACAAATTTAGTAAATGCCTTACGTAATATATAGGTTTTCCCGTTAACACTCGTATCATTGAAATTCCATAAAAAATATAACTTTGCACCAATATATTTCATTTCACGTCTCAGAACAAGTGTAATTCACGAATTTCACTGCACCATATAATGACATCTATTTGTGTAATTTCGAAATCTGAATTTACAATGGAGCCTATAGGTTTAACATTGAAGCACTTCAAAGTTTGGTTCGAAATGTTTAACTTTTTTGTACCTGAAAGTCTTTACGTCTTAGTGTTACCAGTTTAAATGATAAACATGAACACGAACAGACATTTTTGGGAAAGCGGAAGTGACTTTTACATTTTGGCTTGAAACAATCGTTGTCTGGAGTTTTGTTGATGACTGAATGAGTAAATGGCAGTTGAGATGTAAGGATAAGTCAGTGTTACGGACAAGAGAAGTTGCTAAGACGCAGGCCTTTTGAGCAGAGCTGTGGGACTAGGTGACGAGAGCGGTGGTTTTGTTGTTGGAGAGAATGAGTGGATGGGATGTGTGGAGTGAATGTGTGGAGTGAATGTGGATAAGTGGACAAAATGGCGAGAGTGAGCTGAACAGCAAGTGAAGTTAGTGGATACAATGTGCGAATAAAGAGCGTCAAAAGCCAGCTGTAATGAAGGGTAAACTTCGCCTTTTTACGGTCATTAATTAACAGTTATTACAGGAAAGTAATAGCCTATAAAAAAGTAGGAAGTATATTTGATTGAAGGAGTTTTACAAAAACAGCGCAAAAGGGTCTACTTTCTTTCTACGCGGATGAAAGTAATGGTTGTACACACTTTTTTTTTTTTAAGTTTGCCCGCTGCATCTATTTGTTTATTGACGCATTTGAACTTATGTTTAATCGTGGTCTTAAGAACTATAATGTGCAATTCAGAACTAATTTTTTTGATGTTAATTCTCCAGGCACGAACGAATACATCGTAATTGGTTATCGTAATAACGCCGGTGGGCGTCTAGGTCCGTGTGGAACCCCAAGCTTGCTAGATGACTGAGATTTCTTCACTTTTCATCTTGCCTTTTGCCCAGAATTTATATTTTAATTCTTGATAACCATGAGATATACAACCTGATTTGCAAGGGTGCGGAGAGCAGGCCCACACGGACTGTGTTCTTCAGCTTCGAAAATAGTTGTATGGACCATAAGCCACCCGAATTGGTTTACCCCCAAAATTATACAAGGTTTTTCTGCATTTCAGAAAATTCCTGAATTAAATCTTCAATGGCGCACTTAATATTACAATTTGTGGACAGTGGCATATCCTGGCCTTTTTACCGAACAAGTTTGCCCTTAAAATAAAAATCACCTTAAACACATAGCGGTTGGGGAATGGTCTCATAAAATATCTGGGACGGAGAGAATCGAAGCAAACGGGGGATGCTTTCATCTTTTGGCAGTTCATTAAAGACACAAATTTAAAGATGGATGGATCGTTAAAAATGGAAGTTAGATAAAAGTGAACAACTCGCCAATTAAACTTGTTATATGTGTTTGTAGACTGTTCCCTGTAATGGAAAGAGTGGCCCTGGGTTGCCAGTTTAATGAGGAACACAGAATGCAGTAGAAGTCAACAAAGTGCACAACATTGAGCAAAAAAAACCCCCAAAACACGTGGCCTTTTATAGTAAATCTCAACTTAATGATTAATTACTGTGTGTGGACACGGGTGGAGGAACACGTGCAATTTTAAATGGACCTAATTATTTGTATTTTGCTTGACATAAAAAACTGTACATATAGTAATTAACGAATGTATATTCAGGTTCAGAGGAATCTTAACTTGTAACTAATAAATTGTATTACTCGTAAAGAGAGTTTTTGCAATTTTAAAGGAAAAAAAAAGATTCATTGTTTGATGTTTCGTGACGATTACGTTTCTTATTCATTCAGTGAGTAAAGAACATTAAACCTTTAAATAATCTCAAAAAATAATTTAGCACTTTCGTTTGATTGTCCAAGGCATGTTGCGTGTACGTGAGCGAATTTAATTAACAAACAACCCCCTTTCCTGATACATTTATATTAATTTGATAAATTCACAAGTGATAGGGCCTATAACATAAGATATTCAGGACAAACAGCAGTGGCGGATCTACTGGGGGGGGGGGGGGGGGGGGGGGGGGGGTAAGGGGGTAAGGGGGTGGGTAGGTGATCTTTCCCCCTTGAGTTGCAAAAAATAGAAAACTCATAGATAAAATAGCAGATGCCTGCAACCCCTCCCCTTGATAGCTACCCCCTCCATGCCACACCTGGATATCATCCTCAGTTTGATATGGAGTGTGCACTGCATGACGATGCATCTAACAAGACAAAAAAACACCCTTATTGTGGTCAAAAGAAAGGAAATACATCGAGCATGATCAACAATTAAGCTTGGACATTTTCTGCAGTCTAGTATTTTCCTGTAGCTCCCCCCCCCCACTTTACTATTCACACCGACAAATTGCTAGACAATTTTCTTTTGACACTTTTTCGATGGACGCAGAGTGAGGATAATCACACCCATACCATGTCTTTGCGTCATACCAGATTTTTTTCCTTTTTCAAATTTGAAGGCCGTGGAATTTAATGAGACTAATTAAAAAGGGGCAAGAGATAATTAGGACCCAGGAATGCCAACGATAAAAACGGTCCTCGATATCAAAATGCATGTTTCAATTTTCTGGATAGCTGAGTGCGGAGACTGTGCCTCACAAAACACTCGGGATATACCGGTACGTGATGCACTTAGAACATTGAGTCTTAAACATTCTGGTAATGCAGTCAAAGAATTCCTATACAAAGGGCACACAAGAAGGGAAATAAAGGATAAAAGAAGAATAACACTGTTTCAATTTTGAATTTTATGTAAGGTTCAAAGTAAGAACCGTTTCGTAATCGTGGACAAGTACGCGTTTCTACCTGTAACCTTATGTAAGGCTTTCCATCATGTTTGCTTTCCTCCCCCGCTTTCTAACTCCCCGAGGCAAGGCATTTTATTTTGAATCCCTCTCCGCACCTGTACGATTTCTCGCTGCGCTACAGTAGCACGATGTTCGGTACAACTTTTTCGGTTTCTTTTGATCAAAACTGCCACAGGGTAGCCTCATTTTCTTGTAGCGGTATGAGATTCACTAATTATGCAAAGTCTTCCCAACGGAGGAAAAAAACCCGTCTGTAGTTATTTTTTTGTTAGAGAAAAAAGCCAGCCCCAGTCGTCACCTCCCACTCCCCCAACCCCCCCCCCCCAAAAAAAAAATGCCAAAAAAAAAAAAAAAAACCCGACTAGTGATAAGACATGTCGGTACTGAAAATGTCGGTTTCGAACAAAATTAATTTCAGTAATATTCATGGGTTTAATAGTGAGGGTATGATGTGAACTTTCACTGAGGGTTTTGGAATAGGGTGTGAAGCGCGTTGGAATTTATTTCCTCCCAAATTGCAAGTATGCCACAGAATAGAGGTGAGAGCAAACTTTGCAACGAGCGGTTTATTCTTCCGAAATTACATTATTGGCAGGTTACACGCAGAAGAAGCAACATTAACCCGAAGGTAATTGCGATTTGATGTAAATTCTCAATAAAGAATCTGGTTATAATTATGTAAAACACGTTGGAAACTCATTTGTAGACCTTAGGTTTGGTTGATTTCAAGTGAATACTCGCATCTGTATCATTCAAAATTCTGATAAATCTACGGCATGGCTTTAAAACATTCGGATCGTCAGAATGTTTATTGTCTGCGGAATAGCAGGAGAAAATGTAAGTCACCGATATACGATCCGCCGAATTCCCTACAGTAATTGCATACCGCTGATCTGAACCTATCAACAGAAACTCCATTTACGATTCCAATTATTTCAATTCCATACCCTTTATTTGGGATAAAAATAGATTGGACTTCGCTTTAATTTCAGTATAAATCCATTAGGTGAAATGCATACGACATGAATTCAAACAGCATTACCCAGCGATTTTTCTTTTGCCATTGAGAATTTTGACCGTCTCTTGTGTACAGGGTATTCTTTTCTGATTAGGGCGATAAACAGACGTCGGTAAGTAATGATATATTTCGAAGGTACATGAACAGACGATGAATACAAGACCAGAACATTAACACAAGACCAGAACATGAATATAAGACCAGACCGTGAATACAAGACCAGAACGTGAATACAAGACCAGAACGTGAATACAAGACCAGAACGTGAATACAAGACCAGAACGTGAATACAAGACCAGAACGTGAATACAAGACCAGAACATGAATACAAGACCAGATCGTGAATACAAGACCAGAACGTGTATACAAGACCAGAACATGAATACAAGACCAGAGCGTGAATACAAGACCAATGCATGAGTACAAGGCCAGAACATGAATATAAGACCAGAACGTGAATACAAGACCAGAACGTGTATACAAGACGCTGTTTTCCAGAACGAGGCGGTGAAAAACTCTCAGTATCGTTCAGCATAGTGATGTTAAATTGCGTTCATTTTTTGGGGTACTAATATCTTTTATACATTACATTTTGAACTTAATTCACACAAAATTATCGACTCTTTCAATTCTTTCAGATCTGAATCAAAGCAAAATTGCAATCTGTCCCGCATTTCCTGATGATTGTACACATTACAAAAATATACCACATTGATACAACATGTTCTACCAACCAAGAGCGTACCAAACCTTTTTAAAACAATGCCATACTTAAACCATTTCAAAACCCAGCTTAAGAAACAGTACTTCTGTAAAGGCGCACAGATATTATGAATAGTGTCCTATGGGGGTAACCGGTGTATTGTATGTAACCATTGTTTTATCGTCTTAGTTTGAAGTCAACCGCGTTCCCGTTTTCCAAATCAATATTTTGTAAACTTCCCCAAAACAGTCACTTTTTAACAAACAAATTGAACTATCCCCGATGGCTACAAATCCTCTTTCCAGAACATTGCGTGAAATTCATATTTTCTTCGATATTTTAAATTGTCCTTTTGGCCGTTTTTCCCTTGGAAATATGAGTAAGACAGACATATCTGGCTCGATAAATTCATGGAAAAAAGAGCAGTGATATGTTTTTGTATAATCCGGATGCGTGGTGTGCATGCAGTAGGTTTCCACAGCGATACGTGATGGCTGTTAGGGGGAAACGGTGAAGGAATTAACGGCAAAAATAAGACATTTAATGAGCACAAAACCCATCCAGCCAATATTATAGAGATAAACAGAAATATCGAAAGGAATTTCAAAACGTACTTCGAGCAACATGACTTAACTGGATAAATATATAAATAAAGAAAAATCATTCAAGCAAAGGGTGAGACCATGCTGAGACAATAACGTTAGATGTGGTAGTGAACAAGGGCGGATCCGGGGGGGGCCAGAGGGGGCCATGGCCCCCCAAAAAACGAAACCAATTTTTTTATTTTTTATGTGACATCGCAAAAAAGGCAGGCAATGAGTACACCACCATCTTTTCCTCAAAAAAACATTGGTTAAAGTGGTCAGAAATTGCCTCAGATCGCACCACAGAGCATCTAGAATGCAAAAAATTTTCGGGGCCCTTAAGCGGGCCCCGAAGCCCACGCCGTAATTTTTTTGACCCACTTTTTGGGGGCACCAAAATTTTTTTTTGCCCCCCCCAAAATTGTGTTCTGGATCCGCCCTTGGTAGTGAAGTACCAGTACTTGTTGTCCGAGCACATTGCAAGATCTGTTTGAGACGGAAGCTTATAGAACTGTGACATAAACAGGTAGGAGAACTCTGGGAAGCCTCGGGAGATGAAATCTCCTGCAGAGCAAACCCTGAAGCATGTTTGGTGATGCAATCTTATAGCTTAAGTGACAACAGTGACGGCCGTGTCATCCATCTAACGTTTCCTTCCGTCCTATGACCTGACATAGACGGAGTGTGATTGACAGAACATGACACATTGGTGTGATAGAGTGAATATTATACGGAAAGGCTCGACCAGTATAATTCATCTTGAATGTATAGTAAAATAGACCAAACTGGAGGAAAGCACCACAAAACAAATGACTTTCAGAGAAACAAAATATAGTAATACGCAAGTCTCTGTTTGGAATTGGATGTTGGTACGGGCTTACTCTCGGAAGTGGCAGGTCGCACGACGATCAAACTCGGTGGGTGGGTGAGGCTTGGTCCAGCCTAGATTTTTCAACCTTTGTTAAGCGATTGCGACCCCGGGGGGTCCTCCCTCTTACTCTTCCTACGTTGTTATGGCGTCTGAAAGGGCAACTCCCAAGCTACCCGCCAATATGACTATAGAGGTTGCTGTTCATATGGGTGCGTACGATACAGCGTGACAAAAAGACCACCGATTTCGCGGTGGTTTCGGGCGCAACAGTGAATAAATGGGCGATTTCGGACGCAACAGAGACTAATACATCCAGCAACTCTCTGTGTCCTAGGAACCGCCAAAGCCAGGTAACTGCCTAGTTGATAATGTATACCTCATGCATTGAGGCGGAGTAGTGGGGGACCGAATGTGTACCGCTGGGATAGGCATGGATTAACAGTTTGCGCATTCATTGTAACTACATTAAAATAACAAAGAACAGCCTCTGAGACACCTAAAATGCATAATGTATATTACATGACATTGGTCGATTGGTCATTGCTTCAACTCACAGTCTAGTTCGACAATTTGAACGTTGACGGGTTTGGAGGTCGCTTTATGACCCTAGGGAACGAATACCTTAATGAAATTTTGGATTTTTGATTTTAAGTCATAGAAAACATTCTGCATAATTAGCTTTGATATTGTGCATTTAAATATATTAATGCTGACAATTTGTTTTTTTCTCAAAAATGAAATTATATTCAACTATTCATCCAGATGAAATGTGACTGCTGTGAAAGACGAAAGACTTCTCTGAGTTCGAACCTTGTCATGTTATAGTACAAACTATAATAAGCGAAGACATACGTAGCTGTCAATTGTTTTGATCAAGAAAAGAGAATACTATATTCATTGACGTCACGGCAAATTGTTTTTGTGTCTCTTCTGCCACTCTGATTTCTGCTCCGAACTGAAGTCTCGAATTCGGAATCGACTAATTGAATGCCTACGAAGTGAAATCGGAGATCAATGAGTATCGATTAGTGATGGTGACCGCAGCGAGCACGTAAAGGAGCAAGAAAACACTACTAGGAGGAAGGCAAGGGCCCTAATGTGGTTAACATTACTAACGAAATTCTAAGGCCCGGGAATTATACAAAATTACACGAGGTTCTCTTTCCTGTTTTGTCCCCGTCGCCCAGGGGGACAAAACAACCCGAGAAACCCCCGCGCAAGGTTGTCGAAACACAATTACCAAGCTACGTGATTGTCCAACCAGTTGCCGATCAGCACAACGGGCGTTTCGCGGCATCTTTGGCGGCTAGACTGTCAAAGAAATTGCAAGTGTGGGCTCCGCCCGTTTTGTCTGTCCGTCGCTGTCAAGTTGTGCATTCGGTGTAAAATCTATCGGCTGAGTCAAATGATTTCTTTTGGTTATGTATACATGCAATAATGTTCAATTGACAAATTCTGAATGCATACGACAAGCAGGTCTTTTACACTGACGTTCAAGGGTAACCATTGTTTACTATCTCGGGAGTAAAAAACGATTAGTTTAAAGCAAATCTTTGGTGTTATCGAGTCAGGGTCTACCCAACGTTCCCCAATACCTATGTTCCCCAAAATCCTTACGGTTGGGGTTGGGATTGGTTAGGGCTAGGGTTAGGGGACATATGCAATGGGGAACATATGTTTTTGGGAACATGTATTCACCCATAATACATGTTGCTCACAGAAAAGTATTCCTCAGAATTGGAAAAGATCGTTCATTTTTGCCCGATTGTCTTATAAAAAAGAACTGTACTATATCGATCGTGCTGCATTTGTATACAGGCGGCTGGTGATGTACTTCCTAAAAAGGTTTCTACACCTTTAGCTTGGTTTCCTTCAGTGCGAAAGGTGTTATTTTAATGATGCTATCTAGGATTAAAAGAATACCTGGGGGGGGGGGGAGGCTCGATTACCTCACACGCCACACGTACGTAGGCCTTACACTTTAAATATGTTTGTTATTATGTTAAAGGTCAAATTATTTTCATTTTCTAGGCCGTTTCAAAAGTTCAAAGATTATACGCGTGAGTTTTATAACCTGCAAAAACAACTGCGTCACACAAGATGTTGACAAATCCTCAAGAATTAAAATCAAGAAAGAAACATGTTTATGAGAAATAAAGGCCTACCACTGCATTCCATTTCGTATGCGCCTTTCGTCTGTGTCCTCTTGTAGTGTTGTTTTGTCATCTTTGCTTCATCGCTATTCAAAGCAGCGTCTGCTTCAAGTGAGAGCTCACAACACGCCGAACATAAATGTCATCATTTTCGAAACTGCAGAATGAAAATATTACATTAAAGAGAGGGACATTATTTTATGACACCATTTTGATTGTTCTGCGCCTCTGCGGAAATCTTTAATCAAAATGCACCGCTCAGTTCACCAGTGACAAATGGCACATATTTCCCCCGCTTGTGGCAAATACTGACAAGTCAAACGTGACTTGTTACCTAAATTTCTTTTGACAACCTGAAGCTTAGTCTCGCCACTGTCCCTCTGCACTGTACATGTACAATGTATAGACTTCGTACACTGCAAAATATTGATTGAAGTATTAGGTATAGCTGCATGGTGGTAAGTTGTTGATTGGTTTTCAAGATCTTCATCATTTTATCCCTCTCTGTGGGAAAGATTTGGTATATTTGTTTGGAGGAAGGATTTCCGTTTGTTCTCAAGAATGTTTTCCAGGAAAACCTGTAGTTTGTTTCACAATGGCTGTGTGAACGACAGAGGGCGCAAAAGGCGTTGATATTAAAAAAAAATAATGATCTATGTCTAGGAATATAATGGTTGAAGTCATCGACGAAGGGGCGCCGAGTGTGCTTTGCTGATAACATTAAAGGCATTATAGGATCGTTTGCAAACACTCAAAAACGAAACGACCAAGAATATTACGAAAAAGCGTGATCGTAAGTAAATAATAGTATGAAACATTCTGTGAAATCGTTGAGTCTGGTATGCTGTCATTCTCAAGAAAAACCCGAATGAATTTGGTATCAGTACTAACCCTGGTTAGGACCTAGCCATCGTTGAGAACAGTTTTCTCAAATACAATACATTCGTTAAACGGCCGTGAGCAAGCTGTTGATTTCATATGTACGCTCGTGTACACTACATATATATTATACTTGCCCATGACAGAGTCGGCACTACGGCACTCCCTGTGACCTATGGGTTCTAGTCCTCGAACAGCATTTTGGACAGTTGAAAATGAACCACGTTTTTGTTCGTTTTTTTCTCAGCGCCAATGGACATAGAACAGCTCAGTAAAACGATATCTAATGGCACTCAAAACGGTCCATTTCATGAAATTACGGCAAATGCCAATGATCCTATATGCCTTTAAAACTTGATGATTGGCGTTGGTCTGATGCTGGTCAGTGGCATCAACTACATGTGGTATTTCGGGTCTGTATAGGGGAAGGGATATGGATGATAATAAACATGGAATTAATAGCCGTGGAGGGGGGATCAATTACAATGACTTTCTAGAAAAGTCGACCACGGCGCCGAGATAACATGAACCATCCGGAGAAAAGTAGTGGTACGGGATCCTGGCGGCGCGTTGACGTCATCGAGATCTCAACCATTGGGAATGCGAAATGATGAAGTGACTCGTGACTACACGGGCGCAGCAGTACTTGGAGATTTGGCGCGAAAATAAATTGCGCCCAAAATGGTCATACTGTACTTAAACGACCCACGTTAAAGATTTAACATAACAGCTGCAGATTGGCATCTATAGAAACAAACATCCCTGATTTCTGATCAGGAACAGTTTAGATTTTACACTGAGTATATCAAAGTGGAAAGTCAGTAAGTAACCTAAAAATTAAGAAAATGAGGATTTAAGACATTTAAGACATTCCATCATCAGAAAAAAAGAAGTGTATGCCTATATTATGGTTATTTTATGAGTCGTCCTTCCGTTATTGTTTTAATGACAGTGCACCTGTTGTGAGAATGTTTTTGTCGAAGGAAACTATGAACAGATGGAGTTATTATGAAGACTAAATCAAAGACAGAGAATGCTCAAAGATAGGCATCCCGTCGAGGTGTCTGTAACTCGTCACGGATTGAATGAAATCAGTCATTCTACATTTTGTATACCAAGGTGCCAACCAGCTACATCACATACACCCAGCCAAAGTGCAGTGAATCGCTGTCGGTGTAGAGAATGGCATGAGTTAGATGTTTGATTAATTCCAGCATTCACGACGGAACATGGGTCCGACTGGAAATGGTATGCCACGGAAAAGATAATAATTAAGGTTCTTGTCGTGATATACGGAGGACGGATGGTGAACATGAGTTCCGTTGGTTGGAGGAAGTGAAAATTAGATTTGACACCGACCTTTCACTGTGGAGCACATGCTTTCAAGTATTCGTGTTTATCATTGGAGGGGATTTACACGTGTTTAGAAGTTAGTATGATTCATCAGACACACACGGTTTTATTTCCAATCCTAGATCGTACTAATTCCCATTGGTGCACTAAAAGCCATTAACAGTATTCAAATTTTTTGTATACGGATTTTCCAGATTCAGCTAGCGTGACTGGCCGCTTGATTCGTTCGTTTGGGGAGAAACTTAGCAATTTCGGCCGAATCTTCACGTTTTTAACGAAATTAAAAAACCCCATAAGAGCCCTAAATGCATTCTCTATGGTAGATAATTGACCTCGAGGAGTTGCCAAATCGTGAACAAATTGCACTGTGAAGCCGTTACAGGTCGTCTATGTCCTTCTTAGACTAAGTGAGTAAATCCACTCCATTCGACATCAAAGTGAACACGAAGCCAATTCTCCAGCGTTTCGAACATCTCTTTTAAAATGTCTGAACAAAACTAAGAGTCATCAAAATCAGAGATAGTACAAACAAAGTGAAGAACGGTTTATACTTTACGCGAAGGCGAATTTGATACGAGTTTGACGCCCTGAGCGGAATCGCATTGGTTTCATGTTTAGTATATGAACTGACATCTACAACAAGAAGATAATTTTCGGCTATTGTGCACCTATATCCTTTTTTAAGGCCAATTAAATCGCGGAAATGAATAATAAATGTTGTAAAATGTTAATAAATATAAATGTAAATGTAAATTGGTACAAAGGGATTACTTTCAAAATCCTCACAGGAACACGCGTAAAGTATACAAGCCGCCTGCAAAGAACTCTTGACGTGGACAACAACAAAACATATTCACGGTTCTTGTAGTGACATTGTCTTTTGTCGCAACGTAAACCAAACCGAAAAATGATCTTGCCAAAACCCGAATGCAGCATCGATTCAAAAGCTTGTCGTGTTATGATTGGAATATTTTGTGTCAGTATTTGCTTTGTTATGATGCTTCGAAGGATTAGACAACCTCATTACAAATAGTGGAACGAAAAGCATACGTTACAAAGAACACCTAAAAGGAAAGATCTAAAAGAGGTATCAATTTTTCTAAGAAGATGTAACTGCTCACAAGAACGGAACAAATAGATTACCCTTCGGTGTGCTGTTTTTAATTTGTAGTGTTAATCAAGTCTTATATTTTAAATATCACATCTGAACCCCCCAACGCAAATTAAAGGATTTTCCAAGCTATGAGAAATATTCAGCAACCCATTAAATAAACAAGAAAGCTGCAATTTAGCGTGCAATAAGGTAGAATTTGGCTTCGGGAACTCCCCGAAGACCGCAGGTGAGCACTGGGCCGGGGCCATTCTCAGACAGGTGTATAAACTAGTCTTTAGGCATCCAGTGCTGCCAAGCTTGGATTTTTCAAACTAGGCAAACCACTCGATTCTAAGTGGCCGTCTCCACTTGGGATTTGTCAGTTGGATCCGGTGACGACATGAAAACAAATTTCCACCCGTCCATGTTGGTAAGACGATACGGGTCTGTCCTGGGCCTGGGATTGATTTGAAGACCGGGGAGTTTGGGGGTTTTGTGGAGACCCGCTCGACGTCTCCGGGCCGGACAACTGAGTGAATTTCCCGAGGCCGTGCCCAATACTCGCCGTGTTGTTTCCTCGACTTGTCGCCAGCGCTGACAAGCGCTTGTCGCAGTGCCATCAGAATTCAAAGTCGAAATCGAAATGACGCAACAACAACACTGGCATTGATCTATGGATCGTGTTTTTTTTTGGTGTGTGGACATGTGGCCTCCTTATCGTAAGAGAATGCCCGTTCCGAGATCGGTCAACCGGCCTTTAAAAGCTGCTTCAACATCGACGTCAAGCAAGGACACATAAGTAACCATCTTCAATCTAGCAAAGTATTTCTTCTTAACAGGGCAGATCATATATCAAATATGTATGAGAACAAGAGGTTGGTTTGAAACTTCTGCTTGAGATTTCTGGGTTGAGGAAATCCATTAGACTCGCTGTCTCTCAGCCGGTTTGATTGACAGGCGGTCTGATGGGACAGTGAGACTCCATCCCAACATCCTGACGGACAAAGGGAACGAAAGGAACACACACACACCCATAAATGACCGGTTCACCAAAATAAAGCGTCTTGACAGTCAAATGCTATTGAAGAAATTGGGTTGATACAAAGGCAACCACATTTAGAATCGACGGAACCGAAAGCGAGCTAATTAAATTCCTTAACAAAACTACTTCATCACAAATCTTGTAATTAAACTTCACTACAAGTGGGTCCACAGATCCAAGATACAACCAGTGCGATTTTTGATAGAAAAAAACCTCACACACATATCAAAGATATCGCTACACTACGATGTAGCTCATGCCGCTACTGCATAACCACAACAAACCCTGAGAGATCAAATTAAAGCGTGGATCACAATATTTATTTCAACAAATAAAATCGGGTTCGCGTGGGAAGTTTATAATGATGCTGTTTTGGTACGAAGCCCTTCATTACGAAGGACAAAAATATCCCAATTATAGCCAAATTCTTTTTTCAGAAAACATGCCTATAAAGAGACCCAAGGGCATTATTCTGCGTTGTGTGGATGTATCTTTCTTTTCTTTTTATATCTTGTTACGAAAGTGGGTCCATGATTACAAAAGGTCACAGAGATTTCAGTAACATGAAAATTTTAAAATAGCATTCCTTATAGCACTCCGAATCAAACCGACACCTATTCGAAATCACCTTTTTTTCTTGGGGGGGGGGGGAGGAATACATTTAAAATTGAAAGGTGACTTCTCTCCAATTAATGTGTGATTCATGTCTTCACAAACTTCGAGGAACAAAGATAAAGAAATGTAAGAATTTAAATGCCGACTCTGACAATATATAGACGATAGTAACTGTAGTATCCAAGCTAAGGATTTAAAGATTTAAAACCTATGGAAGACATACAAGGGCGGAT
This sequence comes from Patiria miniata, assembly GCF_015706575.1. Taxonomy (NCBI): domain Eukaryota; kingdom Metazoa; phylum Echinodermata; class Asteroidea; order Valvatida; family Asterinidae; genus Patiria; species Patiria miniata. Next base: position 19,644,574 of record NW_024037074.1, read on the forward strand.
CCTGAACCAATTTTTCGGGGGGGGGGGCAAGAGGGCTCGAGTATTTTTGTTTCAAAAAGGGAAAGGGGGTTATGTATATACAGGGTGGTTCAAGATAACGGAAATCCACTTTGACAGCAATTTTCACCTATTTTTAAAGACTACTTTAAAATTTTGATTAGTAGCTATTATACAGTACTGACCAAGTGACCTTTAAGCATAAGTGACGAAAAATCATTGCAACTGCATATTTTATCTCTGAGTGAGCTGTGGTAGTTTAAACATTTCATGTGCAAAACCTGTTTTTTTTCCACGGAGGTATACATTCCATTCGCTTGACTGAGCTCAGCATCGGAGCTTGATTTGAAGACAAAACAAGCCCATTTTAACATTTGAAAGTGTAACAACCGTGACATCTGATTGTTGTGTAATGTTATGCAACAACGAACTTGAGCCTACAGGGGTACATGATCTTAACACTGACACGAATAATCAATAAAAGCCTCAATAAAAGTTACCAGGTCAAAACATTTTGTTGCCAAGGTTTCTAATTTTTGTGAACTACAAAAACATCCAATTTACATAGAATAGTACGTGGACAAGCCTGATTTTGGTGACTTGTATACAAATGAGCATAATATCACCATTCTTGCGACTTTCACTAAGCTTTTGTTCACCATACATGATTAAAGGGCTATACTTTACTACTATGTGGAGAAACAATTGACATAAGTTAACTAGGAATTTGAAAGATGGCTTACGAGGGAGATATGCAACGTTCTAATTAATTTCCTGAAAGTTTAAGACAAAAAAAGTGTCTTCACTCCTACGATAAAAAGGGGGCATGGCCCCCATCGCCCCCACAGATCCGCCAATGAAGACATGCGGTAAAACCATTCATATAGATATCAAAAGTCTTTTTAGTCTCGAGCTTTGGGCGTCATTCGATGTCTACTTTACCCTTGCGACGACATAGCGTGCCAAGACTTTAATTAATGGGGAAAGAAAGACCCGTCAGTGTGCTTAATAGTCAACCAAGGTCGATTCATCATTTAAAATGAATCATTTTAAATATCGTATACCAGTCATTAAGTGCGTTTATCTAAGTTATTTCCACAGTAATGATCAGAAAATGTGCAGGTGAGTTCACTGGGATAATACATTAAAAGTGTTCATTTTTTAATGACGGCAATTTATAAGATTCCGACACCTCGCGTTTAAGATTTTCTTATTCAGCTATACTCAGCTTATAAGTTTTAGAAATAAAAAAAATATTTAACAAAATCAGTAAACTGGATACAAAGGAATTGAGCATAATTACAGGGTACTAAGAAGAATTTAAACACCACATTTTTTAACATCAACCATGAATTGCTGCATACCAATGAAAATATTTAGACACAAAAGTCCAGGTTTCTCAAAAAATAAATCTCTCATATCTATTATATAAAAAGTCAGCAACTCGGAATATATATGTCTCCACTTTATCACACTGAACAATGGTATAACGAAACTTTCACAAGTCTTTGGTTCATTTTCGGGTAACCTTTAATGCATTTTCAAGATGTCTCATTTTTGATCCAATTTTTGATTCTCTGTAATTTTGTATTTGAAGCAACCAATATTTTTTTTCATTACATATTGCTACCCTTTTCGTAACCGAAACTTGATTTCACTCTAGAAATTCAGCCGATATCGAGAGTAATTTTCCCCAGGAACATCTGTTTGACTTCTCTCTCGAGATACTCCAAGACGAAAGCTGTTGCCCACGTCACGTGCAAGCTTCGAGTATAATCACGCCAGTCTGGCCCCAGCGAGTCATATTGATGGAAATTAAACTCACGGAATGAGGAGATTTAAGGTGGCTGCTGGGGCCATTTATCAAACGGGGGAAACCATTTGGAATACCCCGGTGAGGATGCTGGCTTTTGGGAAACTGCACGGAGAAGTGAAGGAAAAAAAAGACAAACGATTTCCGTCGACCTCATTACTGCGAGTCGAATCCTGGCTTTCGCCGAAGAGAAAGTATACAGACTTACGGGTTATAGCCGAAAGGTTTAATGTTTGAGTTAAACCTCTCCGGTAGATGTCCTGATTATTTTCGTTTTGATTATGGACAACAATGGTAGCCTATACAAAGCATGCTTACAATCATCATTTCTGGGCACTACCCATATTCAGGTTTTCAGACAATTTCCAACCCGACCCAAGATCTGATTTGTGGCAAAGAGGAGTGTCAAATACATATACTCGTTCATGTGTATACTCTGACCATTCTTTTCAGACCCACACAACTCAATAGGAATGTTATTCACATGATGTTAACGCAAACCTCCCATTCTTTGTTCATATTTAACATTTGAAATACATGTGGACTAGTGGACCTCGGAGCACTCGTACAATGATGAAAATTGATGAAATAATAAAGTTGTGGCATTCATTGGGTAAAAAACTGCAACTGAAATAGGAAACTAACATGTCTTTTGGGACAGACAATTTTGTTGAATTAACTTGAAGGACTAGTTCTCATTTACAAAACAAATATAAAACGACCTTTTTGATAATTATTTAAGAACTGTATTCAGGCGAGCACGAGTAAATCTAGAATCCATCGGACGTAGGTAGGTAAATCTTCGCGTCGTTAGCATTTTCGTTCTCACGCAAGTGCACGGCGTGAAAACAAACGTGATCGAACAAGGAGACGTAGGTACGAAAATCCGAATGTGAAGTAAAGTTAAATTCGTTTTTACCCATCTCCAACTGATTTCTCATCATTTCTTTCTTGTGGAATGCCAAGATAAACTTCAAACATGAATGCTTCTCAGGGTGATTACGGTTAGAAATCATTCTGTCAAAGAAAAAAAGAAAAAAGGCAACCCCAATGCACATAGAAGGGTCACGGAGGAGTCCGGAAGCTCCAAAACAAAATGGCGTACTTTCAGGGTCTGTAGTTTAGAAATTGTGTGTTGGTTGTGGTTGTCATGCTGGTGCTTTTGCATGACAACCGTCGACAATAATCATCCTTTATGTTGAGCCTGTTTTCCCTGTCCCTACTCCTTTAGACGCCCCAACACGACAACAAGCATGTCACTTAAAGAAACAGTCACCACTGCTTCTCAGCCCCCAAGAATTTTGATTCTGAGAAATCTTTCAGCCTTAAATCTTTTGAGCCTTCAATTCATCTGTGTATTAACTAAATTACTCAAATGCATGCCAAAATATTACCTCACCTAACCACCAAAATGCAACTATGGACGAGAAACTCGGAAACATTTTTTCCCCAGGCAATATAATGTGCCTCCTGCAGAGCTCTCCGTTCCAGCAAAACCAATACATTAATGAAACCAAATAAAGGCAAAATATGAAACTATTGAAAGAGATTCTGGGAAATTAAGTATTATCTTTCTCAAGTCTGATTATAAGTTTCACAATCTTAATGCCTTTCGAGACATACAATGCACCATTCCACATTTTATATACAGCCGGTTTCCAGACACAGAGGAGATAATGGCTCGTCGAGCAAGATCATTTGCGCAAAGTAAACATATTATGTTTTATTCTCAATCACTCATTTCTAACGGCACACACTGGCAAATTGAAGTTTCAATTAAATGGTGAATCCCAGGAGAAGGTGATTTGTCACCCGGGACAGAAATACTCAAAGCGACAGAGCGATGTCTACCAAATCAACGATCAGCCAACGTCTACAACGTTTTGTTTAACAATTCAGGTAAAACTTCTGAAGGTTTACGGAATACTGAGACCGAAATATCACCAGTTTTACAGTGGTTAGGCCTAATTCAATTTCAGTTCGGTCAAATATGTAATTTTGTATAAATTAACATTAGAATACTTGTTCCATGGCGTAGTGGACATTATTATCAGGATTTATGGGCAATATCGGAAGTTTTAAGAGACATTTTCTAGGCCAAATTACCCTGCACGCCCATTACGGGTTGCTTGGTAAGCCTTGGTGACCAAGGCTAAAAAAATGGCATCCTTCTCTGGTCAAACCTCTACCCGACGTCAGATGTGACGTTAAGGTATGGTCATTACGCATGGGTGCAGAATATCGGAGAAACCATTACATTTAATTTCGAAGTTTCAATTCAACTTAACATTGGTTGGTATCCAACCATAGGGATAGGTTCATACGTCAGGGTAATGACGTCAGGCAACGTTCGCTGCAGAACTCGCCGGGATTTAAATGTGTTCAACTTTTGCGAATGCTTGACACGACATCACAAATTCACGTTCGAGTTCGCTTACGTGTCAGGTATGAACCTGCATTTTAGCAAGCAAAAAACCCCCAAACAAAACCAAACAAACAAACAAGATGTATGTACATTCAAGATGAAATATAGTAATACACGAAATATTGGAGAAAATAATCAAATAAAGAGAAAGAAATTAAATTAAAAGTCCATATAGCCATAGGCTTGTCAATGGCATGTATTGAAATGGAACTAAAAATCGAAAGCAATCACCAGTAAAGGTTAGTAAGCATCGTAAAGCAAAACAATCAGGAAACACACTACTCTGTACCTATAAATAAGAGTATTGACAAGTAATAAATACAGAAAAACCCGTAGGCCTAAATTACCAGAAATAATACTATAGGCAAGCATTAAAGCCACGCAAGCATTTGTACTTGTAAACAAATATAAGTCTCACTGATTTTTTCTTGTTACATTTAATTTGGTAAAATAACGGGAAACGTAACTCGCATATGCAGTAAATGAAACTTCCATACGTTTTTATAACACAACATAGAGAAAAATTGTTATTTTTTTTATGTGAAAAATAGCACAAAAATGTAGCTGAAATTTACAGATGACTTGGTAACAATATTGAAGGGATTGTAGCTCTGTAATAAATACCAATACATGTATTTATGGGTTGTTTATTATCAAACAATATTAATGTAAAAAGACTCATGCGCCTAAAGATTTGGAACACCATATATAGATAGTTGTTGATTATGCCACACAAGATAGACTCATAAACAAAGTTGCTATTTTGGAAACAAGGATAGTACGCTGTGTTAGGCAATGGTTGCAATATTATACCAACGCGGCGTTGGCAATGTGTGTGTCCATTGAGTACGTCACACGCGTTTGCTTCCTGTGCCACCACGACTCCCTATTGGCTGAAAGAGAAGGCAGATGACACGTGACGCACCCGTGACGTCAGCACAGCGCTCGTAAACCTTTGCGGTGGATTCTCATATAATTCGCCGTGAGTTTGACAGCCGAAGAAACTGAACCTCGGCAGAGCAGTACAAACACGGACGGCAGAACGGTGAACATAGCTCGGTGAACGGCGGAAGACGGAACAGAAACACAGACGGGAGACAGGCAACAACACAGCACATCGTTCGTTCCTTGAAAATAAACTGCGGTAGAATTTGTTATTCTTAAGCCGAGCTGCAAACAGGTAGGCCAATGGTTTTTAGATTTTTAGATGGTTTAAAGTTTTGTTTTATCACTGACTGCTTTGTCTTCACTTCGGTATAGTAATATCAAATTGGATTACCTACACAATAATATTTGACAGTACTTTGAAAACTTTCCTTTGCAACGATAGAAATTCGTCGATCCATATTTTAGTAATTTGTTTCGCAACATCGATACGTCAGTAAGAAGCTCTACTTCAAAATTTGAATTTTATTGAGAATTCATGGCAAAACTTTACTGACTCCGAATGTGACAACAAAATAGAGCTATACAAAGAATCTGAATAAGTTACAGTGTCATTCTAAAAACGTATCTGTAACAATTTTTGATACTCCTCGACGGTCAGATCGCAACTTGAATGGACGATGTGATTTCAACCCTTTGGAATTTACTCTGTCTAGTAAAAGTAGACAAGAATTCTAAACAGTCACTATGTAGCGACTTCTAAACGAAGTAGACATTATTTTCAACATTGTGTATTTAAGTGGCGAGAATTACTTTGCACAACTTACAGCAAAAACAGTTCCATTCATGGAGTTGAAAACAATTTTCTTAAAAGGTGTGTGTTATCGATTGGGGAAAGAACCCAGTCTATATTATCCAGTCAAGACATTGTGTCAATTTGCATAGCTCGCAATCACTGCGCGCATCGGTCGGTTGTTCAAATTATTTGAGCGCGGTGTTTTTTTATCCTCGCGTAAATTCTGTCTGAGGCTGATGTGAGCTTGATCGAAGACAGGGGGAGGTCCAGCGAATTGAGAAGCATTATTAGACACACCCGGGGGTAACAAGATCAGTCCTCTCAATTCACCTGACATTTTCCTAGCAAGTTTAAGCTCCTGCTTTTCTCCTTTTCAATACACGGGAATTTAAGAGCAGAAACGTGTTTTCTTGCCGCAAAGCGGTCCTGGCCTAATGCATATAGCGAACTTGGTTTGTCATAAACCCGTCCCAATTGTCCTCGTGTGCAGGTGAAGCCGGTTGAAGATGTAAGGTACACGGCCATATACCAACCCTAAGTGTTATGGATTGGGATTGTGAGAATATTACAGTTTTTGGCGGACATTTTACTGCCGGTGCGTGGGTGCAGGTTGTTTATTTTTTCAGGATGCGCAGCCGCCGTCAACTAAAGGGTGTATTTTATGCCCACTAATAAGTCGAAGGGAAATGAGATCTTTATTGGGTTATATCTCCTGTGCTACCTCGCACATTTTATACTCCACTCGTGATGAAAATACTCCAAGTAGGTTGGCAACGGTAAGACGCAGGTTTTTAAGGAACCGTTGTCGGGGTAACTGCACACTGAAGTGGCAACAGGGCTATTTTATAATGTTGCATTTATAGAATCTACACAACATTATCTGACGATATTAGAAAAAAAAAACCAATGCTATTTACAAACTTTTTTCTTTCTTTTTCTGTGTACAATGATTCCGATTATCATAATTATTATGTTTTGCCCAAGGGCACACGCACCACAAACCCAGGGCGATAAAACAAGAATTATTTTATTTCATACACTCCTCTTTTTTCCGCCATTACTGATTGCAATGATACCTCACCAGTTTTGCTCTCATACCTAAACGGAGAAGTTTCAACGGTTCGTACAATATAGCCACGAACCATTCTTTCGTTGGCTCAGAGCAAAACTTTTTATTTACGCCCTGCAAAAACAAGAAAGCCATAATGAAAACATGTATTTTTTTTTTAGATGTATAAGCATACGTTACATAAACTCCAGGGAGTCAGAGGCTCCGTCAAATTCCAAATTGAAGTCTACCGACACTGTTTCTGTTTTTTAAGAAGTCATAATGTGAACCAAAAAAAATAGATCACGTATTAGGCAGCTTTTTTTCTGCTTCTCATACTTTGACTGGATGGCTGGCTTTTAAAAAAAATTGTCATCACAAATTAATATTCATGAGTAGAAACGAGGAAGAACAACTGTTTTCTTCAAAGACAAATGGACAATAATTTGACCCTCTCATTTCCAACAAGCCTCCTTCTACAGTATCAGATTTAGAGGGGGCGGTTGCAACCCCCTCCGCCGTTCGGCAGCTGCCTAATTTTATAAACTATTAAAATTGGACCAAAAAATAATAGCGCAAGCTTTAATTTTGCCCTGCACAGACAAAAAAACACAAAATGCATTATTATTATTATATTTTTGAGAAAATTAGCATATTGTGTTGCTAATGCACAAAAATTAATGATTCGTACAGTCTAGCCACGAACCATTCTTTCGATAATTCAGAACATAATTGTATTACGTCTGCGCAAAGACAAAACAGCCATAAAACGTGTATTTTTAGATGATAGGCATGTGTTACATTAACTCCAAGGACTTTAGAGGCTCCGTCAATCTCTACTTACCAGGACCTATTTTATACAGATATCCTTAGAGAACTTTTTCTATTTTTTTTGGCCAAAACTGATTGTAATCACCTCACTATTTCCTGTCATACTTTAATGCAGGAGAGTCCTTACAATGTGGCCACGAACCATTCTTTCGTTAGCATAGAGCAAACTTTTATTATGCCCTGCAAAGACCAAAAAGCCACAAAATTCATTTTTTTTTGAAAAAACCCCACATATTTTGTTGCTTATGCAGAAAATTAATGATTCGTACAGTCTAGCCACGAACCATCGATAATTCAGAATATCATTTTATTACGTCTGTGCAATGACAAAACAGCCATAAAACGTGTATTTTTTAGATGATAGGCATGTGTTACATTAACTCCAAGGACTTTAGAGGCTCCTTCAATCTCCAAATTGAAGTTTGACGTTTTTATTTCCGGGTAGCAATGTGCAGCACCAGAAATGCGCTTTAAAAGTTAGATTATGTCTTCCATATTATTTGCCGAGGCAGCAACCAATTTCCAATTGAGCAAGCAGTGGTCAAACTCCTTTTTTTGTGCCGTAGTGTGGTTAGGGTTTGTGACTCATGATCAGAGAGTCAGGAGTTCGAATTCAGCTGCTGGCCGTATGTTGTGTCCTAGGGCAGACTTCATCCACACTTGCCTCTCTCCACGGGGGCCGCCCGATTGTCCGAAGGTCCGATAGTCCGAAGGCTCTTTGGTCCGAAGGTTCGATAGTCCGAATGCACAAAATGTCCATAAGAGGGGGTTCGTAAGTCCGAAAATGAAATAAGGTTCGTTAATCCGAACATTTGATGCAATAATCCGAAGGTTCATTAATCCGAAGGTTCATTAGTCCGAAGGTTAATTTATTCGAAGGTTCGGTAGTCCGAATTTAGAATAAGGTTAATCAGTCCGAAGGTTCAATAGTCCGAAACGAAAATAAGGTTCAATAGTCCGAAGGTTCGTTATTCCAAATTGACAATAAGGTTCGATAGTCCGAAAAGACTATAAGGTCCGATAGTCCGAATCAACGGTAAGGTCCGATAGTCCGAAGTGTCATACTGACGAACCGTATTGCCCATTCGGACTATCGAACCATATTCTCAATTCGGACTATCGAACCTTATTGTCGATTCGGACTAACGAACCCTATCGTCTACTCGGACTATCGAACCTTCGGATTAATTAACCTTATTCTATTTTCGGACAAATGAGCCCTTCGGACTATCGAACCTTCGGATTATCGAACCTTCGGACTATTGAACCTTCGGACTGACGAACCTTCGGACTAATGACCCTTCGGACTAAAGAACCTTCGGACTATCGAACCTTCGGACTATCGGGCGGTAACCCTCTCCATACAGGCTTGTAAATGGGTGCCGGCATTTAACTGGGGAGTAACCTGCGATGGACTAGCATCCCATCCAGGGGGAATAGAAATATTCTCTGAAACCGGAGACAAAATGCCGGCGCTGCCCATGGCCCAATGGGCCGCATTTGCTCCTGACAGACTTTACTACTTAATTACTACTTTTTATCATCTAAAAAGTGGTGGGTAAATGCCCCCATGCCCACCCTCGAAAAAATGATAAATTGAGAATATGCTGGCAAAAGTACAGGTATTTGGTGTTTTTTTTTTTTGGGGGGGGGGGAGGGGCGAAATGTGCTTTACCCCCCTCTAGAAAAAAATCCTGGCGACGCCCATGGCATTCGACGTGGCAGTCCCTGGCGGGTAGGTGTGTGTGTGTGTGTTCCATAATAGTTATGTGAACAATAATCTAAAGTCTTTATTACGAACGACAAAGTTTACCGTACAGAGGAGCCAGTTGATTGGCCAAGATCCATTGATCACGCCCCTTCGTTTCAGCGAGGAATGTGATTTGCCAGGACGACCGTCATGACGAGCTGTCATGACGAACCGTCATGGCTAACCGTCCAAAACGAAAGAACGCTATTCATACGTTCAAACAGACCATGCTACAGTGTTCAAATATAACAAAAAGTCTGACTGTTGAAACCAATGCATTAAGTTGTGAGACTCTTTTTTTGCGTCTCAAAGTGCCTAAAAAATTAATGTAACGAAAGTTACCGTAGACTTGCCCATATGCAAAATGCTCTGTTGATTTGACGCCCAATAGGTCTGTAAAGCGACTTTCCCGGATAACTAAAAGATCGAAATACGGATTCGAACAAAGCAACGGGACTTTACCATTGCAATTGTGATTTCTGTATATGGTTAACGTATCGTTTTACATATCTGAAGTCATTGTCCACATTGCACCCGATAAACCAAGGCACCAATGGAGAATTGAAAACTGTCACATCTGTTTGCGGCTGAAGTAAATTACCGGGCGAAGAAAATGCGCCACATTAAAAGTAAATAACGGTAGGCGTTTTTGGCGGAGAAGCAAATAAAACGACACGCTTACCGCTGATTGAAATTTGTTAGAATGTGCACCTCCGCGCCAAGAAAAAAAGTTCCCCTCTAGGCGTGAAACAAAATTGTCTGACGTGCTATATAGGTTGAAAAAAGGAAGTTAGGAGACGTGATATTTAGGTAATATTTTGCTGTGAGGAAATTCCCTCTTCAATTACATTTGTTAAATTGATGTTGCGTTATCGGCAATTTAGCCCCGTATGCAGTCTCAAGGGTCAGTTATTTTGATCTCAATCATGTCGGAATGGCGACATTTATAGATTCTTTTGCATTCAGCATGCAGCGATCTCTGAGTTTTTTTCTGTTTTGTTATTTAATTCAGTAACAATGAATGCACTTAATGTCGACCCATCTTTGTGGAACAAAAGCACCCTTCAAGATGGCTGCGATGCAAGGGATCTATAGATATCCGAAATGTAATCGGTTCGGGTATTGGGTTAGGGATATGGGTAGAGGTATAACAATCCAGTCATTCGAAAACATCTAATACCAGCACTCCAAAGTATTCGTTTTCACAATTTCCCTTAAATTTGGGTCATTTGTTATTAAAGTAGAGCACAGATCAGTTGTAGAAAACGTTGAAAACAAAGCACAAATGAAGATTATATGAAGTGTATAATTTCGTACAATGTACATTACATTTTGGAAATTAAAGGGGCGTTCGGTTTAGCAGAATATTCGGTAGAGTGTTGTTCGCCACAGCGGCGATACATCTCTGTAGAGAGACTTTATTCGAATTCCTTGATTTTCCATCAGTCCCTCTTTGAATTTCATAGTCAGTTCCATGTTGCCTTCACGATTGTTTAATCCTGACGGGTCTTTAACCACTCCCAAAGGAATGGTTGAATTGATTGAAACGATTGAGCGACCGCGCAATACCACGCGAAACGCGGGAAGACATCACAGCAATCATCAATGTAATGGACTCGCCGCCTCAGCTCAGTCCATGGACGCTGCATTGTGAATGCGCGCGGTGCGATTCATTACCGTTTACTAACTGATATACACTTGAGTGGCATATTGTCACAGCCTATCGCGCTATTGTTTCCCACTTTTGAAGTTTTTGACCTTGGCTCAAAGGCCGTGTCAATTATCGACGCCAACGACGCCGATTTTGTTATTAAAACGCCTCGCGTGTTTTGATTGAAAACGGGCGTACTTTCAGCAACTTCAAATTGAACGAAATCTGAGCCTGATATTTTCCAGAAATAACGCATTACAGACTATAAACTCGAAGGAAAAAAAAGTCAGCCATGTTTAATTTACCTGGAAATAAGTCTGTAAGAGAACACTATAAAAACATTTTTTGTAAAGAAATATTCTGGCCGTCGTTGCTTTTGCAATGTAAATTCCTCCATTCAGCAAGCAATTTGGAGCAGGTTTCATTTCAGTTAAGAACATAAAAGCCCAACAAAGTTCACTGTTCTCGGCCCTTTCCGTCCGAGGAAAACGCATTTTGTTTGGTTTCTGCTCTTTCATCATGTAACATTGAAATTTTTCATCATCATAAATCAAACATTTGTGGAAACAAAATACCGGACTTCTTTTCACCTTAATTCCGCAGTGTCGGATTTGATGAGTTAAACAGACAGAAACTAGAAAATCAATCTTGATAAAGAAATCGGACTCCATAATACTCGTCTGTCCTTGTCATGTTGGCGGTCGGGGATTGAAGACAATTGAAATTAGTCATGTACCGAGAATGAAAAAAAAAAAATGCCTGAAGGCAAATCCTTTGATTGCAATTAAAGACATTCAGAGAAAACAACCGATCTCTTTTGGAGCGGAAATCTATGGACCCGAGTTAAAATGTTCAAACAAAGACACCTGTTTTGCCAAACAAGATTATTAGAAGAAAAGTTGTTAGCGTTTTCTAGCTTGGTCCTTTGCCCCACTCGGCAAGTGATGAAATAAATACGATCAACGAAGAGCGAACAAAATATGTCCCCGGTAATACATTCTTTGTTAGGAGTTCAGAGATTTCGCGAGAGAAACTGAATTCCAAAGATTATTGTAATGTAAACCAATCATACACTTTAATTTTACCGACTTCCAACTCGCATCTGTTCTCATTTCTCAAAAACTGACACAATTTGGATTGAGCAGCATTCCAGCAAACAACATATTCTGTCTTTTTTCTGGTTTAAAGAAACAACATTTGTGTATTATAAATGTGTGTATTATGTACCACACACACAAGTGGTACGCTGCATTGAACAGACACGACTTGAAATGCGTATGGGAAATCCACAAAATGTCCGTCGCGTCCGATGTAAACAACCGGTTTTTTCCGTCTTTTCTCGGGAACGATAAGACATTGGTTTGTTTCCTTGCAATCACACCTTTTAAATAGTATAAGTGAACAATCCAAAACATGATTTTTTTGGTATTTCAGTCCGTAATACCCCTTTAACAATATGAGCCCTCTTTATATACCAATAAAGGCGTATCTAACGCAATGTTTGTGCACTATTGCAACCAAATCTTATTCTTACAGCAACGTCAATTTTGATGAAACTGGACCAAAATCGAATCCGCCACTTTTGAAGGGTCAACCCATATTTCCCCTGACAATAACAGAACAGAAAAAAACACCCAATCACATACCTGAAGGGCTTGGAATGATTCAACACCAATGCGAACACTACGCCGAGGGTAAACCTTTGCATTGCATCTAGTCAAACTAACATAATTATAGGTTTTGTTTGCTTTTTTTTCTCGTAGATCATCAAAAGATGGATTTGAAATTATTCCTGCTTCTGGGACTCTTCTGCGTGGTGCGCGCACAGTCAGACATGAGAGATAAAGGTAAGGTTACTATAGGAATCCTTTACAATCAACACGCCGATGTATGAGGTGAGGGCTTATGGACCCAATTACATGGAGATTCTGGGCAAATATTTGCGGCAAATGTATAAAAAGATGACGCAGGTTTTTGCGCAGAACCTCCCCCAACAAATCAAGGCGAAATAAGGAAAATGTATTGGCTTCTACGCTTTGGCAGGCTTTGGCAACAGCTACAATAATGCATTTGACAAAACATTACATGAGGGTTTGACGGTTACAGAAGCAGTGATTTAACGATTGTTTTTTAAAGTTTGTATATCCGTCGCTTTAAAACGGAATAAACAACCTACATTGTAACCACGACAACTATTAAATGAAACGCATTCTCTCATTAAGACTGATATTACCCTCAATCTGCTCCCTTCATAAACTTATAAGTATGTAAAATGAGAATGCATGCCCTCATGTGTGACAAATTTGACATCTGATTCGTGATACTGAGCAGTATCCTGGAGTATTTTTTCCCCTTTCAACGTGAATATAACGAGCAAGTAGGGACGTCTACCCGGAAGGGAGTTTGTTGATGATTAAGATCTTTCTGGCTGGATCAACACCCATGTAGAGCCAGCATATAGGAACGGGGATTTCCACCCCGTGAGCCCTGTGTGCCAGGCTCGCCGGTACGGGGTTACTGGGCAACCGTTATCCACCTAAAGACGCCTGACACCATTCCTGTCTCTCGCTTTGATTTGAAGCGAATTCGCTCCCTTTTTTTGCAAAGAGAATACTGCCAATATCATTAACGACACGAGAAAAGCCTGGTTCATATTTTATTATGAACTCCATGATCATTTTGCCGCTTTAAAGGTAGAGTATCATTGCCAGCTATCCAAAAAGTAACTGACGAAATTATTGTTGAAAGCGTACTAAGCCTTTGCGTGTCAAAAAAAAATCGTCAAGTTTCAGTGACGAAAGTTATACTCAATACTGAGTCAGTTTATAATGTATGATAAATAGTTATGTTGAGGATCAAATGCCAATGCATATATACATACATTTTGTACAACCCCACTATAAGCCTATTATTTTAAAAAGTATAATATTTAATTTAGATATACGAGTGCAATTTAAATCAAGTTTCTTTTATCTCTTGAGCTGTACGGGCCAAAACGATCGCTCATTAATCAATTATCTTTTGGTTCAAAATTGCAATCATCTCCTCGTCATGGTATACCATCATACCACTTCAAGATTCGCGGTTCGTTTCACATGAGTGTCCTTACATCTTCCGGCCTGCAGTCTGTAACAAGACAACACTATCTGGTGACGGCACCAGGGCCGTCAAACACGGTAATTAACGGCGCGAGGTTTTCACCTTGAGCGAAAGCGTGCGCCGCTGGAGTTACTCAATCAAAAATCAGTGTTCTTTTGGAGGATAAAGTCACCGCACTCACCTTGCGTGAAGGTTGAACGGGGCAGTTGATAGGGACTCGCCGCCAGCGGCTCCATCCAATTTTTCTCTCCACGGACCACTAAAGTCCGGGTAATTGGGTGTTAATGAATCGTACTCTGAAATAGCGAGAAATTTATCGGACGTATTAAGAGGGAGACAGTCGCCTGAGGAATATGTATTGGTTTCAGCTTGGGTAAGCCTAGCCACTATTAAAGGCCATTAGGAGGTGCAAAATTTACTGGCAGGGGGCGTGCTGCCGGAGTCTATAATGGCGTTTTTGATGTAATTTGATGTTCTTGGCGTTTTGATGTTTCCTTTGGGGTGAGAAGAGAAGTATAGAACAGTATACCAGATCTGAAAGCTGCCGAGAGGTTATCGAAATTTGCCTATATTCCGACGACATGTTTTCACTTCAAAGAAAAATCATAATAAAACGATTTATTTCAATTAATAAAATTCCGAAATCAGACTTTTTAACTTCTTATCACTTCAACGCAATAACAAAATGAACACCTCCAGGTCTATTTTTTTAACCGTTAATACACCGGAAATGGACGTCAAGTATCAATTCGTAATATTTAGACTGCGGGGGTGACGACTATTTTGTGTTTACATTTTCATTCCGCGGGGGAGCTAGATTTCCATCAATAATCCAAGACATACTTGGAGGGACAGGTCACTTTTATCTACGACGGAGATGGGGGATAAAAGCGTCCTGTTTTGCACGTCGAATCAAACATAACGACAACAAATAAATCCCACATCCTGCGTTTGCGCAATTCATTGTCTTTCATGAGCGGATCTGTTGCCCGTCAAAACTTGCGGAAGGATTAAATAAAAATGATTTGATCCGATAATATTATCAAGCGATAGCTCCGAGTGAGATTTATTTTTAAAAGACCACGCAGTTCTAAATGCCCGAAGTGTGTTTTTAAAGCCAACGTTGACAATACTGGCTTAATCGGATAAAAACACATACAATTCACTTTTATTGAGGCAGAAAAGAACTTAAAATGACATGTGGGTGTTATTTTTTGTATTCAAAGTTGTACTCGGATTCCCAAGTAGAAGTCCACGTTTCTATTTTTGATTCCACCGATTTGTCGATTTTTTTTTGCAATGCAATATGCGTCGGGAGATAGCAGTTTTTAATATCGAGTTTTGCTCTTCACCGCCGTAACTTGATGAGCAAGTTGTAACTCAGTGCTGTCTGGGAGCGTGTGAGAAGAGACAAAAATCACCTGCTTGCTCGGGTTGGATTCGAACCCACGACCTCCTGCTTACTAGTGCAACATGATGCCTTATCACTTGACCGCTGAGCGTAGGGTCAGCCAGCCTGTTTTTACGACATGCTGAAAATGTTGTCGATAATCGTTGATACCTTAAAACTCAGCCGGAAGTGCTGCTTCAAAAAAATGGAATTTTCTGACTCAATGGAAAGAACTATGACCACAAGCACCGCTCTGAACGTGCTGAAAAAGCAACCGCTAAGCATTTTGGCCAACTTTGCGAAAAAAGCAGAAGTTGGATTTCAATACGGCCGGGCTATAGAAATAATTCTAGTCAGGTTCTTTGATAGACCACGATTTACATAGTCAATTGAAAACCGCACTGACTTATGTCATAGCATAGAAACTCGATGCCAAGCTATCGGTTGCGATCGATGCGTTGAGTTCGCAAGGGTCCGCAAAGAGAAAGAAAAGAGCCGTGCTTTGACCCTTTGCGAACGTCGAGGAAATGCGTTAGAAGCCTGTAACAGTTGAACAAGCTCGGCAGCAAGTAACAACAGTCGGAAATCAATAGACTGCATTAATGTCAGTTCCGCATTCTCTACCAAGTAGTTTTAGTGTAAAATCAATGAGTCTTGAACGCCGTATTGAAGATGACAAAACGCCGTATATACATAGGCACGTTTGGTCAGTTACTTTTTGAGTTCATCATAGTGCGGGGCTACGCAACCCAAATATTTACGTGTAAGTGAAGCGAAATTCCGGCTTTTAAGGACGCATGTTCGGTTCCGGCAACTCAATCAAAAAAAGTTCAAGTTGTTATAGATGCGTTTTTGTAATAATGTGTCTTTCCAAAAAACACCTGTGTAAATCAATGATTAGAACAGACACAAAAAAATGATCGAGTATCGAAGCGGATAATTCAGTCACTCACTTCCGTCACCGTGTTTTGAGAAACCAAATTCAACTTCATCTTGAAATTTCCCTGCCTATCACAGTGCAATGAAGAAGCCTTGCATTGCAGTATGCAGTGTGTTTATATCCACACCCAGGCTTGACTCGAGGGACATGGTAATTTCAATTCCGGAGTGCAAGTGATCCAGTGAAGTCAATTTGACCAAAGCGAATGAGGGAGATTTCTCCCCTTGCAGGCAGATACAAGAGGTCAGTCTGGACTCGGTATCAATTACCGAATACACGCAGCGGGTATGAGACAGGTAGAACGAACCGATACGGGTAATTAGCTCTCGCCGCCCGTTTCGCCCCGCTGTCAGCAGCCCGGAAACACAGGCGACAACTCGCAAACGATCTCGATGGTCGCCGTCATTTTTCCCCCGGCAATAACACTACTTATAACAAAAGAGAAGATGTTAAAATAAGAGCATCCTTTGTGGCCGCTTCATTTTGAGCATTGGAAGCGTCCCGAGACCGCCCAGACGCATTTATTGAAATCAAAATCACCATTCGATTGCAACGGGGAGTCATGTTCGAAAACTAAACCCCAATCCAATTTTCGTCTGATAAACGCTGCGAGGGAGCGTCGACGCGGCACCTTTGCCATTTCACGACGCCAAACTCTCGAGGTATCTCGCGGGAAGTGCATGTTGACACTTCAAGGAATCGCTTTCTTTGACAACAACCAAAAAAAAAAAAATTGAAAAAAAAAATCGCCGTGGAGTTTAATGAAATTCTTCATTACAGAAACATTCCGATGTTCGCCAATACCCCTGCCAGCCCTGAAGCGGTATGAAGTTACTGTAATTTTCGGTTTACAACACATATTAAGAAACCGAAGGGTTCTTGTAATGGAAAGGAAGGTTTAATCAAGACAGAGGACTGTGCTTATTTAACCGGCCTCCGTACCCACAAGGCTTGCAGCTGTGTACGCATCATATCTTTAACCAGGTCAGTGGTAGACTGGTAACCATGCAATCAAACGGCAAATCGTCTAAAAAACGAAATACGATAGCCTTTCTTTTCCACCCGTTCCGTAACAAGTAAAATGAGCCCCTCATTCGATTTTTGTTTGATACATGGGACTCGTCGGCCGAGTATGAAGTAAGCTAAATATTTTTTGTTTTGTTTCGAAATTCGTTCTATTCCTTGCGCGGCCAGATACCGACCAATCCAATTATTTTTACTGTATAGGGTTACAAATTGTACGAATTGCAAGCACCTGGTGTGTGGCGAATTGGAACAAATTTACACAGGGATTTGTTTCGTCGCTGGAAACTACAAATCACGATTGTGACCTCATTCCGTTTTGGGAAGAAAGATACGATTAATTAAATCGAATGTCCTGCCGTGGTTGTTTCATGCATGCGACCTTTGGCTGGGGGGGGGGGGGGTGAAACATGTGTTCGTCTTGTGGTGCTTAAAGGTTACATTTTAATTTATTTGTTTATTTTTGAAGCGCAAGCAAGGCGTTTAAAGTTTTTGTTACTCAACATTATTTGTTTTTAACGTGATTTCAAATCACTCTCAATAGAAAAAGTACACAATATGATTTTGGAAGCTGGTGTGAACAAAATATATATATATATATATTTTTTTTTTTAAATAACTACGAAGCTATCTGCAATATCCGGTCCGATTGGGTTACATTAGCTAGCCTGGTTTGATCGTGTTAGTAATGATTCTGGTCGGCCGAGTTTGTCCACATCTGTTACGTTCGTGTTTCGGTGAACGACCCGCTCGTCGGAAGCGAGTCCCGCACTTTCGCCCGGGTCGCGTTGCGGAATCGAGAACGTGGGGGCGAGTCAAAGACACGCTCTTCCAAATTGCCAAAAACTTGTTAATAGAAGAGTCATTTGTCTGATGAAACTATTTCCGGTATTTTTTTTAGCTGGACGATGATACGAAACATGAGAAGGAATAAAGAGCAACCCGCGTATTTTTCGCTATTTCATTTGGTCGAGCTAATGGCTTTGATCGCATCAATTTCGACTTTAATTATTTTTTTTGGAAAGATATGTTTGCGTTTTTAGTCCAGTCAGTTTAATTCATTTCATACCGTAGCTTCTTACAGATTCTTCATGATCACTTGGCTTCCATCATTTCGCACGCCCATGAACGCCAACTTGTCTCCCATGTTCTTCGTCAACCAGACGTGACTTAAGACTTATCCAGTGGATTTCTTTCTTCTCCCCAAATATTCAGGAGGAAAACAAAAATCGCACATTTCCATGATGAGAACCTCAATTGGCCGATTTATCCCGGTATTTACAGGCGCACTCTACCGGCTTAACGTCGATAGCTGAGTTATTCCGTCGAGTTCCCGTCTCAAAGCCGGCCACGGCCCTAAACAATCATTTTGAGATGAGCAGTTAGCTGACCCCAATCGTCATCCAAGATAGACGGGCCAACTATTACTCAGACACCCGGTGCCATGATAATCGTCGCCTGCATGCAAACTGCGGCTCTTCTAAGCATCCCCCAAAAGCCGTCCTGTACGATTCCAGACGTCATATTTCTCTTCCTCTTTTTTTTCTTTCCAGAAGCCAGTAGTGGCGGATTGATTTCAAAGAGTCATTTGAGCGTGCTCGGTTTACGCGTGTCTGACCGTCTTGAATCGCGATTTCTCCGCTGATTGTTTTCCTTTTTTTCTGCCTGGGCTGGTATTTTGTCTTCCATCTTGTGCAGATGCAGACAGAGTTACCAATTTACATTTTCTTTTAATGTTCCGTTTTGTTCTTTAGGATTAAAACACTCGGAAGGAAAGGAAACTTGAGCCGTCTGCCTGCGTATTGTCCGAATGGAGGGCGAAGTTATTACGAAAACATATATCTCTCTTTAAGGGAGAAAAATTGCGACAGGATTTGTCCTCTTTATATGGACCCACTGTTGACAAAAATTAATGACAGTTGATGTCTGCAGAAACCATAATGTGTTAAAACAATCTAAAATAGCAATCCCCCATACGGGCTTTGGGAATTATTATTAGTCTACGTCACAATGTTTACGAGTATAACATAATTATCATCAGTTACAATATACCAAACCCAGGATGAGATATATCTGTCAGTTGACCATTAAATTCATCTGAACGTAAGGAAAGTTAACTATAAACGTATAATATCATTACCGGATATGGGTTGTATAAACTGTTCAGATAATAATCGTATTATATGAAAATCATATCCATATTTTCCAAAAGCACTCCCTTGTATTCTAAAAGTCCATATCAAAAATGTGATAATTACCCCACTTTAAAATTTTTCTTTTTTTTAATCTGAAGAATTCATTTTACTAAATATTTATCTTCAGGCTGAAGCGCGCATTTGAAATGCACATGATCCTGAAAACCGTGCTACTTAATCATTACCCGTAAAATCCCCATGTTCACATGGGGGAACCGTCCATCCCCTAAAGCTATCTCAAGTCCGCCAAAGAGATAGTGATATTTACCCGGGGTATCAGATTTAATGTGTTACCCGTCTGGACACAGTGTCTAATGATGCACTGCCCGACACAATACGCAACGGAAATATGTAACCGATATTCCGCTGCTGTGCAGTTTGAAGATGTCAATACTTGCAGTAAAATGACACGGACTTACCTGCAACTCTTCCCTGTTTTTCTCTTCCCTTGGTTCTTCTCCCAGGGTGGTCTCGAAGATACGTGGCTTCTTGAAAACATAACCTGTAAAGATAGCAATCGATCCGTTATCTGCGCTGTTATTTGGACGGAATCCGATCGACCCAATTCGCGTGATTGTACCGCCTTAAGTGCCGCCAATAGAGCGCCCGCGTACAAACAACGCGCGACAAATCGATCAACGCAGTATCGTTCCACGGTAGTATTTTGCCATCAGTTCCAATTCTCTGCACATTTGGTGTGGTATAAGGTTATATCCAAAAAGGTCTATCCATAGTTTTATTGTTTTTTTCTTTTATCAAGGTTTCCCTGCAACAATGGTATTATACTTTGGGTAAATGAAGTTAGGTAGAAGTTATTTGCTGATGGCTTCCGAAAGTATAACGTGTAGATAATGGATAGTAGCGCAGGAGTGGCGTAAATCTGTGCCCGCAAGAGAGAGAGAGGGAGGGGGGGGGGGGATAGGGGACGACCAAAATCCAAATTTGGAAGGGGGGGTTGGACACCACATTACACTAGGGGGCGCTGTTCATGATACAGATGTACATCTTATGTATACTCGCGCGCTTACGCGCCTTTACCTTGCATCAAAACGCCGCATTGAAATCTTTTGTACTTTTTCCCTCCATGTTTCAGTGCTAAAATGAATACATTCATTTGGGCAGTTTGTAAAATACGAAACAGTGGTGGTGGTGGTGGTGGTAGGGGGGGGGGGGGGTGATCCAATACCCTATACCCTGGTCAAAAAGTCGGGGGGGGGGGGGGCACAGATATATAACCCCTGTCCCCCTCCCCCGGATTAATGCACCTGTTACGCAGTACACTATAATATTTCTTTCTCTCAGCTGCATTATATTCGTTATATTAATGAACATTGACACAATTAATAAACTGCATTATCTTTTTCGCTGATTCAATGAAAACATTACAACAATGACAACCGTGCACTCTGCCTTTTATGTTTGATGTTTGTTTCTCAAAAAGGCGGCCGTAGTCTTAAGACTGTTTAGTAATGTGCTCTTGACTTCTTTTTTAATCCTCCAAAATCGCAGAAAGAAGCACACTTTCATATCATCGTCGATGCCCCAAAGTGCCAAAGCGTATAATCCAAAAGTGCACTTTTTCCATACACAGATATTAAACATCGATCGAAATTAATATTCACGCTGCTTCATATGTTCCAAATCGGGTGACCATTTTCTCACCTAAGCCACGAAAAACATTTCTAACATTCCCCGTCATTTCGAATCCTTGAGGGAGTCAAAACCACAGTCGCTGAGACTTTCCATCACCATTCCGAATCCGATTAGAGCTCTGGGATCTCGCTTGAACTTAAACCGTGGCACAGCTTTCTCCTTATAACCACGGTGCGTGTAATTATTAATTTATATCCCGCGAGAGAAGGATTCCTTCGTGTTTTCCTTGAAGAAAAGAATGAGATCTAGGAATCCCTGTTGGGTCCTGAATGTGCTAAAGGTCCTAAATTTGTGATGAAGAATCCCTCTCCGGTCCAGAAATGCCTAGCGGTACTCACCTCAATATCAATCAAACTCGTGAATTCCATTCACCCGGGCTGTTTTTTTATGTGTGCTAAGGGAGCTGGATCAAAAACAGTCTCGCCCCGGGCCATTCAACCTAGCTGTATAATCAGGGGTGTGATGGTTATCTCCCTGATATTTATCCCGATTTCAAGACCCTAAGAATCAGGACGAGAAGCGAGTATAGAACACGAACTATACCACCTTGCAGGGAGAAAATGAATGATAGACGAAATCAATCGCATCATAATGGAACCAAGCTCGTCAACTGTTTGCACAAGGCATAATTTGGCAATCATAAGTCTTATTCAATCAGCAGTGTTGGATTTCTCACACTTGTCGCTACTTACAACACAACTCAGAAAACCGTTCGATTCCATCGGAAAACTAGTCTGTTATAGTGTAACCGATTGATTCGATCAAATTTGACCGTTTTCTTGTCTCTCTTTCCTTTTCTTTTTTTTGACGATTACAGCGATGCAAGCCATTACGACAGGCCAGATCAATCGGAACCACGCTCGCTATGGACGGAACTTTGTGCTGCCTCCTATCGACGTGGTCGACATGGAACCAGACAGACAGTTGAACGAAATCCTGAACACGATACCGGGCGGAGAGGGTGATCTGATGGAACCAGGAATGGCCGATGGCAAATGGCATCTCCCCCTTGACAAACAACTCATTAAGTACCTTGTGTCGAGAAAAGCACGTAGCACTTAGATCTTTAGCTGTACCTACCGAAGCCCCCCTTACCATACCTTTTAGATAAAATACCCAACAAAAGATTCATGACTTGAATATGTTTCAGATTTTGATTTTCTTTGGGGGTTCATTATATAATTGGCCTGCGTACTGGAGTTTTTGGAGCACTTTTAGGAAGCTATCAAAACGGTACGACTGTGCCACTCCGTGCCTCTTAAAACCCAAAGAGGGGTCTAAGTTGCGTCTTTTAGTTATTGCATCATGTTCTGTCTGTGGGAAATGACCAATAGTGTGCACAATTCTTGGGACTCAGTGATCGTATGTTAAAGACAATTATTGCCGAATGTATCAAAACATAACACTCGTTTCTGGTTTTTTTTTGGTTTGTGTCAAATTGTTGAAATGTGATTTCGATGTTGTTTATTTAATTTTTAATATGGTCCTTATTCTCTCCCTCTCCCACTTCTGCGATTCTGATCGAAATCACATTGTTACTTGACGGGTTCCTTCTTCGGGCAGATATCCTTCAAGAGGATTTGTGTGCCTTTCAGATGGCAACTTTTACGATAAGTTAGGTTGGCGATAAATAATGTACACGAAGGCTTTTGTATATAGAGGTCCAAACTTCCTCCAAACTTCCTCGAGGGTAGGAATTAGCTTGATTCTGGGGACGAGCAGAGAGGGGCGGCTTTCTATCCTTGAGAGAGGGTTGACTTGAGAAGACTCTTGTACCAAAAAGTGATTTTCCCCAATATCTGAAAGACAGACTTATAGTGAATGGCCAATTTAAATGGGCTCCAAATTCATGTAAATGGGTATATAGAATACTCCAACCGTTTTGATTTATCAGCTCAATCCAACGAGTGACAATTATTAGTGAATCCCTATTGTAAGGTGTTCGGTTCGTGTGGATATAGACTGCCCCCAAAATTGATTTCTGACCAATTAATGTTCATTCACTTCTTGACTTTATACGTCAGATGTTCCACTGAAACCAAAGAATAGTTGGAAATTGACTAGGATATATATTTTTTTGACTTACGATGAGAAAAGCTACTTCCAAACCGTTTTGAAAACAGATGGACTTGCTTGGGAACTTCATTGAAAGTTTTCTAAACTTTCATTTCAATTTTATCATGAGAGAGTCAAGTTCGGCTTAAAAAAGTCGCGTAAGTGCTTTCAAAAACAACAGTTGGACAGTTTACCCAAACTAGCATTATAGAGCTTATATACAAAGCCCCATTGTTTATGTTTCCATGTTCGTATCACACATTAGATTAACTGAGATTTATTGCCAGCTTTTGTTTTCAAATTAACACCAGAGGTTTCTAATTAACACAAGATCATCCGGCCAGTGTTTTAATGCTTGTATATATGGACTAGAATGTCAAAGCGATTATGTTTCTAGCACTAGTGATCACGGCACAATTTAATAATCGATTAATTAGGAATTTGTTTATATGAAATAAACTGTATAAATGTTCACAGAAAACATGAAAGCAGTTTTGAATTTTTAAAATTCCTTTTTGGTGTGAAGAGATTTTCTCGCTTGTTTCCCCCCTATAAGGACACAACATGTTCTGAGAGCTCAGGTTAGGAGAAGACTGGACGGGGATACCGATTTTCCCATTTAATAGATGTCGACTCAAATCTGGATTCCAACTTGCAACCTATAATGGACACCGTTCAATTCAGCGCTCATCCGAATGAGCTATTATGAGCCGTATGCTGTTGTAGTCTTTACAAATTGTCAACGTTTTCTCGGTCACGGGGAACTAATAAAAAAAAGGCTACAAGTCAGTTTTCACATTGTGGCCAGGGATTATGCCCAAAGTCACGATGCTAGCAACATTAGGAATGCTGGCGATCACTCAGAGAGGAAAAAATGGAGATACACAGCCGGAAGCCCCGTATTCTGCATATGGCCAAGTCTCGCATTAAAGGTCAATTACACATACAGTCACGTACAGTTTGAGGTTATAGTGTATGGGTTTCGCATCGAATATGGACCATCAGGTACAGATACCATAATCCATGGTACGTCTATATACGGGAGACGTATGGGGCTGGGAAAAGTAGCCTACTAAATCACAATTTTGCGTTGTTATTTCATCGGACACACTATAGACATAATGTTCATCTCACATTAAAACATTGCAATGTATTATGTAAGTCTGGTGAAATTATCACCCAAAACAGTGATCTAATAGGTGACTTTTCCTAGCTGCTTACGTGTCCCGTACGCGTATACATTGGTCCCTCGTGATGCGAGTACGGGAGGCGTATACGGCTAGGAAAAACAAGTTGCCGATTTCTCACTATGTTATGTCGGTATAAAATTTCGGGCACACTATCGGCAACGTGTAGGCCTAGACCTGAAAACATACCCACGCAAAATGGTGATGTAGTCAGCGGACTTTCCCTAAGATTGTACACGTCTCCCGTACGCAGATCATTTTGACATGATCTCTAGTGTCTGCGGATTCCGTACGCCGACGTATGAGACAAACTCATATGGCTTCATTATAGCTTTTGATTATACACTATAGCGCGTCCCAAAATACCTGCAAGTTTATTTTGCGAGGCTCTGGCGTCGCCACGGAAACACGTACCGCCACCATTTTAAAGCTTGGAATCTGAACTTTATCCCTGACGAGTATTGGTTTGATATGTAAAACAGTTTTAAACTTATTTTTGTTCAAATAAAGGCAAACTCAACCGATTTCATGGCAAATCGACGATGCGGTTCATCAGATGCAAACTCGATTCACATTTTGAGCGCGCTTTTTGAATAGGTACACACTTGCACGTGAATTTCAAAATTGAACTTGAAACAAAAAAAACAATACTGTGAATTCAGTTAAGGTGTATTTTACGTGGATCGAAAAAAATAGGAAGCACAGAAAGTAAAAGGCTACGAGATCGTCACATCATGAACATGATGAACCATTTCAACATTAGAAAAAATGCGCATGATTGATTTTCCTTGAAATCGGTTGAGTTTGTTTTTGACATGCCTTTATTTGAACACGAATCATTTCCAAACCCTTTTGAAAATCAAACCAATACTTACCTGGGATAAAGTTAAGATTCAAAGCTTTAAAATGATTAAAAAATAATGGCGGTACGTGTTTCCGCGGCGACGCTAGAGCCTCGCAAATAAAATGTTGCGGGTATTTTGGGACGCGCTGCATCGTGCAAGTATTGCAATAAAGGTATAAATGTCGCGGTTTAAACGTCTGCGATTGGCTGTGATGGTTTCTTACATGTCTGTGACGCTCACCAGTTCTCTATAAGTTACGAAAATGTTTAACATTACTTTGACTTGACGCTTTACATACTAGCAAGTACAAATGAAGAGGTTCTCGATTTGAGCTGTGAAGTGACTACACTTTAAAGAGTATATACATTGAGAGATATTAAGTCTGGTTCCTCTAAATAAGAACAATACTTCTCTTTAAGATTTTTTCACTCACTTCACCTCATGGTGTATTCGCAAACATCGTCTCCATCAGCCTCGCCTTGAAAATCAGGCATCCACTATAATCCTGGCTTACAGATTGTGGTTTCATCATAGTGCTTGGGTTTCGTTTAACTTCTGGACGACGAGGAAGATTGAGATATACGACTTGCCAGATGAGCGGAGTCTCAGGCAGTGGCATGATCCTGCAAAACGTAAATCATAGTAATGCGCTATGAGCGTCAAAGAAAAGTGAGCCTCCAACCTTGTAGCTGAAGATTCTGTCTCAGCTAGTAGGGAAGAAAAAATAAAAACCTTGTAATTCTCTTTCATGTTTACAGAGAAGAAATAACAACCAGCATGCCTTCATAATGAATATTGCGTTACTCTATATTTTAAACTCTTTTTTAGTCCTTTTTTTTTAAATAAAGAAATCGTTTTGACAAAAAGGTATTCCATTAAGCGCCCACAGGTACGAACGCGTGGGAGAAATATACAGGGTGTCTCAATAAAGTTGTGCAAGCAGATATCCTTTAATTTCTCAAAACCACGTATTTCATCTTGATGGAGCACGTTTATTGTACTCTTGGGTATAAATAGTGAAAATGCCATGGAAATCCGTTCATGCAAAACAAGAGATCTAACAGATTGTAAAAAGGCTATGGGTTTTTCACCCGCTCCAATGGGATTTACACAGTGATATCAGTGCATCAGATTGTCATGGGCCTTTTCACTCTGATGTAAATTAAGTTAACGGTGTAAATCCCATCCCATTGGAATGGGTGAAAAACCCACAGCCTTTTCTAATCTGTTAGATCTTTGGTTTGCATGTACGGATTTCCATGGAATTTTTACTGAATGTACACAAGTGTATAATTAATATGCTCCATCAAGATGAAATACTCATGTTATGTAGGTTTTGAGAAATTATAGGATATCTGCTTGCTCAACTTTTCTGTTAGAACACCCTGCATTTAACTCCTATTTGGCATTGCGGTATTGTTTGGAGTTAAATCCTCTGCCTGCAATCAACAATGTACGTTCCCATTAGTTCTGATTTTCAAATACAAAATCTACACTTAAAAAATAGAGGAATAGGCCTATTAGATGAGATAAATAAGCCGATTGAGGAAAAAAATTACGAAAGAAATGGTACCTGAAGAGACGTCTTTCAAAATTTCAATAATGTCAAAAATTTCGCCAGTTATAAAAACACCAGCCAAGAAAATGAAAATAAAATACATGTATATATATACTTGGAGGATTTTGAATTATTAAGCCCAAAGTTGGAGCACAATACACAATAACCCGATGGTCTAGGCATGGACAGAAACGTTGAGGCCTACGGGGTTTGGGAACTGAGATTTTCATATTGTGGAAGGTGGAAGGGACTTCAGTCTGGAGTAAAATATTTTGAGTAAAATCGCACAAGTAGCTTGTTTCTTGAACTTCTGTGTTGTATTTTCGTAAGACTTAAATTTAATGTTGTAAGGAGCCTTTATTAACCATTACTCTCGTGCCGTGTGTATTCTCCTGAAACTGATAATTAAATTTGAATGACATCTTCACTTGTTTGCCGGCTTGATATCAAGGTCGCTCTTGCAACACAATTAAGAATACGAGGAGAAACTCTGACGGTGACATCTTTAATGTGTAGTAGGAGTAATCGACTGGAGTGAGTCATTGAATTCACTGTTATGGGATCTGAAGGGAGATGGTTGTGGATCTGAACTCGGAGTGGTGTGTGGTGTGCTTGTCTATCAAAGCCACACGGGGCCGGACGCAGCGTAGGACCGCCCCAGGGTCAAGACAGATAATCGATGTTGGAGCCCAGGGGGAACGGCATCCACATCAACATGACAGCGTTCATGGAGGGGAGGGGGGGGGCTGCAAATCCAAGGTAGGCGGTGAGGACATACTGGCCAGAGGTGCTCCCACCTCCCCCTCATCAATCGCTCCAGCCCACCATCACCGCGTGCTTGAGCCGTGAATGGCGTGAGACATCACATCAAGCCGAGCAGCCAGACAGGCCGGGGCTTACGTTTCACCCCGTCAATGATTGCGAGCACACGGTCGCTGGATCCCGTTGCGCTGCGCTGCTTCCGCGGTCCGCTCAAACTCTCGTCTCGGCGGATCAGAGGCAGTAAGCGATGGCTTTATGCCAGACCATTTCTCTTTAGACCAGAAACCAAAATATTGGACATGGAACCGGAGGGCATAGAATCATCAATGAATCCCCCGCTCGATTAACCCTGCAATATCGGTCAGAGGGTTTGTCGTCCGCTTAAACGCACTTACACAAACATTGAGAAATTATAATTATTATTCACCAGTGTGAATTGAGGGTAATTTCTGAAATTATAAAACAAAGTTAAACAGAAGAAAAATCAGAATTTTAGGCTACCATCTTGCTATGTGCGATTGATGGCGATTTGATTTTTGAGTAGTTTTGTTTTCACTTATCTCACAAGCAGTTGTAAGATATTCACACGCTTACGTGGGTTGGTGGTCACGTCGCCTACGAGTCGTGATTTCACAGATCCTCGGCATCCAATTGAAAATCCAACAGCCTCAGGCCCCGGTTACTGCTCAAATTAGGGCCTCACCGTAACCAGCATGTCGACTCCTCCTTTCTATCCGTGAGAAAACATCGACGGGGCGATGCCAGGGGTGCGGCTTGGGTATGTGTGTCCAAACTTAAGTGAGGCTCTCGGTCCTTACGTACGGAGGATCACAACACGAGGCTTGCCTAGGGCTGCGAGTGGGGTTATTTGTTCTCTCTCCGCATGCAAATTGCGCGTTAATTGGTCGCGCACGTTCCTTCTTGTTTTTCTTCCCAAGTGTCTGAAAGGGCGCGTCGGAAATGTATAACAACATGACGGCAGGGCACTGTCACATGTTGTCCGCCAGTAGGGTCGACTCAGGGACGAAGAACAGCTCGGATATCGAAAGCCTAGGGTAGGTTTAAGGGTGTCAGACAGAAGGATGGATGAGACTTAATACCAGCAAGTCCAGCCTATTGGTTGTTTTGTTTCTATTTTTACCCCCTTCTCGTATTCACTCCTCTTCCACAGGGTCATTGGTCTTACAGTTATCAGCGTGGCAGCTCGAAGTTTCTTTCAAACCAGTCGTACAATCTGCACCCGATTTACAATTTCATTGATAATCAATTGTACGAAGGTGTTGTGCACTTGTTTTTCTCTCACAAAGTTCTGTTGGACCTGAAAAACGCAATCTTGCGGTGCAATTTCCATATTAAAAGCCGCATGGTCACTTGAACATGCCTGAATAGGTCGATGGCGAATTCACCAGAAATTATGAATTATATTAGCCAAGGTTGGAGGTTTTGCGGGATCATGTCTTGCCCATTACTTCCTATTCATTTGGTCGACGATGCCGCTGCACTTTTTGGAATCTCGAGGGGACAGGGAAACGAACTCAGGGCGTCTTCCGGAATACTATGAATCTCCAGAGGTGTAAAGAGCATGGATTGTCCATGCCTGGTGTTATGTACGCACAACTTGCTGCCTAAGTGCTAGATTAAAAGAAGCAAACGCTTTTCACGCAAGACATTAACCGCTGGTGAACCGCAGCAAGAACAGCACTTAATGTCAGCATTAACACAATGCACAAAGGACCAATCCAAACATGAAACACGATGTAAAAGATTGTCCAAAGCGTTTAGACCCCTGACATCAAGAGAACAATATTTAAGCTACTTTTGCAGCTTTTGGAAAATACTTGGACAAAAAAATGGTGTGCAATCGAAATATTACAAATATGAACATTTTCTCCTCCATAAAAAAATACATTTTTAAAAACCCTTTGTTTATAAGACAACACAAGAGCATATTTTTGGGGCGCTACGTATTGTTAAATATCCATGAACATCACATTTCTATTTCCAAATCACTTCTCATTTTTATATTGATCAAACAGATTGAGAATTGAATTTTACAGATAAGTTGTTGAATTCAAACCCCAAAATGCCCAAGAATCAAAACCAAAAGATCCTGCCACTAGCTGCCTATCATCCAGCAAGCTATCACGTGACAATTAACAGATTATCGTATATCCTTTACAAGAATTTCAGGAATATTACACACAGACACATTTTCTTTTCTAAATTACCATGAATGTCCAGCTTGTGTTTTTGTCGAAGTCTTACGGTAGGTAACAGACATCGAATGTTAAATTTCAGATCTCAATACATCGGAAATGTGTCCACCATCACCGATATTTTCAGAATCTCGGTTCGAAGATTTAGTTTAATAAACTCACAAGAGTTGGGCGGCTCATATAACTTGTTGCAACACGTTAGGCCTATACTCAGCAACATCTATTTCGTGATAACCTGATGGAGACAAGGTTTACCTACAGAAATTGCCCTGTGGAGACGTAAACCATCTTTTGTTCCCTATTATGCACATGTCTCCACAGGGTACTGTGTACCAGATCCACGGCCTGGCCATGCTCGTACGTCTCAAACAAGTTCTACCATTTTAAGAGCCATACAGCAATTTGCATGCTAAATTTCCCGAACAGTTGTTTTTCCTGAATTTGAAAATCAAGACTATTTTTCATTCACATGATATTCGCTATGCGAGCTACTTACCGGGTGTGTCAACGGGACGAAGTTGAGTTCCGTACCTCTAGACATATATACCACTATTTATCCGATAATTTTTTTCAGGGGAAATGACTGCTGGATTTTCTCCAGGTCAAAGGTCATACACCTTTGACCTTTAGATTTTCCTTGGTTGTAAGGAAGTCCAGTATTATAGAGACACATTAATTTGGCTAGAACTTGACATGGCCTCTGCTTTTGCTTCCAGTAACTTCACAGTTCACACACAGTTGCTCACCATTAAACCACCGTCCTCTCTCTCCCTTTGAAAATAACAACAACTCCTTTTCTCTTTGGTATGCTGCAAATCCGAAGAGAGATATGGCAACTATGCACAATTCAGAGTCTTTGTCAATTTAAAACATTCACACACTATACGATAAATACTCAGTATTCAAATTAAGGCATAATAAATAAAGCAAATAAGCAACTGGACGCGAATCCACCGCATCCCTGGCCCTCTTCTCGGTCCGTTAGTAGAAATGTAGGGAAAGAATGTTTGCTTCTGTCATATATTTCATGGGAAAACGGAGCTGTAAACTGTAGGACCACTTTAAAATTTGTGTTTTTACTTAAACAGTTTGAACAGAAATACCGCTAACACTTTACAATCGATGGTGAACGCAAGTATTTGTTTTACAAAGACAAGACGAGACACATTACTGTAGACCAGAAACTACTGATAATCTATCTATCCCGTACACTGTGCTGAAGTTTCCCCCGTGATGACTGAACTCGGGGAAGCTGGGCATGCGCGTGGTGGACTGCTTAAACAAGCCTCCGCACGCATGCGTGCTTCTACGACTGCAAATTGAGCACGGGGTTGGATCTGTGAATGTCACTTTCTAGTGCTAGTCACCTAACATTGACTGAATAGGCTTGATAGTCACGGGCACAGGGTGACATCAGCGCTGTGGGCATAATGGTGAACAAATATGAATCATCACCAATTTTAGGAGAGGCGGCAAATGTAAAACTAACAATCTATAACTCGGACCCGAAATTCATTGTTGCAAAATGCCGGCCAGTACCGCTCGCAGGCATAGTATCCATTTTCTTCAGTATGGCGCATGAAAAAGATTTGTCTCTGTTGAAGCAATTTACTTTGTACATTGTGCGGAACCAGTAGAAGCCGGCACAAAAGAATTATGGCCATATTCATCATTTAATCCCTCTGCGCTCGATTTAGCACCAACACGAACAATAATTTTACTGGAAGCATCAACATTGACAATGCTTTATAATCCGGATGCGAAAGTTTGCCCGAAGGGCAAGATATTTTTCTTCTTTTTGTTGTTGTTGAAATCCCTACGCAGAAAAAGAAAAGAGTGAATTGACAATTGAGAAAGGTAGCTTGGGGCTTCAGTTCGCCCACTGAAATATCACGCAGGGGGACATTTTGACAAGGCGATTTTTAAGCTGCCTTTCACCTAATGGTGAATATAACATTGGCGATATATAAATGGGATTTTCATAAGGTCAACCAAATCGGGAGTTTTCTTTGTGATTTTCCTTTCATTTACCAAATCCAATTTGTTTTCTTAAATATAATGTAGCTCCCCCCCCAAATACCCTTTGCTTTCAGCCTGAAAATCAGATTAAATCTGGTCATGGACATTCCACTAAAATTGGACTGCGCCCTAAAGCAAAGGATATAGGTATTTACATCCATTTTATTTTCACCGAGCGTAAGCGCTTCCGCTTTTGGGATGGAGACTTAGTGATCCAACGTTAAGTCCGATGGTTAAAAGCATAACAGCATCATTTGCATTTATGATCCCATAAGTAACCCGACGAACTATTTTCAATTTTTTTTTCTTGGATTAAGAGATCGTACTGGAACTAAACACCCTGTGAAATTATTCTGTCTGGCTTGCAGTCATTTTTAAGAAACCAAGAAATGTACATGTACAATGTATAGGCGATTTCCAACGATCGGTCAGTTGACTGATGTTTGGAATAAAGAGTGCAATTGACCAAATCGTGTTTGGTGATATTATCAAAGTTTGTGCGTGGTTTTCACCGTTTCCTCAAAATGTGTAAAATATCCACCGAGCTGCAACTTCAACAGGTTAGGTTTTGAACGATTCCTCTTATATGATATTTGAGCAGTGTTATTATTAGAAACGAACAAAATGCATGAAAAGCAATTAATCCTACATGCCTTTAATTATAAACAAGAGGAGTTGGGAGAAGTTGGGATTCTCTTGCTGTGTTAGATTACAATGAACGCCAGATATGTTCAAAGATAATTAAACATTTCATAATTAAAGTGAAACCCGTAGTGAAGCTGTATTATTGCTTCTCACCTTACGTTCGTTGTCATGGAAACAGTGAGAGAATATATATCAAGGAGACCATTGCGCCAATTAATTTTGGCAACGAAAAGATTCTGGATGTGCTTCTCCCGTTATATACCCACTGCATACCTTTGTTGAACACAATTAAGTTACACAGCAAGGAGAAGGGCCCCAATTAAGACATTGAGGTATGATATAATTATAATTAGATGCTATTTTAAGAAACAAGATGGGAAACCCTTATAGGGTTCCATGAGGATGATGCGGTCCTAAAATTGCGTTTGGTATCAATATTAGACGCGTGGGTTAAGTTGGAATTCAGGCTGCATGTTTATATATAATCGTAGTTTCAACAGTGTAAGGACTTACAGAAGACAATATATTTTTGCGACTAAATATATATTAAAAAAAAAATGTACAGCACCGTAGGCGTGGCCAGTTTTAGTTCTGGGGGAGGGGGGTTGTGGGTTTTGTTACAGCTGATAATGTAGCAGAGGCTTAGCAAGGTTGTATTTATGGGGGGAGGTTAAAATATTGGGGGGGGGGGTTAAAAAGTCCGTGAAAAGGGCACTCGCACAACCGTGCTGAAATGTAGACAGGTTTTTTTTGTTCTCTGGACACTTTGCCTCCGTAAATTCCAATGGGGGGGGGGGGGGGGGTACCATCTTTCAATGGGGGCGCTGTTCAAACCGGAAGATCATGCACACTATCGGACAATAGACTGCGCTAGGTTGGCACAATACGGGCGATTCCCAATAGTGCGCCTCCAAGAGTTTGCAACGCGTTGGCCAATCACAATGCGCGAAATCAGTCGACCTTTTCCAAACGCGCATTGGGTCGACAGATTTTGCGCATTGTGATTGGCCAACGCGTTGCAAACTCTTAGAGGCGCACTATTGGGAATCGCCCGTATTGCCGACAATCGCGCGAAATTCAAAAAAGGGCACTCGTACAAGGCAGCTGGTAAAAAAGGCACTTGTCTTTTTAAATTAATTTGTTAACGTCCGAAAAATGTGGGTGGGAAATTTGAGTAACATTTTGAAAAAAAAATTTGCTTAAAAAAACTATATTTCAGGTGCCGCTAGAGGACGCCCTTTCGAATATGACGTCATTGTGATTTCTTTTGTGTTTAGCGTACCCACTGAACATTTTAATAATTAAATATCTTTTATTGCAGTAAAACGGTTCCGTTTCCAAATTATATTCATTTTATCATAACACTTCCGGTAACCTCGGAAGTAAAGGTCAAGCAGTTTTGTGCCCGGGAATCAAAACTAGTCCCCAATTAAGGTAATGTCGACTACACTTCACAAAAAAATACGGTCCTTAATTCAGTTTCAAAAGGTACATTTCAAGGTATTTTGTCAAATTTTGATCATAAATCTTTTGTAAGTTGATATGTGATTATTTTTTGGGAAGAGGGTTCAAGTTTGTATAAGATTACATCTTTATCTCTTGAGCCACTATGGACGCTTCTATACTGGTATTTTGAAATCAACTAATCTGACCTTCCGGTAACCCCGGAACTTAAAGGTCAAGTTGCTTCACGAACAAAACCAAAATAATCCAGGCATGGTTTATCACATCACAAAGTATGGACGTGATTGTTCGTTTTGAGTTATCATTGAAAAAAATCGGTCACTTTTGAACTAAAATCACTTATACTTTGATGTATGATGACGTCATCATGGCGTCTCACTTGTAAATCCCCGGAAACTTTAGAATTCGCAGTCCGTGATTTTGTCCCCCATACCACACAGTCGACATTATATATTATGAGCGAGTCATTGCCGTAGTCTAGTGGGTACTACATTGGACTGTACAGCAGTAGGTCATGAGTTCGAATCCCACTGGGTGCGATTTTTCTTTTTTCTTTACTTATCTTTTTTCTCTTAAAAGTTTTGTTTTTTAGTCGTTTGGAACATTTTTCTTTTGCTAGTTTGTGGTTAGGGGGATTTTTTTTCAAGAGAAACCTGACTTGCAACCTCAAGTGTTTCGATGTACGCCCATAGCGACTTTGTGGTATATGGAAACAAAATATCGCCACCGGTCCAAACCCGTGATCGTTAGTCTTTTTGAAGGAAATTTTGGATTTGAGAAATAATCCTTTTTTTCTATTTTCTGAAGTAAAAAGCTCGGCAGGCGGAAAAATCGATAATTTGAAATGGACCACGCGTTTGCAATGTGACACGGACGCGTGAAAACCGAAACGTTAATTATAGATGCGAAGAATGCCCCGGAGACATGCTTGGATTGTTCATTGCCTGACGATGGTCTATGCCAACACTGCAATTATGGGGTTGTACACATTCTAAATTAAGATTGCTGTAATTAATAATAAAATAGCATTTATTGATTCCAGGCATTCAAAATTTCCTCTTAACCTTGAGGGAAACTAACCTCAATCACCCGAAGGACCATAGAGATGCCGGATACGAATTAAATTGGCGTGCCGAGTCAATGTCGTTAAATGATATAAAATTCTACCAAAATGGCTAGATTCATGTTGATTACAAGCAAGTAGACAAGGCAGTGGCGTAGAGACAGGGGATGGGAACTAAAATCAAAGAGGGCAAAGAAAATGAAGGGGAAAAAGCAGAAAGAAAAGAATAGGTCAGACGACAATTTTAGCTTATTAGGCCTACTGTATAAATTTCCTGGAAGGGACGTAAGATGCGGCTACGTTTCCCCTCCCCATAAAAAGTTGCTCCCAATTACTCGAACAAGGCATGATGTGCCATCGGCAGACCCAGGAATACAAATACAAAAAAGTTATTATTATATTTTTTTTTTACAATCGAGAGTCATCAAAACTGGCTGTCGACAGAAAGCCCAATCCGGAGTTGTTGGAGCATGGATATTGATATAACCAAATCGCATTTGGCCACCGAGTCACGATGTCCACATTACGGTGTACAAACAAACGGAGCGGTAATCTGGCGAACATTTGGTTGACGCTCAATTCTCTTCAAACAGTATCAATCACCCCAGGTTGGAATGGCGTCCCATTTGGGACCCATCCACGTCAGCCCTCGAGAAAACGAACGCCTTTTGTAAATGGGCTTGAAGTTGGCTGACGACATTGAGCCGTTCAGACTCTCAAGTGCCAATTTCGGCGGCGTTTCTTTATTTTTTTGCTTTTTTTGTTGTTGTCGGACGCGGAGAACAGAAGCGTCCGTTTGATTGAAGTGTTCCAAGGACTTTCTCTTGCTAGTCCGTGACTGAAGATATTTGCTCTAGGGCCTTCGCAACAACTCGGTGCTGTTTGTAGTAATTTCACGGCCAATCATCAGCTTGATTGTTTTTGACTTGTGAACGAGGGTTTCTCTGTCTTAATTACACAATCAATTTTCGGATGGAGGAGCCGTCTTAGTTCCTCCAGACTGCCCACTCTGTGAATAAGATCTCTGAACGTGGGCAGCATATTATGACACCGGTGATGTGTTGAACAAACCACGTTCTGTTCTTCACACTACCGTTCGTTAGAGAGTGATTGTCAACGCACTGACACATTATTATACTCTTTAATTGAAGAGGAATAACAACAGCAGCAGCAGCAACAAATGTGCTTGGAAACAGGCAAACTTCATCCCCGGATTATCCTATATTAAAAGATCCTACGTTGTCTGTCTGATGGTCGTGGTGTCTGTCTGTCTGTCTGATGTACGTGTGTCGCGTTTTTTGTGTGCGTAAAAAAGACCTATAAGGAGTGTGCGGAAACACACAATGCAAGGGTTTATTGAGAGGCTATGCTAAGTTACATCTTGTAGCTCCATGGTTGTATATATGCTCCGATTTCACTATCCTCTGAAGTC
Organism: Patiria miniata; assembly: GCF_015706575.1. Lineage (NCBI taxonomy): Eukaryota > Metazoa > Echinodermata > Asteroidea > Valvatida > Asterinidae > Patiria > Patiria miniata. Next base: position 19,681,316 of record NW_024037074.1, read on the forward strand.
ACGGTTGGCGCGTAAAAAAAAATAATGTATTGGTTCTATTTTTTTTTTGTGGCAATTTGTTTCTTTCAGACTTTGAATAGTTACCGGGGGGTAAATATTACAACATTTTGCCTCCAAAACTTATCGCTATTACGCAAAACATAACGTTGATGATGATTAAGATGGCAAACTTGCTTCACCAAGGCTTACCACACCCACTTGAGGTCAACATGCAAATTGAGGTCAAAGTAAACATTAGTACCGGTGTAGCATGGATTTAGGTTTTATGGAATACGGACTCATTGGTGGTATTGCGCATGCTTATGCATAGATAATTAGGAGAGGGACCGGTCACGTGAGAGGGTTTAACCAATAAAAGGGAAAAAGAGTCCGATTTTCATACGAGTCTGATTTTCATATGACACCGGTATCCTCCCAAAAACAAAAACGATTGCGTCTATTTCCTGCAGTAACTAGATTTTCAATCAATTATTCAAATAATGGACATTAACAAATGTTTTTAGGACTTGCCTCTGAATTATTTTTCAACAACTCTGTCCTTTTGTCTATATAAACAATTTTTTTACAGCTTTTCCCTCCAATCAGTATTTATTTGAGTTTAAATCGTGTTTTGATGATCAGGATCAGGCTAAGAGGTCACAAAATCGGCATTCACGTTGTCTGCTTTTTCGCAGCAGAGGGCGTCCCTCACTGACATAAGATGTGATCGCACCCTGCAGTACGTGGTTTAATCGAAGGCATCATTATTATTTTGAATAGACGGCTAGTTATCGTAACTCACCAAATGGTGGGGAAACTTGCCAGACAAGAGCGCCACCAATATAATCATTATCATCATCATCTCACGTCTCTGGGCCCTATAGAACCGCGCAGCACATACATGCGCGACGTCATTGGCCAATCCGCGTTGTTGGACAAAAATAAACAGGAAGGGGAGGGCAAAAATGTTTTCAAATGGGGGCGCTCTCTCATTCTCCATAAACACAAGTGAATTTATTAGATGTAGGCCTACATGTACTATCCCTAATAATAATTATATGGATCAACATCTTTTTATATAACACGTCTGTATTACACATAATATTTGGTTATTTTAATCATATGGATGGTCCTTAGACAGCCCCCGGGCGAAAAGGGGGAAATATATCCTCCTATTATCCTCCAATGAGGACTACGCCGGACCGTGTCGCCGTGAGCGTGTCACAGATCAAACACACAGTCTTGAGAGATGCAGCCACTTTTTACCGCCATTTAAGTGACATTAGATCCTTTCAAGTGAGGATGCATTGGTCCTTGCCTGCCAAACAACGTTCATCCCCCGTCGAGTACCCGTCACTAACCTATACGTAAGTGCACGCTAGTGGTTACGGCGAAGCACGAAACGACGGCAGAAGTGAACTATCACAGAGACCAGCAGAGGACACAAATGCACACCATTAAGATTGTCAGTGTCCCAGATGAACAGCGCGTCCTTTTATATAAAAAACGGCGGTATCATTATAAGCTGGTCAAGGCGTTGTGTGCGTTAGTATCAGCACACTAATGAATTGCTAAACTGTATCAAGAATAGACAGGCTAGAGCAAGTCAAGGTTGGCGTAACGGTACTTTCCTCGCCTTCCACCTCTATAACCCGGGTTCGAATCCCGCCTGGGCCACTAATGTGGATTGGGTTTTCAGTCCCTACCTGATTCCGTGGGTTTCCCTCAGAATATTCTTCTGGGGTTTTCCTCCCACATCTAAGTGAGGATGCATTGGTCCTTGCCTGCCTGTAAAATCCAAGACAGAGCAAAATTTCTCCACATTGTCTCCTCTTGATTAGCCCCATCCCATAGGAGGCTATGGGCTCCATTGAAGTACCCAGTTAAAATAAGAATTCAATAACGGCAATGTGTTCCATCCAATGGTTGCAAATTCGAACCGCCGTTCTATGGTTTCGGGGCAGGGACTGGACACCATTGTACATGAGCTTTAACTTAACGTCTCTCAACGTCAAGATTTGAAAAACATAAGATATACATTTTCAGAGTCAATCTTGAATATATATCAGGTCAACAATTCTTAATCCACATATACCCTACCTTGGAAGGGCACTAGTTACAATTTTACTGGTTACATGTTAATAAATGAAGTACATTTAAAGGGAAGATACAACATTTGCAAACATCAAAAAACGAAATGATCAAATTATCACGAAATACCTTACTGAATTGTTAGGGACTGACATTTTAAAGCATCCTTTAAAATCGTGGCTCCTGGTGTGTTGACATTTTGAAGAAAAACTGTATTTTTCCAACGCTGGTCGGCCGACCAGCGTTGGAGAAAACTGGCTTTTTCCAACAACTGTTCCTAATTTTTCATATTTAGTTATTCTGACTTTTCTATGCAATTGATTACACACCTACGAAGGGGTACAAGCATGCTAGACTGATTCTCTGACCTTACAATTCCCCAAAGTGATTGCTCCGTTTCATCTTAAGTGGGGTCAGGGAACCAGACTACAAGAACGTGATAGGTTTTCTTGGTTTTTCCAGCAACTACAAGCCCAAAACATGAAACAAGTCAGTTTAACAATATTTTCTCTAACATACTAATCCTCCAAATCCATTTGTTTCTGAAAATTCCAGCAAAAGCAAATGTTGTACATTCCCTTTAAAAACAGATGGAATTCATTCCGACAAGTTCAGGGTTTTGAAGTCACATGACATCAATAATCTCATTAATATCTGAATATCGTGGCTTATATGGGTTCCTTGTCGAGGAAATCAGGTTCAAACACATTTAAGTTGCTGATCTATCATGATTTCAGTGTCCGAGACGAAGTCAAAGGTTTTACCTCACCACAGAGGCCAAAGTTCTTAGGTAATGAACCGAGATTTGCAAAAATTAATAACGTGACGTAATTTTGGATATATATTTTTTAGTAATAAGTATACAAAAAAACATTGGTCACCAACGGAAGGGGTGGTATAGCACCCCCAACCACCCCCTCTGTAGCTGCCTTTGCATTAATGAGCAGCAATGAATGAAAATATCCTTGAACTTTTTTCTAAGTGCAAAACCCAAATTTGAATTTACATAACCCCGACGGAAATTCCATCTTATGAAAATTTTTCTTTCTTCAAATTTTGGTTTCCTGAAAAAAAAAAACCTAAGACAATGCGCATTTCATTGATTTCTTTCCGTTTCTTACAATATAAGCCCTCAATATTTATATTATATTATATGATTTACATTCAGAAAATAATAACTTGTTGAAATGTCCACTGGAATATTGTTTGACGCCGCTTGTGATATTTGTATTAAAACATTTGCTTTTACGTGCAGATTTTGCTTTTAGCTTTCGATCCAAATACATACGACCTGAGGCTGCAAGGCTTTGGAAATAATATTTTACCCGAGTTAGTTTGATTTATAATGAATGACTTTTGACATAGTATGCCAGGGTAGAAATAAAACATATCGCTCGGATTCAGCTCGCTTTTTATAGGAAAATTACACTCAAGATATGTGAGAGTCATGCCTACGCTCAGAGAGGGCGCTATTCATATTTTACGATAAGTTTTTAGCACGCTTCTCAGAATCAGCATTGCCAATTTACTTTTTCTTCGGTACTGTGTACAGATCTTCTCCAATCCTGATATGTTCAAGATGTCCATGCAATCCATCGCAATTGTTCTCTCTTTCGTCATCAGCAAGTTCTTCAGAAGAACCAGCATTGACAAAGCTCCCTTTCTTCGGTAAAGGTACTGTGTACAGATCGCCCCCGATCTCGATTCGTTGCAGGGTCATATCCCGTTCACCTCCTGACCAAGAGTGCCTACGGCACTGATACTGCAGGCTTGTTCCTGCAACCACTTCATAGAGCACTCTGTCGACGCGAGTGTGGGCGGGGCGTGGGCGTGGGCGTACGCGTGGGCGATATGGAGCGGGTTTTGGGCGTACGCGTGGGCGATATGGAGCGGGTTTTGGAGGCCTTTCCCCGAGCGGTGTGGTCCTGCTTCCTGGTCTGACACGCCCACGTCTGTACATCCCAACGGACCCTGCTGGGGAGAGGGCAGAGGGCCTTAGAGTGGGGGCACCGTGATGTGATGTGTATCGAGAGAGGTGGGTTTTGAGTAGATACCGGGTGATACCGCCCACGATGGCTAGAAGGCACAATGCACCGAGGACACAGCCAATCACCAACCCAGCATCGGCGTCGATAGAAGTCGGCGTCGCTGTTTGAATTTGCTGGGTGGTGGGAGAACTGCTTGAATTTGAACCATCAGGGCTAGGCATGGCTGTGGTATATCTTCAGAAGGTACTGCTGTTGTACATCAAAATTCAGTCTTGCTGATGGGCTGTACAGCTTGTTGTCCACAGTAAGCACATCAGAGGTGGAGTGGTAAGTAGCGGCGTCTATCATGAGCAAAACTAGTCTTTCTCTCGGCTGAAGACACACAAATCAACTATATGGTGATGATGCCAATAATATCCACAGAAATGGAGCACTGCAGAGATATATTATCGAGTTCAGTGTGTTGTATTGCTCACTAACTCAGTGAAGAGCATCTGTTTTCGTCTGCTTTCGACAGTTTTAGTTTGGCAATAAATGCTATCGTACCTCTCTTACAGGTATTATTCTGATCACGTGAACTTACAATAAAAGAACAGTACGCAGGTAAAACGCGAGACCATGGTCTGTAACATTTGTTTATAGCTCCATGGTGAAACAAAATGTACACAGCGAGTTTCAGAAAAGACTAATGCTTTTGCTTTCTCCCTCGTGAAAACAAACCGGTGCACGTGCGAATGACTCTCATTGAATAAATAACGGAAGCTTCGCGTGAATAAAAGACACCGAGCTCACAAAAACTTCCACTTTCTATATTTACACAATGCAAGGACACGTTAATAACATAACTAACGGTAATTTAAATATTGTGACATTTCATATTTCGAAAGCAACGAGGTATTGTTTTTATTCACTTCCATTAATTTTGTTAAAGGGCCCACGCAATATATTTTTTTAACACAATCCTTGAAAATGTATCTTTGTGTCCCATTAAATCCTATTTTCATTTTCTTTCTGCCACATTCAAGGGTATATTGGTGCCTATTTTTTATGCTAATGCGAATTTCCATCTTCATGGACAAAAGTGTGGTGTCAGTTCAGACAGAAACTGCAATTTTGGATATTTCGCTGTCGTAAATTTTCTTTTTGTTTTTGGTGATTCATTGTGTCAGTAAATGGCAGCATTAAAGCCAGTGAGCAAACTTTTCTAGCAATTGTTTGCAATGAGCAAAGTTTGGGTTCACAGAAACAGAACTCTGTCTTCCTGAAATCACTGATCTCTATATAAAGTCTTTAAATAGAGATCAGTGCCTGAAATGATATCACAGCAACAGCGCCCCCAGTTGTCAGGAAAAGCATGGGAAATGTTTCAATGCTAACAAAAGTGCACTTTTCAATAAATTAATACAGAAAGGGATGCCAAATAGTTTTCATATATTTAAGAGGAGTAGAAAATTGCACAAAATATGTTCCTAAGAAAGATTCACTTCATGGTCCTTTAAAAGTTCACGCAATTTCATCAAATGCTAATTTTAACCAAGTTGCATGAAATGAAAACGAAAGAATTTTAATGCGGAAACTATACCGTCAAACTAAAACACAAACACAAAGCTGACTAACTGTTCTTTTCAAGCTAAAATATCAAACATAAAAAATTATCACAATTAAGTTTCAATAGTTTTAAATGTTCGTTTAGAACTATAGAATTAGATGGGCCAATTCTGGAAACTTGTTACTGATGTCACATTGAGGGCGGGCTTTGTTCCTCTCCAATACGCAATATGAATGGACGCATTGTACTTCCACTGTCTCTGATTTCAAAAAAAATAATTATAATAATAATGATAATAATAAAGAGCATTTATAATGCGCCAAATCCATCTTGATTAGATGCTCAAGGCGCAGAGAAACAAACAAATAAACATGAACAGCAAAAACAGCAGGGAACAAAAGTACGCACAAATGAAAATACATGAATATGAAACAGTAAATATGAGAGTGAAATCAAACTGGATGATTAATGAAATGCTGTTTGGAATAGGTGGGTCTTCAGAGCACATTTAAACTCATGGGAAGTAGCACTATCACGAATATTTTGAGGAAGTTTGTTCCATAACAGGTCCAGCATGAGAAAATGAACGGTCCCCCCAAGATTTAATAGTTTTAGGCACAACAAGCAGGGACGAATTTGCAGGCCTGAGGTACCTAGCAGGTTTGTAAGAAATGAGCAAATCAGAATTATAACCAGGCGCAGAACCATGTAAACAATGAAAAACAAGCAAAAGTAATTTGAAAACTATTCGAAACTGTACTGGCAGCCAATGGAGGGAACGCAGAACTGGCGTTATGTGAGTTTTACAACTAGTTAGAGTAACTATGCGAGCAGCTGTGTTCTGGAGTTTCTGTAATCGGGCAAGCTGTGTTTTGGGTAAATCATAAAGAAGTGAGTTGCAGAAGTCTAAACGGGATGATATCCGGGCATGAACAATCTTTTCAGTGGCTGAACGAGTTAAGTATTTTCTGATAGTACCAAGGTTACGCAAATGATACCGAACAGATTTACAAATAGCAGATACTTGAACAGACATGGACATATTTGAATCAAACATAACGCCTAAATTTCTACAAGAATCCGAAATGCAAATGATGGAATTATCTATGTTAACAGATGGGATATCTATTTTAGCCAACTGCACTTTTGAACCACAAAGTATCATTTCAGATTTATTATAATTAAGTTTCAAGGAGTTGAAGCCCATCCAGGATCTGACATCTTCAATACAATCCTCCAGTCTCTTCATAGCGGTCGCAGCATCAGCTTGGTTGGGGGGAAACGACACATATGTCCCCAATGAGGGTGCACCGTGCAAGTGGGTAATAAAAGACATTTGCTTTTCGGCTTAACCAGAAAAAAATGCTTTCAAATGTATAAAAAACAATAAACACATATTGTTAAATAATCTTGCATGTAAAAAAATCCAAAAGAATAAAAATGTCATAATTGACACATTTTTACAGGATATTTGTATTTTTCGGTCTTAATTTTTTTGGGTCTTAATTAGTCCAGATAACTGCTTATGTTCCCACAATGGTGACGTCATCACTCCTATAATGGATCCTTTCCTGTGTGGATGTTGAGTGGTTTATGAGATCTACACCTGTTGTCTCGACTCAGAGATTAGATTTGACACTTGAAATTCGTCTGGTTCTACAAGAGACACTTCTGGGCCTGCATGCTTACGAAACAGTTTACAGACAAGCATATAAATTATTATTATTGAAGGTCAAGAACCGTGTTTCATTTAACTCATTAGAGGGAGTACAAGTCCTAGGGATATCCTCTTGTGGCATGGAATGAGGATGAGGGTCGGAGCGTAGGGAACCCATAGGATCTTGGACGAGTACGGAGCCTTGGATGACGGACCGAGGGAGGCTTTCTGATCTTGAGAAAGCAGAGGGCGACGGCAACAATAGCTACAAGGATTAGAAGGGCGAGGATGCCACCAATAATCGGCCAGAGCCTCACAGACTGATGTGCGAAAGCGTTGGTATCTGTGACGATCCAAGTTGGGCGAAGGGTTGAAGCGTTAGGAGATTGCGTTGGCTTGCGGGTGCTTCTCGCTAAATCCTCAGCTGAAGTGGAAACACTCTCGGAGAAATTACTCTCAGTCGATTGGGTGGAATAAAATATCTCTGGGAGCAATGATATCTGGAACCAAGAGCTCGACTCCTCGCAGTTTTCGGCAAATGTGACTTCACATCTTATTTGGCTTTTGTTGTCTGAGGCCACGAGCGGTGAGATGATCAGCCGATTGGCTGAGGTTGTGAATCGTCCCGTGGCGTTAATGTTAATAGTCTGGTTATCTGCTCCCTTCATGAGCCATCTCAACGTAGATGAGTCGGGATGGGGGTCGATGCCACAGCTAAACTCCCCTTCACCACCCACAACAAGGTCTTCGCTTTTAGTAACTCTTGTAGATACGTTCATGGGTATTTTACAGATAGGTGGGTCAGTCACAGTGAGAAATGAGGGTATTGAGGCTTCCAGTGGGGGATCTCCTGTTGCTCTAAATGTGTAGCAGAGGTACTCCCCAGTGTCAGTTGAAGTAACATTGTGAATTACCAGCGTGTAGATCGTTCCACCTCCGGTGCCATTCAGATACACTGAAAATTTTTCAAAATCAGATGAATAAATCGAGACGCTGGAGCAGCGGGAGAGTAAAGTACGGTTATCGCTGCCTATTGGCTGCCTCGCCCAGTAGATCTTATCAGTTGGACATTCAACATGAAAGTTAGTTTGACAGAACAATGTCGCACTTCCACCCTCATGAACAGTTTGATTCTTTGGGTTCAGACTTAAACGGTCTGATTCTAATGCGGATGAAACTTGCAGTAAAATGCACACAAAAAGCGGAAAATTAGTTGAAGCCATTGTCTCTCTGATGATAATTAGCAGAAGAACTGAGACTCAGTGTTGATTACATTCTGTTTTAAAGCAAAACACTGGCACGGAACGCAGACTCGTGTCACATAGGTTATCTGAGTTTTTATATCCTGTTAGAAGTCTCGATTTTCCACGAGCTGAAGTGATTCTGTAGTAAACATGATAGGCCAGTTTAGTTTTGTTTTAGCCATATTGGGGAGAGTAGGGTAATCCCGAACGCGGGGTAATGGACTCGTTTATACTACGCTGCATCGGGAGTCCTTTATTACGCCCCGATTTACTATGTTTTGTTTGCTGCCCCCAACGACGACTTTTACACAAATTGCACGTTCGGGTCGAAACAGGACCTGAAAAACAGCTCTAAAAAGTACCTTTTGTACTCATTTCATGACAGAAACAATAGTCGTTTCTATTTCATCACACCTTAGGCTACATATACCCGAAAAATGACGGAAATGTCTTCGAGCATTCCCCAACCTCTTTAACCCCATATGCCCTTCATGGCTGACAGCTGTACTTAAGATCAGCAAAAGTCACGCCAAAAAAAAAAGTCAACTTGGCTGGGGTCTCATTTTCCGGAAGTGATGAATTTATGATGCAGCTAGGTTATTGCCAAAATCTGTTTAACCCTTGGAAAGTGCAACGCGGCTCCAGACATTTGTCCTTGAAAAAAACATATCGTGTCTCAATTTATTTAAAGATATGTCCATACATGCCTTTCAAGAGATGTACGTATCTTTGTTTCTGTCTATTTCTCTCTCTCATTCATGTTTTAATTTGATTAAAAACCACCTGTTCGCTCGTTTGGGAATACTTAGTCACAGTTCGCTAAACCTCCAAGAATTTGTTTGTGCTAAATTGCACCGACTGATCCACCCAACGGGAACTTTATTGTCGGGCCGCAAATTCATGATACATAAATAAATAAACTGTCGTAATTTAATACAAAGTAACGCGGGCAGATCTTATCGTTAAATGTCTCATTCGTACTCTTGTAGTGCAAGAAAAAAGCGATTGAAAAAAAATCGTGTTGAAACTAGAAACAAAAACATTACGGACAAATAAATATTTAATTATCCCAAAATCCTATTTAAAAAAAAGGTTAATATTGTTGGGGAATGGATAAGTCGATATACTTTGGTTGAGGACTGTGTTTACTGTGACTGTTTATTCCACAACAATATTTTAATACACATTAATTGATTGAACTGGTTAAAGCGAACTGAGACAAAGAGAACTGGTTGAGCTGACTGGATGATCGGAATGAATTGATTCCTCCATGATTGAACTGACTACATGATTGAATTGTATCGAACTGAATGGTTGAAATAGACTAGAATAGAAATGGAAATGGAATTGAAACAGAATGAGGAACTGCTAGTGGAGCAGCACTATATACTGGTGGAAACAGGAAGTCAAAACTTAGTCATATCTTGGCTTCCTTGATTATCAGATAAATGACTAGGAATGAGTAACAGTTCATTAAAACAACTCAAGTAACTTGGCTGTACTAAGAAACTGACCAGTGACTTGTGCGTGTTGGCAGTGAAGGGTCATTTACTCTGTATAAAACTATAGGGACTACACATTGCATGTGGGTGTACAAAATGTATGTGCATACAAGGAACACGATGAGTAGTTCAAAAGGAACATTGATAAAGTGTGAAAATGAAGACAAATATATAATTACATATGGTAAATCTGAAATTGACAATCTGTAAACTCTACAATATCCTACCTTTTTCCCCACAAAAGTTTTTGAAAAACAGTATAAAACACACAACCGGGAAATTGTGGGAGAAATGCATAACCGATCTACCATTAGAAATTTACCATATGTTTGAAATCGCCTTGCCAGGCTTGGTGCATTATGCAGCTTAGGCCCAAAAAAAAAAAATTAGTCGGTCTCTGGTCAGCGCGCGCGTCGATTTTAAGCATACGCGTCGATCTTTATTTTTTCCAAAATGTTCCGCGGTAGCTCCAACAGCGCCCTCTATTTCCGCACCTCCTCAATTTTTTTTTACCAAAGAGCACCAAGGAATGGGAAACTGCACCAAGGCAAATGATCGAAAGCACCAAGGCAAATTATGGAGGCCGCCAATGTACATGATGACACCAAAAAAGCAAAATAGTACCCACCTTGTCTGTACAATCCAAGCTGAAGAAAAAAAAAAAAAATGAAAAAAAAAAATAAAAAGCCGCGTGGCCGCGTCAATTCCGGAACTTTGGTCTGACCAGAGACCGAATATTTTTTTTTTGGCCTTAAAGGCGTCAGGTGAATTTGATGGCTTTTTCACTTCAACGTTGACGTACACATGGTTCACTTGGTATAATAGTACCACGTAGGAAATTAACAGATGTACATGTATGTACGTATTTATATGCTATCATTTCGATAGAGTACTATTCCTACTGGTGCGGGCCCAGCTCCATTACCGACATGAAATTCGACAACATCTTGAACCACGTGGGCGCGTTTGGTACCATCATGTCAATGGCCGCTGACGATTGATCTCGGCCGCTGCGAGATCAGTACTACAGTGTACCACATGCGTCGATGTGCACGTTGCATATAAAACCACTGTGCAGAGATGACAGCTGCAGTACGGTAGCGGATTCTTGTTCTGCCCATGAATTCGTGTGCGCGTACTTACAATAAACGGGTTCCGGTTGACATAATTCATATATACTATAGCCTAGTGGGCCACAAAGGGTGAAATCGGGCGCCGTCCAATTCTCCGTAGAGCATACCGTATAGTTGTTGCATATAGAGGACCCGGCCAGCGGGGTGCAATTACTTTTTCTGCCACCAACCCGAGTTGCTGCTGGCTAGATAGTCCTGAAACTCGTATTCCTACTGGTGCGGACCCAGCTCCATTATCAACATGAAATTCGACAACATCTTGAACCACGTGGGCGCGTTTGGTACTTACCAACGCCGGATCTACTTCGTCATGACCTTAGTTGCGATACCCAGTGCCTTGCACACCTTTAGCCCCGTGTTCCTGAGTGCCAAGACAGATCACTGGTGTACCGTGCCAGAGCTGGCTCCATACCGGGGCAACTGCACTGCCTTGTACCCCTCAGGTACCCCTGATCAGTGTTCGGCCTTCCTGAAGAATATCAGCATTCCTCGGGAGGTGGATGACTCGGGCAAAGTTAGCTACGCTCAGTGCCGACGTTTCAACTTGACTGGTTTGGACGTGGTTGGTAATAGTAGTCTTCTCCTTGCACAGCCACCCATCGTAGTTGGTGATGATGATGAGGTCGGGGAGGTTGTTGATGAGGTCGGGGAGGGTGGCCCCGCCTACAATCAATCTCAGGGAGTGGCTCAAGACTCTGTGCAGGTTATCCCATGTGATGCTGGATGGGGATATGATACATCACAGTATAGCAGCACAACTAACCATCAGGTATATATTGCTGTAAATTTCACAGCTAGACTAATAAGTATTACTTTTATTGATTTACTCTGATGTCATTGTCCATATTTTCAGGTGATCACTTTTTCAAGGACAGGGTTGGGGTTTTTCTCATCTTCCTTTAGAATGAAATTACCCTTTTTTTTTGGAGAGGAGCTCGTGCCCCTCTGGGGTTTTGGGTTTTATACAAGCTCTTCATAAAAGAAGGGGAAATGATTGATTGGTGAATTTTGCCCCAGTAGATCATACTATAGATTTAGAGGGCAGTGGTTTTGTTTGTTTGTTCCTCATAACAAACTTGAGTTTGCAATATATTTTTAGATTACCATCTCCTATTTGCTTTCAGTATGAACTGGTATGCGACAAAGCTGGTCTCACTAAGTATGCCCAGTCTGCCTATTTTGCTGGAATGTTGATTGGTTCATTTCTGATAGGACTGATGGCTGACTGGTAAGTTTGAAAAGAATCCATTTATTTTTACAACTTTGTGGTATTGTTGTAAATAATGGGATCTGCATGCTGCTTGAATTTGTTTCAAAGAGCATGATTTCCCGTTCTATACAATAAATCAATGTAATGGATTTGGAACCAGTTGCGGTTTGCCTGTGTTCCTGAACTTTGATCTGTGTTTGCCTACATGTACAGTATATTACTGCAGACATGCATTGTGTGTGCCATTCACTTTTCTTTCAAGGTCATGATAGTTTTAGTGATCAGATGACAGTGTGAGCGTTTAAGAGTATGGCAGAGTATTAAATAACATTCAGTTTTAACAATATTGTTTTGTTTTTCTTGTGTTGTGTAGGGTATGACGTAGGTTTCTATAAAATAATGTTGATTGTAATCAGCTCATATTATCTTAGGAATGGTAGAATCTAGATGCCACTTCAGTGGTTGTGTACAAAGTCTATGGAGAGTGATAGTTGAATTTGATTATAGGCATTAAGCTAGCTTTTTACCACAATGACACTAAGAATTGTAGTGTTCACATGTTTGCTTCAGTTTATTTATTGGGCCCAAATGTAGAATGGTGAGTGAATGCTGTGTGCCAACCTGGCTCCTGTATTAAGCTCATCAGGTTTCAACTAACAATGGCAGGGAGAGCTCTAGGCCAGGGTTGGAATAAATTTTCTCAAGCTAACTATAGAGTCCCTCTGGTTCTTTTCAGAACCACACATACTCAGTTATTCACATGGTGCTACCCTAACTTGTCTAAGATAACTATAGTCCCTTTGTGTAGCCATATAAAGGAAAGCTCCCCTGTGCGACATTTGCCCAGTGCAGGGCGCTGCAAGGTGCATTTGATCAATTCTACCTCCATGATTTGATTATAGGTTCCATACAGCCAGCTTGCTAACATGCTGCTCAGTTGTCATTCAGTATATTGTAAAGTCAGTTTGGAACCCATACAAATTACAGCACACGATGAGGTGCTGTATAATTAGGGGGCAGTCTCATTTCAAGGGATTTCTGACAGAAGGCCAAAGACTTAATAATGGGGTTAATTATATGGGCACGAGCATAGGATTAAGGGGATTTAAATTTGTCCCCACACACCACCTGGCTTCAGTAACTAAGCTCAGAGGTTCACGAGGTGTGACTTGAATATATCTTAAGGCCATAGGTGAAGCATACTAGTGTTCAAATGTATAAAGATTCTTTTAAAAATTGACCTTAGAAGAAAGTTCAACATGTTCAACAAGACATGCACTCAGTCACATGTGCTTGACCAGCATTCATAGGAGGGGGGGGGGGGGGGACCGTGGAAAGCCCACCCACTGTGATCTCCTACTTCTTTGTGTGGAAAGCCCTATGCTCTGATCTCCTATTATGTACTTTTTGCGTGAATGTTTCATTGAGGGATCATTCCACAAAGGGTACAAATTTTTACATCTGACACTATGATTTTGCAAATTCAGGACCCATTCTGTAATGCATTCAAATTACCTGCCCCCCCCCCCAAAATAAAACCGCACAAAAAACAAAAAACGGAAAAACCCTAAGTCAATGGATTATGGCTAATTACAACAGGTCAGCTATTTCCGTATGCAGGACACAAAACATTGAAAAGTACGCACTTTTGGACCCCTAATGTGTGGAATGACCCTCATCTGGAAATTTTCTCTTGCATAAAACCTAACTCAGGATTCAGGAAATTCATGTTGAGTACACATGCGTAACACTTCCGTATAGGACTCCTCTGTCTGGCATGGGTGTCCAACATTAATTGGTTTGGGCTATCTTGGTCATCAAAGTAATCCAGTGGGCATGTGCAGCTGTTTGTTATTATTAAATTGAACTGACATAATAATGTTTGATTTTTCAGCAAATCCATTAAACAAAATGCAGATCTATGTCTTCATAATGTACATGAGGAAAATTATACTTGTATTTTCACTGCTGTTATAAAACGTTCAGAATTCACTATCTATTTTGATGTTAGACTCCGGATGTCTTTGTGTTGTTGGCTGGTGTTCCTGACAACAGTGCAGAAAGGCTCCAGTGATTTGAGACCATCACAAGTCATCCAGTATTCCAGTCCGAAGTCAAGGCAAAAGTTACCAAATGAAATTGTGAAAAAACAAGGCTATCTTTTCTTTATAATTATTGTGCATCCCCTGTTACTTTTGACTACACTTTTGAATGGACTGTGATGGGCTCCGGATACGACACTGTTGAGCTTATGAGTACGGTACAAATAACTGTGCGTCAGCTAAAAGTGACGCTTTGTTGTCTCATTTTGTCATTAGGGTCGGGAGGAAACCCACATTCTTCATCTGCCTGATTACTTCCTTTTTGGCCGGGATTGCCCAAGCTTTTGCCCCAAACATGGCTGTTTTCATCGTGGTCCGATTCTTTGTGGCTATCTTCAAAACGGGTGTCTACATGATGGCTTTTATAATAGGTGGGTTTGATGATCGATGTCTTTCTACCATTTTTTTTGTGTATTGTAATTTCTGTTCAGTTTTACAAAGTTTGAATCAAGATCTTTAATATGCCATTTGAAATAATTTCATGACTTGACAGACTTGGAAACCCCCCCACACAAAACCAACAAAACAACAAAACAGGAAGTTGGTTTTGTATTTGTTACTGCAAAACATATTAACCATAACCCTCAAATTCCACCAGACGTTTAGAATTTTATAGAAAAGTGGAACTTGTGGAAGGTAGAAAACTAACCAACATTTACTTTACATTTGACTTATTGCCTCAATTTTACGCAAAGAATGTCTGAATTTGCCACATACTGGTTAGACATTTAGAAAACTAAAGCTCTAAAGATATAAAACTTCTTTGTTACCTGTTAAACTTCTTTGTCATGGTTCATTTCCCAACTTTTCAGCATAGCAAATCACCCATCATCAATGCTTGAATTACTTGTACTGGTCTGTTGGACTGTGTTATACTATCCATGACTGAATGCTTGTTGACTGGTATTTTTCATTTGAGTGATCATTAGGCCGAGTAAAAAAGAAAGAAAAGTTTCTCGTCCGGGTTTTTGAAAGATAGGAGGAAGAGGGGCTTTTTTTTTTTATTTTTTATTTTTTTCTAGATGGCCACCATTTTAAAATTTCCTGCAACCGTTGGTGTTTCCACTGTTCAAAGACACTTTTAAAATGAAAGACAAGTTGGACAAGAGAACTGAACATATTTACAGTGTCCTTTAGAGTTGTATTGGTCTACCAAGAACAGTTTTAGATGCATTTGATTTAACCGCCAAAAGTCGCTAGCGAATTCTTGAAACACATGCTCCAGCGTGAGCTAGTCTCATACCGGTTGCATTCTGGCTTTGAAGTCAGCATTTACCACATACAGTACGGCAGACAGATTCCGGTTGAATTTTCAAACGACTGTAGTCTAAAACTATCAATAGACATGTACGTAGTCTGGTTCCCTAGACCTGACAATTATTCCTGACGCTCACGTCTCAGTCTCGACTCCATGGGCACGTGGATTCATCAGGAATAGTCAGAATCTTTTGGTCTGGGAACCAAGTGGGTGAGTTGTTGTGAACTCGCCATACTCGCACTTGTCGCAGGGGTAGCGATCACACGTCGATATTATGTGGTGTACAAAGTGACCGACAGAGTCTATACTGAAAACTTCGACTCACATATTTCGCAAGTATTTATTTTCCGATGAATTTGTGGACTTTTTCAGTGTTTTTACTGCATTTTTTCAAAAATAAAAAATAATAAAAAAATCCAGGCGGCCTCCAAAAAGGAAGCGGGCGGGGACGAGAAACTTGTTTTTTTTTTACTTTGCCTTACACAGTGGGGCGCTGTGGTCCAATGGTTACGGTGTTCGACTCGTGTGCCGTGGTGCATGGGTTCGAATCCTGACCGTGGGAACATGGTGCTTGTGCTCTTGAACAAGGCACTTTACCACTATTGCTTCGTCCTTCGGATGGGACGTAAAGCCGTAGGTCCCGTGTGTTGTGTAATGCACGTTAAAGAACCCAGTAACACTTATCGCTATTAAGAGAAGGGGTTTGCCCCGGTGTTTCTGGCAGTGGCTGCAATATGCCCCGCAGCACCTTGTATAAGGTGCTACATAATGAGTCTCATAAACTTTATTTACCTTTCTTTAATAATTGACATAATTTCCAGCGCCTTGAGTACCTAATTGTTGGTAGATACGTGCGCTATATAAGACTCCGTTCTTCTTCTTCTTATTATTATTACTAAAAAAGGTGTAATTTGACAAAAACTGCGATCGTGACGGAAATGAACGCTATACAAGACACTATTATTATTATTATTAATATTATTATTATTATTTAATACTTTAATACAAGTCCCTTATGACCAAGTCAAATGATGTTAATTTTTGTTTTGGTTTTAGGCCTACTTTAGCAAAATAACAATAAATGGGAATGCCTTTATTTGTAGTAGACTTTGACCTTCTCGTCACAATTTTTTTTTGAAATTTAAATTTATATGTGTTTTGCTTTTTTGCCCCCACTGGTGTGGTAAAACAAAACACTTGTCTGGTAATTGAGTAACCAGAATGTAGTCTTGTAGATTTTTTCGCGTATTAGAACCCCAGTTCTTTGCGATGGTCATGCATTCTTTCTTTATTGTTTCTAAAATGTTTTCATGGCAGTTTTTAGTCCTCATTTTTTACTCACATTTTCAACCAAATCACCAGTAAGCACGACTCAGCTTGTCATAAAACCATCTACAGATCTTCATTCATTCCTCCCTTCCCCACATTTCGTTTCTTCCATATTATCTCGAAGGTACCGAGTTTGTGGGCCCAAACATCCGAGCGTTCGCTGGCCAGTTCATCAACATCTACTACGCGATGGGCTACATGCTGCTGGCTCCCTTTGCCTACCTCATTCGGGATTGGCAGATGCTTCAAGTGGCTCTCACCATGACCTTCGCCCCATTCATACTACTCCTTCCGTTAGTCATTAGTAATTAGGCCAAAAAAATACAGGGTGAGTCAAAAAAAGCGGAACCCAAACCCCCTAAAATTATATTTCATATTTAAAAAAATGTGTAGTACCAAAATAATGACTGGAAAGACAATTTCATAGGCTACTTTTAGATTTTGGTCAATCCATTCAAAGAATATCACCATTTAAACATAATGACCCCAGAACCTGTCTCGTCCAAAAACTGTGATTTCAAGAATCGTCGTCACAATTGTCTTCATATATCACCAGCGATAAAATCTCAGTTTAAACGTGAAAAATATTCAACAAAGTCGTTTTGAAGGCCTGTCATTTTTAAAAAGTAGATTTTATAAATCATATTGTTTGCCTAACCAGGGTTGTTATAACATAAAGATATTGTGTACTACAGTTGGTGACAGTTATTGAAACAAGTATTCTGTCATTTTCTTTGTTCGAAACAGTCAAACACACAATAAATTGCTTTTGTTCTTGGACGAGACAGGTTTTTAGGTCATTGCGTTTAAATGGTGATTTAATGAACGGTTTAAATGGTGATTTAATGAACGGATTGAGCAATTTCAGTTATTTTTTTTATCTAAAAGTAGCTTATGAAGTTGGCTTTCCAGTCATTATTATTTTTGGTGCTACATTTTTCTTAAAATATGAAATATATTTTTTGGGGTTTGGGTTCCACTTTTTTTGACTCACCCTGTAGTTCTGCTTCTGATTACATGGCATTCGAAAATAGGGTAGGTAGGTAGGGATTTTTTTGTTTTGTTTTTTTGGCAATTTTTTTGGGGTCATATGGAGGCGTCTGCGTGTAGTCAAGGGTAAAAGGTAGCAATTGATGGTTTTGGATGTTTTTTTCCTCATTTTTCCCATAAAAAAAATTAAGGTAGGGGCTGTCAGAATAGGGTAGATAGGGAAACTGGAAGCAGAACTATATTTTTTTGGGCCTTAACTTGAGTGTGTATTAAAGTTGCTCTTCCAATGCTATTTCCGAGTATCATCGTCCCTCATATAGATTTTGTTCTAAATTACTTTTTTTCTAACAATGCAAAAATTACTAATTCCTGAATGAAATGGCAATTGAAAACAGAGCTACCCATGCTTAGTCATGGAGGAATATGTTGTGGCTTTGCAAAGATTCAGGTGGATCTTTCTGTACGTTAGAGGAGAAAAAACACAACCCCAAGCACAAGCCTTTTTCCAGAGGGTAGAAGATATCCCAAACCGGAGAAATCAAGAATTTTTTTTTTTAGGTTAAAATATTTGACAATACATAAAAGAGCTTGGGGATAGTAAGTTTAGTGTTCATATATTCAATTCATGTTGATTTTTTGTACTACCTCATTGTGCACACTCCATGCAGGTCATGTGTGGTAACTTGTGTTCACAGCTTACCCCTCAATATTTTCAAAAGACTGCCCTTTTCCATTGAAATGCCCTTTTTTCACCAACGCTTAACCTCCAATATTTTGTAAAGAGTGCCCTTTTTTTCTGAACAAGTGCCCTTTTAAAGAAGAAGTCGTGCCCTTTTTTGTCCCATTGGCCGTTCCGGGTGCCTTTTTAAAAAAATTTCCCGCATGAATCAACCTGAAAAGCACCATATATTGTCCATTAGTGTGCACAATCATCGGTTTGCCGTGGCGGTGTTCTCCCAACTGAGCTATCCAGCCCTATGTTGGCGGTTCCCTATTTTTGTCAGTATCTTTGTTCAAGGGGCGCTAGTCAGAAGCCCTAAAAACCTGTATATGCCATGTAGCCAGGGATCACACCCAAAGACACAATGATAGCAACATTAGCAATCTCGCAAACCCGGGAAATAACAAATGGAGATCACTCAGAGAGGATACAGCCTTTTATTACAAAAAAGAAAAAGAAAAAACAAGAAAAAAATTGTACTTAGAAGAGCAAAACAGCACAACCTTATACATGTACAATGTATAACATATGAAGCTGACTTTGGTGGGGGTATCCATCAATGTTGCGAGCCCATTGCAACTAAGTCCATCAAAAGTTGTAACAAAAGAGTAACAAAAGAGGTCACAGTTGGTTTGAATCTAGCTAAGCATTAGCTTAAGGGCTTGACTTGATGACTTTGTGTAGACTTGTGACAGACTGGTAGCCTTCCCTTGAACCTCACAACAAGACTTTACGTAGACCGTAGGTATAAGACCTGACCAACTGTATTCTAAATTCTCCAGATTCCTTCCGGAGTCGGCACGCTGGTTGATGTCCCGCGGCCGAACCGCCGATGCCGAGAAGATTCTGCGAAAGATGGCCAAAGTTAACAAGGTGGAGCTACCAGCTGAGCTGTTTGAAGAAGACAAAGACCAGGAGGAGAAGGTGGGACACCAGACAGCCTTGCACAAATTACTTGGCTACGGCTAACACACTTGTCTTTGGGAATTAGGAACTTCAGATGATTCCATTGGCACATGTGTAATTTGCAAGCTGTAGGCATAAGCACATGTACATGTAATTCCAATGAGGCCACAATGATGCACATTGCCATCATGGATTGATTGTTACAATTGTGGATTTCACACATTTAAGTTATGTGATACCTGTAATAATTTTCTGTTGACTTGAATATTGAATTGAAGGCCACGAAGGCCATGAAGGCCCTGAAGGCCACGTTGTAATTGTGACTTTCTCAAGATGTACATATGTATTTCCTCATCTAATTTAATAAAAAAAGAGGGCCGAACACATTTAATTTTCGTTCCCTTAAAATGCAACAAGAAGAGAGCTATCATAAATGGTTTTGATGTTAAAGTTCAAGACTGATAAATGGTTTCTTTGTGAAGCTATAATAACCATGCCAAATGATTTTGTATTTTTCAACAACGGCCTATTTCTATTTTATTTGTATTGAATTTTTTTTTTCTACATCAGCTCAAAGATACTACAACACGTAGATACACCTACTTGGACCTGTTTCGCAGTACTAATATGCGCTGCAAAACCATCAACATACTGTTCTGTTGGTAAGTGGATCTTAACAAAGAGTAATGTTACCGACAATTTATTACCAACTTTTTCAACTGAGCAAGCAATTAATGATTGTGGTTGAGGCTGTCACTTGACTATTGATTTCAAGGAAAAACGATAATGCGGTACATCAGATGCAAACTTGAGTCAACTAGCTGTTGAAATAACAAAAACAGAGAAGTCTAGGTGGATCAAAAAGAAAAGGAAACACAGAAAGTAAAAGGCAACGAAATCTGTCACATCATGAACATGATGAAGCATTTCCAAATTAGAAAAAAAATGCGCATGATTGAATTTCCCTTGAAATCGGTTGAGTTTGTTATTGAAATGCCTTTATTTGAACACAAATAATTTCAAAACTCTTTAGAAAATTGAAACAATACTTACCAGGGATAAAGTTAAAGGGAATATACATCATTTCCTTTTGCTGTAAGTTTCAGAAATGGATGGATTGGGGGGGTTGGTAATAAATAGCAAAACTTGTTACACTGACTTTTTTGAAGTTTTGGGTTCGTAAATGCTATAAAAACCAAGAAAAACAATCATCTCCCTGTAGTCTGGTTCCCTGACTCCATTTAAGATGAAACAAAGCACTTTATAAACGTTGGGGAATTGTATAGTCAGGGAACCAGTCAAGCTGGCTTGTACCCGTTCATAGGTGTGTAATTGATTGCAAACAAATGCGGACAAACTAAATATGGTCAATTGGGGCCAGTATTTAAAAAAGCCAGTTTTTTCCAACGCTGGTCGGCTGACCGGCGTTGGAAATTGATACGAAAAATACCACTTTTCTTGAAAATGACAGTACACCTGGTGCCACGATTTTAAAGAATGCTTTAGACTGTCATTCACTAACAGTCCAGCAATGTATTTCAAATTAATTTGGTATTTTTATTTCTGTAGTTTGCAAATGTTGTATTTTCCCTTTAAAGATTCCAAGCTTTAAATTGATATACAAATATCCTCACAAAAAAAAAATGTTACAGGTATTTTGGGATGCGCTGTACAAGTGTACTTCTGTGTACCTAAATTCTTCAATTTAGGTTAAGGAACATGTCATTTTATTTCCCCCATTCTTAAGTTTTTGCCACTTATTCTTTCACCATGTTGTGGAGGCTTTTTATTTTACCTTGCTCTTCGTTTCAGGTTTGTCAACAACATGGTGTACTATGGGATATCCTTAAGTACCTCCGACCTAGGTGTGGACCACTACATCGCTGCCTTTGTCTCTGGGGCAGTGGAAATCCCCGCCTACACCTGCGCCATTCTCAGTATGCAGTATCTGGGACGCCGATTGCCGTTGTGTGTCTACCTGGTGGCCAGTGGGGCCGCCTGCATAGGGGCCACGCTCTTCTGTAAGTTCTTTGCACAGTTGGGTTAAGAGGGGGGGGGGGGGGGCTAGGGTGGGGAGGGGAACTCGGCCCCTCCTTCTGTTCTTGGAAATGCAGTGACTGATTTTTATGAAGTCGGTAGACTCGGTCATTATTCAAAGTTTCAGCTAAACTGAATAAATGATTTCGTAATTGTTTGTCAATATTCCAAGATGCTGTCTGTGAAAGCTTGCATATTCCTGTAAAAGTCAATGAAAAACAACGGAACACAAAAAAATATTTTTCGTTACTCTGTGTTGAAAATGTGACATTTTGCGCAAATGATATATCCGATTTTTATGAAATTGTGTCAGAACACAATTTTGTAGACATTCAGACGTTCAAAATCAAATAATAAAACCTTATGAGGTGGCTGGGAGGGGCCGGACACAAGGTGGTTTTTTCACAAAGGGTTCTCATTGTACATGTATGTTGGATTTTGATGTGACAATACCTCGTAGTCTTTCAGAAATCATGAAAAATCTATATATCCAATAAGCTTAAACAAATGTTGTCTTGTGATCTAAAGGAGGCAACAGGGGCTAATTTCACGCAGCTGCTAAGCACAGAAATGTGCTCAGCACAAAAAAGTCTGGCTTAGTAAAAGCAGGTTACCAGCCAAAACTGCATGTGATGTTCATGCTTAGCAAACAACAGCTGAATACCAATTACAGGCAATATACATCACATGAACATTTGGTTGGTAATCCTGTTTTTTTTGCCAAGGAAGATTTTTCATGCTAAGCAAAATTCCTGTGGTTAGCAGCTCCATGACATTGGCCCCAAGTTATCTTGACTTTGTCTTGTTTTTGTGGTGTCTGTCTTAGCGGCCGGGGCTGGTAGAGCAACCGTTGCTATGATTGGGAAGTTCTTCATCACAGCCACCTTTGGAATGATCTACACGTATTCTGCCGAGATATACCCAACACCAGTGAGGTAAGTCCTATAACTGTTGGGATACAGTCTCACAACAGATGGGAAAGCGCAGAAAGTGAGGCTAGAAATGTTGGTGGTGGTGCGATCATGTTTCCTGCAATATTCCAAATTGAGATATCAACTTCATGTTGATCTTTGTAAAAAGGTAGATCGGGTTCTGCCTTTCCTGAAGCTGATACTGTGCTACTGAATTAAATAATAGGTCCTGAATCCTCAAATTTCAAAACGACTTTGCACACCCCCCTAGGGAGTTAGAGTTAAATATAAGTATTGTGACATATGTACGTTGGATGCATTTCTTGCCAAATATTCAGTGTCGCATTAGCTCACTTTAGATATATATGTACATTGTATTAGTACATTGTATTATATACAAATAATACAGTGTGTATAAAAAAAAATGCTAACAAAATATAACGGAATGCCAGACGTAGAATGTGTAACCAACATAGATAATAAAGGTATGGTTTGAAAGATATGCCTTTCCACTTTAAAATGAGACATCAAACGTCCAGATCTGATAATATTTGACAGAGTTATGAGTAATTTTTTCAAGAGTGGTCAAATTGGCCATGGGACCAACTTTTCATTTTAGGCAATGGGATGAAGGTAGCCTAATTGCCTCTGTGTGGATTCACACCGATCTGAAATACGAATGATTCTTTTGGTTGTTAATAAAAACAACTGTTGCTGTGTATTCTCGCTCTGGAAAACAGGAGTCAAGGTATGGGCTTGTCTTCCATGATGGCTCGCATCAGCGGCATCCTGTGTCCGTTCATCTTGGATCTTAGCTCCGTCTGGTTCTCCTTGCCGTACTTCATCTTTGGCGCGTTCGCCGTCTCCTCTGGACTACTGATTCTCCTGCTGCCGGAGACGCGAGGCAAGCCGCTGCCGGAGAGCTTGGAGGATGCTGAGAAAGTTGGCAGTGAGTATCGGTGTGACCTGTGACCTCCTACATTGGGGGCGGGGCTAGGAAAGAGGGGGGTTTACATGAACTTGTTCTATGGACTCCGAGCATGAAGACTAGATGGTGCTTTGTCACCCACTCATTAGTTCTACAGTGGGAGGGTGTATCATTCTCAGAACACAGGACTTATTTTAATTATGTGCAAACATCCTTAACCCAAACTCCCAAGTCATTTTTGCTAGATGCAACCTCAATCTTGCAAACTCCTCCAACTGCCTCCAATGTCAAAATTGCATACGGCCTCAATCCTGCAAAATCCTCAAGCTATCGCTGTCAATACGTTGAGGCAGAGCCAGTGGCATCCTGGAGCAGTGCGGAGGATTTCAAGTATAATCTAGGCCTACATTTATGCACGGCTGAGCATAAACAACACAAGGGCCGTCCCAAGACCTTCCTCCATATTCAGCCATCCATTTTTTTGCCATATAGCCTCAATCCTGCAAAATCCTGTATTTTGCAAAGAGGGTTTTGGAGGAATTGGGAAGGTTAGGGTTAATAGTGTCTTCTCATGAGCGTCAGATGCTGTGAGCAACGTCTGTAAGACCCTCCCTATGCATGGCCCTTCCCAACGCTCATTGTCTAACCGTTGAGGGGTTCTTGTGCACTGAGTCCGCAGAAGTTGATTAGATGATCTGGCAAATGTAACAACATTTTCCGAGGGAGCAAAAGCTTACTCCGTTGATTAAACAAATTTGTTTGAAGTTCTTATATTTTTTTCCACAGAGGGGGAAACCTGTTTATGTTTGCGTAAATGTCGACATGGAGCAGATGCTGGAGACATCAACATGGATAAAGAGCCATATGAATCACTGCCCAAGGAAGAACCTCAGAATCAAGATGGCGGTCGAGACATGGCGACAGAAAAAGTCTAAGACCAACAAAATGACAGATGGGTATAAAAGAATTGCTGTCTCGTCTTCCAAAAATGAAATATCTTTGGGATGACTTTGTTATGAAATCGTCTCAATAAGGTGCCTTTTTGGTAGTATCTGCCTAAGTTTTAATGCTTGCATGCTGCATAAAGTATTTAACCGTTTATTTGCTGAGTGATAGTGGAATAGCTTAGAACATATTTCTCCTTATTTAGATTTTTGTTTATTAAAATACCAAGTCACATTTAAGCTTGTATTGGACAATTGTGCAGTGATGGTAATTTATGTGCTATTAATGTATAGCGTGGACACGAGACGTAGTCTTGACTTTCATTCCATTTTTGACAGCTTTTCTTTTGAGCGATAGAGATTGCAACTTGCAAGATGCAACAAAAAGAAGCTGTGGTGAGGCTTTTCATAATTCTAAGTGCCTTTGCTAGAGACTCTATTTTTATAATTCCAGCGTTTAATGTTTCAAAGACAAAACAAAGAAGGAAGCAACACATTTAGTTCACTTACAATTATTTTCATATTATCCAAAGAAAAACTATAATAATGTTCGGTATGCTGCAAATTGCTTTAATTCTTTCAGAAAATGAAATACTTTGATTGCATTTTCTGTACATTTTGTTAGAGTGCTATTATTTTATCGTTGGTGGCGTAATATCTGAGACCATTTCATTTCATATGCCAGTTTGGTATTTTGCATTGGTCCAATAAATTCTTTTAACAATTTTTCAGCAGTGTTCCACCATCGCTGTAAATTTCATAGTCCACAAGAAAGAAAACGTCAGAATATTGTGAAGTTTCGCATTTTGAGTTGTTAATTTCATTTACGATGCATCCTGGCGAAAAAGGCCCAGGGGTTGGAGTTATTTAATAGGCTGTATGGTGGGTCACTGCAGCATTTGTTAGAATTTATGGTGGCTCACTGCAGTGTTCCTTGCAAAAATGTTTATGAGATGTAAGGTTAACTTAAAAGCAGCGGGCAAGACATTTATATTACGTCATTTTAATGCTTTCTCTTTTCCCCTATTGTTTTGCCGCTTGATTAGGTGGCATGTATTAAATTGAATCAGTTTCGTAATCATGTCATGACAACTCATACTTCTTCAAATCGAGTAACAAGGTAATCAAATGAACAGTGGCAAACAAGCATTCCTTTTTTCAGTTTTCGTTCTCTGGTTCTTGAGACAGGACCTATGATTTGTCTTATTATTGAATGACAGCTGCTTAAGTTAATAAAGGAAATACATGTTTATTGAAGGGTATTTTTATGTATTCGAAGTGTAACACAAATTTCCAAGTTCTTACCACTAAATGGGTGTTGGTATTAATTTTTTTACCCCAGCTATACTTGGTACAGGGGTATTGTTATATTTTCAAAAAAATATAAACAGAAAATGAAATATTTTTTTATCATGTTTTGATCCAAGTTTGGAATGGGAATTTGTTTTAGGATAAAAACTACTTCTTGTTTTAAGGGAAATATATATTTTTCCCAATCAGTATTAGAACATGCCTTGAATGCCTCACACATGTTCCAAGTTATCTTTTTCCCACGGAAACCACTTATTATTATTTTTTTTTACCATTGATTGATTATTTAGAATCATTCTCTATGATAGAGCTTGATTGATTTTCATGATAGCATCTGTTAATAATTACCATTCGGAAAACATGCATTTTGACTTAGAAATATAACAACTAATATATTTAACTTATTTATGGAAATATTTACCAACTATGACTGGTGGTTTGGGTTGTATTAATAAGATGGAATTTGATGTGCATGTCCATTTTGTCATTGGAACTGATTTAAGACTTGGAAAGAAATTAAACATGGAATTTAATAAAGACAGGTGTTAAGTTAAAAAGTGTCCTGTTAAGAAAATGTTCCACTGTCCCGGTTTAATAAAATCAAACACCAGAAGCACAGTGGCAGTTCAAATATGGACCTTGAACTTTTTGATGAAGATAAATTTGTTGGCAGTGCCCTTTTTAATCCTATTTTTTTTTAAATGAAATATTATAATATGCAAAATTCACGTCATATGCAAAAACTAATGAAATAACGCCATAAATTTGCTTTTGTATTTCAATTTGCTTATTCCTGGGTGTAAGTTCAAGTACATTTTCATTGTTTTCTTTACTTTGATTAGTGTTTAATTTATTAAACAAAATATATTTGGCATCAGGGATTTGGCATTAAAACTCCAGAAATCTAATAAAACGTAACATCACAATGCCTCTTTGATATTTGTCATTCTGTATTTTGTCATTTTAAAGTGGTAACATGTGCGCCCAAGTGTGTATTTGCCTGCAAACAAGGACCCCCTATTGTCCCTCTTTTGTTTGTAACTTTTTAAGGAAAACCTCCCATATGTTTTGTACATGATCGGCAAATTGGGGACATTCGGGAATTGAGGACCCTATTGTCAAACGTCCCCTATTGAATGCAGAAACAAACTCGGGTACAGTCGAACACCTTTATAACAAGGTCCTTGGGACTTTACAAATTACCTTGCTATAACAGGTACCTTGTATTAACAGTATTGGAAAACAAAGGAAAACAAAGAAAAACAAAGACTTGGGACCTGAAATTTTGCTTGTTATAAGCATGACGTTGTATTAACAGTGCTCTTTTTATCAGGGTTCGACTGTACACAGACACACATGCACGTGCTTGAAACAAAAGTGAAACGCATCATACTGCATCATAAAGGAATCCCTATACATACATACATGTAGCTTATTTCCTCTTCAAAAGCGTATATATCATGCTGATGAACTCTAAACTGTCCAAATAAAACGATTGAAAAATAAACTAGGAAAAGTTATCATCCTGTACGCGACTTTTCAAATATACCGAATATTGACTACATTTGTACAACCTGACCATATTGTATAATGATACAAAGGCAAAAATTAAGCCGAGTTGTTTTTTAATTGAGTTTATAAAAGTTGACTACGATAGCTATTTTTCACAATATAACCGGGAAAAAATATCTAAAATGTATTAGCTATTACCCTCATGCCGGTAAATTTAAGTGAAAACAAATGGAATATGCAAGTAGGTGCATTTATAAAATTTGTGCTAATTCTAAGGCTTCTACTGAAGTGTTTACTTCTGTAGAAAAAAAAAAATCCAAAACAAAAACAAGAACAAAACTTTGGTACACAAAGCAAAGTGAATTTATCATGAAATATTCGTGACATCGCAACTTATGTGCAATCTGATTTACTTGGTCGAAATCAGAGCCCAAAAAAAATGTCGTTTCACAAAACCCTGTATACACCCTTGTTGCATAGCTAGCTTCCATCTAGTTGCAGTTGAAGCACTTCAACCGGAGCACCAGAGGTGACTTAATAAATAAAAAAAATTAAAAGGCAACCAATTATTGAACCCCTTGGTTTTTGTAATTCTTTTGAAAAAATTGAGGTATTCTAGGAAACTTGCCAAAACGTGCAAAATTGATTCTACTTTAGCGATATTCTGTCTTGGCTCTTCAACAAATTCAACCTTTTTCTTCTCACAACTTTTGACCAACGAATGATTTCTTTACACGAAAAACCTGGTTTTTTTTGTGTCGCCTAAATAAAGTTTTGGTGGACACTTACCAGTCCTAAATTCTGTATGATCGTTTGTACATGTAAGTTAAAGTTTAGGTTAAGTTTTTGGGAAAACGGTATAACTTCTACGTGCTTTCATGGATTTTGATGAAACTTCATCGGATTAAAGGTCAAAGGTCAGGTAGGGGTCATTGTTCAAATATGCTTCAAATGTTTCTTTTTGAATTTGATGGATTTCAATGTAACTTGGATGGAGCGATCCTTGGGTGGGGGTTCATGACAGCTCTTCCGAAATTGGAGGTCAAAGGTCATCTAGGGGTCATTTGAGGTCATTGTTTAAAAAGGCACAAAATTAGACTTTTTTTGTAAGAAAACAACTTACATTAATTTTAGGGATCGACCGCGAAAAAAGGCGACCACTCGATCCGCGGATCACCTTGTTTTTTATATGGGTGTCTGTAACCCTCTACAAAATGTCGTTTCCATTGGGTTGTTTTGGGGCACAAAGAGATCAGCACTGTGAGTAGACTGGTTCCCACCCCACATTGATTCTAAACAGGGGGCCAGAACCAGTCTACCCTACGAGAACTGAATTATTGTTCGGTTGCAAATAATTTTGTAGTAATTATTCCATAACTAAACATGCACTACATTTTTTGTTGGCAGTTGTCTCATGCATAAATGAAGAACTTTTATATTGCTTTAAAAAAAAAATAGCAATTTAAAATCAAAATATATTTTTCAGTACTGAAATCTGAAACTAGCAGGGAGGTTCATCTTTAAGAAACAAACTGCACCTTGTATAAGATTGATGAAATCACAGCTGTTGATTGGCAAAGAATTCTTTGGTTTTGCCGCAGACGGCATTCACACACACTGGGCATCTCAAAGGAAGCTGGGTGGAACACGTCCGACCTGACGCAAGATGAGTCGACACAATATCAGCCATTGCCTGTTAAGAGGAAATTATAAAATGCTTTAACTACGTGATTCCCTATGCACAAACAACTCTAACCTGACAAAAAAAATCCCTGTAAAATGTTCAAAGCAGAGAAAGAATGAACTCTTTAGTTTGTTTTGCAAATTAAGCCCGGCGCACACCTTTCCGATTTTACTGTGTCACCAGAGCATTGGGTCATCGTACAGAGGTGTGCGCTGAAAGTTCTGTCCGATGTGATCGTACACCGGGCGACTCGAAGAAATCAAACATGTTTGATTTTTTCGCATCTGATTTCACCCGATCCGATGTCACTGGTAAGGTGTGTGGGCAGGACTCCGACTTCACTGGACGTGATATTTATGTTAACCAATCAGATTCACGAAGGAAGTCACATGATTCAAAACTGACGGCTGCTCTTTTGTCATCATGTGACTGATTATAGAACGCAATGGGGCATTTTTGCGGGTAACGTTGCAATGATGAAAAAAACCCATACCGGTGATGGGGTGATCCGGTAATGTGCACCGGGCTTTAGTAGTTAAGTAGTACTTATGTAATGGACCATTCCAGATTTTGCCCCGAGCCCTGACTATCTTTGGTTGGTGTGCATTTCCTACAAAGATCATGTCCGAGTTTGACCCAGCTCACCTGACCAAAAGACACGATCTAATTGCTCAATGTGCACTGTTTGACTGCCAGCTAAGAAGGGTCCATTAACACTCAGGAAGAGATTTTTTAACAATACTTCTTTCCAAATCTAAATCTAAAACGGCCCTTTTTTTCCCAAGATGGCAGATGGATTCTTTCATTTATCGACTCTTTCGCCGATACAAAACTGTGTCCACACAACACCACAACTTTGTTGGAAACAATTTAACGACAATATATTGACACTTTAATTGCAAAACTCTGAAGCCCGGAAAGGGACAGGGTGGATTTTTTTTTGTAATTTGCTAATTCGTTCCCACGAATTACTAATTCGTTCGCACGAATTGCTAATTCGTTCCCACGAATTGCTAATTCGTGCGCACGAATTGCTAATTCGTTCCCACGAATTGCTAATTCGTTCCCACGAATTGCTAATTCGTTCCCACGAATGCTAATTCGTTCCAAAGAATTGCTAATTCGTTCCCACGAATTGCTAATTCGTTCCCACGAATTGCCAATTCGTTCCCACGAATTGCTAATTCGTTCCCACGAATTAGCAATTCGTGCGCACAAATTAACAATTCGTGCTAACGACATAGCAATTCTTGCGAACAAAATAGCAATTTGTGCGAACAAGTTAGCATTTCGTGGGAACGAATTAGTAATTCGTGGGAACGAGTTAGCAATTCGTAGGAACGAATTAGCAAATTACCACAAAAAAATTCCACCCTGTCCCTTCCCGGGCTTCATACAAAACATATTGCAACTGTATGAAAAAAAAGGAGGCGGGCAAGAAAAAGGAAGAAGGTGGAGACGAGAAACTGGTTTATTTTTCCATTTGGCCTAAATCAACTTGTAATAAACCAAAACTTACCTCAATAAATATTGGATGGTCATTCAGTGAAGCAGCACGCCTGATATTCTCAACACCACACTGGAAATATAACCATATAATTATACAAATATGAGTACTGTACGATAATTTCGAGTCCAGCATTCCTGAAAAGACGAGGGTCCATGGACTCTGTGCCCAGGTTCTCCCTCACCAATTACACACGGAGAAATGGTGGGATTGTAAGGGCTCTCATAACCTAAGTTTTGGGACAAGTTGCAGGAAGAATCATTCACTTCGTTCGCAAAAAGCTCTGGATTTCCCCCCGGATATGTTCCGGGGATATGTTCATTAGGAATGCTAATGGGCTCTCAAAGTTCAATTCCGCTCAAACCTAGTATTTTTGTTTCGAAAATGGCAGACTTCCCAAGAGAGTCAGAGTCTTAGGGTTAGGGTGGGGAAAATCATAAATCAAAGAACATCCCAAATTATGATTTCTGGTTTTGCAAAACTGTGAGTACTACCAAGAGTAAGGCTGCATCCAAATTCTATGGCTACTGCCTGCAGTTACGCACATGTCTATGGGAAGTGGCTACAGCCCTTCCATAGGCACATGTGTAATTGTAAGCCGTAAGCCAAGTAATGTGGTCATGGCTTGCGATGCATACCGAGTGCCTGAATACTCCCCCCTGCCTACCTCTTTAGCCAATTCATCTGCATACTCCAAGTCTAACTCGTGGAGTGTCTCGATGTGATCGTTGACGAAGGCTATGGGAACCAGCAGGATATTCTTGCGTCCGTTTTTACTAAGACCCTGGATAGCGGCGTCGGTCTGTGGACCTAGCCATGGTAGAGGTCCAACCTGGAAACAAAGAGTGAAGACAGAAATTAAAGATATGGAATTTACACAGGGGCGATATAATTTCAATATAGGTTTTGCCCTTCATCGACTTTATTTTGCCCCCGTGCGATAGTGAGAAAAAAATCGCTCGGGTGAGACTTGAACCCACAACCTCCTACTTACTAGGGCAGAAGTCTTACCACTCGACCACTGAGCTTGCCGGGGTCGGCTGGCTGGTTCAGATTAGATTATAGCAGCTGGTACCGCAATGAAACTATTCAAAAACACTTAACCCCCGTCTCCTCTTAAAAAATCACTCGAGTCCCACCATACACCCCGCCCACATTTGGTTTGTGTACATTTCCCAAAGAACCTGTGACTAAATTTGACTGGGCAAACATGGTCACCTGACCAAACTCTACGATCTAATTGGTCAATATACACTGTTTGATTGACAGGCAGGTAAAGGGTCAATTGTTGCTCACTGCATTAGAATATTTCAATCTTTGACCAATCACAAACCTGGGACTGCCACACTAATCTGTAGGGGTGTGAGAAGTCCAGGGCCTCCATGACCCGCTGTACGGTAGCACCGACCTCAGCAGGATAGGGGTCACCTCGATTCACAACCTGAAAGCAATCACGTTAATAAATGACACTATTTATATTCTCAACAACATTTAACAAATTTTGTATTTCTCCAAGTAATTGGACAGAAAAATGCAACATTTGTAATGTTTGACAAACATGACTGCCAGTCTGCCTTGATTATTTTTATTGTGTTAAAAGGGTTTAAAGCAAACATCAGGCAAAACAAGCCAAGAAAATGTCAACTCACTGTAACATGTTGAGGAATTTCCATAAACTTTTTGAAATTGTATCTATCGTCCTTCCTGGGTTTTCTATAGATAGCAATATGCAAGGTGCCGATGAAACATGCCTTAACCCTAACAATCCCCATCCAGTCAAACTCCAACACCAGAGTTTGTTGGAATTTGTTAGGATGAGTACTGCACTAGTAAACTGATTATGCTTTAGATAGGCTTAGGCATACCACCAATAATCAGAGTCCAACAGTTTGGGTGTAGAGTTTACCATGGTTTTGGAATTTCGAGGAGTGAGGAAGGTTCCTAGTAAATCACTCAAGGGGGTTAGGCTTGAAGAATAATGTGAATATGAGACAGCGAAGAAAACTTGAGATGAATTGGTTACTTTTCCCACACAATGACGCAGATAGTACTTACACTCATTGGCAAAGAGTGGGCAGAGAACAATATCACAACGTCATCCTGTACGTCTTCTGGAAACTTGGCCAATTCATCTTTGACGAGTTGCGTGAATGCCTACGAAATGAGAGGATGAACAGGGAGCAACAATAAATGTTCAAAATTCAGTTCAGAGACCACGAAATAAACCTTGTTTGACAGCTGGTCAGTTGGTCAGTCATCCCGACAGCTCCAGTTGGCCAGTCTTTCTTGGACTGTCTCCGCTTGACAGTTCAGGGCATTATTTACATTTTGTAAGTTGGTCATTTAGTCAGTCAGCTTATTCAGTCTGCCAAAGGACAATAGGAATGGTTTCAGAAGGAAGATGTTCATTTATCAGTGTGCTCTTCATTAAAGTTGCATATTTGGAGTCTCAAAACTAGTGCGCACAGCGGGAACAGTGTGTGTTCTTGTGCTCAGAATCAGCTCAATTTGGCAGAAGATGGTTTTTCTTTTAAGACGTTTTCTTTCCTCTAAGTACATAGTTTTCACGTACTAAGGCACTTTTGGATTCCTTTCTTTTCATACACCGTGTAGAATGGCTTGAAGGAACAGCAAAATGAAAATAATCTGTGTTATACAACACCTGAATAAATCCCTTCATCTGATTGGTGTGTCGTTGATCACATGTCATTGAATTATTCATCTCAACACACGGTCCGGCCGCACCGCAATGATATAACTTCCATTGCATGGTCACACTATTGACCTATCGTGGTAGAATTGCGTCAACGCAGCTTGTGAAATATTGTCCAATTACATGATATACAAATGGACACCGAACGCACAAAACCTCAGACAAACAAAACTTAAGTGTACAAAAACTTCATAGGGTTGTCTAAGGGGCGTGGCTAGCTCGCAAACGGCGATAGGTCAATTGGCTGTGTTGTATAGAGCATATAAAAAATGTTTCACATTCGTGCAATGGAAAGAACCATTTCATTTGGTGACTCATGGAATGTTCCATTCCACTTCATGGAATAGAACATTCCATCTGTCACCTCCTGAAATTATTCCTACCACCGCTCTCAAAACATCCATTATTTAATATCCAACCTTGATGAGTCCGGGGTGGGTGGGCCACCTGTCAATCACACTCCATCTCATGCTACTATTGGCTGCCAACTCAGGATGCTTTGCATAATGTTTATAGATTGCGTTCAGACTGCTTCCTGTGGTTGAACAGCTGTATTGTGGGTACTGGGTAAAAGCCACTGCCCTCTCAATACCATCCCTGAAATGAAAACCAACAAAAATTGTGTTGATATCATCGCAAATCTATAAAGCTTAACCCTATCTCCCTTGGCATATTTGCTTGGAAACAACCTAAATCCTGCAAAATCCTCCAACTGCCTCCATGTAAAAATAGCATACAGCCCCAATCCTGCAAAATCCGCCGTTATTTCTTGCATGTGGTCCTTGGAGGGGTGACCACTGCTTCAATATTGCAAAATCATCATCAATATTTTGAGGCAGAGCCAGTGACATCCTGGAGCAGTGCGGAGGATTTCAAGTATAATCTAGGCCTAAATTTATGCACGGCTGAGCATAAACAATGCAAGGTGCGGCCCAAGACCTTGACACAGTGAATCCTGCAAAATCAGCCCACGTTTTTGCCATATAGCCTCAATCCTGCAAAATCTTCCATTTTGAAAGATGATTTTGGAGAATTTGGGAAGGTTAGGGTTAACAAAATAACTCCAACATTCTTCCATTTTGTCAGTTTATGAAGACAGCAATTTCTTTCATGTTATTATGCTGAAGATTTTATTTAGAATATAGTTTTTGAAAGAATTGGAAAGATGTCAAAATTAAACAAGTGGTAACTTGAGGTTGAACCTGGAGGATCTTTCTCCCCTATGAACACTATTTAGCTAAAAAAAGAGGGTAAAAAAATTCTCTCAGAACATTCTTGTTTACCTTTCCATTTCAGCTACTGTGTCTTCTGTTAATGGCTTTACATAACGGAAACCAATGTAGTACTTGTGTGGCGCTGAAAAAAGGGAATTGAAAAACAACAACTGATAAATCTGGTCAAATTTATTTCAATGTGTTTTTAAAATGTTTTGTTTGTACAGCAATAACTGAACTTCCCCCTTTTTCCCTTAAGCAAAAACACTAAAATAAACTGCAGTTTCCAAGACACCATTTCTTCATTTTTTTCATGGCGTAGAATGTATTAGAATCTCTATGTCTACAGCTATTGTTTTAGTTTTGAAATTTACAACTACGTGGGAACATTCTGACAATACACGTAGCGGTAGCTCTGGATGACCTGTTTGAACACAGCCACACTGTGTCTTCGAAGGACATTCTGGGACTGCCAAAACATAGTTCAATTAGAAGTCAGGGGTTCAAATTATCTTCAATAATTTCTTCTGGTTGTTTCTGGCCTAAAACTTGAAGAGGAAATCTGGTGAGATACTTACCAGTGTCCGGTGATATTTTGTCCAAGAGTTTGACCAGCGCTTGGCCTTGCTTATTGGTCCACATTTTGATGGGGGAGCCGCCACCAATCTTCTTGTACTGTTCCTGGATCTTGGGGGTGCGACGCTTGGCAATAAAAGGGGCAAGTCGACTGTGGCAACAAAAAAATACAAAAATATTAAAAGAAAGAGGATGAAACCTGTTGGGATCATGGAATGATTCTGGCAATGTGTTCTGTAAATTCAGTTCTCTGGTTTGAAGTCTAAAATATTAGGTGGGGAATATTTGGGCGGCGCCGTTTTTTTTTTATTGACAAACGTTATTTTCACAGATGCTTTCTTGGATTGGTTCATTTATAATTAGGTTATATAAGAAACACCGGCATCTTTTAAGTAAACATTGGTTCCTGATCTTCCCGCAAACTTGCAAAATGCCAAAAGAAAGGCTACAGCCATTATGAAAGAACTATTAGATAAAACCTCACTTAACCCGCGGCGGCCAAATATCCTGTGCCACAATATTGCCTGTATACCAGGAAACGACCTCCTTTCACCCTTGCTCATGAAGGGCTTTTCTTGTTTCTGTACCAATACATGTACAGTTTGTACACTGCAATGAAAAACTCATAAATACTAAAATAAAATTATGTCTTCATTCTGAATTTCAATCCTGACTGAAACACTCCCTTCTTACTTTTGCGCAGGTAACGGTATCAGATCCTTATCCAGGAAAAGACGGAGCAAGAAATCATGGACTTCATCAACTGTCTCAGGTCCTCCCATATTCAGCAGCATCACACCCGTCTTGGCTGGTCTGATGAGAAAAAAAGGACAATTATAACAAGACAAAGCAAGCCTAGTAAAGTTGGTTCCAGAGTGCACATATCCTATTCCATTTACTGAAGTCTTTGCACGGTCTACACGATATGGGCCGGAATTATTCCATTCGTCGGCGTAACAGGATAATAGCAGTAATTCTATCTGATCGCATTGCCGGACTCACAAGTAACAGTCAGTCGGAGAGTGAGTGAGTCAGTCAGAGGCAAAGACGACTATAGGCTGGCCCTGGGGGAATAGTAAAAAATATCATAGGTATCAGCACTTATGTTGTGAAAACCTGACCTGAAACAGACCCGAATCCGACTTTGGATTGGGTCGGTTTTTCTATCATTTTAGTTGGGTTGGGTCGGTTTCAGTTTTGAGTTTGCAATTTTCGGGTCGGGTTGGGTCGTTAAGCCAGCTCGTAAAAACCCCGAAATAAACCGAAACAGTGTAATAACATTGCAGAGTAACTGTGTCTGGTATGGGGGTATAACCAACGTAAACCCACCACGCAAATGTGCACGTGGTTTGCGGTCTATCACGTGTGTAGGCCAAACAGTTATGATTCTTCAATTTACCGTAAAGTTAGATTCTGTTACTGATGAGAGATGACGATTTTCACGCGACGCTGGTAAGTTCAGGCACAATAAGCTGACACAATTGCCCACAACAGGTGTTCAGGTTTTTCGGTTCGGTTCGGGTCCATTTTGCTTGAATTTTTGTCAGGTCGGGTTGGGTTGGCTTTGGGGAGTTCAGATCGGTTTCAGTTCGGACTCGGTTTATATCTTTCATATTTTGGTTCGTTTTGGCCTGGTCAACCCGACCCAATGCACAAGATTAATCAGCACACATTGTGTGTTAGTATGTTTATTGTTACAAATTCTGTTGACAAATAAATTGCTTTATTTATCCCAGACTTAATTTACTAATAGCACAGTAAAGAAAAGTTAGAGTCAATTACTAGTAGATGCTATTATTAAATACCTGTTGTTTGAACCACTCTCTGTTTCCGCATGTCTACACAGACATGACGTTGACAAGGCACGATGAGCAGAAGGAGTGAACCGCTGGATTGATAAAAGACTTCTTGTTGCGCTGAGCACACCTGCAGCTTTCCGAAATAATTGAACCTCATGAAATAAAAATGTAAAACTCGCCAAATAAAACATTACAACTCATCAAGTAAAGCATTAAATCTCATCAAATAATTCAACAGACACTGTGAAGGCTTTTGACTAGGACACAAAAGCAAAGTTGCTGACAATTTTAGAGACCGCTAAAATTAAACATAGGGTTAGAAACCTTTAATGTTAATATGCAAATCAGCATTCAAGCAATTTTGGATTCCATTTTTTTTTATCATTTCTTAAAATATATGTACATTCAAAATCTGTTTGTAAAATGCATGCTTTGGGAGTTTTATTATTTTAAATTTGACAGTCGTTCAGCAAACTCTTTCCAACTTTGCCCCGATATTTTCAGGATAACAAGACGTTTTGAGGTACGAAATTTAATTTTTGCTGGTAACTAAGCACGTAAGTAGCTTTCATAGCAAATATCAAGTGAACTGTCTGGATCTCAAATTCAGGAAAAACAACTTTGTGGAAATTTAGCGTGCACTGCTGTACGACTCTTAAAATACTGAGCACGTCCAGTATTGGAGATATTTTATGGGGCTATTGTGGGAACAGAAACAGCACAGACATTGCCCCTTCCCCTTCCCACATTGCATAGTAGCTATTGTGCAAAATCAATCAAGTGATTATTGCAATAAGGTCTAAAAAACCCTTAGTGTTCCTCCCAATTTTGTCAACCCCCAAACATGCTAAACGTTCCCTGTTTGCTTTTAGTTTCATAGGCCATACAATCATGACAAGGGAACATGAACAGATGAAAAACAGTAACAAGAAAATGATATATGCTGTCGTTTCATGATTTATTGTGATTTGGCCTAGGAAAAAATGTTGCAACCTGAACTGAAGCCCATTTTTTTCTTTACATATCATCTCAATGAAGGTCACCCATTGCAAAAATGATGATACATGAATCTTGGACTGAGATTTTTGAGAAACATTTCTAATTTTGTCAGGGAAATTTTCTTGACTCTCCATATATATAGTCTAGTCTACTTTGTACACAACCGCTGAAGTTGCAACATTGTTTCCTAGGCCTACATGTACTTTCTCTAAAAAAACAACTGAGCAAGAATTGCACTGAAGGCAGCTGAAGTTAACCCAAAATAAACTTTATATGCACCGCCCCTTTAAATACACTCAGTCACAACAATGCATTACGTCACACACTGCGTGCAACTGCAAAGTAACTAAAGCGCAGGCAGGGCGCGCATGTTAAATAACAATTTTAAAGGGACAGTCGATTTTGAGAAACCACATCACTTCCTTCGTTCAAAAACTGTTCTCTATCATTACCTCATATGTTTAGTGTTTTCAAGATTCACTGAGGAACAGGTTCTTACCACTCAAATGAAACCCTCGAACAACAGCCATGGTTTCAAAAATTCAGGTACTTCAGTGGCAGAATTAAGCGAGTTTCCAGTAGCAAACTAGAAACCAATACATGTAGGCCTATGCATGCAGTGCACATACTCGATGAACAGTACACCTGACTACGCATTATTTTCCCCTTCTTTACACTTGGGCATTGTCGAAGTGAGACGGGAAACCAGACGAATTGCAAGTGCGCCCTCTATCGCCAATTATTGATTAACGCAATTCAGGTGATGCTGACGAATTTCGCCCAGTGTCTTTTCCAGTTGCAGTTGACGTTTTGCAAGGGATAAAACAACTAATAAAGTGTAAGTATCACTGAGACTGTTTAATCACACTTGAATTCTATGTTGTTTGTTACAATGGTTCAAACACTTCATTTGATTGTAAATATTGTAGGATCTTTTTTTGGTTGTCTTTTGCAAGCCCTTTTCAACTTGTCAACATTTGGTGTGATATAAATAGAACAATGACGTAATATAATTAATAGAATAATTCCCCCTAAAATCCTAACCACTGGTTATTTGTCATGTACCTTTTTTGGAAAAAAATGTTGCAACCTGACGCCACTTCAGCGATTGTGTACAAAGTATGTTCAGTACTTACATACAAAGTAACATGTAACTTGTCATGCTTGTATTTTTGTAAGAGGTTGTCCAAGAACCTAGTTCTTTGGCCATTTTTAGGATCTGACATTTCAAGGAAATCCAAGGAAAAAATGGTCGCCTGTGCTTTAATTATACTATTTTGTTCTTTCCTCATAGGGGCCTTTGTGATAAAAAAGTAGCGATAGGCAAGAACGTATACTCTTGCACTTTGCAGCCAGATTTTTTTGATGCCTTAACATTGCCCTGTGTAGGATATCCTACTAGTCAGGAGTCTGCACAGTATTCAACAGATGCAGAGTCAGAGATCTCATACAGCTAACCTCATGGCCACGGCAACGCTCATCCACACTTTGAAGTCCCACAGCTCGGACGTCAACTGTTGCTGCTTCTCGGCCACCACTGTCGCCTCCTGCTCTGGAGACAAATCCGTCCGTCTCTGGAGCCTGGCGGACTTCAAGGAGTTGCCCATCTCACCTCTGCTCGGCCACACCTACTACGTACACTGGTGCGTCTTCAGTCCCTTCGGCACCATCCTGGCATCCTGCTCTACCGATGGTAAGATCATCTTGTGGGACTCTCGTACTGGAGAGTCTCAGGCCGTATTGCAGCATCCAAGTAAGGCTATCGTGAGGGTCTGTGTCTTCTCTCCAAACTCTGAGATGTTGCTGACTGGCGCAGCGGATAGCTCTCTGTGCCTGTGGAACGTACAGAATAAGACGCTGATCAGGTACATGTTAAATTGTTAAATTGCTATTATATTTCATGTGGCATGAAGTGACTGCTCTTTATGTATTTATCATTTTTTTTAAATTTCCATTTTACCAAAGGACTTTTGATGGCCATGAAAACGTCATCACAGCATGTGCCTTCACACCTGACAGCAGCTTTGTGGTCTCAGCCTGTGCCTCGGGAGATCTCCGCATATGGGACGCCCTCTATGGCCAGAAAAAGTCACTCTTCTTCGACCCAGAGTGTCATGACCTGGGAGTGTCATGTTCGGTCATCTCCCCAACATTCGGTTCAGCAGGTGAAGTTCATTGAACCCATTTACAGTTGCATTACATTGTAATACATTCTATTACATTGTAATACATTGTATTGCATTATATTCATTGATTTTTTTTTTTATTCTGGGATTAATCTATAATCTATAAGTGCCTTAATCCACCATTGACACTTACTCATGTTTCGAAAATGTAACGTGAGTAACCGATTTTGTACATCTTGTTTATCATACATAACACATTTTTCTGGATGTCATCTTTGGTGCTTAGGTAGGTCTAGGTCTACTCTATCTACCATGGGGATAACAGTTATTAAGCCTTTTCAGTAAGGTAATTACAGCCCAAGGAAACTCAAAGTACATCAAAAATTTAACTTGAGTAACCGTGGAATTGCCCAAAGGGTAAGGCGGGACTTTTTTCAGAGATGATTCTTTCGGAGGTTTTTCTGATGAAACTTCTGAATTTACTTTTGTTTGGTGTTTCAGATCCCAATGCTGAGATCAACAACGATCGCAGATCTTACCTTCTGGCCACCTGCGGAGGGGAGAACCTTGTCAAACTCTGGGACCTCATTGTTTTTCCCGGTATGTACTTTAACCCTTACTCCTTCGGCCTTTTTGCTAGGATGTAGCCTCAATCCTGCAAAATCCTCCAATTGGCCTCATGGAAAAATAGCATATAGCCTCAATCCTGCAAATTCCTCCGTTATTTCTTGAATATGGTCCATGGAGGGGTGACCACTGCCTGAATCCTGCAAAATCCTTCGGCAGTGACTGTCAATATGTTGAGGCTTGGCCAGTGACATCCTGGAAGAGTACGGAGGATTTCAAGCATAATCCAGGCCTATATTTATGCATGGCTGAGCAAAAACAACACAAGGTCCAGCCCAAGACCGTGACAAAGTGCATCCTACGAAATCAGTAACGCACTTTTGCCATGTATCCTCAATCCTCCAAATTCTTTCACTTTGGCAAAGAGGACTTTGAAGGATTCAGGGCGGTTAGGGTTGATATTAACAAGTAAATTAACTGCTAATACAACTGACTACTATAGAAACATTTGAAAAAATTACCCAAATTGTAATAAAACAAGCTTGATAAGTGAATTTCTCTATTTCAGAAAGCGTTATTGTAGTCGAGTCCGTCACAAGAACTCACAAGTCCAGCGCCGGTCAGTCACTGGGCATCCAATCCCAAGTCAAGTCACGAGCTACTCAAATGAACTGTGAAAAGGGCATTGCTTTGTTAGTTGTTACTATCGTTCACCCAGGGGCAAGTTCCCACAAGAACTATTGTTGACCAGTGGTTAACTATAGTTCGACAAAAGTTAGCCGAACTCTGTCTAGTCGACGGTGGTTGACTACGCTAGTCGACTATTTGGAACCAGCCTACTGGGGCTGGTTGCATCACTGGTAACCAATAGCCGCGCCCATTCATAATGTACAGCAGGGAGCTGAGCCAGGACCCCTAGTTTTGCAACGACATTTTGACCAGCGTTTGACTAGAGACGTTCACACGTTGCTATTAGTGCGCAGGCGTAAGTTATGTAACAAATCAACCTCTAGTTGACTAATGGTCCTTGCCTGAACTTGCTCTCTGTCTCTCGGGACCGGCCTTGTGAGTTTTGATTTACGTGTGACCAGACATGCCATGGACTCGTAATGGACTCGACTACTGCACTAGAAAGCATCACAATATTCAATGGAGCTATAAAAGTATTTTGAAAAATTTAACACCAGTTACCTCCTCCACAAAGGTTAATAACTTGTCTGTTCTTAATTATCTGTATCTTTCCACAGCCTGTAAGACCAAGCTTCGATGCAGTATGACCGGTCACACAGCTAAGGTCATGGCAGTTGCTTTCTCACCGGATGGTGGTCTTCTTGCATCAGGGTAAGTTTCCTTGTTTGAATATTTTTTTTTTACTGGAAATTGATTAACTGACTTTACCCCAGGAGGCTAATGGCTAGCTTCTCATGGCTTTCAATATGAAATGTCTGAAATGTTTTATGAGCTTGCTGTTTAGTGAAGTTCAAATTGTGTATTTTTTTTTCAACGATGGTTTACAATCATGATGTTTTCCACATCTTGAAATATTGATTATATTTGGTTCAACGAGTGTGCGAAGTGTTGCCTTTGTACCACTTCACCGAGGTCCAACCGTGTGATTTTGGTAGTTCCTTCAAAACTGAATAAAAGCTACGCTGTTCTTTCTACAGAGCTGTGGACAAGATAGTCATTGTATGGAATCCGGTAAGATATCTTTAGAAGTCAAATTTTACTTTCTTTTCTCAGTGATGTACATGTATAGACAGTGTACAAGGAGTTTAGCTCATGAGGTTCAAATAATGTTTGTTATTTCTTCGGCATGTGGTGGTAATGATTGCATTTCAGCCTGACTTTCTACGATACAGTTTCTATTGTATTGTTTTCTTGCCAATGCACTGAGAAAGGGTAACTTCCTCAACAGTGGTTCACTTGTATTCATTCAAATTTCATGTACATTTAACAAACATGATCACATACAGCAAATTTACATCCTACTTTAATGGAACATTTTCACAAATTATTACCTGAAAATGGTTCACTGCCTTTCACCAGATTGTCACTACACCGGTTCCAACCACAAGTGTGCTTATTTTTTGCTTCAAAGAGGAGAATCAAGCCAATTATGAAACGGTTTCAAAACAGCCATAGAGAAACCACGGAGTTCACTGGGCCATTGCAGTGCGTGTGAACCAGTAATGATGGTTCAACCAGTGATCAATCTCTGAGTTACATCACAACTATTCCAGATTCTAGATTTTTAAGATACATGAAGTTAACATGGCCCTTCTTACGATACCTTTCTCACATATCCCACTAATACTCTACACTCTTCGCTGTTCTTTGTTCCTTGTAGATTGAAGGCAGCATGCTCTACACATTGGAAGACCACTCTCGGTAAGTCCTATTGGTCAGACTGCTAATTATTCAAATACATTAGCCATCCTTATTGGTCAAGAGCCTGTCCCAGGAGGTTGTTTGAAATCCATACTTATGGACAATCGGTACTCGTCGTTATCTTGTGGACAGAAAGTCTAACTCCTGAGTAAATTTGCAACACTGTTTCTGTGTTCAAGTTACAGAATAACTACATGTAGTTCCCCAATTTTTTTTAGCTGTATCATTTCTGAGATTTCTTAAATTTTAAGGTATGATTTAAAAAAAAAAAAAAATTCAACTTGATGTTTGTCATCTAATTATTTTTAATGAACATGCCCTTCATCACCTCTTGTATGGAGTGTCATGGCCTAGCAGTTAAGAGCACCGGACTCATGCTCTGGTATTTCAGAGGCAACAGTGGCGTGGGTTCGAGCCCGCCGGGTGGACGCTTGTGCCCTTAAGCAAGGCACTTAACCATTATTGCTTCGTCCTTCAGATGGGACGTTAAGCCGTAGGTCCCATGTGTTGTGAAATGCAATGCACGTAAAAGAACCCAGTGACACTTATCGCGAAGAGAAGGGGTTTTCCCCGGTGTTTCTGGCCTCCTGTATAAACCCCCACACGGAGTATTTAGGAGAAGAACCAACCAAGAACCAAGAACTTGTGACAGCAAGTGGGACACACTGCATGCGCGTCCTCATCCTTGGCGTGTGGTGGCAAAAAAAAATCCTTATTTTTATGTGAATGTGCATGAACCTGTAGTGTCTTCCTTGAGTGTCAGACATCATCAACAATGCTTTCAGGAGTCCTTACTAGTGGTTTCCCTAACTTTCTCTTTGTAACCGTTGACGGGCACTAGTGTGTGGAGCCCATAGCTGTAGTGGTC
The DNA here is from genome assembly GCF_015706575.1 of Patiria miniata. Classification (NCBI taxonomy): domain Eukaryota; kingdom Metazoa; phylum Echinodermata; class Asteroidea; order Valvatida; family Asterinidae; genus Patiria; species Patiria miniata. Next base: position 19,725,062 of record NW_024037074.1, read on the forward strand.
TAACGTTGAGTTTCATTCTTCATTTGCAGTTACGTGACGACTGTAGCATTCTCCCCCGATGGACGATACCTGGCCAGCGGCTCTAACGACAGGACGGTCAAAGTCTGGCTGCTGCACGCGGAGGGGGAAGCCCCCAACCTGTCCCTTCCATGTAAGATGAACCTGTCACTGGCATTCGCTAGATTGGTTTTGACATTGAACAGGTTATGCAAGCTTCCATAAAATGGGCCTAGATTTACCTGTTTACCCTCTTGGCAGTCCCAAGGATTAGTTAAATAGCACCCAATGTTAATTATGAGAAGCACACAATACGAGCTGATGAAACTGGCTGAAATTCTGTGAACAATTCTTTTTCTGAGATTTCCTAGACAAACATGTAGATGGATTGTATTTTCATGTTCCCAAGATGAAACTCCATAAGAATGCCTCGTCTATCAATTATCTCTGCATAGACACTGTATTTATAGCAGTTGTAATAGATAATTGACTAATGAAGCGTTACAAATTTCCACATAGCTGGTTCCCAACAAGTCACCGGTACCCTGCAAGGTGCTGAGAGTGCTCCACCAAAGAATCTGCTTCTGGAGTGGTCAATCGACGACGTCTGCGATTGGCTGAAAGCACAGGGATTGGAGGAATATGTCCAGAGTTTCCATGACAACCAAATTGATGGGCAGGAGTTGCAGTCGCTGAACACAGATACATTGGTCAATGACCTGGGAGTCAGTAAGTGTCATGTCAGATGTCATGCCAGGCAACATGTCAGATATATGTCAGCTTTGTCAGGTCAGCATATCAGATGTAAGGTCAGAAATGTCAGTTGGCTTGTCAGATTTCATGCCATATATGTCACGTGTCATGTCAGGTGTCATGTCAGATATGTCAGTCATCATGTCAGCTAATAACAGACATGTCAGGTGGCTTGTCAGTGTCATATCAGAAATGTCAGGTGCCATGTCAGATGTCATGTCAGATATTTCAGACATGTCAGGCGGCAGGTCAGATGTAATATATCATGTCAGGTCAGAAATGTCATGTAGCTCGTCAAATGTCATTCCAGATACGTCTGTTGGCACATCAAAGTCACGCCAGATATACGTTAGGTGAACTGTCATATTTCATATGAGACTTGTCATATTTCTTGTCAGTTTTGTCATATTTCCTGTTAAAGTTATGTTTATTGACTACATGATTGATTGATTGACTGATTTTGCAGAGGCACTTGGGCACAGGCAGAAGATTCTTAGAGGGGTTCAGGTCGTCAGAGAGAAAGGTAGCAGTGGACAAATCTTAGGTGAGTTGTAGCTTTATTTTGACCTCTTGCCAACATTTTAAAAGGGCTTTATAGCATAACACATGGACAAATGAATAATGACCATACTTGTTTTCCTTAAAAAGAAATGCCCTTGCTTGACGTATTCAGATTGTGTATTACATTGTCGGTTATTTCTCCTTAATTAAGTGGCAGATCTGATAGAATGATAGAAATATTTGACAGTAAGGTCCTCAGCAACTCTTCGAACTCTATTTTTTTCTTTTATGGCAAATTTTAACGTGCCTTACTCTGTATCTTCAAGATTTTGTAGTTGTATCGGTGAAGAATTAGTGTACGTTCGTTGATGGTTTTGTTTCGTCTTGTGTTTGCCTGACAGATGATGGTATACCTGATGAGTATCTCTGTCCGATCACCCGTGAACTCATGAAGGATCCGGTCATAGCTGCAGGTAAAGTAAAAATACTTCGGCCTGCGATTTCTCGTTGTTGAATTTATAATTTAAAAGTTGAAGAAAGAAACCGTTCAAAGTGTCCATGCACTGGTGACTTGCGACTCGGACTTGGACTTGAGCCAAATGACTCAAGAATCGGACTCGGACTCAAGTGACTCGACTACACTGGCATCATGTTGGTGGATAGATGTGCTTTACTAACAGGACATTGTTATCTCTTGTTCCATTAGATGGTTTTTCCTACGAGAGATCATCCATCGAGTCCTGGGTGCGGAGCAACAAGACCAGCCCGATGACCAACTCGCCCCTAGTTCATTCCAACCTGACTCCGAACCGCAGCTTAAAGATGATCATTCAACGACTCTACAACCTCTGAAGTCACAGCCGAACAAAACGTTTACGTAATGTAGACAAATTATCAATTATTTTACTTTAAAAGACTATTGTGTTGTCTGAATATCTCAACTTCTTGTCCTGATATCCTAAATACAATTTTCTTTAGTCCTTCGATTCAAATCAGTATGTGTCTCCATTTGCTAAAGAAATGTAAGCCCCTGAATTGTGATTAGAGGGTCCGGGGTTCCAATCCAGGGGGTCAAATCCTTGTGTTGTGTCTTGTAAGTCGCTTACAACTAGGACTATTTTAGGTGGTGGCTTTATCTTGGAAGTAACACACAGTGAAATGACATCTGATCTGTTCTGTATAATCTATATGGTGTATTTATTAGCCTACAGCGTAATTTATTGAAATCCTCCATTGTTGTGGATTGGCAATGACAAGTCCCTAAATAGTTGGAGTAAAGAGGCTGTAGAATACACAATGGTATATGGTGGATACCTTCCCAAGCATACATGCATAAAGCAAGTCACAGCCTGAATCCTCCAAAATAGTTTTCTTTTGCAAAACCAGCTGGAGTCTCATCAATCCTTCAATTTCATCCAGCCTCAGTTGGGGCCTGCTAACCTGGATCCTCCATTATCCTTCAGAGGCAAAATCCTCCAGATGCCCTCAATCCTGCAAAATCCTCCAGTGCTTCGATTTTCAAAGGCCATCAATCCTTCAAATCCTCCACTATGCAGAGAGGATTTTGGAGGAATTGGGGAGGAATTGGGGAGGTACGGGGTTAAGATCATTTGCAAGCCAAAAGTAGTATATCCAATTATGATTTTGTTATTTTGTTAATATGCATATGTCTCCCAATTGGGTTAACGTTAATCAAAGTTTATAAACTCCCAAGTGAATGATGAATCAGTTAACTCCAATTAAAGGGGGAATGCCAGCAATTCACTGATACATTGTAGCAACAAGTGGTAATGACAAATCCTGAGAGATGTCAACAAAGTCTTATTTCACGGAACAAATCCTTTGAATGTTAAATGTTCATATTATTCCAAAAGACAATCTTCATCTGATTTGCTCCTGATATCGTTTTGTATATATTTGAAAAAAAGTATGTATATTCATCATTATTAAATTTTAAGTTTCATTTATATGCCTTTTGTCTTCAATTACTAATACAAGTCTTTGCTTACTTTCTTATAAGGGCGTTGATTCACTGATGCATGCACATAATTCAATGTGTCCCTAACTCCCTAGCATGATTTACTAGGAACCATACCCATCCTGGCAAATTCCTACACCATATGGGAAACTGCACACACATATTTCTGACTTTAATTCTGGAGGTGTGCCAACCCAATATAAAAGACTGTCAGTTTAGGGGTACTGTACCCATCCAGACAGATTCCAACAAAACATGCCGTTGGGGTTTCATGGGTTGATCTGTGTTGGGGGTTATTAATTAATCTCTAGTTCTACAAATTCTTTTTGTCTAAAAGACATTTTTTCATCTTGTTTGTTGGATCATGATAAAAGTCAATGCACTTTGCACTTCTACAACAATGCTATGTTCTTTGTGTTTTGCCAGATGTAATTTTATTCCTTGAAAAATATAATCAGGTACTACTGCGTATTATTATCTATAAATATTAAATTGATTGGGATTTTCAGAGGTTGTAAAGAATATATGATATGATTGTGGTATTCCATGTATAGAAGCTGTGTAGCCACTTGAACACAGCTATAATAATCATGACTATTTTATTGCTAAAATATGAAAATAAAACATTTTCACTATATATTATGAGAAATTAAGAAACGTTGGTGTTATATTTAGATTTCATCCATTTTGATATTTTTATCGTGGTTACATCTGATAATGGCGAAACAAAGTAGATTATTGCAAAGTCCGGGTTATATTTCTGTACTATTTGATATCAACTTTGTCTGTACTATTTGATATCAACTTTGATGTGTTCTGTTTAAAACTGTTCACTGCTTATGCTGAGACATTATGGAAACTTAAAGGGATATAACAACTTAAAGGGACATATACATCAAAATGATCACGAAAGAGGACCAATGTGATGTATTAATGTCGCTCTTTAAAGTTACGCTGATCATGATTGTTCAACGATAAATTCAATTGTCCAATCAAAATAAAGAATATTTTGAGAAATGGAACTTTTAGTTGTTATGCTTTCTTTCACGCGTGTTGTGTTCTCCGTCAGGAAATAAATGCCTGCTTCTTATTTAATATTTGTTACTGAAATTAAAATGTTGACGAGTTGGACCTAATTTCTATCACTTTTGGTAAAAAAATACATGTAAGGCCAAATAAAAAAAAATGTTTAGCGTCAATAAAAGGAAGGAGGAGACCTTTTTTTCCCCTTCCAAAATGGGCGCCCGACCGGGCTGTTTTTCAAGATGGCCACCAGCTTTTTTTTTAAATGGCCGCCATGCACTTGGACTCAGGAAATAACATACCAGCTTTATATGGGCTATATGCAACAGACAAAGAGACCAAAATGATGTCACGGTAAAAAAAAAAATCATCAATTTTTTTCGTTAAAAAAAGAAAGAAAGGAGGCGGCCTCCAAAAAGGAAGCGGACGGAGACGCTAAACACTTTTTTCTTGGCCTAACTTCAACAGTTGGTACGTCCATATGAATACAGGCGCTCAGGCTAATCAAGCCTCGAAATCATTTTAAACTATTGAAAAATAAAGGTATCATCAAAGGCTTTCCAACAGTAAATTTGAAGAGAAAAAGCTGAAACAAAATTGTTCCTGTCTAATCCCAAGTTAGCATTTAAATCGAGGCTGTCGGTGCTAAGCCATTGTACGAATTGAGGACATTTTCTTTCTCGGCTTCAGTAACAATTTGAAATCCTTTAGGCCAAAAAAAAAGTCTCCGGTTTCTGGTATGGAGCTTGCCCCAAAAGTGGTGCGGCGACGCGGCTTTTTTTTTTTTTACCTGTTTTTTTTTTTTTTTTTGGCTTCAAATGTCGGCTGATGACTGCAAATGGTGCCCGACTAAACTTAGTGCAAATATATGGGAGTCCAGAGAGGCCACATAAATCTTATTCTCGATCATAACCCCATCTAAAAACAAGTTAAAATTGTGCAGCAGCAGAATTCCAGTCAAACCAGTGAGTTTGGCGGTTTTGAAACATCATCTTGTATTGAAAAAAAACCTTTTTCATTTTGCCGACGCGCATGGCTACGGCGACGCGCGCGCATACCAGAAACCGGAGACTTTTTTTTTGGCCTTATGGGTGATTTTTTTTCTCGGGTGCACTGAATGATAAAGGAAAATTGGAATCGCAAAAGAAAATCGAGTATTGGCGTGGTCACCAGATCTTCTCTACTCCTGAAACCGAGACGGTTTCCGTTGCCCCACAGCAAGCTGGCAAACAAAGGCAACAAAGGAAAGTGTACTTGTAGTACAAGTTATTTACCCTCCCAGATCCAACTAGTACACAACAGTATTACATTCCCGCTTCTTTTATCGCACAATCTTCAGTGTTTACTTATGTATAGAACGGTCTTCATTACCCAAAACAAACACAGCGCCCTCTTTTGAAACTTGTTTGCCTAACGGTTCCTTGACGCAAGTGTGGGATGTTTTCGTTCAGACATTTCGGCCGCAAAATCGATAATGTTAAAGACACGGGTTTGTGCTTGGACGGGAATAGCTCTCTGTCCAGGCTCTACAAAGGTTTTGTTTATATATTAGACCGTGATTGCAGGTGTGGACTTACATGCAGGGACTGCCTGATTCTGTGTTGACACCAGACTATAGACATGCATGTATGACACACGAGCTGGCACTTGGTGATGGAAACCTGTCATTTTGTTGACACGATGACGACAACGAATTGTAGTCACTGTCGCTGGCCGACGCCAACGGAAATATAACTGAACAATTCCCGAGGCTTTAATTTCCAAAACTTTGGACTTTTCCTTGCATGTAGCAAATGATTCTCAGAGGAGTGACGAACTTCTTCACACTCCGGTGGAAGATGGAGATGAATCCTTGAAGTGAGTGAGGCAAACTTGCGTCTATAGGCAAACTTTATCACCATGATTTCCCAGCGAAGGATGGCGAATTCTGCCGGTACTCTTCCCAGAACATCGAATTCGAACCAGGGTCCCCAGATCAGGAAACGGGTTCGTTTTTTGGATCGTGCCTTCGCTCAGGAGCTCATCCATCGAGAGAAGGTCCGCTTGGAGGAGAAGATGCAAGCTTTACGTCAGGCTTACGACTTTCGTCAGGCTGTCTCCGGTAGCAGCGAAGCGTCTAAGGCACCAGATGGAGAAGAGCAACGGAGGAATTCGTTAAAACTCCAGACCGCAACAGGATCAGATGAAGAGGAAGAACAGACCTCGGAGTCTCCTAAGCGACAACTCCGTCCAAGGAAAACGAAGGTACGTCAGGGGTCTTTCTCGGCGGAGAGATTGTCAGAGCTTGCCAAGCCTAGGAGCAGAAACGGGATGCTGCCCAGCAACTCTTCTCGTCGTAACGCCATCGTGGCAGCATCACCTGAGCATCTGAAACTGAGCGTTCCTGAGAGATCCCCACGGACAATCCCACAGCTCAAACACCTGTCAGAGGATGAGGTGGATTACTTGGTTCAGCCCAAGACGGCACATGAGTTCCAACAACTCGCTGAGATCAACCTGCGTGTGCCTCACGGTATACTGAAGCGAAGCGGGAGGGAGTCTCGAGTAGCCAACGGTGGAGGTAGTGCCCCTTCCCACCAAGAAAGCACCGGTCCGGGAACAAAAGACATCAAACACAGAGATACCTCCAATCAGACTGATGATTCTCGAAACATTGTTGATTCTCGAATCAAACCTACCTCATCTCCAGCCAAACCGTCTTTCAAGATGGCAGCTCTGGGCGTCCTTTCCATGAAAACTCAGGAGCGGAACGAACTTGCTCCCAAGACGCTCCCTCTAAGCATCTCTGACTTGTTCAGCAAGTCTCTCCCTCCAAAGCTGGCCTTGAAGCAAAGGGCCAAGCCCACCATGACTGGCTTTGACATGCAGCCAGGCGTTCCCGGAGGTCGAGTACTGCGTCTACGGCCAAGGAAATCTGCGTGGTTGGAGTCCAGGATGACGAAAAGACCGAGTAAGTCGAGCGAACTCCCCCAGGACGAGTCCAACAAGGCAGGGGATGCTGCAGGCTCTTCCCCAGACTCTGAATCCCCGAGGTCCCGGTCCAGTTCCCTGGGATATGCGTTTGCCTCGCCGGTAAAGTACCATAAATGGAGAGACAAACCGACAATTGATGTTGAACAACTCACCAAAAACCTGTCTAAGTGTTCGTATCTCAGAGGAGCCGAGGAAGACATTGATGTCACAGAAGTTTTCGTAAGATAGGTTTTATGCTCGTACACTATTGACTGTGTTGATAGAAATGGACTGCCGACAGCTTTGAAACTGGAAAGATTGTACCTCAAATAAAATTCACATAGTGCAAAAGAGGATAATGTGCATGCTTTCTTTGATTTTTTTTTTTTAGAGACGCCGACTTGAACCATTATTATAGCCAGTTTCATTTCATCTTGGGTAACCAATGAATATAGACTTTAATCAAAGTTTTTTTTTCTCCATAATGAGTTTAACTTTAGTGACTTTACACAAAAATCGACAATTTTCCAATTGAGATTTTTCGAAATTTTAATCATGCGATTCGTCGTCTTCCTATAACAGCGAACTAAATTGAGATAATTATATATAATGCAGATTGACAAACAATTATTTGACTATAAGTTTCACATAAGATTAATTTAGGATGCGCGAATGGCCTTCGTTCTTTCAATTTTGTCAATATACACTTAATATTAACGTATCTACTTCGCACATGTGCTTTAGCCTTTAATATTGTATGCATTTTTTTCGAAGTGGGGGTTTCAATATAGAAAACTAATGTCATTCAATTTCAATGTTGAAATCTCCCGACTATTATCTATAACGTGACAATTGAAAAAAAAGTCTCCAACTTTTTGTCATTAAAAAAGTTTGGAGAGGCGAAACAAGCTTCGGGATCTCGGGCGAAAGCTTCCCCCCCCCGACACATTTGTGAATGCGGTTCTGTCAGTATCGAGAAAGCATCTAATACTTAACGTTTCAATAAAAGAATGAATGAGGACGTATGATTTAATATATACAAAACTATATACAAATTCATATTTCAATCATCACCCTCAAAATCCATGACAATCACATCGCAGATGCTGTGACGTCATCAGCCCAGAATAAAGTGATAAATGGAACCCACGTTTTTAAAATAACAAACATGCATTGATGATTAAATGATAGAAAACATATGGAAGCTTTTTTAAAGAAAGAAAAAGAATCTTTTAGAGGTTGGGTGGGCTGGGCAGGCAGAGTATATAGCCCATGCCACTGTTTTTCTAAAAACGCCACATGACTCCATTATGTCGTTTCAAATTGTCACCTGAGTCGTTTAAACGGTTGATTGATCCAAGTTATCGGGTTGATAGCCTAGATTATCCCCCGTCTGTTCCTCCTTTGCCTGGTCACCAATCTCGTAGTCATCCATGTTGTGAACCTTCTGCTTTTGCTTCTTGGCCCTGAAAGGGGAGGGGGGGGGGGAGAGATCGCAAGCCTTAGTGAGATGTGCAGGATAAAATATGAGGGTGCTATTCTGTTTTGGTAAACTCTTTTGCATTTTCCCTAATTTAATCAACCGATACTTGCGTGCAACGATCGGCTTACCGCCTTTCTGGTGTAACATTGTGAATACCTTGAACAGTTTAGGCAACAGTACTGCGGCTAAATAGTGTGCCGCCAGACAAATTCGTATCTTCAACACAAAGTTTGATTTGGAGTACACCATCGAACCTTCCGACTTAAAACCATCGTAATACGTACAGGATTTAGGCCTACTCTTGACTTAGTGATGTCATTAAGGAACTTTTGTAAATGAGAATAAAAATACGTCGTGAATTAAACAGAGAAACGGCAGCTCGACTTACTTGTATGCTCGAGACACAAAGTAGCCTAAAACTAGCACGGCTGTTACTCCAGCAGCTACACTGATCACGATAACATACCAATATTGCTGTTCCCACGACTGAAAATGAAAAAGAAAGAGACGAAAACACGCGATTATAAGATTCAATTTGTAAAGGTGAATTCAATATTCTTAATCAAGTATTGAACAAAAAATCTGATATCTTCATAGGTATTAAAAAAAAGGTTTTCTTAAAAAGTTACCATTCCCGATCTTGCCGAGACTTCGCCAGTGAATGGGTTATAAGAGATGATGTCACTGATGACGTCATCGTTCATTCCTTCCATCAGCTCAGTGACTTCAGCAGGCATCAATGCGGAGCCGTTCACCAGGACGACGTAGGTTACCAGCGTAACAGGCTCCCTGTAGAAAGTAGATTTCAAATAATGTGTTGTAAATTATGTTTATCATTTGGAATTTAGGACTGGCTTGGTTGTTGATCCTCAAGGAATTTGGACAAAAACAATGAGGCGGAGCAACGACGATAATGCTTCTCTTTTCTACAAACAACCCTCATGTATTTCACATTTTCGTTCGTGGTTTCGTTTTCGCATTTACAAGGGCCTGGTGATTGACTGCCATAATTATGACTTTGCAAGTTCTGCCATTTTTCTGGGGGGGGGGGGGAGATACTACAAGTTTCAGAATGGACACAATAGATATTTAATTCAGCTGGAATATCAGTTCGCAGGGATGAAAATTAATTGAAAATAAAACAATATAGAGATTTTAGTGGTTTCCCGTCACGGCCTAGAACACGTACGCACCCTGTTTCTGTGGATTCGAATTCTCCGGTGGACACAACAGCGACCTCTACCGTCGTGTACGGGCCAACCTCTTCATCCATGGAGCTTTTGATCAGGGTTGCTGTCTCGGTTTGGAAGGTTTCTGTGTCCATGCTAGCGCCCTCAACGTACATTTCGCTAGAGAACACCTCAGTGTCTGTGTTAATGTTGAAGATAAAACAAACAAAATAAAAACGATGAGAAAAAAAACCCGTTGCTTTAAATTGCTAGCTAGTACTTCGCTTTCGTGACCTTCGCTTCATCGCTTAGAATGTCATTATGTTTTTCGTTATAAGGCCCAACTTCAGGGTTTCATGTTTAACAGTACTGCTGAAAAATTCTAAATATGCATAAAACATTCCACACGCGCACGTACCACGTTGCCTTGCAATGAAGACAAGGCGAAAAATGTCCAGACAGTCGTGCATAGATTGTAAAGTCTTACCAATTTCGCAGTTTTGTCCGTGGAACTGTTGGTTGCATAGGCATTGGTACTGCTCATCACCTTCTGATTCTAATACACACTCTCCACCGTTCAAACAAGGTGATGGCTGACACGCATTCTCGGTTTGTGTCTCACAGTGAGTCCCAGTATAATCGTCTGCGCACGTGCAACTGTTACGAAGAGGCAAAGGAAAGCAGTGTTGAAGTCGAGTCCACCACAAGACCTTACAATTCAATCACAAGCCAATGTCACAAGTACATCACACAAGGCATCGAGTCTCGCCAAACCACAAGCTATTCAACTGAACTGTGACAAGGACGTTGTCCTGTGACCGGACTTGTAACAGGACTTGTAATTTACTCGTGGACTTGTAACAGACTCGACTACAACACTGGAAAAAGGGGAAAATCTAAATAGTGCCAAAGAACACGATGATGGTGATATCGATTCAAGTGAAGGCTATCTGATGCTTAGGTGATGATGTTTACAATCACAATGACTTGTAAACGTTACGTTTCGAATGAGATTGACAACGATGTCGTTTCGGATGACGATGACTTTGATGATAATGAAAACGGCCATAAACTTTGGGATGACGTGGATGACTGATGACGATGGCGTCGCTGGCAGTGATGGTAGAAAAGATGATTTTTTTTAATACCTGAAATTTTCCAGTTCAGAGACACACGTTGCGTTGTTAAGGCAGGGACCATCCACACAGAAATCAGTCTCAGAACACTCTTCACCTTTGAACCCGGAGACACACACGCATGCGTAGCTCCCAGCAGTGTTTACACACGCACTTCTCTCTGGGCAAACGGTTTCTTCATGTTCGCATTCGTCGATGTCGTCCGCGCACAGGGCGCCCTCGTAACCCTGTGCGCATGCACAGGTGAAGTTTTGGCGGGAATCCACGGAGCACGTCGCGCCATTCATACACGGTGGTGGGATGCAGAGGTCTAAAAGATCGCAGTCAGAACCGAGGTATCCTGTGGGACAAGTACACTCGTACCCATCTACGACATCGCGACAGGTGCCGCCATTTTGGCATGGCAGACTTGCGCACGCCTCTATTGCAGTTGTGAGTAAAGGTGACGATGGTTCTGTGGTCATTCCGCTAAGATCAGTTATTACTGGTTTGGATGTGCTTTTCAATGGAGAGGATGATGTGACCGCTGTTGAGCTATAGACTGTTGCCTGGGTTTGGTCTCCTGCTGAAGTCGCCGACTCTGCTGTAGCCGCGTCAGTAGCAGAAGTGCCAGCTTGGAAAGTCACAGATGAAGTACCCGATTCTTCAGTAGTCAGAAATGGACCGGGAGTTGGACCGGTTGTTGCTGGATTAGCAACTGTCTTATCTGTGTTAGCCACATTTTGGGCTGTTGTAACTGCGTCATTAGTAGAAGTGACAGAGTGGAAAGTATTCACTGGTGAAGTACTTGAATCATTAGTAGTCGGAAAGGGACCGGGAGTTGCGCCGGTTGTTGATGTCTGTTCTGTGATAACCACATGTTGGGCTGTTGTGACCGTGCTAGTAGCAGAAGTGACAGGTTGAACTGAAGTAACATATTCTTGGGCTGTTTGACTTGGACTAAGTGTTACGGCACCTGTTTCCGGACCTGCATCTGTCAATTCGGTGATAGCTACATATTGAGTGGTTGTGACTGGATCGAGGATGACATGAGAGGTGGCCTCCGGTTCTTGGGTTGTAAGCCCGGGAAGTGTTTGTGTTGGGATTCCTGACACAGTTGCTTCTTCCGTTTCGATCTGATTGACTCCAGTTGTGATATACTGGGATGTGGTCATTACTGCAGTTACGTCCAGTGATCCTTCAGTGGTCAAACCAAGAGCGCTGGTCGGCTGTGTAAGGCTTGACGTGTAAGTCACAGATGAAGTACCTGATTCTTCAGTAGTTGGAAATGGACCGAGAGTTGGACCGGTTGTTGCTGGATTAGCAACTGTCTGATCTGTGATAGCCACATATTGGGCTGTTGTAACTGCGTCAGTAGCAGAAGTGACAGGTTGGAAAGTAATCACTGGTGAAGTACTTGATTCGTTAGTAGTCGGAAATGGACTGGGAGTTGTGCCGGTTGTTGATGTCTGTTCTGTGATAACCACATGTTGGGCTGTTGTGACCGTGCTAGTAGCAGAGGTGACAGGTTGAACTGTAGTCTGTAATGAAGTAACATATTCTTGGGCTGTTTGACTTGGACTAAGTGTTACGGCACCTGTTTCCGGACCCGCATTTGTCTGTTCGGTGATAGCTTCGTATTGAGCAGTTGTGACTGGATCGAGGATGACATGAGAGGTGGCCTCCGGTTCTTGGGTTGTAAGCCCGGGAAGTGTTTGTGTTGGGATTTCTGACACAGTTGCTTCTTCCGTTTCGATCGGATTGACTCCAGTTGTGATATACTGGGATGTGGTCATTACTGCAGTTACGTCCAGTGATCCTTCAGTAGTCAAACCAAGAGCGCTGGTCGGCTGTGTAAGGCTTGATGTCACAGGCTCTGTGTTCATCGATGTAGAGTCAGTAGCTGATGAGTGTGAGGTGGTCAGTTCCTGGGTAACTAAACCATCACTTGTGGGGGTTTCCTTGCCTGTGGTAATCGTAGGAATAAGACTGGCTGTGAGTGGAATCTCACTTGTGCTGATGAGAGTAAAAGTGACTTGCGTTGTCGAACCGGGCTCATCTTGCTCTTGGGTTGTTGCGATAAAAGAACTTGTAGTCTGTTTGGTATTTGCATGTGCAGTTGTCCAGTCGGAGTCTGTTGGCTTGACGGATGTGAAAGATTGTGACGTCCTGGTGCCAAGAGTTGTTCCACTCGAGGTCTCCATTTCGACAGTAATTGGTCCTGGCGTTATTGTGACTTCTGCGCTTGTTACGTCAAGTGTAGTTGATGACTTTTCAGTCGTGGCAGTAACAGTTGTAGCTTTGGTGATGTAGTTTTGACAAAAAACACCTTCGAATTCGGCTGGACAGATACATGTATAACCGTTGACTCCATCTTGACAGGAGGCGTCGTTTTGACATAGATTGCTGGCACATTCATCAGTGTTTGTGTCACACAGTGTACCCTCAAATCCATCTACACAGACACAGGTGTAACCGTTGACTTCATCTTGACAAGTGGCGTCGTTTTGACATGGGTTGCTGGCGCATTGATCAGTGTTTGTGTCACACAATGTACCCTCAAAACCATCCACACAGACACAGGTGTAACCGTTGACTTCATCTTGACAAGTTGCGTCGTTTTGACATGGGTTGCTGGCGCATTCATCAGTGTTTGTGTCACACAGTGTACCCTCAAATCCATCTACACAGACACAGGTGTAACCGTTGACTTCATCTTGACAAGTTGCATCATTGTGACATGGAGTGCTGGCGCATTCATCAGTGTTTGTGTCACACAGTGTACCCTCAAAACCATCCACACAGACACAGGTGAAACCGTTGATTTTATCTTGACATGTGGCGTCGTTTTGACATGGATTGCTGGTGCATTCATCAGTGTTTGTGTCACATAGTGTACCCTCAAAACCATCAACACAGACACAGGTGTAACCATCGACGTCATCTTGACAAGTGGCGTCATTTTGACATGGATTGCTGGCACATTCATCAGTGTCCGTGTCACACAGTGTACCCTCAAAACCATCTACACAAACACAGGTGTAACCGTTGACTTCATCTTGACATGTGGCGTCGTTTTGACATGGATTGCTGGCGCATTCATCAGTGTTTGTGTCACACAGTGTACCCTCAAAACCATCTTCACAAACACAGGTGTAACCGTTGACTTCATCTTGACAAGTTGCGTCGTTTTGACATGGGTTGCTGGCGCATTCATCAGTGTTCGTGTCACACGGTGTACCCTCAAAACCATCCACACAGACACAGGTGTAACCGTTGACTTCATCTTGACAAGTTGCGTCGTTTTGACATGGATTGCTGGCGCATTCATCAGTGTTCGTGTCACATAGTGTACCCTCAAAACCATCAACACAGATACAAGTGTAACCATTGACGTCATCTTGACAAGTGGCGTCATTTTGACATGGATTGCTGGCGCATTCATCAGTGTTCGTGTCACATAGTGTACCCTCAAAACCATCAACACAGATACAAGTGTAACCATTGACGTCATCTTGACAAGTTGCGTCGTTTTGACATGGATTGCTGGCACATTCATCAGTGTTTGTGTCACATAGTGTACCCTCAAAACCATCCACACAGACACAGGTGTAACCGTTGACTTCATCTTGACATGTGGCGTCGTTTTGACATGGATTGCTGGCGCATTCATCAGTGTTTGTGTCACACAGTGTACCCTCAAAACCATCTGCACAGACACAGGTGTAACCGTTGACTTCATCTTGACAAGTGGCGTCGTTTTGACATGGATTACTGACGCACTCATCAGTATTTGTCTCACACAGTATACCCTCAAAACCATCCACACAGACACAGGTGTAACCATTGACGTCATCTTGACAAGTGGCGTCATTTTGACATGGAGTGCTGGCGCATTCATAAGTGTTTGTGTCACACAGTGTACCCTCAAAACCATGCACACAGACACAGGTGTAACCGTTGACTTCATCTTGACATGTGGCGTCGTTCTGACATGGATTGCTGGCGCACTCATCAGTGTTTGTGTCACACAGTGTACCCTCAAAACCATCCAAACAGACACAGGTGTAACCGTTGACTTCATCTTGACAAGTTGCGTCGTTTTGACATGGATTGCTGGCGCATTCATCAGTGTTTGTGTCACACAGTGTACCCTCAAAACCATCCACACAGACACAGGTGTAACCGTTGACTTCATCTTGACAAGTGGCGTCGTTTTGACATGGGTTGCTGGCGCATTCATCAGTGTTTGTGTCACACAGTGTACCCTCAAAACCATCCACACAGACACAGGTGTAACCGTTGACTTCATCTTGACATGTGGCGTCGTTTTGACATGGATTGCTGGCGCATTCATCAGTGTTTGTGTCACACAGTGTACCCTCAAAACCATCTTCACAGACACAGGTGTAACCGTTGACTTCATCTTGACAAGTTGCGTCGTTTTGACATGGATTGCTGGCGCATTCATCAGTGTTTGTGTCACACAGTGTACCCTCAAAACCATCCACACAGACACAGGTGTAACTGTTGACTTCATCTTGACAAGTTGCGTCGTTTTGACATGGATTGCTGGCACATTCATCAGTGTTTGTGTCACACAGTGTACCCTCAAAACCATCCACACAGACACAGGTGTAACCGTTGACTTCATCTTGACATGTGGCGTCGTTTTGACATGGATTGCTGGCGCATTCATCAGTGTTTGTGTCACACAGTGTACCCTCAAAACCATCTTCACAGACACAGGTGTAACCGTTGACTTCATCTTGACAAGTTGCGTCGTTTTGACATGGATTGCTGGCGCATTCATCAGTGTTTGTGTCACACAGTGTACCCTCAAAACCATCCACACAGACACAGGTGTAACTGTTGACTTCATCTTGACAAGTTGCGTCGTTTTGACATGGATTGCTGGCACATTCATCAGTGTCCGTGTCACACAGTGTACCCTCAAAACCATCTACACAGACACAGGTGTAACCGTTGACTTCATCTTGACAAGTTGCGTCGTTTTGACATGGATTGCTGGCGCATTCATCAGTGTTCGTGTCACATAGTGTACCCTCAAAACCATCAACACAGATACAAGTATAACCATTGACGTCATCTTGACAAGTGGCGTCATTTTGACATGGATTGCTGGCACATTCATCAGTGTCCGTGTCACACAGTGTACCCTCAAAACCATCTACACAGACACAGGTGTAACCGTTGACTTCATCTTGACAAGTTGCGTCGTTTTGACATGGATTGCTGGCGCATTCGTCAGTGTTTGTGTCACACAGTGTACCCTCAAAACCATCCAAACAGACACAGGTGTAACCGTTGACTTCATCTTGACAAGTTGCGTCGTTTTGACATGGGTTGCTGACGCATTCATCAGTGTTTGTGTCACACAGTGTACCATCAAAACCATTCACACAGACACAGGTGTAACCGTTGACTTCATCTTGACAAGTTGCGTCGTTTTGACATGGGTTGCTGACGCATTCATCAGTGTTTGTGTCACACAGTGTACCCTCAAAACCATTCACACAGACACAGGTGTAACCGTTAAGCATATCCACGCACGTTCCGTCGTTCTGACACGGTGAGCTGAGACATTCGTCCGTTTCTGTGATGCAGTTGGTTGCAGGGTCTTCATACCCATCCATGCACACCTTTTCTCCTGTCAGGGGATCACAGGTATAGTGGCCTAATAGACCGTCGGTGGCTAGACAGTAGGTGACGCAATCACTTCCGTAGTAATCACTGTTGCAGTACACCTTTATTTCAAAAGTCAATCTGTGTTTGTGGAAGATAAATTAATAGGTTTGAGCATTAGTGACATGTAACTTCGGGTTTTCCAATCTATTACATAGGGCAAGACAAAGAGAAACTGTCCATGTGCGATATGAAGTGCTATTGTCTGTAATCATACTGGAGTGACTGTTGTGAGAATTATGCTGAGATGTTTGGCAGTTCTAGATCTGGTACCAAAAGGTATTAGTCAACACTACACATTTCTGCATCAATACTGCTCAACACTTCTAGTTGCAGTTTGAGTAAACCGAGCAGGGTTATGAGCGCGCATGGACATTTCTAGTTTCGTAAGTGCTTGTACAGTTGTTGCTTGAAGGGTAGTTTGTCAGTGATCGCTGTAATGGTCACAGGTAATTGGTTGCACTTGGTTACAGTCCTTGGGGAAAAAAGAGTACAATGTATTTGTAACAGTCTTTTCTTGCTTGTAGTCTGAGGAAGGTATTTGTGTTGGAAGATCTAGATGCGCGTGAGTGACAAAAAGACGATCCTGTATGTCTCCCTTTGGCTCAGTTGGCCTCGGGAAATAGGGTCCTCTCTGGATCACTCACAGTCCCTCACAGACATGAACTAGTGACCTCTTTGCCAGTCAATATGTGAGCCAATTATGAGTATATCGTATGCTTACGTGGTGGGATTGACGGTCCTTGTACCGCTCTCAGAGTAGTAATGAGTCACAGCCACTGAACTATTGGCGTCCGGGACATGGGTGATAGTTGTGTCGTACGTATCAACAAGTTCTGGCTCGCTGCCTATCAATAAGTCAGAATCGTCATCGTACACGGTAAGATCCAGCTTTACCCTCCACTGCAAAGTCGATTTAGAGACAAAATTTAGAGTCAACAACACATTGTTTTGTACGTGTTCTACATAACCCCCGTGGACCGACAAAGGAAGGGAGAACAACAGATCCTTTCAGTCCTCGGGCGTTGCGTCTTTTGTTGAGAACGGTCCTCTATGTGCTAAGTATATGGGAGAGTGTTATATTACAGGGACAAAGGGAAACACAAAGCATTGTCCTCGGGAGTATAGTAAAACACGACTGTGTGAAATTTAATGTAGCGGGTGTGTGTTGTTTGACTGCTTGTACGGTTGCTTTGTTGGAGAGGAAGTTTAATTGGTGCTCGTTTGTTGCCATAACAACTCGTCATTCATTTCGTCACTGTTGCGACTTGTACTTTGTAGTGAAGGGTATTGTAAACATAGTGTACATAATTTTTAATAAAAACCTATATATTCTGATACAGGAATCATATTGAATGATTGTTATTACAATTTTCATGCAATCAACTTCCTCTGGGCAACTGTTTTAAAAATCACCGATACTCTCCCACTGTCATTCTTTTTTTTGGGGGGGGGGAGAGGGAAGTGTTGGATTATTCTGAATGACAACTTACCGGCCAAGACGAGAACGTCATCACTATTGGATTAGGCGACGAACCGACCGTGGAACCAAACGTAACGGACTCCCTATCACTCGCTATACGTCCCGTTGATACAACATAGATTGGAGTACCACTGGCAAAGACACATACGAGAAAAAAAGATATCTCAACTTGTTCCTCAATGGATCGGTACACCTGCTTTACCCTAGTGTAGTTTGTGTGGTACTCGTGGAGTATATATCGCAATAAATAGACGACTCCATATTGGCACTGAAACCGAGGCTCTTAGTGCTAAACCATTGTATGGACTGAGGACCTTTTCTTTTATAATCCTCTCAACAAAATACAGCACTGAGGCCCTCGGCTTAATTTGAAATTCCTCTATCCCATGTAGGTTTGGAAGTGAGGAATACTTGCTGGTACTACTTATAATTGGTAATGCTGAGACAGTACTTGCATTATGGTCTTGTTCTCGTCTATTTTGGAGGGCGCCCTATTTGAGTGTTTGGTCTACTCAATTTATCAAGTCAAAGCGACGCGACTCTCTTCGCCCTTGCAAGGAAGAGGCGTTTCATTTGACGTCGGCATTGCCCATTGGCGGTATTACAAGGGTCAGAGGTCAAATTGACAAATTTTCGATATGCGAATTCGCATCGCAAATCCGCTCGCGCCTGGCCTGCGTGGCAAGCAGCAATATCGATTGGTAGGCCTACTTCGTAATGTTGAACCCATTCCCTCTTTTCAGTTAGTGATTCTTAACCCCAACAACTCCAAACCCCCAAACAACAAATACAACTTGAAGACTATTAATTACCCGACGTTGTTGATAGATATATCAAAGCCGATATCACAATAATCGCTACCGAAGAATCTGCAAATATCACAGCAGTTATTATCGAAATCCCGGTCGTCTCCAGTGTATGTACTAAGGCGCATCTCTAGTGTAGCATCACCTTCGACTGATTCGGGAACCTAAAACACAGGAAGAAAACCCATGTTTAGCTTTGGCCTTGGGTAAGCAAGCTTCAACTAACGACTAGTCACAAGCAAACACAACGTGTACTTGTGGGTTGCTAACCTTCTTTTGCTTAGCAGAATCTTTCTGCGCTTAGCCGAAATGCGGACCTGGCCCGTCCAAGGATGCTTTTCCTAGTCGTCAAGCAACGCACTGAACAACCATAGAGCAAGGACACCGACCCAAATTCATGGCGACATTTGCGATAAGAACATAAGAACAACGTAATCCAAGGTTGCATTTTAAATGCTTGGCTTGGCTGTTGGTATCGTGATCACATATCGCGTAAATGTTATTTTGACAAACAGTTTGTTGTTACAAACGATGTTGGGTACCTGGACAATGTTAGAGTGTAATTGCACCGGATTGCACCAACCTGATCAAGTACAATTCTCTAGATATATTTATTGTAGACGAGAACCCCCTTTTGGAGGACTCTATAAAAATTGACGTATGAACACATCATTGATACGATGATACAATGCGAAGGAGTTGAACTTAACTTTCATTTGCTAAACGCACTGGTGTTCAAATTCAAAGCCCTGACCAAACATGAAGTTTAATTCAACTCAGGTACAAACGTTCAGATTTACCCACACGTCAAACTGCACATGATTCTGTTGGTTATAGTAAATTCAGTTCAAGTCAATTCACTCTAATCATGTAATACATGAAACTTATATCCTCGTTCTGCACATTCACATTAAAACGATAAAAACATGTACATACTTTCGTACAAATATACATAACAAATTAGTACGGCAGATAGGTGATTCGATTGTGCCTTTGATGATACAAGCATGGCATTTGGCACACATTCAGAGCATGTCATGAGAAAGGTATTTGGCTATAGGGCAATCGCAGATTTGTCCTTTGCAAAAGTATATGTAAAAAAAAACAAGCCATGGCAGCCATTAATTTGAAATTTGCTTGTTGTTCTACCTTTATTCTTTTCAAAGGACAAATGCGGTGGCCCCACAGCCAAAAATCTTTGACTGTGTGCCAAATGCCATAATTGTATCGTCAAAGGCACAATTCCCCCAAATATCTCCCCTATCTGCCCCACTAAAATGGCTCTATTCTCGCTCTGGAATAAAAGCAAGCCCATCCAAATAATTTAATATATTTGATTGTCTTTGATTAAAAAAACATGAACCCTATCTTATTTATTCACGGGTGGCATTTTGTCTAGTGCTTAACATTTATGGTCAGATATCACAAATGACGACGCATGTCCATGACATATAAAGAGCAATAAAACGAGCACTTATCGTCAAACATGTTTGGTACCATGGAGACAACACTGACGTCTGTATTCGATGAAGATTGTTTAATTACCATCGAGCTGTATACAAATAAAATTGGGAATCGTTTGACCTTTCTTTGGAGAGCAACTCGCAGCAGGCTTGCATCCCACCATAAGTTGCTAGGAGATAAGCCGCCGATGGTGGTTTTGAAATTGTAGGCAAAAGGTCGCAGGTACCGTTAGGCCCACATTTAATTATTTCTTTCTGTGAAACAAGTGCTTTGAAAAGTCCGGAAAATATTTCTGCACATTTCAAAGCAATTGGTTGACAGAATAGTAGTATTTCAATTATGAAACTAAAAAAAAAGGATGGCTCGTTCGCGGACAAACTTTGAGAATCTTTGGTCTGATATATTTATGATGGAGTCGTTTTACGTTTTAATTTCTCGTATTTTCAGCTTAACTCAACTCGATCATTCTGTCGGTAGCGGGGTTTGCGTTGTGTTTTTATAAATACCCAAGACAGTTTACCCATTCCTATTGGTCGAAAACCGGCTATGTAACCGGCCTTAAACGGATGATAAAGACCGGCTGGCCGGTCTGAAAAACTTTTCCAGTGTCACATGAAATTTGGACTCTATGAAATCCAGTGCCTTTTGCCGTTTTATTGGTTGGACGTTCACAACCCTCACGTAGGCATGCGCAATAATATCAGTGAGTCAGTATTTCAAAGTCCTAAATTCACAACGCACCGCCCCAACTGCATTCTGCGCGACCATTCATATATAACTAGAGGGGTGCATTAAAAAAACACGAAGCGAAATTGTTGAACAAAATCGTTTAAAATATTTAATTGTTGACCCTTTTATGACTTTTTGACCGAAAAGTTATTTATTCGGATCGCACGGTAATTATCTGTATCCAGACTCCAACCGGTCCTAAAAAGAGTGTTTAAAACCGACCAAGCACATACTCTCTTCCCCTAATTCAATAATATGGTTCGTTTAGACCAACATAAGTACCACAATATTTACTTTGGAAACACTGAGGAATGAAGAATGTTTCTTTTTATGTTTCCATATGCGACAATCAAAGATAATCTGTTATCAAACAAACATGCCAAACGAGGGCATGTCAACGTCAGGCATGGAAAACAACACATGCATCTCAGGCTCGGTATACCAAAGATTTAATAAGAACACGAGCATGATGCAAAGAAATATTTAGTAGATTAATGAGGCAGCCCGCCAAATGTTAACATAACATTCCACCCGTTCAGCAGGTACACTAAATCAGTTCCCTAAATATGTTGGTATGTACTACAAAATAAACAAAATTAGTTCAACGTTCATACTATTTTGCTCTTAGTCTTACCGTAAACAAAACCACGCTCCACATGAAGACAGTTATTACCGAGGTCATCCCCATCTTGAAAAGTTACACAAAGCCGCAGTTTGTACAAGAAAAAAACTAGGAGGTATACTGCGAAAAGAAAAGGTTCTTTCTGCACTGCACTTGGTCGTGTATCATCGATGTCGTCTTTGTTTTTAGTGTGGTCACTCAGTACGTGGACTCACAGGAGCATGGTTATCATAGATAGGATTATGGATAAAGAGATGTTACCCAATATATTGTGTTTGATCAGTAAGGATTATACCTATTTTCCTATCTATTTTTACGTTGGCCATCTGTGTGTGATAACTACAAAACAACATTCACAAACAGTACAGATTTGACAGTGATGGAGTCGGATCATCAATTCTCTTTCACTTAATTTTGGACAAAGTTGTTACGTTCATAATAATCATTAACTGTTAGTCTGTCATTCATTGTGATTCTTACGATATAACAAGACTCAAGTCAGTACACCAATAGTAGTGGAGAAATGTTGACGTATGCGCAACAATTTTCTGGCCAAGTTTCTTTTGTGCGCAGGATTTTCCGTAAATATACGGGGCGATAGTTCGGCCCGCGCTGACGTGGCTTTCTGACTTCCCGCGTCAAGTTGGCGCAGTGATTACTTTCCTCGCCTTCCACCGCTATGCTGGCCCGGGTTCGATTCCTGCCCGGACCACCTGTGAATGGGGTTCTCAGTCCCTGCCTGATTCCGACACGGGTAGAGAGAGAGCAGGAAAATGTGGTTCGATTCTCTGTTAATATCTTTAACATCTTTCATGACCGTACGGCGATATTTTCCAGGTCACTGTATCGGACGATTTAATTAACTTACTTTAGTGCATCTGTTTTCGGTTTGATGAGGCTCTAAGCAAAGCTGCCAGGCATGCATTATTTAAATCCGATCGAGACGTGGCGGTCACAGTACGACTGTAATAATCATACATTCAGGAGTTCGGGCAACACTTGGAAAGAAACGCTGTACAATTTGATTTTGTTTATGGAGGGCACGGAATGCACAAAAGTGTATAGAGTGTAATGAGTCCGTTTTGTTTTTCAGTGCCGGCGGTATTTCCCGTTTTTATCTTGAGAAGCTTCGCGGTGGCGCCCTCTACTGGTAAAAAGTGCGCACAGCCCCTGCTTTGAATAACAGCTAATTTGACACGATTGTGCTTTCTTGGTCGATTCTAGTTCACTCAAAATAGGATCCACATGGCTTGTTAAACGAGCCATTTTTAGCGCCGTCGGTAACAATTTATGTCATTAAAAATAAATATCAAATTGTTCACATTATTAATTTAGTCGTCCATGTCTGCCACCTCCCCCACCGTCAGTCCAGAGCTGTCTCCCTCCCCAACCAAAAATGTAATTCGTGCCAGACGTATAGGCTTATACGCATTATGACTCATTCCCAATTAGATTGAATTGTTGGCAAACTGAAAATCAATGGCAGCTATCCGATTCGTCTGAATTAATTAAACTTTGAAATAATGACATGCATATCCACGGCCTTCAAATTTATTGATGCATAATATGCAACTTTTTATTTTAATACTAACAGATGTGCATGAGAATCAGCATACGGTTCGGCACGTCGGCTACGGTAGACTATCCATAGCCAACACTGTTTACGGGTAAAGTTCAAGTGTTCTTCATTACGACATGCATGCACTTAGCGATCAGATTCAACAAGTGTTCCGACAACAAGTGGACACGGTATACATGGTCCGGAAAACCAAGTCAGTTCCCTTGCTGGTTTGGCAAAGAGTACGTAGCTGTGGTTCGTTTGTCTCGGAGTTTTATTTTGGGGAATTTAGTCCAGAAAAAAAAGTTGACTGCAGCAAATATGAGACGGCAGCAATATTCCGAATAGAAACGGCCGTCACCGAAGCTGTCCGAGTGAGTATCAACTTCAAGAATGATTCGAAGGTAAGTTAAGCAATTAACCGATTGATGAAATCCTTTGGTGTTTGTTGTTACCGCGGATGGAATGCGTGAGTGCTGTAGATTTGTTTTGCCATATAAGTTTGGTTGCATAAGCAAGTGCGGAGTATTTGTAAGGCAGTGGTGTCACGGTCATAACCAGGTTTTGGATAGCGAAGGGGTGCTAAATGTTTTTTTTAATACAAAATTGCATAGTCGAAAAATGTCGTTATCCAGTTACGTCGTACTGGAGTGCTGTGGCCTCGTGGTTAAGGGCACTGATTCGTGGTCTGTGGGTAAAGCTGCAGGTTGTGAGTTCGAGTCCTGGCAGGGTCATGGTGCGTGTGCCCTTGGGCAAGGCACTTTGTCACTCATTGCTTCTCTCCACTCAGGAGTAAATGGGTACCTGTGAGGGCAGAGATGGTTATTGTGATTGAATTAGCTTCTTTGCACCTGACAGGCTGCATCGAGCTGTATACTCCCTGGGGAGCTGAGACTGGTATTCGGAATGTTTCATGGGCCCAATGAGTAGGGGTAATAATGATGTAGCGCCTTGAGCATCAGTCCTGGTGGATAGGAAGGGGGGGGGGAGGCCCATTGCTAGAGACCTGTGCCCCACCCCCAGTGACGAATTCTGGAGCACAAGGTTTGTTTGGACCCATTACCACCACCTAGAAAACGAGGTCCCAAAGTTTTCTCTCCCTCCTCAGAAATTGAACCCTAAATACACCCTTGACTTTGCTCGTTTTGACAATAAAATAATGCATCTTTCCCAAATGAAAAGAAAAAAAAACCAAATATCTAAAAATGCATAGGACTAGTGCCTCGATCACCCAGCATGGGTTGAAATCAAAAATTATTCATCGCGCATGCAGGTGTTTATTGGCAGTGCGTGCATAAACGCGTCCTTCGTAGTATAACCATTAAAGGTTATGCACATTTTATCTATTGCTATATCAATATTCATGCGAACAGTAATTTCTGTTTTGTATATTGATATAATCAAACAAGATCCGATATTGTTTTTGCGATATTGCTTTTGCTGGGGGGGAAGGGGGGCAAGTGCCCCTGCCCCCACAGTTCCGCCGCCCCTGTCACTAACCGATAATGTAAAACACTTGACTAATAGTGTAGTACATTGTAAATGTTACTGAGTCCTTTAAATTTCTTCACACAATTTGAAAACCCTAAAAAGCTTTTTCTTCTACTCACTTTCAGTTTTCACCTAATGACCAGCACAAATTTCAGAAATTCTCATCTGCGTACACCGATTAAGTCTGCATGTATTTTAGATTTTCGGAAGCGAGAGGTCCATATTTGGCACGATATTTCTCTTTTATGTCATGCGATTTATCAATTTCTTTAATTGATATGCTAGTAACAATTTTACAGAGGCCCTTTTCGGGGGTCATTTTCTGAAGAAATCAATGACCCAAAAATAATTGCAAATTTTGGAAATTGTGCACGTTAATTTTTCTGTTCAAGGGTTCCGGAAGCGCGCTGCCAGGGTGAATTTTCAGGTTTTGTTATGCATCTTCATTGGTATCATGATATTTTGGGGAGCACTTATTAATCTCAGCATTTCGTTTTTAATGGTTGAACTTTTAATGAGTCATAACTTGGTTATCTACCTACCAGCAATGTACCACAACTCGTGGTGACCAAAGTGACAATCTAATCTTTGATTATCTTCAGATGTACTGGTTTATGCTGGTTTGTTTACTACACTGTTACGGGAATAAGAGAAAGTACATCAGTGAACTTTGGATGCCTGGAGAAGTCACTCCCATTCAGCACTTCTGCTTAAATTGCGGAATTTCTTCATTTTTTGTAGATTGGGGAATCGAACAGCGGTTTTCTTCACGGTGTTATGAAGTGTCTGATAAACTCTGTAATTTCCAAAAAGCGAAACTAGGGATAAGACGATGTACATCACAACTATATTGACTTGACTTTGTAAAATCACATCCCGCGAAACTCGAGTGAAACTCGATCTTTTCGATTGGACAAATTTCACTCAAAATCGTCTCGTCCAGTTTGAGTTGGATGGGTGAATTTGCACCAGAATATAGAGCGGGTTTTCTTCCGTCCCACTTTCAAAAAAGAAGAATTTCGCGGCAGGCAAAGTTCTCTATGGATTCGCAGTGCAGTTTGGGTGCGCCCTCAGTTTTTTTTTTTGGTACATAAATCGTTTGCAATAACAAAACCATGCACGTTAGGGGGGGGGGGGGGGGAAGTCACAGTGATTGTGGTTGACTATACACACCTACAGTCTGAAGGTTATCATTATACTGCATTCACTATCCAGCATTGAAAAGGCACAGCGGCTCACTCTGTTTAGGCATTTTGAATAAAAATACCTGTATGAAAGGTTTTCACCGGCACTGGTCATGGTTGGTTGGAGAAGGGATATTTCGCTACACAGCAGCCTCGTCTGCAATGGCGAATTAGGGCAGGGTGATTCGTTGGGGGATGGTCTGACTATTACCGTGTGGAGTTATTGGATACCGGAAAATGGTGGCAACTGAAGTGAAGGTAAGTTTGGATGTACAGATAGGGTAGGGTATAATTTCATTTTTGTCTGGTGTGCGAGTCGTAGGCTATAGATGAGATTGCAAGTTCCGATTTGCCATTTCGTTTTTAGTCAACAACGCAATCTGGTGGGCAGTACACTCCCAGCTGTTGTGTAAGTAAAACTGTGATTTGTGGGGGCGAGGGCCAGCCAGAGTGTAGTGATACGATATAGTGCACAATAGTTGACAGTTTGTATATCCTAAAACGCGGGATAACACTTGCTTTGATACCCCCATTAATGAATGAATTAATGAAAGAGATAATGAAAAGAACTGCGTACTTGCATAACATAACCAATGCTTGTGAAAAAATGTGGTTCTTTTACCTATACAATCATATGCTACGTGTAAAAAAAAACATGTCCTACTTTGATCCTGAATAACTCTGTTGTTTACCAATGGAATTAAACTAAAATTTCAGATCATATAAACAAGGCGTGGCACATTTTATGGATCGAGTTTCATCAGATTTGTGCAAAAGGGTGAAATTTAAACGCCATACAAACAGTACTCACTTTTACAATCTGCCACTTTCGACTTGTCCTCCTCTAATGTCGATACAGCGCTGGAGACGGTGGCGTAAGGCGCGTCCTGCGGCCGGCGCCGAAAGCTTTTGAAGGAATGCAGGATCACCACTGTGGTCATTGCACACCTCAATCGTTTGGCGCAACACACGATCGAAGAGGTGAGCAATAACATCAGGGGTTATCTGCATTCCTTCAGAAGCTTTCGGCCGCAGCACGCGCCTTCCGCCACCGTCTCCAGCGCTGTATCGACATTCCGAAAGTGAGTATATTTTGTTTTCGTGTGGCGTTTAAATCTCACCCTCTTGCACAAATTAAAGCCGATGAAACTCACTCCATTCAATTTGTCATGCCTTGTATACATGATCTGCAATGTTGGTTTAATTCCATTGGTAATCAACAGAGTCATTTAGGATCAAAACTACGACGGGAATTTTGACACGTTCGGTGGGGGTATCGAAGTAAAATCTTCTTGATTATTGGGCGTGTCTGAACTGCAACTCTCGGACGCAGACTGTAGCATCCTGTAGACCCTTCCTCCAAATTTTGGACTATGGCCCACACTTTTGGATTAGCAAAATTGACTGACAACCTGATATAGTTTTCATTTCCCTTTTGATTTCGAGTGTTTATCGAGATGTAAAATTTCAAGTTATCATGTTAGTTGTTATAAACTAACCATTATTTCGTGTTACACAACACGGAAAGATGAGTTCCATACCTGGACATCACTTGACACCCTGTGCACAAACCTATAATGAGACTGGTCTGAAAAACTCCATGTGTTTTTTTCCAGTCAATGCTTCAATATTTTCCCTGCTAAATTTGACATTTTAGGACATGTTATCGCTTTCTGACGGCTGATACGTCTCTGCATGCAGGGAAACATTAGCGATGCCCATGTATGGAATTCTTGAAACTTTGTGCCGATCCCCGTGCATTGTGTATAGTGTGTGTTATAGTTGCGTTCCTCGCGCTCTTCATAACATTCTTTTTTTCCTATTAATAAATGTTGAACTTGTAAGCTTTATTCCAAACCAAAAACCTCAATTTGTTCCCGTCTGCAACACTATGAAAAAAAGGTTTGTTTTGTCTTGAGCTCAAAACAGATCCGCTTTGCGAGCAGACTGGCTCCCGGTCCGTATATTAACGATAGTTATTGTGGGGCGGCAGTCAGCCTATAGACCTTTATCATTATGCCACCATTTCAGTCTTGTTCCCTGTATCCAATAACAGTACTGAATGGTAATGTTTTTGTGCAAAAAAGGAACCAGACTATTTTCCTTCCATCCTCGCTTTGGTTACGTTGATTTTAATGGGGATAAATCCAGATGGCCGCAACATGATAATAGTCTATACTCCGCCGCGAAAACGGAATTATTGTCTAGCGGCCAATAATTCGAAATTGAAAAGTAAGAATTCAATGACAAAACATGGGCCGATATTTTTGGTCGATGTCTCATTCAAAAGTGAACAGCTTTTATATTGCTAGAAAAATAGCAAAGGAATCAAATAATCGGGATGGAGCACGAAAATAGTACGGGCAGTGCAACTTTAAAAAGACGACAAATTTTATTTGAGATACCAAGCTGCCTCCACAAATTGATCTCAGAAAATAGTCAAATTTTATTGACACCTTTCATGGTTTGAATGAATAGTGGTTTACACAATATCAAATAATTTGGCACAGGAATAATTCCCGTACCTGTATAGATTTATATTTTAACAGAATGAATGATCTCAAAAAGAAATGTTCATGTTCCGTGGGTTTTCAGGTTTATACTGCATTTGAACATACTAAATGTACCCGCTGAATCTCAATGAACCTATCGCGGTAGTCAACGCAGCTTGTGAAATATTGCAATTACATTATATACACATGGACGGTGAACGCGCAAAATCTGAGACAAACAAAATTTAAAGTGCGAAATGATTCCATACGGTTGTCTTATGGGGCGTGGCTAACTCACAAACGGCGATAGGTCAATAATTTCAGAATACGCGTGACTTCGCAGCCCTAAAAGTCCTATTGTGTGAAAAATGAGTGGGTTGGGGCGGGGGGGGGGGGTATGGGGTAAGAGACATTATAATTGCACTTAATATCAGCCATGTTTTTTCCTCCTTAACAATGATCAGAAAGAATGATCTATCTTGATGAATTGCTTGTGATAAGAAATGGGCAAAGTCCAGAAGTGAAATCAATACCATTATCATAACTGGTATATCGATTTTTTTTTTTAGATAGACTGGTACCCAGACAAAAAATGTGAATAAAAAGTGAACAAAACCAAGTGTTGGTTGGTTGCTGGACTTTCGGAAAGCATAATTATGCGCACTTCATATACACTTCCAGACTCTCAAATATGGCTTCAGGCATCGATCGAATGTCCGAACGATATGTATGCCCAATATCCTATGGCCTAAAACAACTCAAACGGGAAGAATACCATATATATATGGACATCACTTTTTTTGAAGGGAACATATGGAAGCATTTACTAAGAAAACACGTGTGCACAGGATGTAAAATGATGTGCAGTTTTGGAACTCTTTCCAACCCAACTTTTCCTCAGATGATTCCAGTTTTCCCAAACTTAATGGATTTGTCTTCCATGAAAACACAAGGTGAAATGAAAGTTGTAGTTTGGCGGCAAAGGAGTGGTGGCCGGATATACGGAACTTTTGCTGTATTCCATGCAAGGCTAAATATCACGCAACAATCGGACAACTATAATACAGATCCTAGCCTCAAATACTCTGGAGGTCGCAAAAGTAAATCATGGCTTTTACGGTTGGACAGGCGCATTATGTCTGCTCACGAACACAGGGTGAAGCTTTTGTTAGCTGGTTGACGCCATGCAACTTAAGCGTTAACATGTGAATGAAGAGATGGCGCGGTGGATTTTGTTAGGGCATTGAGTACAAAACACCCTGGTGTTTTCTGGACCTCTCGTAATCTCTCCCTCCCCCCCCCCCATTTTTTTTTGGAAATTCACTCTACTAGATTGAAAATTCACACCCATCGACTTAAATTAAGGACCACACATTTTAGAGTGAAATTCATTCAATCGAGTGTAGATGGAATTTCACTCGAACTTTTCACAAGACCAACTCCTGTTTTTTTTGCCCCCAGAGTATTTCAATTGTCCCTAGTTTCACTCTTTGGAAATTTATAGAGCGTAATCGTTAAGGTATTTGTTCTGAAATCACATGCACTGTACGGGAATTGATTTCACAACATAAATTTAAAAGAATACAATTACGAGAAAATTGCAACACCTAAAAAAACACACAAGTCTTCAGGCAACACTAGCTTTTATCCTTTGGCTTTATAATATGAATGTCAAACTTATAGCTTTTACATTACAGCTAGGACTGTTTGAACAGAAGACAAGTTGGTGCCTTAGAATTAAGAAATGGACATTCAGTTGGCATAATCAAAGCAAGAAACTTGCACTGAGTCTTGACTAGCAAGCCGTTAAGTTATCGAACAAGCAAACGGAAAGTTAAATTAAATAGACTTCATTTTCTATTTGCCTCCAGATTCTTCGAGACTGTCTGAGTGATCGCTTGTGCTAGTCTAATCTGAAGTAAAGACCGAGGATCAATCAAATTTACCAAATTCAGAAATCCGAACCTCATTGGCAACTTGCGCTTGGACCATTCGAGTTCAACATGTATTACCCCGACGATGACACGCTCGTGGTTGAGCGGAAGGACGTGGTTGGGACGACAGACGACGACGACAGCGACACCTCATCACAAACGTCCTCAAGCAGACGCTACAAGGGCTACTGTTCTGGCAGACTCAACCCAGACCTCCTGCTGTGCAAGATCTTCTACTTTACTTTCTACGGCTCGTACGGCTGTCTGTACCCACTGATCGCAGTCTACTTCAAGCAGCTTGGGCTGAGCGCGTCTCAGAGTGGCGTCCTGGTCGGCGTCAGACCCTTTGTGGAGTTCTGTGCTGCGCCTATGTGGGGCGCCGTGGCTGACACCTGGCGCAAGGCCAAATTTATCCTGCTGTTCTCCCTGCTGTCCTGGCTTGTCTTTACCGAAGCGGTGGTGTTCATCCAACCTGCTGAGAGTAAATGTGTGGTTCTCAACTCTACCGTGAACGCCAATGCAACACTCGTCATTATAAACGCCCTAGAAGACAAGGAAAAAGAAGGGGGCGAACCTGAGGTGAAGATAACAAAAGTCAATGTTCATGATAAGAAGGGAGTACCTTCCGTGAAAGTTTCCAGCAACAAGACTAAGTCCGAAGACGGTGCGAAGAAGCGCGTTCGCCGTGCTGTCAATGACACCTCTGGATCCTCCAAAACAATTATTGTTGTACCTAAACCAAACATAGAGGTCACCATTTCGAACAGGACAGAATCAAAGTCGCCTTCCAATCGACCGGGAAATGTAACTGTTATAAAGTACAGACCTGAGGACACTCGCCTGATATTCATCTTTCTCTTACTGCTCATGATCCTTGGGGAGTTCTTCAGTTCCCCGACCATCACATTGGCAGACTCAGCAACTTTGGGTTACCTGGGACATCAGCGCATGGAACTGTACGGTCGTCAGCGAATGTTCGGCTCCCTGTCTTGGGGGATCTTCATGTTTGTAGAAGGATTCATCTTAGACCGCACCAAGACAACCACGGTAGAATGTGACGGACAGGTTACCAGGGAAGAAGAGAACTACTTGGTCTGTTTCGGCACATACGCGGTCCTGATAATCTGTGCCTTCTTTGTTGCGACTCAGTTCCAATTTAAGTACCGGTCATTGAGCGAAGTTCTCTCGGGTCGCAAATCGGACCAGCTTCGTCAGGTACGCGGTAAGGGCTCCTCAGAAGTCATTGAGTTGGAGAATGTCAAGAAGACACGTGAGAAGTTCAAGGATAACTACGATAAGATGAGCAGCGCAGGAGACTCTACCATCACTGATGACGAGGAGGAGCCAAGATACTTGGAAGTTCTTGGTCTGTACGCCAACATCAGGTATGGTACTGTGCTGTACGTGGTGTGGTTTGCTGGCTTCGGTTTTGGCTTCTTCTTCACGTTCCTCTACTGGCACCTGAAGGATCTTGGAGGACCTCCTACTCTGTTCGGAGTAGCATCCATCATCAATCACCTGTCTGAGGTCACGGGGTACTTCTTCAGCGGTTGGTTTTTACAGAAGTTTGGCCACATCCCAGTGTTGTGCCTGGGTCTGATGTGCTACGCCATCCGGTTCATTGTCGTCTCCTATCTCGTCAATCCTTGGTGGGTCCTTGCTGTTGAGACGCTTCAAGGTGGGTATCTTAATCACATTGTATCCTTGTGAGATATTTGATTGCAGAGGCGTAGCAAGGTCATTTTAATTTTTATTTGTTGAGTTCATCATAAGTCCATTCCCAAAGCAGGCCACAGTAAACACCTTTGTCACGGTTCTTGACTTGCTTGGGGACTGGACGACTTGTGTAGACGCGAACTCAGTTGTCTAGACTGCCACATCATTAGAACTTTTTTCCCCATGTATTCGTCTTTCATGCCAGGAGTCACTCATGCCTTGGTGTGGGCAGCCAGTACGTCCTTCATCGGGTCCGCCACATCCCAGAAGAACCGTTCCTCCGCGCAAGGCATTCTGCAGGGTGTCTACCATGGGCTGGGCCGGGGCTGTGGTGCCATCTTTGGCGGAGTGATCATAAGTGCGTATGGTAAGTACGATCCACTGATCTCCATTATAAAAAAATGGCTGTTAGTGAAGTCATCGTCTGCGGTCTGCCATATTACCGCTCCAAGAAACAACCGGTGTTCCTTTGCCCATATTGATGACAATTATGTTAGAAAAAAAGTGGGCCTAAGATACCGGCCCTACTATTCAAATCCCCCCACTTAGTCGTCAAGTCTTATTCAACCACACCACTCCCATATGGTGATGCAATGGTCATTATGTTCTTAAGCAAAACGGAGAAGAAAAACTTCAAAACCTTGATTTTTGTAGATTTAGGCACGATCCATTAAGTGTGGACGTCCATTCGGTTTCGGTACTGAACAGTGCAAAAACAGTCTGAATCATTAGAAATTGTTGCCGAGATTGTACCGCTTGACGAGGCAGTTCATTTGAGAACGTTGGTTCACGAGTTCGAGGTACATCGTATTGCCCAGTAGAGGGCGCATAATACAATGATGATATTTTGTCCGTCCCAAGCAAAATGCAATTTGGGATTGGACGGAGTCGACGAGCAAATGATCACTGTTTAAATTTGCAAAATTGCTATCTATTTACAGGGTCAACCATCGCCTTCAGGGCAATCGGTGTGACCTTCGTCGTCGTCACCCTCATCTTTGCTATCATCCAGTACATGGAGAGCGACACCAACGACAAGAAGGAGGATGAGAAAGAACAGAACTACGTGCAGGATGATGAAGACGACCCGGAGGACGTTGAAGAAACACAGCTCCTGTCCCAGGACGAGAGCGCCATCTCGCGGCAGCCAGAAGAGAGTGACGTCAGTCCTGTGGTCAATGGTGAAGGGGACATCAATGGGGACGTTGATGGTGACCTCACTGATGACGTCATTGATACAAAAGAGGCGGCAGATCCCGAAGAACAAACTTGACGTCATGTCAAATACAATTTGGATTTCTACGAACATTTGTCATCTCTTTGTTCTACATGTTCTTCATAAATTAGTGCCAAAAGGAGATTTTATTTTGTATTTTCATGCATTTTTTGACAGAGTAAAGGTAGGTTTTGGTAATTACAGGGTAGTTAAAAAAGGTTCATAAGTTACAATGGGAAGAATTGTATTACAAAATAACCTTGGCAGTAAAATAAAAACCACGTGTAAAATCTAAATTAACATTAACAGGTGAAAAATGGACTTTTAATTAAAGATTGCGTGAAAATGTTTGATTATAAATCAATGGAAAACACACCTTAGATAGAACCAAGAAGCTGATTCGTCAGCATTCGCCATCTAGGGGGCCGGATTTTTAAAAACTTTGCATAGGTGTTCCTGCGAGTTTAATGTAGAGGCCTTTTTGGGAATGAGCCGATGATGATTTTTTATTTTAAATAACCGGGAAAATGTGTCAGTTACGTTTTGACAAGTACATCGTGAATTTTTGGATTTGATATTCAATCGAAAATATTTATTTTAGTGAATAATGCATATCAAATGAATTGTATATTACTGACTAATGATATTAGAATTTCAACTACATTTATTCATTAATTTATTACGTGTAAAACTTGGAACGGTCTGAGATCTCGATCCCAGAAGAGTCTTTCTCAAAGTTTCCGCTGAAAAAAAATCAGCTTTTGCGAACTACTGGCCGTCCGGTCAGTTTTTGCAATTCAAGTATTTCAGGTCACATCATTTGCGATGCCGAACTTGTACATGTTTATTTGACCATGACCACTGTCTTTTGCGTCAAAATGACACCTGTCAATGTTTTATTTTAATATATTGTGTGTGAGCTCTCGAGTCGTGGGTTGTTAAAGAAACGCAATGTGTGCGGGAATTATATGTATATAATTTTTTTTTTTTTGAATAATAATCTCGTGGTCAGTGGGTGTTGTTTAAAGGAGACACAAGATTACTGCAAATAAACCTCTTTTTAAAGTAAACGACCGTATCTTATTTATTGGGAGCATTTGAAGATATACTTTTTGTAGGGTTCGAAACTAATAGAGCCAAACGACCGTATCTTATTTGTTGGGAGTATTTAAAGATATACTTTTTGTAGGGTTCGAAACTAATAAAGCAAAGTACGTAAAAGAGCATTATTATCGTACCTACATTTTTCGCTGCGGTCTATGGTTCGAACACTACCTGTCCAAAAAGCTTCATTGCCATCAAGTCTTAAGCCTTGGTATTGAAATAAAAATTAAAAATGACTGCATTCTCTGTCATGGTGTGCAATCTTATGTGAACATTTGACGTGCCGCTATGTTTTTTAGCTGCGGGTAGCAGCTCAACTTATCACCATGTCTCATCGTTAGTTATACAGGGAGTTAGTTTGTTAGTAACCAACTTTGACGTTGTCTTTTGCTCCTCCATTATTTTGATCGATTTCAACCAAACTTTGTCAAACGTATCAGTAGTGAGGCCCCAACATGTCACATGACCAAACTGGGGTCAAAGGTCATCATGGGGTCACTGGGGTAAAACACCCCGATTTTTTTTTAAACTCAAAACACTACCCCTTCCAGAAATTACATGTACATGGCACAGTCACGTGACTCATGCATTAACACGAATTTGATGGCCCGCAGCTTCCAAAATCCGATCGAGCTTGTTCAGTGATGAACAAATATCCAATCGCCACAGGACTTTGTTTTTAACAAGAACGCATTTTTTTTTAATTTCTAAACCGGGTCTCAAAAATATAACACTTTTTTCAATAAAAATGCCTCTTACGGCACAAAATAAGCAATATGTACAGCATTGCTTAGTAACTTTAAGATAATGTTTGTTAATTTAAATGCACGGCTGCGTAAAACCTGGAGAACTTTGAACTGTTTTGCCCAATACTAAGATTACATTAATCGCTTGTCCATTACAAACTTTGGACATGCATGTAAAAACGAAAAGGATATAAAATCATTGTCTCTAACCTCATCTTAAAATATCAAAAGCAAGACCACTTGAAGCTTATATTTCCATTTTAATAATTGGAGTTCATGAATAGCAATATGGATTTGTCAATACGTTTCATAATCTGAGGTGCATCTTTACGCACGAGTTCATTGGTAGAATTTAAATTCTACCAATGGAATTGCGAAACAAGAAAAACATTATTGTGTTTAAAAAAATGAAAAGGCAATACTGGTCGTGGTTCGAGATATCACATTAACGAAAATCATTTTTAAAACGTTTTAGAAAAATAAACATTTAGTTTCTGGTTAATGTAATAATCTGCACATTAATTTAAGCAATATAATGTAGGGTGTTTCATTCGAATGGCCTCCAAGTTTTACAAGCTTCGTCCGTGGCATTCGTCACCGAAGACAGTAGTGTCCGGGGACTTTTTATTAATGTTATACTATTATTTTTTTTACATCTTTAAATTACGAATGTTCTTTTGATGTTCATTCGGTAACTCATACTCTAATTTCCATGTTACTGACAATCAAAATACATTGAACTGTGTCATGCGCTAAACATGAAAACCAACAAATACTAATTTAACTGAAATTGTGTTGTTCTTAAAGCAATTAGCTTCCGGATCTCATATTTTCCTGATTACAAATAGTACTATTAATGAATTAACATTGGTGCCACAATTTTGCAGAATCTTTTTATTTTCAAAAGTACCGAAGTTCATTTAAGCTCTAGCTCTGGTCTAATTTCTGAAATTAAATGGAAAACATCAGAAGTATATTTCGTTAATAAAAGAAATCACACGAAGAAATGTTACACCTTATTATATGACAATCAACCGTTGTCAATTACCACACAATCCCGACAGTGCCGGCTTTAAGGGTCCATAATTATTCTAGTTGTAAAGATTTTACGTTATCACAACCACCAAAATTTACACAGGATTAATTTTCAATATCCATGTAAACTTTTTAAGGACTGTTCAATGTAGGACCTGCTGACTTTTCAAGCAACGGTATACCAAAAAAATGGCGGTGCGATTTGCACTTTACGATCGCAAAGCATGCTGGGATACAACATGACAGCAAGATCGGTGGTTGTTACTTTTTTAAAGCACGGTGCACATCTTCATGGTCCGTTTCCCTGTTTCCTTTGCTTGGTGTTGGTGCGACTTACGGCTGCGGCTCCGACGAGAGAATCGTGACCGGCGGGCGGTGGACTGTCTGGGCTTGAAGGGAACATTCTTGACCTTTAACCTCAGGGCGGCACTGGAGTCGGTACCCGCATCTGTCTGGTCAAGGGTCGGGTCTCGAAGGTGTGCTAATGCCTCGTGGGGTTGCAGGAACCAGACCATGCTGGGGTCGCCAACAGCATCAATGAACTCATCATCCTGGGCCATATCGGGAACCTATGTAAACAGACCGGTTATAATGTACAACAAAACTTAATTTTGAGAAATAAATAAATGGTCTATTTTGGGGAAAAAACGATAATGCATGTATTCTGATTGGAATTCAAGTTAGAATATTAAGCAGATTTTTGGACTTTTGCCATTTTTTCATGTGCAGTGGAAAGAGTTTACTCTCATCTTAATCAACACTTCGTTTGACATAATGTAGTATGTGGGTAAAATTGTTAACTGTTCACATGAACATCTACTGTGCATGATTAGTTCATAGGCCATTTAATTACTCAAACGTACTTCTGACCACTTGTGGCTTATTTAGTTGTGTGGGATTACATCTTCTACCATTCAAAACCAACAATAGGGGAATTATTGTGTTTAAGACTTATTCATCTTTCTCAGATAACCAAACTCGTTAAGTTTATGAAAATATAAAATAAAGTGCTGACAAGTGCCATTCTAAACAATCCGAAGGTAACCTTTTCCAACGCACCTCTTTGCACTTGGCTTCGGCCTCACTGTAAAATACACTTGCAATCTGCATTGTTTCCTGAAGATAATTAAAACAAAAAGAGGAACCCAATTAATCCAGTGAGTAAACAGAAAACAGTTAGTGAACGCTGTGTATATTTCATGCAGTTGGCTTGACAATTTTAAATTAAAGTGCAAATTTAAAAGCAGAACTTAAAAACAATTCCAAGCTTGCGAATACAAAAACAGAACTGAAATTGTGTTGTTCGAATCTCTACTTGATTTGCTGTGACAAAAGGGAAGGAATTACAAGTTCTTTCAGAAACGTTTACAGTTTAAAAGTATAACTTTAACATTTTCCAAATCGTAACTACAAAAACGAAATGAAAGTTTGATATTCGAATCTCGCTTTTGATGAACTTTTTAGATTAGGAATGATAAGGAATATAAGCTCATATCATTACCAGCTATTTAAAAAAAACGTGTACATTCAAACTTCCAAAGAATAACAAATAACATGAAGTTATCTCTACATTAAAAATCACAAAACGGAACAGCATCAGGGATTTGAAAGTCTCACTTGTAGTTTAGTTGTCTGGACATATTTCTTCCTGGACACGAAGGGACTGGGCGGGGCTTTGAACTCCCCCTTGACGAAGGAGGTAGTAAGCAGGCTGTCTGATGCCGGGGCGGTCTCGGTAGACGGCTCGTCTGATTCACCCTTGGGGTTCTGGTAGATCCAGCTGCCGTTGTACACATCGAAGTCGTACTACCAAAGAAAGAGAGAATATGAACTGTAATGATGACAGTCGTTTACACTGCGAAACAAGGGAACTCTTTTGATTCAAGGCAACGTACAACAGAATATATTTGCCCACTTCAATAAAGTTGAGCACAAATAGCTGTTTTGGAATCGTACTTATACAAATTCAAGCATTTGAAAAACAAAAACAAATGCGAAGGCACAATAAACTCTGGCCGTACTTCAAGAAGTCTTGCATGACAGTCTAGCATGAAATCGATCAAAATGATCCCTGCCAGAGCTTAAAAATGCGACGTCGAAAAATACGATCCGATGGCACATATGGAACACCATACTTTTGGTCAATGTTCGGGACAGACAGACAGACAGACAGACAGACAGACCGACCGACCGACCAAGTACCATGTAGAAGCTCCTATTAGAGCTTAAAAATGTTACTTCGCTCGTGCCCTCCAGTCTCAACTCAGAACGCTGGTACAAACTAATCAACATCCATGATCCATAGAATGTCCTGCAGCAAATGCACAAGATAGTGCAGCAAGCCGAATTATGCTGCCAGAAAATCCAGTGAACGTGCAGTGTTGATGTACCGGCGACCTCTTTTAATTGGAGATGAGGAAAAAAATAGTTACCTGGGGTAGCAGTTTCCAGCCGTTGGAGGCGACGTCATTGATCGCCTTCAAGACGAAGTCAGTGACTTCGGCAGAGAAGAAGAAAGGAAGATTCAGACGCGTGAAGCCAGGCCTGTCGATCAAATCAAATCACATCAAATCAAAATCAAAAGATGCCGGTTAACTCAAATAGGTATAGTGGTCAAGAAAAAAGCGGAGAATGCATTAAAATAATTTGAGTTGTCCATAATAACAGGTCTCCTAAAATAATGGAAATGATAAATCAAGAGAATGTGATCAAGATGAGGTAGATTGTGGAATGTATTGACGCTATGGTGATTATGATCATTCAAAATGGTGATCGTGGTGATCTTGATAATTGCCATGATGTTGACAGTGGTGATTTGGAAGTACTAAAAAAGCATTGAAATAACTCACTTCATAACTTCCAGTGCCTTGTGTTTGTGGGCCTTCTTCCCATTTTTCTTGCCTTTAGTTGCTGGCATTTCATCTCTAAAAATAAATAATAAATAAATCAAGCTAGTAAGACACAATGGCACTGATGAATGGAATTGGAACGACGTTAAGGTTTTAATGAAAAAAAAAGGAACATCACATAATGACGTCCGAAATATCGACATGTCGGCCAGCGAGAAATAAAGACACAGCGTTTTTACTATACCAGAAGAGCCAGCACAAAGTTCTTTGACTGACAGAGTCACCGACTGGCTGATTCCCCCCCCCCGACTGACTGACTGACTGACTCCCCAAGTCATTGTGTATAAACAATGTCCCAAAACAGCCTAAAACGTCTATCAAACTTTCGGGTAGTCTCGCTGCATGAATCATCGATAGTAAAGGACGATATACGTGCACGTAAATGCTTGTTTAATCCAAGACTATTTATTTATTTATTAAGTTATTTTATTTTATTTCTTTCTGGTAATGAAACCAAGATATCCTCGAAAGTACCCTAGGCACTGTAGCCCAAAAGCCTGACGCAACCTGTAGAGAGGAGACAATGAGAAGAAATTACAGTTTTAAAGGTGGGAGGAAAAGCCCAGAAGAATATTGGGGTAAACCCACGGAATCAGGCATATAGGGACTGAAAACCCAATCCAAATATTTGCCAAGGCGAGATTTGAACCCGGGTCACAAGCGGCGGAAGGCGGGGAAAGTACCGCTACGCCAACCTGACCATATCTCACATCACCCATGATATCACGACCATCGTACCTGGTCGTATCCACGAGGAAGTCTGCAAACTGGGCCGCCATCGGCTCGTCGATCCCCAGCAAGT
The DNA here is from genome assembly GCF_015706575.1 of Patiria miniata. Classification (NCBI taxonomy): domain Eukaryota; kingdom Metazoa; phylum Echinodermata; class Asteroidea; order Valvatida; family Asterinidae; genus Patiria; species Patiria miniata. Next base: position 19,765,030 of record NW_024037074.1, read on the forward strand.
CTTGGGCGTAAGGCCCCGCGCACGCACAGCCACCCCGTGCTTGGATCCCATAGAGATCGTTCAGCAGTGCGGCTACATAGTTATGATGCAGCACTTTACCGCTGGGAGTGTGGACGATGAGAAAGGAGAATATTGGAAGACGCTCAGCTCGGGTGCTGCCAAGGAAGATCAGGTTAGGATTCCTCCGCCATGTCTTGAAGGCAAGTCTAGATGGTAGAATGTGAAGGAAGAAAAAACGAAATCCAATATAAAGAAGATGCAGGCTTATTGGGAAGTCGGTGCAGCTCAAACGTACTAAATTTTTCAAAATTTAAAAGACAATTTTCGAGGAAGGTGTGTATACTTGTATTACTGGAGTTATATTTTATATATTTAATACATGTCTATATAATTGCAAGTTATGTTTGTATTCACTCTGTTTTGTTTATTTTCTGTATTGTTTTGAATTTCTGTTCTTTTTTTGGTGCCATTTTAAGTTTGTGTCATGGTTTATAACACAGTCGGCACGTATATTTTCACCATGTTGAATAAATAAATGAATGTTCATATTGACGTGAATGGGATGTACCTCTATTTGATAAAAGTATAAAATAAAAATATTGCTGTATAAATCACATAGACTCGGGTACAGTCTTGGGTACCAACCTAATTGAATTCCACAACATGAGCCTCTATATACCACGTTTAAATTTGGGCTCTCCTTCCCGATTCAAAAAATGAATATAAAATATAAATGCTCTCAGAAGTTTCCACTTATAACAAAGTAAAGTCTTCATACTCACAGGGACAGATCGTGTTCCCGTTCTTCGATAAGGGCTGGAGTAATGGACTGCAAAATGAAAATAAAAGCACCAGACCGATTTAAATCTATTCAAATGATCTCATACTTAATAGGTTTACGAAATATTGAAAGAAAAAGTTTTGTTGTATTTCATGCAAAAATGATGGAAAATTAAGAAGGTTGAACTCTACTTTGAACAAAACATTTATAAGGTAATTTTGACCTTCAACAGTATAAATGAAGTTGTCCACAAACTCCATCTCATATTTTATATCTAACATTATTCAGGAAATGACAGGGAATGATTGTTTTTACCTCTTTAAGTCTGAAGACCAGACCAGCACGGATGGATTCTACGATGGCTGGTGTGCCACCCTCCTCTCGCTCCTCGATATTGGACACGTAGCGATGCGTGTCTCTTGTCACCTACAAGGAAACGTTTGGGCATGGAATGTTACAAGGAAAGACTGGTCAGTGGTTGACAAGGATGAAAAAGTACCAATAAATATGAAGATGTAAGCAATGACAATGGGAATGACTACGACAATAGCAAAAGCAATGACGATGAAAATGACCGCCAAAAGCAATAACGGTGGTAATGACATGACAATCAAAATGACATTAGCAACGACAATACTGCGATGACGATGAAACTGACCGACAATAGCAATAACGGGAGTAATGACATGACAATGCAAGTGACATTAGCAACGACAATGGCAATAGCAATGTCGATGAAAATGACCGACAATAGCAATAACAATGTTAATGACATGACAATCAAAATGAAATTAGCAACGACAATGGCAAAAGCAATGACGATGAAAATGACTGACAATAGCAATAACGGGGGTAATGACGATGACGACAATGGCAAATATCCATACAGAAAATTATAACGTGATGAATATGGTGACGACGAAACATATTTTAAGGAACCTGTGTTCAAGACAAGAACGATGACGAAAAATTCTACCATGAGATTAAAATGATTGAAGAAAATGACGACGATGCATTGTAAACGATGAGAGATTCTAATAATGATGACAAGCAAGACGATTGTAAAGCGGAATTTCAGACTGACAAAACAATTAATACGAGGTTATAAGGTAGTGGAGGATGGTGATTAGGTTGATGGTAGAAAACACCGTGGTGATGGCGATAAAGATGAGGGTTGCCATGGTGAGACGAGAGAATGTATCACATGGTAAGTTTGATAGTGACAATGATACAAGAGAGTGATTCAAGATATGCTGATCTTACATAGAGCACAGTACCGCCTCCCACTGCTCCGGGCACTGCATTCATAAAGAGTTTCTTCTTTGCAATAAGAAGTCCTGATATAAAGAAAAAAATGGAACATAAAATTCTTAAAGATCCAGTCTCAGAAGCAATACTGTTTATAACAAAAATTCTTTACACTAGATCCCACGATTTGAAGGAGTTAATTGCAAACAACGCAGAAGACGTCGATATCAAGTATTCAGCATCAAATTGTTACACTGCCCAACAAAATCACCGTTAACGTATCAATAAACTCCAAGATATACGATCTCTAACCAGCAATGAAAAATTTAAAGGCATGCTAAACACAACACTGAAAGTTCAGGAGAACTACACAAATTCGCCTGCCCGTCTGCTAAGCTGATGTTCTACTTGGATCAAAACGTACATAATAAGTCAAGATTTATGTTTATTGACGATTTGCTCAAATTTCACGATCGGCCCTTTTTCGACCTTTGGTAACAACTGGTATCGCGTTAGTCTTTAGTCTGGACGCCGACGTTGTCGTCCAGTCCACAGCGGGTCTGCATCCATCAATGTCCGGTGTGTCAAGGAGTGTGCTGAAAGAAGCCCGGTGATTTACAACTATAATCAAACACTTGTTTCTACCGCACAAGGTGCGGTGCTTTGCCAACTGAAGACCGACCCCTGTTAGTCTCTTCTCCAGCTGGCGAGGCTCCAATCGTCTGGGTGGACAAAAATGATCGCCAATTAATTTCCAGATTTGCCGTAACGAAACACCCAAACCTCTAAAAAGTTCCCCTGGTGATCCTCTGCCAACTGACACATCTGCAGCTAAATTTGGGTGGTGTTGTCCACAGACTATAGACACTGATGACGTTGATGCAGTACATTGTCAAGGACTTTGGTAATTTGTTCAAGTTGGAATATTACTTTTGATGTGTTTTTTTTTCTTTTTTCGGCAGGAGGAGAATTGGGGTATTTTTTTTATTTTCTGAGAGGAAATAATTACCTGGTGTTCCAACTCCACCGACAAACTTGTGTGGGGAGAGATAGACGGCATCTTTGCTGAAGTCTAGTGGCTCCATTCTTCAGAACAAACAACAAAATGGGCTACAATTGTAAAATCTGTTAAGTTAATTTTTAAACGACTGTCCAAGGACTTAAGAACGTCCATCGTATTGGTTGAGAAGTAGATGTTTATATGAAAAAATGATATATGGCAATAAACTAAGACGGATTTATCTTCTAATAATTTTTTTGATAGTGTAAATTTTCATGTTTCCTCAGTATTTCATGGGATGCACTGATTACAAGTTTGAATTCTCGAAATGCTTTCAGAAAAAACACGTCTTTTTTCATGAGGAAGAGGGCATATTTCGCAAAAATATAAGTCTATTATTTAAGAACCATCTTAATTAGGTTTATTTATATAAACATACTCTTCTGCTTCGGCCTCATCTTCCAAATCTAGGACGGGATTCATATCGATGTTGAGGTACGGCCCTGTAAAAAGAAAATTCATTTTTTTAAATATCTTTTATTTCTTCCGTGCGAGATGACACCATTTAACTAAAAACTGGCCAATAGGAAACAGTGTTCTTTAAGTAAGACTAATTCACCCATTTCGGTCAATGAGATAGTATCAAAAATATGCCTACTGGCAGATGAGAGAGGGGTTATTGGTGTAAAGAGCCTGCCGGTGGACACAAGACTGTAGTAACCTCTGATTGGTTGCAGGCCCTAGAGCATTCACAACTATATGCGAACTTGACCATCGTATTACCAAACTAATTTTTGTTCGTTTTTTTGTTTTGAACGTACACCTTAAAGCTTCCTCGCTATCGCCTTCTCCATGAGTGGAGCATTCGGACCCTATCATAACTTTGGCCACGACAAACTTAGCTTTCTATTTGTTTTTTTTTTTAAATGTAAATACTGACAAAAACAATCAATCGTTTTCCTCAAGGGCCCACCTGCAGTCGCGTAATCCCAGAACGACAGAGCCCCGTACTGGTGCAGCAGGCTTGCCACAGCTAACGAATCTGTCACGATCCCGGTGACGTTTGAAGCAGCCGAGAAACAGCCAATCATAAACCTCGACCTATGCTGATAGTGCTGTTGTGAAGAGAATCAACCAATTATGAGTTTTGTCTTAAAACCCCCAGGGGAAAAAAACTCCAGTCAATTCGATAAATTTGAACTTTTCGTTGGCATCACAACTGGAATCAAAGATCAATAACAGAAACCGTCTTATACAATTATGAATCGATAAATTGATAATTGCAATAAGTCTTTAACAAAATCTTAACTAAACCTTATTATTTACGAATTGAAAAATGAAATACATGACATATTCAGGTAAAAAAACATGGTAAATTTCTCTCGGATATCTCTGTTACATACCTTCAGTTTCTGCTCCAATAGTTTCATGTCGATCTGTCCCCGATCTGCGTCCCTTATGCGGATGACCTGACGTACAAAAAATAAGAAAAATTTGTTTTTCCTCAAAATTAAAACATATCAATAAATTTCAGCTATTTGGGGAAAAAATGTTCGCGCAACAATTTGTACAGCCAATGGTTCTTCGATTTTTTTCATTCATTTTCCCTTAATGTAACTACTTTTCCTTTTCTAAGAGGACTTTAAATTCGATTTTCAAAACAAAAGGTATCAGTTCATTAGTTGGAGTTATCAATTAATGTTTTCAGAAGGAAAAAGGAAAGCATTATAATACAACTACCTTTTCAACATTTCTCTCAACCTGTAACTTTTGACAGAACCAATCAATCAACTCACCTTCGCACCTGACTCCTTCCATGGCAATATGTTGGAGTGATGCTCATAGGGTCCAACGAAAACAACCTAGAAATACACACACAAAAATAGAAAACTATCATACTACCCCTGATTGCCAAGCGTATAATCTTACTTGAACTTCTATTAAAGTATAAAACATCATTGGTTATTCACAACCTTAGCGTCCCCACCCTATACATGCAGTGTTCCTCTTAAGCCAACCCAAAGCACAACTTAATAAGAAATAATTACTTCCACAAAGCGCCCTCACTATGGAGTTTTATTAAAGGTTTAGCGACAATGAAATTACAAAGTTACAGCTCATGCGTACTATCACAGAGGAGCGAAGACATGTCCGCTGTGGGGGCGCTCTTGGGAAAGTGTCTATACGCACCGTTTTCTTGGCCCGTTCGCCCTTGAGTTCCAAAGCAGTCACAAGTTTGTGCACAGCTCCCGTCGTACCACTTCCAGTAAAAATGACGACATCTTCATCTGTGGCGTTCACACATCGCTTGATTATTTCTCTGCGGAAAATAAAATCATCCTCTCGCTATGATAACAATTCCTTCGGATAGTTGCCGTTTTGTGGTGATTTTGGCATTTCTGTCCATTTCAATATAGGCTAATGCTGTCTTTCAAAGTCTTGATATAATAGCGATAATTCGCTGTGAAAGAGGCGATGTTGCAATGGCGATTTTTATATCTTTTTTGTTTGTTTTGATTTGCTTTCATTCTGTCATTAATGTTGTCATTGTACTGTTTTCGCTTTCGGCGTTTATGTTGTTTTCACGCTGATGTTGCTGATAATGTGTTATGATCAACTTTGTTTTTGATATCGTTAATATGTTTATTTTTATAGGCTGTGTTTCTCCCCGATTTTATTTTGTGATCTTATTTACCTTGCCTCCTTCCGAAACTGGGAAGTCTGTCGTGCCATGAGCCCGGTGGTAGTGTGCGTGTTGGCGTACAGGGGATGCACATGGTTAGTTATGTAGTCCTCTATGAACTTAAGAGGTCTGAATGAAAAAAAAAATATAAGGAAAAAGAAATCAACTTTAGGCCGTGAGAATGGAGTACACACCTTAACCATGTAATAAGTCTTCTTGCATATTTGGTGTGGTTCTGAGAAGAATTTGACAAACGCAAAAGTAAATCGGTTCCCTGAAACAACCACAAACAAGTCATCTTACGGGTATACACTAAACGTTTTTTTCCAGACAGTATTTCATTAATCTATTGGAACCTCTTCATCAAAATATTCATGTTAGTTCAGCTCGACCGATTATATCCAAATGAAGCCATTATATAATGTTGAAGGGACATTTTGTTATGAAAACAAGCGTTCACAACCGACGATTATGCACACTAACTGACAATATATGTTGCTTTTCAGTGCGATGGTGCTTTTCAGGGCGATACATGCGCGAAAATAAAAAAAGCACCCGTAATAACGGCCGATGGCACAAAATAGGGCACGACTTTTTTTTTTTTTTTTTACAAAGGGTAATTGTTAAAAACAAAAGGGCACTTGTTAACAAAAGAAGGACACTCTTTACAAATTTTGCATAAAGAAATATGAAATTATTTGCTTGAAACGACTAATTTGACTGACATAACGATTTATCATGCTCATATTGAAATCGTTTGTGTTGGTCTGGTTCGGAACTTGCAGCAATGCAGTTTTCGCAGGTTCCAAAATGAAGATTTGACGATCGCTTTCAATTTAATATGGTCGACTCGTTAATAAAGCCCATACAACTAAGGGAATGAAACACTGGGGAATGAAACACTGGACACAGTAGATGAGTACATATATTTGGGACAGAAGATCACATTTAAGGTTGGGAATTCAGAGGAGATTCAGAGGAGAATACAACTTGCATGGGCAAAATTTGGCAAGTTGAGTTACATATTCAAGGACAGAAAAATACTGCAAAAGATGAAGCTTCAACTCTTCGACCAGTGCATCATCCCAGTTTTAACATATGGCGCTGAGACTTGGGCACCTTCAAAGAAATCAGAGCAAAATTTGCGAGTCACCGTACGGGCAATGGAAAGAATAATGGTTGGGGTCACAAAGAGAGACAGAATAAGGAACGAAGATCTTAGAAGAAAGACAGGGGTGCAAGACATAATAGTTGAGATCAAAAAGAAAAAGTGGAGTTGGGCAGGACATGTCATGAGAAGAGACAACCACAGATGGACCCTGAAAGTAACGGATTGGACGCCATTATCATTGAAGAGGCGAAGAGGAAGACAGCCTAAGAGATGGCGAGATGAAATCTCTGATTTCATAGGGAAGAAATGGAAACAACTGGCAAGGGATCGAAAAGCATGGAAAGTTAGTGGAGAGGCCTTCATCCAGCAGTGGATTGAATTATGCTAATGATGATGATGATGATGATGATACAACTAAGGAGCCCGTAATTCATAGAGTCCATATTTCACGATAGCACACCGGTATTAGATCATACACAATCCTTCATTTAAAAACAAGTAACTTCGGACGTGGTCGTGCTGAACGAATCTAAATCCAAAACAGACCGACGGATGTAACGTCTCCTGGGTAACATAGCATCATTTGATATATCACACCACGCTCGTATTAATTAAAAAAGGTCGCTGACAAATAGACAGCATTTGGTACTCTGAGAATCCGAATAACAACTATTGTACTGTATTTACTACACCTCACACAGACTGAAAAGATACACTTAAAAATCAACCAAGCGACAGATGTTTTGTTACCAAGACAACCAAACACGCATTCTATCTGCTTTTAAAAATTAAAAAAAGTTTGTTTTGTTTTTGTCAAGGATTCGAGTCGGAATGCAATCGTTACCTATATGTCAATTTACAAGAAATTTCAAACATTGCAAATTCCACGTGCTAGACAAAAAAAGGGTTTTCATCCAAAACACCTACAAACAACCATCTCCATCAATCAAGGAGATTAATAAATGCATTGTTTAATAAAAACAATCCTTTTATTTTCCTCGCAAAAAAATACGCCACTGAGCCTAAGACGCGTCAGACTGACTTAAAGATACATTCCCTGTGCTATTTTCGAATCAAATAGATTCGTTTGTTTTCAACTGCTATTTTGCTACCAATATAAAAGTTATTCACTTTTGAATGAGACGTCGAACGAAAAAAATCCACCGATGTTTAGTTATTGAATTATTTCTTTACAAAATTATAATTATTGGCTGCCAGAAAATAGTCGTTTCTCGCAGGGTGGGTCCGTTTGTGCGCAAAATGAAAGCCCTTATCAAGAGGGTTGCATAGTGCCACCATCCGAATAAATTAGTTTTGATTTTAGTTAGAACATACATACAAATTGAAAATTCGTCAGGAAAAAAAAATATCAATATCTTGAAGAGCACGGAGTATGGGCCTTATGCGCGAGTTGGCCATTTTTGTCGAGTTCCCTGAATGTATTTCATAAATTGTTAACTGTTGAATGGGATGGCGCCAGACTATCTATGCAGCCTTATTTTACTGGCTTGATACATTTAGGAATGTTTACTTACAAATTTTAAATAATTCATTGAAGCAGACTTGAACTAATTAGTAATTTACTTGCTTTTGGAATTGGCCTATGCATGGGTGGATTTCAATTATGATGTTTCCTCTAGTCGACAAGTGCATGTTCCTTTTAACCTATTCAGTTCTATGAAAGCGGACGCTTTTCCTTTTCCTTTTTTTTTGGAGTGGGGGCGGGCGGGTATTTACCAATCAGGGGCGTAGCAAAGTCATTTTTAATGGGGGGGGGGGGGGGGTTACATGTCTTGAACAAGGCAATGGCACAACATTTTGTTTTTCTGGGGGGGCTGGTACCGTCTGTTGATGGGGGCGGTGTTCACAACCGACGATTATGCACACTAACTGACAATATATAGTGCTTTTCAGGGCGATGGTGCTTTTCAGGGCGATACATGCGCGAAAATAAAAATGCACCCGTAATAACGGCCGATGGCACAAAAAAGGGCACGACTTTTTTTTTTTTTTTTACAAAGGGCAATAGTTAAAAAAGGGCACTTGTTAACAAAAGAAGGACACTCTTTACAAATTTTGCATAAAGAAATATGAAATTATTTGCTTGAAACGACTAATTTGACTGACATAATGATTGATTATGCTCATATTGAAATCGTTTGTGTTGGTCAGGTTCGGAACTTGCGGCAATGCAATTTTCGCAGGTTCAAAAATGAAGATTTGATGATCGCTTTCAATTTAATATGGTCGACTCGTTAATAAAGCCCATACAACTAAGGAGTCCGCAATTCATAGAGTCAAAATTTCACGATAGCACACCGGTATTAGATCATACAAAATCCTTTATTGAAAGACCAGAAACTTTGGACGCGGTCGTACTGAACGAATCTAAATCCAAAACAGACCAACGGATGGGACGTCTCCTGGGTAACATAGCATCGCTTGATAAATGCATTGTTTAATAAAAAAATTCCTTTTATTTCCTAGCAAAAGAAATACGCCACTGAGCCTAAGACGCGTAAGACTGACTTAAAGCTACATTCCCTGTGCTATTTTCGAGTTTCAACTCGACAAATAGATTCATTTGTTTTCAACTTCTATTTTGCTAGCAATATAAAAGTTATTTACTTTTGAATGAGACGTCGAACGAAAAAAATCCACCGATGTTTCGTTATTGAATTATTTCTTCACAGTATTCTTATTATTGGCTGCCAGAAAATAGTCGTGTCTCTCGCAGGGTGAGTCCATTTGTGCACAAAATGAAAGCCCTCACCAGGCGGGTTGCATATGCCACCATCGGATTAAAGTAGGTTTTTTTTGAGTTAAAACAAAACATACAGATTGAAAATTCGTCAGGAAAAAAATATCAATATCTTGAAGAGCACGGAGTATGGGCCTTATGCGCGAGTTGGCCATTTTTGTCGAGTTCCCTGAATGTATTTTATAAATTGTTAACTGTTGAATGGGATGGCGCCAGACTATTTATGCAGCCGTTTTTTACTGGCTTGATACATGAGGGAATGTTTAATTTCAAATTATTCATTTAAGCACACTTGAACTAATTAGTAATTTACTTGCTTTCATTTCTCTTCGCAAGTTCCAAAAAATGAAGATTTTACCGCACTTTCGATTCACTAATGGCCGACTTGTGCATAAGGCCAATACAACTGCACTCAAATTCAGTCTGGGTTTCATGGCCTGGAGCCCTGGACGATGCAGAAAATCGTCTGCAGTGTTTGAGCAGACAGCGATTTTGTCACTGCGCATAAAATAGATCTGGTGAAACAAAGCGAACTATAGGACTTTGAACGGATAAGCTCTAAATCCACTCATCCCACCCCTCCAACAGTTAGACCGCCACATGGCAGTGAACAAAGTTCACTCAATAACCACCAAGAGGCCTCCAACATCGATTTCATCACGCGGGGAAGGCTTTGCAACAAACCACTCCTCGGAAACTTAAGATTGTTGCCGGTTTCAGGACACACAACCCCCATTAGTACATTAGAGGTCACATTAAAATGTGCGACGACTTCTTATCATTAATCCCGCTCGAGTATGGGAAAACTGCCCACTTATTATTGTCTATTCCAAGTTTCAACAAGACCGCAAAATCTTCATCAAGTAGAACCCACTTCTCTGTAATATTGCAGGTGTCAGTTTTGTAGAGGACTGGGGGGGGGGGGGGGGGGCAAAGGGCAAAGGCGGAGAGGTTCCTGAACTGATTTAAAATAGCTTCTTGTGTACATTCAGCTGCCATAATCTTGAAGAGCAAATTGTAACGTCGTAATCGGCTTACAGCTTGCGGGGGACTATTTACTAATGAAGGCGGAACAACACACAGCTGTGACGTATACAGGTCTTGTGTAACCATGGGCGTCAATCCTGGGGAGGGGGGGGGGGGGGCAGGGGGACATGTCCCCCACTTTTAGAAGGATGGGGGACACAATATCAACTGTCCCCCACCCCAGATTTTTGAACTCGTGCCTCATTTACAGGGCCCCATTATGTAATACAATGTATCTTTTGCTAAGAAAATATTGGTTAAAGTGGTCAGAAATTGCCTCAGATCACACCACATGAGCATCTAAAATGCGATTGACGCCCCTGTGTGTAACATGCACCTATGCAGCCACAAGTAGGCCCCTAGGGGCCAAATAAGGGCCAAAAATGCGATGTCCCATGTGGATTGATCACATGAACGAATGTGTCAAAACAGACGAAATATTGCAAAGTAAGATATTAACACTAAAGCGTAAATTAGACAGTAAATGTAGCAGCCTGATTGATACACCGCGTAAAATTATCAAATGCCAACCATGCAATAGGTTTACCTGCAGGTGGCGTGGGTCAGTTAGACAGCAAGATCCAAGACTCACAAACCAAACCATCTACACGTACAGAACGGCATGCATTTATAACATATAGGGGTAGAACGAAAAAATCGTAAACTTAGTGCAACACAAAACTATTGCCAACAGTCCAAAACCAAAAGCCGAATGTAAAAATGTGGATTGACATTATTAATTCATATGTATAATTTATACGGTTATCATCTCCTTCGTGTTAGGCTGTCTACCCTTGCACTTCAACATTTTGTGTTTTATCTTCCATACAAAGTTCAATTTTTACATTTATTCACATGGAAAAAGCAATATGTATTTGCACTCTTAGTTTTGCAAGGGTTCCTTTTTCGCCCAAAACACACAAAAAGATTAAGGGTCCGGCAGCAAATAACTCGACATTTGAAAAGTATTGTATTCAATAAACGTGAGCGATTTTTTTGGGTGGGATGTCTCAATCAAAGGTGTATAACTTTAGTATTGCTAGAAAAATAGTTATTTACAAAAATATCCATCTTTTGGGGTCGAAACCATTTTTTTTTTAAAGGGGGAGCGCAACATTACTTTAAAGAAATTTCAAGGCAAAACGAGTTTGGTATCTTCCTTATATACATAAGTTTTCACATTCGTAAATTGTATATATTTTGCATGTGGTACACAAAATGACAAGAGTGGAATTTTATTTCAGAATACGAAAAATGATTAGGAAAAAAGTCGATGGAAAAAAAGTCGTTAACGTTTTCTTACCTTCCAGAAGCAGTGTAGTCACAGTAGATAACTACATGGAAGAAAATGAAAGGAAAGAAAAAAACCCCGGACACATTAGTCAAAGACGAAGCAAAGGAATTACACTCAGGGAATTTTTTTGTTTATCCAAGGAATAAATAAAAATAAAGGACGTCTGCAAATGTGGAATGACGACCGGATGTTATTGGTTTCTTATTGAACCTCGCACTTGGTATTCAACTCCATTTGATTGGAGTTCAATCGTGAAGAAATGGCTTAAATTTTATTGAAAAAAAAATTTTTGGGCTGATTATTTTGCTCGACGTCTCATTCAATGTGAATACATTTTTGTTTTGCTAAATATCAATTTTAAAAAGGGAATCTACAGTTTTCGGGGTAGAAATGGTAAATAACACGGCGGAATATCTATAAACCTGGGAAAATCAAGCTTGCATGTGCATGGGGAATGCTTATATGGAGCATGATTTGTCAAAGCATTCATCCGTATTGTCTTGTTGTCTTGACCATCACTCTGGCTCATTTTACACGGCAAATCATTCACCCAAGTTCATATCCTGAAAGGCCGTTGTGGGCTTTCCTTATATCACTCGGTCCCAGCATTCATTTTCCATGGTCCCAGTCTGTATCTGTCGGCAAGGGCTTAAACGTGACCATACTGAAAGCTTTCATCATCGACAGCTAAAAAACAAAATCGCGTTCACACCCTAACAAATTACAGCAAGCTTCAACCACTCGCTTGACGGAATGACAACCCGATAAATGCATCCCATTTGCCGTCTCCACGGATCGCTGCAAATGAAGCATGAAGAAATCCCTCCTGCAATGATAAAACTTCGGTCTTTCCCCCTTGCCGATCTAATAAATCCAGCCAAAACGGGTGTCATTTTTCGAAGATAATCCGATTAGGGAGTATCAATCATTTTCGCCCTTCAATAAGTATTATCCCCAACTGCGAATTGGGACGAATTAATTGCAGCGATGAAAGAATCGAGAAGTCCAACGTCAAAAACAGGAAAATTTGTCAAAGCTGTACAAAATATTTATTTCGAATACTGAGAAATTTTCCTCTGAAATGTAAACTTAAGACTTGCTGTTTTTGCTCAAAGAAGCAATTGAGAGGAAAAACTGAGTTTGTTTTATTTCCAAGGTATGCTGTCTTTCGTTTCAGAAAGACACGTACTGGTGCATAATCACGCACGTATACTCGCGTTCGACATCTGCATGTACTTGTTGAATTCCCTCCGTTACGACTCTAACTTAATTGATGAACAATCATGTTTTTTCCCCTACTTTCTCTGTTTTCGGAAATTCTATTCAGGCAGAATTCTTTTTGAAAGTGTAATGTGCACGATGGCCTGTAGGTCAGTAAACATACGTTATACACGGACCTGTCCCAGGTATTACAAGTCTGTATTTACTGTGAACGGCACATCAAAGTGTTGCCACGCAAACTGCGCATTTCTGACAACCAAATCACTGGTAGAATGACGGACGAAACGTCGCCAAGGGGACGAAACGTCGCCAAGGGAACGGCACAACCGTAAGGAATTTGGGTCAGCAATCTCAGCATATGAGCAGGACATTCCAAGACAAGCTCTCGAGGTCAAAAGGTCACGGTTGTCATACATGAAGCGCGAGGCATTAAAATAATATGGATTTACATGGCACCACATGGAGTTTTGTATAATATCGAACAGCGCAGATTTGTATACGGTTTGTACTTGAGCACATCACTGGTAACTGATACGCGTAATAATTAGCCCACCTACCACAACACCTATATATGTTTCACTATAGTTACACTACAGCAATGTACCGTGGTGTTTCGGTTACAAATTAATAAACTATACCTTCTTGTAGGTTATGGTATTCATTCCCACGTAGGCTAGTTTTCTTTATTTGCTATCAGGCCCAGAACTCAAAATTCGGCGACAATTTTAGTAGTGACGTAGCACATGGTAACGGAAGGGGTAGGACAAATTTAAGGATTGTTGTGGTGATTTTTGTTTTATAAGTTGAGTGAAATGTTTATTTTTGGTCGTGTTAAACTGTGCAAGGCCTTCATAATATGGCACCGGCCAAAGTTACTAACGGTAACAATCAGGAATAGGACTTGTGGGTCGAGCGTGTGAGAATAATTTTGAAGCCAGGTCTGGGCGATTTCGAATATAGTAAAACCAAAGGTTCGATACTGATCACACATTTTTTTGCGGATTTTCAACAGGCCTGTAGCAGGGGGTTGAAAGACTCGCTCCATATGGGTTCACTTTTGAATTTGAGGCAGCTTTCAATTTTGATTTACGAAATATCTAATTTATTTTGTAAGCACTTTAACTAGCACACAGTTCAAATGTGTTGTCCACACGTTAATATTTCTTGCATGGGTATTCATCGTATTTTTTGTTAATTAATGTTAAAAACGGTACACTTTATCTAAAGAAAAAAACATACCGGGTAACTTGTTTTTGGTAAAAAAACCGCCAAATCCCTCACACCACATGGGTCTGTTAAAAATACCACCCCTTAAAAAAAACACAACAAAAACCCAGGACATTCATGCACTACGCGGGAGCTATGGCTGCATGCGATCCGTTCAAGATTGTTTTTGTTTTATTCCTTGATGAACAAAAAAGAACAGCAAACTTTATTTCAGACGCCAGAGCGATGTGTCCTCGTCAGATTGACGAGAGTGTCCCCCTCCCTTCCGCCGGTACTTCCCTTTCGTCTGCGATCTAAATTTAGTACCTCGTGCCAAATTTGCCTATACCATTGCGCGCATCTATCAAAACAAACTCGTGTGGTCAGTGAATCATCGTGCACGAATTCGATTTCTCGAGATCGAATCATCGGTAAAACATTTCCCCGACTGCACGTACTAATCCTCATGCCCGTAGCCCCGTCCACTTACGGGTAAACTCTGGCATTCCAAAACAAGTGTGAGCCATAACAGTAGCCGGACGGTGAACGAACTGTGATTTTCTGATATTCAGGGAAATGGTATAGAAGTGACAGGTGGATTGTTGAGATGTGGTGTGGGTGGCTAAACGAGGAAACCCCACCGTGGTTTGGAGTTGTTGGACCGCCGCTGATCTTGGGTTTGACTCGCTTCTCATTCGTGCTAAATCGTGAAAGGCCGAGGAGACATTTTGTCTCCAAAGTCGAGGAAGAGTTTCCGGCGCCTGAAGTACAACATTCATGGACACTTATGCGTCATAATTTTTCCCTACCAAAAATGCTGCGGGCATCCCAACACCAGTTCCCAACTGCAGCGATGCATAGTCTAGACCACTCTCACAAAAATTGTAACGCACCGGTATAGGCATATGTACAAGACTTAGTTTACCCAAATAAACCTCGAAATAGTTTGTTTAATTGGGAGGGGTGTTCAAGTCTGTCATTCGAAGTAGGTGGAATCTGTAAATCACAGCAATGTGTTTTAAAATATTGTGGCATGAGTAATGTGGTACACATTTGACCCTTCAGTACATTGTGCTGCACATTCTGATCTATTACAGCAAGGAAGTATTATTGCAGCAAGATTTGACATTGGTTTCCTACATGTGTGACCTATCGCTTCCAATGACAGAGGATGCTGAGGAAATGTGACAAGGACGAGTTCAATGCCTTTTCAAAGGGGATATCTGGGTATTATTTTGATTCGTAGCCATCAGGAATAGTCTTTATGAGTGCTGAAATAACCCCAACCAGGCTCGATTCACGTCCACACATTTATTTTACAAATTAGATTCAAGTAAAAAGTGTGGAAGTCTGTTTAATAAGAAACTACAGTATTGTAAATTCTTGACATAAATTTTAAAAGCGAAAATTTAGTTATTCTATTATAAGATGGATTTTTTTTTGCGCCGGGGTGATATAAATCAAACTAGGTTTTGAAGGGCAAAACCTAGTTTGATTTAGTGATTCAAATAAGAACGAACCCTACAAACCACTCCTCGGAAACTTTAGATTGAACTGCCGCCCCATCTTGTCAAATGTTCAGTCATAGCAATGCACGGTGTGTTCCATGATTCCAATATTTTCCCCTGAAACGACCCAAGGATCTTCAAGCGATAACAAGATTATTCAAGCTGAGCTTGGTAATTGATCTGATCAGATCGATCGTATATTTATTGATTTTAACAACACTTTCGCCAACGGGCATGTAAGACATCTTCGTGTAATCGGCTTATGCGTCGATCCATCGAAGACCCGGTACCCGGGTCGATTAAATTTCGGCCACCTCAATCGCCCCGCCAGTTCAGTCCAACAATAAAACCAAGGCTCTGAAGAACATGCAAACACAGTGGCAGAAAAGGTAGACAAAAGTTCAAGGAAAAAGACCCAATACGTCCGATTGCTCCAATATGTGAGTCTGATTCCACTACGTACTTGTCCTTCCTGACGCCTCCTGTGCGTGTGTTGCGTGTCAAAACGAATGTTTCTTCCCAAGGACGAAGGTAGAGGAATAACAAATACAGGAGTTATTATCTGAACAAACCACGGAGGAATAAAAACATTCCTCCATGAACAAACAAAGTGAAAAACCAAAGGGCAACCACGGGCTGTGTAATAGGGCTACGCACACACATGCACTTGTATCGACGGTCGGTTTGACATTTTTTTTGGGTAAAGGTACTAGGGTTGTTTTATAGGTACTTGTTGACAAAACAAATTCGGGAATGGCATATCATCACACAGGGTCTATTCTAACAAAACGAACAAGGTATTTGCCCAAGGCTGTACCAGGGGTACTTCAGGAACAGTTCTGGTACACAGATTTTTTTCAAACGTAGAATTTTTTTTTATCAAGTTGGGACCTCAATTATTTAATTGTGTGACTTGCGATGACTGTTTCCACGTACATAATATCCTGCATATATTTTACACTAAGAAACTTCATAACATTGGGCCCAGGTCATCTGAATTTTTGCTGACTTTTTTTTTATTCACCAACCTTTGTGATATGCAGTTCCATGCAGTTTTTTTAAGAATAAAAGAAAGTTTCTCTTCGTAAAAAAGCCTTGCAAATTATGATTCATAACGTAAACATTTCAATTTTCTTCCATAATAATAATATTAAAGAGAGAAAAAAATAGCATTGCACATCTTGATCAACACCATTTGAAATTCAAGCGATACATATTTTTAAAAAAATCTTTAGAAACCTCAAAACAAACCTGCTAGATCAAATTTAAGTAAGGCTCTTCCTGCTCATTCAAGTTCTTGTGTGCTCGTATTTTTATATACGAGTATAAAGACATTTTATTAAATTTATAAAAACTTTATAACTTAAATATGAAAAATGGACAAAGAGTGAAAATTTAACAAAGTGAACATTCCTACCTTGTTTCTCGCCGAAAGGCCCCGGAAAACAAGTGTCTTTGCCGACTACATTATCCTCGACATAACGGAGAATGAGGTCCTTATCCTCCTCCCCTTGGCCCCGCCCACCATCCTCCGTCACACCTGCTAGATTGGTGGTGGTTGTTATCGGCATGAAGTCATCTGTCGTCTCCACCAGCAACGAGAACCGACATTGCTTGGGTGACAACGGCTCCTCCTTCGGTGACAGCACCGGAGTTTCTGGTTGTGGACCGGCCTCTATCTCGGCCTGCTGTTCCGCTGACGATGCCATTGGAACCTCTCGTGTGAAGCTTTATATTGGTGGGGGGAAAACTACTCGACAGAAACGAATTGTTCGAGAGTGGTTGTTGGTGATTTCCCTCTTTTGTTCCGAGTGGGTCCGGTGTGTTTTACGATGACTGCGTGACGATGCAGGGAGGCAGTTGGTTGGCTGGCTGGTGTACAACGGAAACTTCAGTCTGGGCTGGGGGAGTAGGCAATCTCGTGTACTTGTTGTAGTTCTGCTAGTAGTTGTACGTGCAGTAGGTCCATTGGTTTATGGTGCCAAACGAGAAGCAGTTTGTGCACGCGCTTACGCTTGCAAAACAACGAACTCACTGACCCGACTTCTATTCAGTTCTATTCTATTGTGTCCGCCAAGTATTGCTGTTAAATCCCCACGCACAACTAGACTGTGGAATGTTCAATTCTTGGCTGCGGTAAATTAACCTTGAGGATTGGTTCACCAAGTTCTCTTTGGTCAACCATAGACGGACCATCCAAACCACACAAGTGCGCAAGGTGCGATGTGGGCGCGACTTTAAGATGGCGTGCAGGCCACGTCTGTCAAGTCATGTTGTGTGTGCGTACCGTGTGTGTTTACCTTTCACAAATACAGCTGTATGGGTAAACATGCGAACATGTACACGGCAATGTCAAATAGGCCGACATAACTGTACCAGCTCTCGTGATATCCGTAATCAGATCAAGGATGTTGTAGAATGTTTATCTAACCGCAAAGCCTCGATACTCGTGTCGTCCTTTGCGTGTGTCCGGATCGCTACCCTGACACTGACCAGCGCTTATGACCCCAGGATTTTCCTGAATATGGGTTCAAAATGGTAGTAGGCCTACCTTAGGGAAATATTCCCATAGACAAAATCCTCACATAACCCCTATTCCCAAGGGCGTAAATCCGGGGAGGGGGGGGGTATATATATCCCCCACTTTTTGACCAGGGTGAGGCTATTGATTCATCCCCCCACTTTTTTGAATTTTCCGAACGTCCCAACAACAAAAATGTATTCAATAGCACTGAAAAGTGGAGAAACAAAGTACAAAAGCTTGAAAAATGTAAGCGCAAGTATACATATTGATATACATCTTTAAGTTTAAAGAACGCCCCTAGTGTAATGTGGTGTCCAGCCCCCCCCCCCCCCCCCCCCCCCGCTTTTCGAATTTCCACGGCCGGGCAATTATTAGGATTGTGGTCATCCCCCATCTCCGACCCACTCGCCGGCATAGATTTACGCCACTGTCTATTCCAAAAACTTTCCCCAACCCAAACTTTTCAATTATACTATTCTCGACATAAGGAATCATTTTTAAGCAGTTTTTCGACATTAAAATTCCTTCTAAAAATTGTAGTAAAGAAGAATGCCCAGTGTCTTTCCGATATCAAATAGCCTAATTTACTAGAAAATGTGTCCCTATTAAGGTAACATTGGGAGTAGGATAAACAATTAATGAATTAACAAAAACAAAGAATTAATCAAAACCCTTGCCAATCCACCCCCCCCCCCCAAAAAAAAAAGGGGGGGGGCAGAAAACAAGGCCATCATTTTTTAAAAAATTTCCCAGAAGTAAATTTCACACCTGCTTTTACCTCTCCCCAAAGACCTTCTGGATGACTCCGGCTGACTGTCACTTACTGACTGGGAGTCAGTCAGTCGATGACTCAGTCGGGGAGTCAGTCAGTCAGTGGCTCAGTCAGTCTGAGTCTGTCTCCCCCGAGCCACTGACTGACGGACTCCCCCCCCCCCCGACTGGCTGACTGGCTCCCCGAGTCACCGAGTGTTAATAATATCATAAACTGAAAATTTGAGGTTCGGCTCTAATACTATAGTCTTTGTCGTAATGCTCATGTGTTGTCTAAATATAAAGCGGGCTAACAAGAAAGGGAATATAATAAAATACACTCAAATGAAATATTAATTTTCAGATAAACTTTTAGATAACTCTGCAAAATTGCCAGAAAACAATGGCTACTTTGTTAATGGTAGAATATATTATCTTGATAACTTTTACTCCGTCGTGAAGTAATTGCTGTAATGCGAACGTTTCAAGCGATCCATATTTTGACCACAGCTAATTCGTACCAATGTAGCTCGACGGGTCACGCACGGTTTGGGTAAACTGCCACAAATATTTCAACAGTTTCGGAACGTGGATAACCCAAATACGCCATTCTTACTCGGTCTTGGCGATTGACATGATCTAATAACCTAAATTCATACAAGCTCAGGCTCCAACTTAAGCTGAAAATGCCTTAATTTAACGATTACATGGGAACACAACAATTTTGAAAATGTCCATTTTGGGAAGGATGAGCAATTAATTAGGGTGAACACTATTAAATAAGTTGTATACAAACTTTAAAGGCATTTAACATAATTTGCATTTATCCCAAAAGTAACCTATACTGAATTATTATCAAACAGATTAAAGATCGTACTGGTACTTTACTACTTAAACACCCCGTGAAATTATTCCGTCGGGCTCGCTGTCATTTAGACGAAATCAAGAAACTCTGTGGTGATTTTCAACGATTGGTAAAGAGTGATATCCACGAAAACGTGGTTTTTCACATCAGTTTTCTTGAAAAGTGTAATTTCCACCGGGCTGAAACTTCATCAAGTTAGGTTTTGAACATTCTTCTGTGAATTGTGAATGGTGTTATTGGAAACGAACAAAATGCATTAAAAGCAAAAGTCCTTGTTCATTAAGCATCGACAAGTTGGCGTTGTGATCCTGGACACCATTATGAGTGAACATCCAGTTTTCAATCAGTGATCAGTGGTAAACCAGTCCCCCTATAGTAAGCGTACCAACTCATCAAGGCCCCGGTTATACTCCAATGAGGATGTTTTTAGAGGTCTTATCAATCTACAAGGTGCATCATCCGATTCAAAGTACCAAATTAGGGCTTACAATTTCACGCGGAAATCGATTCTGAACTCCCCGATGGTGCTATCATCAAGGTGTAGGGACCTATAAGCCTCAGAGCTTTAAATTTGTTCCAACTACAACTTGCATAAATGCTTCAGGTTTGAACACAGAATCACCACACTGTTTTGCTTCATACTGAATCTTGAATGACATTCCAGTGATTTAACGAAAAAAAACTATTGTTTTCAAAACATTTGAACAAAGTGACTTCATGTTGTCAATAAAGTAACTTCCACTGCCATTGGAAACGGTCTGTATTTTTAAAATTGATATTTTTTTGCTCAGTCCACAGTTGTCCCATAACTTGTTTCAATCTTCTCGATCATTGTGAACATATTCTACCCATTAAGACCTATATTACCCTCTTGTATAGTGGTCTGACTGGTCCATCAGCACAACCGGCAGGCTATGGGACCAATCCATGCATTAATAGGACGACGTCTATACGATTTTAACCACTTCATTCAACTATTATGAAGTACCGCAAACTTTTCAGGCAAATCCTCTTCAAAGGATGTTGGGGCGGACATCCAGGAACTTCTGATGATACCTCTCTGTCTCGTTCCCAGACCCATTTCCATTAATCTGAATGGTTCTTTGTCTGGAGTGCTGAATGGTAACACGTATAGCGGGCGATGAAAACGCACGTGCTAATGAAAAAGTGTTTTCATCGGCAGAGTAGGCCGACCACCACGTAATGTTCCAAGACGGAAACCTGAAAGGCTTGCTTCACTTACCAACCACCCATACTCTAACACTTACAGATCACTCCATTCACAACGGGAGAAAGAACCAGTCATTAAGCTATTAAGTTAGAGTCACTGCAAAGATTAAAACTCGACGTTATGTGAAATGAAGACCATCGCGTTGCTCCGAGAGACACTTGTCGGTGGCTAAGCAGCCTCCCGCATCGAAAAAAGACGATTTGCCTTATAAGGGCCACATTCAGAAAAGTCAATATCTTAAAAATCGAAATTCAGAAAAAAATAATAACAGAAGAAGGGAGACAATACCCACGAAGTACACCTTGACATTTTATGTCTTTGGGCGTGAATTGAGCAAACAAATAGTTCTTGAATATCATCGGCGTCTTAATCCTTCAAATTTTTGTCAAAGTTGGCAAGTGCTACAGATTATGAAATGGAAGTAAAGTGAAACCTAAAAGGATAAAGATATAAAACATTGAAGTTCTGACGTATATCATTCGCGCACCTTTTCCCCCCAAAACAGAAAGGAAGGATATACATTTGTACTTCAAAGCCCCGATGCCTAGGGGCTGTTCAGCCGGCCATGCAATACACTTTTAACATTTCAAAAATCATAAACAAAGCGTACCAATTCTATGAAAAGGCTGATCGTGTGTGGGAGGCAATTACTTTTGAAAACTCCATTATTGAGACCGAAGATGAAGATATAAAACATTGAAGTTCTGACGTACATCACTGTATTTTTACATCAGCTGCATTCGCGCACCTTCCCCCCCCCCCCCCCAAAAAAAAACCCCAGAAAGGAAGGATATAGGGGGCCTACTTCAAAGCCCCGACGCCTAGGGGCTGTTAAGCCATGCAATACGCTTTTAACATTTCAAAAATCATAAACAAAGCATACCAATTCTATGAAAAGGCTGATCGATTGTGGGAGGCAATGTACTTTTAAAAACTTCAATATTGAGACCGAAAGGGGACAAAGAAAGTGATGCCGACAATTTTTGGGAGTTTTTGAAACTCGGGGGTTGAAAAGGTACCGCATTTCTTTTGTGACGGTTGGCATAACCGACAATGTAACAAATATTGACCGATAGTGTAGTAACATTTACTACACTATCGGTCAATTTCTGTTACATTATCGGTTAGTGATACAGTATCGGTCAATTTGTGTGACATTATCGGTTGGTGATACATTATCCGTTGGTTACTACATTATCAGTTGTAACGAAGGGTTAGCTGTGAACATGAACGGGAATTCGGACCTAAGTTATAATCAATCCCTCCCATGAAACGTCCGGTTTAACAGAACAACAAAACCCAAATACACCACATTCACAATAAAATAGATTTTGTATAAATTTATAAATATGAAACTCTCAATACATCATAATATAACAAGACTCATTAGGAGAAGATATAAATCCACAGTTCATACGCAACCTGCATATGGACTTAGTCAGTATGAAATGGAACCCACGAAGTACACCTTGACATTTTATGTCATTGGACGTGAATCGAGCAAACAAATAGTTCTTGAATATCATCGGCGTCTTATTCCTTCAAATTTTTGTCAAAGTTGGCAAGTGCTACAGATTATGAAATGGAAGTATTAAAGTGAAAACTAAAAGGATAAAGATATAAAACATTGAAGTTCTGACGTACATCACTGTATTTTTACATCAGCCGCACCTTTTCCCCCAAAAATAGAAAGGAAGGATATACTTCAAAGCCCCGACGCCTAGGGGCTGTTAAGCCATGCAATACGTTTTTAACATTTCAAAAATCATAACCAAAGCATACCAATTCTATAGGCTGATCGTGTGTGGGAGGCAATGTACTTCTGAAAACTTCATGGTTTATTGAGACCGAGAGGGGACAAAGAAAGGAACTCAGACAATTTTGGGAGTGCTTGAAACTTGGGGATTGAAAAGGTAAATCATTTCTTTTGTGACGGTTAATTGGCTGATGATATGGATGCATCTATAGACACATTATTGGTGAACTGCATCTAATCCTGTCTCCAACCTCAAACACCAATTCCATCCATCATGTTGGAAACTCAGCCGGGAGTGACGCTGTCACCTTTTACAGTCTTTGTCAAACTCTTTGATATACCGCCGATCTCTTGATAGCTTCACGATACCAGTCATTTTGGTATCATACACTCATCAGCATCTGGGCCTCTTGTTGTCGGTTTTCCTGCAAGAAATGGAGAGAACAAAAGAGAAAGTGTACACATCAATGAAATCATACAACTGCAATATTTGTGACAGACAGACACACGAAAACCTTCCCCATTCTACTGCATGCCAGTTCTCTACAACGGTTGTTACAACAGATCGAATCTCGCTCAAACACTCTTAACCGGACAACTACTCAACACTTCCCCTACACAAAAACTTAACATGTCCAAGTTTCAACACGACCAAGATGATGACCAAAATGTGTCCAGTTGGGCTAAATCTTGAGGGAATTTCTTTTTTTGTCTCTCCCCCCAACATCTGGCGAATGCATTACCAGGGAGTGACAAGGGATACGGCTTAAGTGAGGTCTGAAAAGTCTGTCGTATCGTGCGACAGATGCCTGGGTGTATGAGTATGGGTGTGGGGTGGGGATAGGCCAAAAACTACATCTATGGCAACAGGTG
This sequence comes from Patiria miniata, assembly GCF_015706575.1. NCBI lineage: Eukaryota > Metazoa > Echinodermata > Asteroidea > Valvatida > Asterinidae > Patiria > Patiria miniata. Next base: position 19,788,868 of record NW_024037074.1, read on the forward strand.
CCTGGAGAGTGTGAAAATAGCAAGGACTGAACAATTTGTGTATACCCTGCCAGACTCAAATCAGTGTATAAGCTGGGAAAATCTGTGGGGCCTGGCTGCATTGGGTCATCAACATCAGTGCATAAATGAAACAATGGGAGCTAGTGCCATCGAACAGTTCCGCAGTTATCCTGCTGCTGTTCGCAGACCAGACTCTGACTCTGAGGCAGTTTGGCCCCGAGATTTTGTTTTGTCCTGACCTCGTTATACTGAGCATGCTTTTTCACTTTGAAAAATATTGTATTTTGCTGGTTTGGAAGGGTTTCTAGGGTCAGGGTGAACACATGGTTAGAAGATGATACATGCTAAATGATGGTAAAACTTAAACGGAATATACTTCATTTTCTTTAGCTGCAATTTCAGAAATAGATGGATTGGGGGGGGGGGGACGGGGAGTATTTTATAGCAAATATTGTTACACTGACTAGTATGACTATGACATTTTGGGTTCGTAGATGCTGGAAAAACCAAGAAAAACAATCATGCTCTTGTAGTCTTGTTCCCTGCCCCCCTTAAGGTGAAATGGAGCAATTTATAGGCGTCGGGGAGTTGTAAGGTCAGGGAATCAGTCTAGCTGGCTTGTACCCGTTCACAGGTGTGTAAGCGATTGCAAAGAAAATGCCGATTAACTAAACGTAATAAATTGGGAGCACTATTTGAAAAAAAACCCCATTTTTTTTGAAAACCACTTTTCTTGAATATGGTAGGGGGTCAAAACCCCCCTTAAGCTGCCCCCCAAAAAAAGAAAAAAAAAGAGGAAATCATGCAGGAAAAGATAACTAATGACTGCTGAACACCCCCCCCCCCAACACACATGTACACAAGCAAAACGTAGAATCCACCCCTGAACTGCACCATGGTTATCTGATTATGCAATTGCTTACTTGAACTTTAAAACACAATTATTTAGAAATTTTATGTAAAGCTGATGATTATGCATTTCTGGAAGCCCCCAAAACGTGTCATTTTCTTGGAACTTGAATTGGTAGGTTGCGAATCTGGTTGATGGAAAGGCTGTTGTGGAGATGGGTGATAATTCTGCATTTCATTTGTCATGCATACATTAAAAAAAAATTATCTATGTACCATTGTCGTGGGGGATTCTTTATCAATTTTTATTGTTCAATTTATTGAGGGGCCAAGGCTAAGTATTGCCAAACACTGATGATGCAACAACAACAACAACAACAACAACAATATATGGTTTGTAATGAACCATGTTACAATTAAAGTTTTATGCGCAGGGGAGTAAATCCCGGTTGGGGGGGGGGGGGAGACCTACTTTCTAATTCAACACAATTGCACCCTTAAAGTAATCTGTAGTAATACACCACTGAATCTGAATACACAGCGCATTGGTTTGGCTCCACACAATGGATTGGTCAACTCAAATAAGACACCTGTTCCAACAGACACCTGCTGACTTCAACATGGGGCTTGCCCCCTACTGAGAACATTAGGTCTCAACCAAATAATCTCTTAATCCCGTCAAGTAAGACCGTGATACAAATAATGGAAATCAAACTTGAGATCGGCAAACAAATCACTTAAATACAGAATGTGTCCTGCATGTATTTAACCAATGCGACAAAGGAAAACTCTTGAAAGCAAACAGTTCTTTATCTATTTCCAGGGCACAGATAGCAATGGGCAAGTTGAGGTCACGGAATCTCACCACTGGCTTTAACAGAAACAGAAAGACTTATTATCTGATGCTGCGCTATCACCCATCTCTCTGCTTGAGATCGCCAGTAAAGAAATTCTGTGCTAACCGCATAAGCCCACAGCCTCTTAGCTACTGTGTCTGTGTGCATGCATATAAGCCAAATGCCTTGCTTTTGGTAAGCAGAGATTCTTTGCTTAGAGTCATAAATCCACAGAGTTAATAAAAGGTTCCAACTTTGCTTAAAAAGTACTTGGTTAAGAAGGTTTTTCTGAGCAACGACGGGGTACGAGCCAAAAAGCCACGTGATGTGCATGCAACTTGTGACAGGTTCCCACCGATTGTTGCTTTGCCAAGGAAATTTGCCAAGAAATAGTTTTCTGCTATCTTGTTTTCCGACAGGAGTTAATTTTCTACTTTCATTCCAAATTCATGCACTTTAAATCTTTTGGGGAAATTTCTGCTGACTCTTTCAGATACTAAACTCTCAAATCTTGAATTAAAATCTTCAATAAGTGTTTATCATTTGGTTCTGTATGATGAAATCGGCATAAAGCCAAATAAAGAAAAAAAACATGTTCACATCCTGCCTTTTTGAAAAAAAGGAGGTGGCCCTTTTCCTTTTTTTTGTTTTCCTTCCAAAATGGCTGCCCGACTGGGCTATTCTTCAAGATGGCCGCCAGTTTTTTTTTTTTAAATGGCCCCCGCCACTTGGACTCAGGAATGACATACCAGCTTTATATGGGCTAGATGCAACAGACAAAGAGGCCAGAATGATGTCGCTGTTTAAAATTGATCATTTTTTTCGCAATTTATAAAAAAAAAAAAAAAAAAAAAATAAAAACAAGGAGAGGGCCTCCAAAAAAGAAGCAGGCGGGGACGCTAAATATGTTTTTTTTTTATTTGGCCTGAGGGTTTTACCAACCTCCTCCTGGGCACTGCTAATTCCCAACGAGAAATCCTCATCCTCTGCATTCAGTAACTCCTGCTGCTTCCTTTTGTATCTGAAGAAATGAATCAAACAGAGATCCTGATGATGCTGGATTTTTAAAAGCATTGAATTCAGTCAACCAATTTCAAATTTCTTCTATAACGTCACTTCATCAGAAGACATTTCTTTACCCAGGGTACACTGCCACTGGAACAAACTTTTGTCAGGGGGTGCTGGAATTTCTAAAGGACGGACAAAATTGATACCAAAGCGGAGCGCAAAGCCCTTACGTCGTGGCTTAATTTGGAATATGGATGCTCTGTGGTGCAATCTGAGGCGATTCCTGGCCACTTTCATTTGACTGTTTTAGCAAAAAAAATTTGAGATTATAAAGACAATTTATTTTATTATTTTGTTTAGAACATACTGTTGCTCTTAAAACGTTTAACTGTACTGAAAAGTGGAGAACCCTGTATTTTTATCTCCATTTTTGGCTCCATTTAATTGTGGAAAAAGAATTGTATCATTACGCATGACATCGTATGTAAATATTATTGTTGCAAGGCTGCTTTTTTACATTTAGTAAATTCTGTCGTGTATGTTTTGTTTTATTTTCCGAGCCCTTACGGCGTGGGGCCACAGGGCCAGGGGCCCGCTTTAAGGCCCGAGAAAATGTTGGATTCTGGATGCACTGTGATGAAATATACTGGTAGTATACTGAAGCTTATAAAACCCAAAAGGATTTTTTTTTGGTTTAAGTTAAAACAAATGGTTCCACTGGAAGCAGATTAATTTCTGTTCATAAATATATTCACATAGTTATATTTGCAGTGTTATTTGTTTGTTACAGGGAATGGCATATATAAAAGACTAAAAGACCAAATGTATCTTCATGTTTATGATCGGTAGATGGCAAGTTTGGGGCTACTGTATATAGGCACTAATTTATCGGTCTACAGAGTTTTACCCTACAGAGGGTAAAATAGTTTTTTTTTCTATTAAAACAAAACTACACTGGAATTGGCGTAAAGCATGACTGGTTTCAATTAACCTTGCCAATTGTTAATGTTGAGTACAGAATGCCTGCAACGTCAATGAAACTTTTAAATGAAAAGAAAAACCTTCAGGAGAAAGGTATGAACATTTGCCCCTATTGAAAAATCGAATGACAAAAAAAAATCCTGACAAGCATAATCAACTTTGCCACCATCGTCATGGCCGAGGTTATTGCTTTCGGGTCAAAGCTTCCATCATGGCATGCATGGCGGAAACATCGTAGACATGTCATGAATTTAGATACCTTGAGGGAAATATCGATTCTGCACTGCCTGAAGATTTAGAAAATACTTCCTCTTGATATTTTACAGTGTTTGTGCTAGACTTTCGAAGCGCCGCGCTTACCCGCTGGAACACATTTTTGCCCGGGAGTAGGGGGTGCTGGAATATGCCCCCAATCCAAATAGTTGGGGGGCGCTGCAGCACCCACAGCACCCCCCATTCCCGCGGACTTGCCAGGGTATGACTACGAAACAGACTACGAAAATTACTACTTACAACCACAAGTACATTGGAAATATTTCCACAAATACAGCTATGTACTGTACAAATACATGGAAACAAGTTCATTTTTAACATTAAAGTACAGGAATGAATTGCTGACAATGGGATGGGTGAAAACCATGGGAGGGAAACCCCTTTTGACTTGAGTTGCTCCACAAATGTTTTTAAAATACTGCAAGTTAAACTTGCGCGATCCCCCTGGCATCCTGGCAGTTTGTATACATGTACAGGCAGTTTAAGGACAATTTTCAGTGACGGCCTTGATTCCATATGGCAGGTACCAGTTCTCAGTTGAATGGGGAGTTTGGGTAAGAAACTGGACTAACATATGCTAGGGTCATTAGTAATACTAAGCTGAGCTCTCCAGAGACCTCATAAATATCCATATTGGAAAGGATTGTTTTGATGTCGGCCTTCTCTCCAAAGACCACCTTTCGAATTCGGTTGAGATTGATGACTGAACTTAACAGTGAAATGGAACACACACACGCACATACACGCAAACGTGTGTTCACCGTCGATCGTGGACGTCCTATTGTCCCTCTTTTGTTTGTACTCAAATTTTATAGGAAGACTCCCATAGGTTTTCTACACGACCTAATCGCGGACGACGTATGCTGGGAATCGTGGACGATATTGTTCTCTTTTGTTTTCTGGTATTTCTCGTCCACGGTTTGAAAAGATGATACACACCAACATACAGAAGGAATACGAGATCGTAATATCCCCCTGTCTGGCTTGAAAGCCAGGAGGATAAATATTGGTTCAATGCGACGCGGGAACCCCATTTTGAAACAGGCTTTTGTCAGTCACTGGAAAGAAACACACTTACTCCTCGCTGTCGGGGTTTAATTCAGGATTGCCACACTGTTCGAGTTTCTTCTCCAGAGATCTGACCACTTCAATGTCCAGCGGCGGGATGTTGTTGACCATGGATCGAATTCCTGGTGGACAAAAATGCATATAGAAGATATGAACTCAATGAATAAATCAAATCAATCCTTTTCCCCTAAAAGAAAGGAAAGGGATTGGGCTACAAAAACAATATCTGTGTAAGAGCACAACTGATCATATTCAAGTGTGTGTTTGGATTAGTTGTTTGTAATTAATTAAAAAATGACAATGTCATTTTTTTCCACACAATTGACAAGATCAACAACTCAGTATATCTAAAAACAAGAGTATAAACTTGAACTGTTTTCCATTGGTTTTGTTTTCATCTGCAACAATCTGCTCTTGTCAAAGTAGACCAAAGTCACAAAATTCACAAATGAGATAAAAACACACGGCTAGAATGTTCTCATCATGGAATGTGATCCTCTTGAAAATGGGTCATTCTATGAATTAATCGTCCAAAACCATGGAAACCATGTAAACCTACTCTTGATGGTGCTGACAAGTTCTCGTAGTTCCTTCTTGTCTGTGCTGCTGAGAAGGCACTCTGTCACGTACCTTTGTAGACAAAATAAAAGAAATGTGTTTGTAAATGTTACTTGTATGTGCTCCGTGCACAAGTACCCCATCAACGGCCAGAAAAGGAGAGTTGGGGGCGACCTAGACTGGTTCCCGGTCCATCCACTGCGTATTTCGAATGATCCAAAGTAATGGGGGGGGGGGGGGTTACTCTGGGAGACTATCGCAAGTTTAATTTGAACATATTCGAACGACAACGCCTGACGTTCACGCAAAGACGGTCTGGCTAATAGCTTTGGCACATTCAGGAAGTCGTGCGTACTTCAGGCGCGAACACACTGTGTGTTCCATCCACGGGGCTCTCAAATGTGGTAAAAACACGCCCTCTTTTGTTGGCCCACGAAGCCCATATGCTTGACAGGCTCCATTTGGATCATCCATACCTGTTGTCTTCAAAAATGTGGGAGGTCTGAGTTGATTCTTTTGGTGGTAGATTGAAATTATCAAAGAGTTCCGAGTTGACTTAAATGACCATTTTGCAAAAAAATAAAAACTCACTTGTCAATGTTGACTTGTTGCTTTGCTGCACTTGTCACTAAGGCTGTTAAAGCAATCTGTAAAATACATCAAAACAATATTAACACGACTTACATTAAAATGACAATTTAAATTACGGCATTAAGGTTCGGGGTAAAAGCATGAGTGGGCAACATTCGCAAGCAGGCCACACTGTGTTGGAAGGCGGCCAGGAATGCTTGTCCAGTCAGCTGGCCGCCACCAAATCAAAGTTGGGGGGAGGGGCTGGATACCATCTGACTAAATGCGAGTGTTGGGCTATCACTCCATCACTCAGAAATGCACTTGCGCGATCAATCGGCGATGTAGGAAATCTCAGACTGTACTTTTTTTTTTTTTTCAAAACAATCCTCCAGAGTCGTGGATTAGAAAGAACAGGTGATCAATTGATGGCGGACCAATCAAAAGATGTCGGCAGCATTGACTGACAGTGCAGCGCGATTGACCTATTGCGCAGATTCACTGATCGTTCCTTCAAAGCTGACAATATGCTATTCGTTTTCACTTCTTAAATATTGGTTACAAGTGGTTGCGAGAATGAATCTAGTGGCGATTGTGAGGAGCTGATGATGCTGTCATTTCTTTAAGAAAAAAATCAAAATATCTTCCGGGGGGGGGGGGGGGGGAAGGGGTAGGGTGCTACGGTTGGGGTTGGGGTGGGGGTGGGGTAAGTTTCTCTCTACCCCTGCTGGATGCGCCACTCACCTGGGATGGAGTATATAGGAGGCAGACGTTACTAGCGAAGGACCTCTGCAGGAACTCATCCGCTGGTTTCCTTAACTGCTCTGGATTACTCAACGATGTGAAACGGGTCTGAGAGAAGATAATCAGTTAAAAAAAAACACCTGAGATTGATATAAACCGGGATTCCTAGGTGGATACAGACTGATTTCAAACACCGGTAGGTCCAGCGGAAATTGATTTTCTCAGTAGGCCTGTGCACTTGCGAATACTTTAGTACTCGATTATTCCAATTTGGACTTGATCAAATATTCGTTCAATTTCAAAATTCACTGATCATGTTAAAGTGATCATGCACCAGCCTAAACCGTACGTAAATCAGGATTTGCATGCACCTGTACTTGTCGAAAAATTGACTAAGAGCTTATTAAAAAAATAATTAAGAACAAATTTGATCGATTTTAAAGAAGAAATTTGAGCTACATGTAGAAACATTCATCATTGAAGTTCTCAAACCACGTGCGATAATGGTCAACAAAAGTGTAGAATTTGAGAAACAATAAAAACCGCATAACTTAAATGTTTTATCATCTCCTTGAGATGGCTCACATTTCTTGAATTTTGGAATAAAAAAAAAATAATGCTATTTGGTATTTGGTTCAGAAAGAATATTGGAATTTTCAGTACAGCCATGTTGCACATTTTAATGGTTGAAACTGAATTCACAATTTTCTGAAATGAAAATGGACAGCTTTGAAATAGAAATTCATTGGCCCTAATTATAGCACTACCTTGATGTCTATGAGAAACCCTTCAAGCGGTCGGAGGGGATTGTGCACAGTCAGATGGAAGTCCAACTCCTGCATCACCAGCAGTTCGTGGACCAAGATCAGCTCTGCCGCCCTCTCTTGGTCAGCCGTGAGATTAGCACAGAATTGGGTGATTGACACGTTGAACTCCTCCACTTTACACGCCAGATACACGCAGGTCAACCTAGCGCCCAAGGCGAACGGAAAGACAATGAAAAAGTAGACATAGGACCTTAAAATATGCACATTTGGGATGGCGTCACATGACCAGTGATGGCATAATCGTGACGTCTTCGTGGATCATCTTTGCTATATGGTCTTCGCCTATGTTAACAATTCTAACTCCCTAGGCATTTTCGCTAGGATGCAACCTTGATCCTGCAAAATCCTCCAACTGTCTCTATGTAAAAAATGCATACAGCCTCAATCCTCCAAAACCATCCGTATTTCTTGAATGTGGTCCTTGGAGAGATGACCACTGCCTCAATCCTGCAAAATCCTTCAGCAATCATTGTCAGTATGTGGAGGCAGAGCCAGTGACATCCTGGAGCAGTGTGGAGGATTTCAAGTATAATCTAGGCCGAAATTTACTCACATGATGAACTTGGGATGGTAGTCCATGACAGTGTTGCGCAGATAAAACCTCTTGAAGTAAGCACATGCCGTTCCCTAGACAAGAAATACCACATAAAGTTCATTTCTAAGCCACATGAAAACAACTTGGAAATGTGACGTACATGTGGTGCAGATTTCTGGTGATTCTAGATTGTGCATTTAGACGCCATGTCTAAATGCAAATGTGCCAAACATGGAACTAACAAGTCAATTTGAACAAACACACTTTGCAAACAATTAAACAGAGTTATTATGGAATGCATTGTGACACCACCCCCCCCCACCCCCCCCGGAGGTAAAAAAACCCCTGCCTTCGCAATTCATTCTTCTGTGAAGCAGAACACATACATGTACAAACAACCACGAAACAGAAAAAAATACACTGTATCTTGCTTGCTACGGTTTAATTTTGTTTTGTACCTACCATAGATTTTCATATCTGAAGCCAACACAGAAACACAGTTCTCTAAAACTCAATTCCTTTCATCTCCACTTGACTATCTGGACAGTTTTAATTTGGCAACATACTGTACCTTGACAGCGGGTGGCATGGGAGGTTCAAATCTCCGACAGAAGTCTCTTAGAAGATGCTCATAATGACGACACAAGACGTGCTCCTCGTCTGCCGACAAGAAGAAAGAAGTGACATCTTGCCCCTATACCAAGAAAATCACAAAGTGGTCATTAGAATAAAGGGAAGTCCAACTGCATGCATGTACATGTACATTCTTTCCCAATGTGTTAAATAGTATTTTCTTCCCGGCCACAGTGGAGTAAAGGTAAAGATCCCGTAGCAATTACTGGCCGTAGGGGCAGTGGGATGTTAGAGGTCCACTGTGTCTTGGGCGTGGCATATGAGTGGCGGTGCCCAGTCCTCTCCTCTCGCCGTCTTACCTTCCCTGAACGAATCAGGTACCCATTTTACTGTTGGGTCGTCGGAGAGAGTTTTCCAGTTTTTGGTCGGAATGGGATTCGAGCCGCCAACCTTCCACTCCGTAGCTCCACGCTCTAACCGCTCGGCTACGAGGCCCCTCTGGCTACGAGGCCCTCTCACAGTGGAGTCCATCCTGCTATATGGGTGCGAGTACTGGCCCAAACCCGACCCTAGGCTATTGTAACGGCGGTGCCGGGCCGCCGGCAGAGGGCGCCAGCACGGACCCACGGTGCAACCGTAGCGTTGGGACCCCTGCTGCTGGGCCAGGGAGACCCGTTGCCAGACTGCGCCGACTCAGTAGTGTGACTTTTGTATAGCGTTCCTTTTTGTTGTGAGTTGTATAAAGTGAGAGCCTCGTGTAAAGAAAGTGGCAAGAATAAATGGCCGGAGAGCCCCGAAACCCTGAAGAATAGTGTCTGTGGTTTCCTTCGTCTGGCGTGTGAGAACCCTAGATTCGTTCTACGTTACACTATTCTGGTGCCACACCACAATGTTGAGGATGGTGCTCAACATGGACATGTCCAACAATTAACAAAGCCTTCCACTACATACCACCGCGGATCTCACAAAAGATCGCGTACAGGCGGATGGGCCTGGCAGGACACTGCCGCACGCATTCTGAGCTGCCGGCAAGTCGTCTTGTGCTGTGGGAAGGACTCATGGGGCAAAAATGAGGGGAGGACAGAGGACGTGCTATGTCGGTGTCCTGAAAAGGGATGCTGGGGTGAAGACCATTTTTATACCTTCGTCTTCTTCTTGTGTTGCTCAATGTATCGACCATTTGCCTCTGTCCTCAGCACATCGATGTCTTTCTCACTGGTGAATGTCCAGAACTGTTTCTGTGAGCTGCTTTGGAACATTGCGCATCAGCTCTAGGCCCAACTCGTATCTAAACAAAGTAATAATATATTTAAAACAAACATATAAGAAACCTGTGCAAGATAATTTTTGATAAATGTGCTCAAAAATCAGTGGAACGTTGAGGGACAAACAGATTGATTATCGAGGCCTCGTGATTGGCCCGTCTGACCCCGCCCGCAATATGCACTATAAAGATGGTACATGTATCTGTGGTCTGGTCGGTTCCCAGACCAAAACTCAAGACTCTGACGTCATGCCAACAATGCGCTTTGTGTGCGACGTGCACGTTCAATTAAAACTCAAACTGTAGCTTCAGTTCAGAAAGGAGACTGTTTTCATCATTTTTTTGCATCATCGGGATCGATTCAAATTTCAATCCTTTTTATAGCGAAATGAATGTATGTCAAGAAGTACTTGGCATAGTCTTGGGGTACAAATATACAGCGGTCGTTCCAAAACTCATTTTCATATTATTCCCAGAGTAATGAGTATACAGCATGTTCGCGTTGATATTACGTGTAAGACCCATACCCCTGGTATACTCGGTCGTGTCCAATGTTCTGGTTATATTTTTCATCTTTTTTTCTGGAACGTTTTGACATTAGGTTGGTTTCCTTTCAACCAGATGTTTGAAATGGGATGACAGACCAACACGTACACATTAACAATTCGTGGATTTCAGGACGCAGTACCCCCCTTTTTTTAATGAGATATCGCCGAGTCTAGCCACTCGTAGTCACCCTCTGCATGCTCTGTGCGCTCTGCTCTGACCCCGCGCTGCAGCGTAGCAGAGGGCGCTGTACAAAAAATGCGGGACCGGTTATCAATCAGTCATGATTAAAAATAAATCAAATACTTCGGAAAATAAAAAAGCCACAACGAAACCAACTTACCAAGGGCAGCCTTGCACATAAATAAACGGAACGGATGGTCGATGTGATTGTTTAATTTTCTTACACAGGCAATTTTCATCGTATCTTCTTGGGTCCCAACATTTAAAATGCACACCATACGTGAAGATCCATACCTAGACTTCGCATGGTGATCCCAACACTTTGTATTCCGACAGGCAGGCATCCGACTAGATCAAATGGCATAGCCTAAAATATAGAGGGCGCTATATAACTTACACAGTTTTCACAGTTGACCGAGTACTCGCTAAATCGTAGTTGCAGACTACACCAGTAAATAGATAATTACGCATACTTCCCGAAATTATAAAACAATTCGCTGACAATTCTCAAAGTGTTTAAACACACATTAAATGAAAGCTTATTTCATCATCTTTTCATTTTCCGGTCAAATTTTTTTGGGCCTAACCCAAGACTTTTGCGAGAAAATTCCGTCCAAAGAGGATCACCCCTACAGGGTGAGTCAAAAAAGCGGAACCCAAACCCCCAAAATTATATTTCATATTAAAAAAAATATGTAGCACCAAACATAATAATGACTGGAAAGCCAATTTCATTAGCTGCTTTTCGATGAAAAAAAATACTGAAATTGCTCAATCCGTTCAAAGAATATCGGCATTTAAACGCAATTACCCTAAAACCTGTTTCGTCCCAAAAAACAGGTTTTAGGGTATTGTTTGGAACAACAAAGAAAATGACACAGAATACTGTTCATATCCGACAATTATTAACACTAGATTACAGAATGGTGTACCGTATTTTGAACAGGCAGACATTATATCCAGTATAATTTTTTTGGGGTGACACAGCAGGGGAGGGGGGGGGGGGGGTTCCGACTTATTTTTTAGGAATTAGTGTGGACATTTTTTTTTTTGGACAGAGCTGGGGGGGGGGGGGGGTTTGACCCCCCAAACCCCCCCTCTGGATTCGCGCCTGTGTAGTGCACAATATCTTTATTAACAACCCTGTTTAGGCAAACAATATTGATAGAATCCACTTAAAAAAAAAAGACAGGCCTTCAAAAGGACTTTATTGAATATTTTTAACTTTTAAACTGAGGTTTTATCGCTGGTGATGTTTGAAGACGGCGATTCTCAAAATCGCATTTTTGGGACGAAAGAGGTTTTAGGGTCATTTCGTTTAAATGGTGATGTTCTTCGAACGGATTGAGCAATTTCAGTAATTGTTTCATCAAAAAGTAGCTTATGAAATTGGTTCCAGTCATTATTATGTTTGGTGCTACATGTTTTTTAAATACTAAATATCATGATTTTTGGGGTTTGGGTTCCGCTTTTTTTGACTCAACCTGTATCATGGTGCAAGTCGCCAGCTCCGGAACATTAGGGGGGGGGGGGGCATATAGTACCTACCTACTAGGGGGCACACTACATACCAAAATACATAAAAACACATGTATGGTTTTTGCCGGGGGGGGGGGGCACCAGATTCCTAACGCCACTATTTTCTTTCCAGAAAACAAATTCATGCCACTGAAGAAAAGGTCGAAAATGTGGATTTGCAGCCGGGCCGAAATTGTGCTAGGACAAACTGAAACAAACCTAGGCCGGCATTCAAACATCAGTTACAAACATCACTAGCTTGTTCCTTTAATTCAGTTAAACTGTAAGTTAAATCCAAAATCAACAAAAAGGAATGAACACATTAACACACACCAATCCTTATCTGAATATTCATGGTTGTTTTCAGTCTCCTGAATATATTGTATTCTCACTGTTAACCTGTTAGATCTGTTTGTTAATGGTAAAACTTATGGAGACTATTGTCAACTTTAACCAAATTATTCATGGTTGTTTTCAGTCTCCTTGTATTCTCACTGTTAACTTCCTGTTAGATCTGTTTGGTAAAAGTTATGGAGACTGTTGTCATCTTTAACCAAATTAAGTCCATCACAAGTGTGGCCAACCGGTAAACTTTCCAAATTGCCAATTGTTGACTCATACTGTCAGTTGTAAGGGTTACGATTGCGAACTGGGTCATGGACAAATTACATTGTTAGTTTAAAGCACGGGAAAGTCACATATTGTGGAGTCTACTGCTATAGAAAACGTACATTGTGATCCATGACTTCCATGTTCGGACCTCTGTAATTCACAAACACTCCTTAAGATTCTACCTTATTTCTGCTGTGTTCTGTGATATTATTTGGCATGTTTTACCACATCCACATCCAAGTACACTTATTAGTTAACGGGTCAATCACCATAATCTACAACACTTCACTACTTTTTTCCCTCCCTAATTACAGTATATACAATCGTTAAAGTGTTTTTATACAAAGATAATGTGTTTAAGTATAATTAGTTAAGAAAAACATCCGAGATTCATTCTTCGTAGGGTTTGGGTAGCTGTAAGCCGACCAGGTTGGCACTTTCTGCTACAGTCCTCTCTCCCCTCCTGTATACTGCCTGCAAAGCCTGACAAGATTAAGAACATAGGACACAATACACAAATATTAAGAGGTTGCTTTATTCATCAAACATTTAAGAAAGTGAACTTGGAAATATTTGTTAGTCATTCCAATTTCAAGCACTAGTACCCCTGGTTTGCATCTTCACAACTTTCATCCTCACCCCCCACCTTTGAATCTCCTTAGAAGTATAAACTGTCCCCACCCACTTTTTTGAAGAAACTTTCTAAAGCCAGTGAATATCAGTAGTAGCCATATAGATATTCACTAGGAAGCCATTTTCAATCATGTTCCCTGAATCTATTCTATCAATTGTAAACTGTTAAATAGGATGGTGCCAGACTATTTTGCGTTCCAAGCCTCACTTTTCATTTTCTTTTTAAATGTGGCTTACAAAATATGTTTAATCACAAATTTTTAATTATTCATCAGAACAGACTGGTTCTGGTTAGGCCCCAAAAAAATTATAGTTCTGCTTCCGGTTTCCCTACCTACCCTATTCTGAGAGCCCCTACCCTATTTTTTTATGGGAAAAAATGAGAAAAAAAAACACCCACAACAATCCATTTCAACATTTTACCCCTGACTACACGCAGACGCCTCCATAAGATTGTACACAAAAACAATTGCCAAAAAAAAAATTCCCTACCTAACTACCCTATTTTCAAATGCCATGTAATCGGAAGCAGAAGTGTTTTTTTTTTGGCCTTAATTAAGGAACCCTTATTTCAATGCTTTCATTTTTACTCTCAAGTTCCAGACAGAAGAAATTACCCCGCTTTCAATTAATAATGGCCGGCACATAAATAAGGTGTATTACTTTAATCCTCCAGCACACCGCTTTTATTTTGAAGCATGAACTGCTCAAAACACTGAAATAAAAGAAGGAATCTTACCTCATGTTCTCGCGTACTCCTGAGCAGACAAAGATACGTCTGGGCCTGATGTAACATCTCATTGTGTTCTTTGCAGTACTTCTCCGAGGTGACCTGGTTCTTTCGGAACTGATCCATCAGGTAGCCGTAGGCCATTGTGTTTCTAGGAGAACTCTGCACATACAGAGTTGTATAAATGAAAAAGATGATAGTTGTAAAACGCTAATGATCATAAGTATAATTGTCAATCAATGCAACAAACTAGTCAATTCAATTTTTGCAGTGGCGGCCATAAAGTGACTAAGTGCTATCGTTACAGAACTGTCTTGCTCCCAGACGCAATAGTATTCAACGTCAAGATCTTTGGCTGTTGGAACCAGACTATGAGCCAGCGGGTAGCCCTCCAAGTCCCGGCGAAGATACTTGGTGAGGTGGAGGACACAGGTTAATACAGGTAGGGGGCCTAAATGGTTCTCAGACTTTATTTCCTTTAAAAAAAAATTCTCCAAAGCCATTGATTTCAAAGAAGAAAATGAAATCTACTTTAGATAAAACAAACAATTTGATTAAAAACCTTAAGTTTAAGAAATCTAACAGTAGCAGTGTTATTCAAAACAAATGAGCAGCGCAGCAGCAGTTTTGAACCCGGATCCCCGGCACAGTCAGTAGTCTAACGTGTAACCATTCGAGCTGCGAAAGCGTTCTGGTTAATTGGACGGGAGTTGTAAATGTGATATACATGTACATTCGTATGGTATTTTTCCAAATGCCGTATAAATGACCTAGTATCACGGTAGAATCGCGTTAGAATCGCGTCAACGCAGCTCAGCTTGTGAAATATTGTCCAATTACATGATATACAAAATGGACGCGGAACACGCAAAATCTGAGACAAACAAAATTTAGTGTACAAAAACTCCATAGGGTTGTCTAAGGGGCGTGGCTAACTCGCAAACGGCGATAGATCAATTGTTAGTAATCAACCAGCACCATGACAGCGTTACCTGCACGTGATAGCCCCACCATAGGCGATTGTGCAGTAGCATACAGATACAGATACAGATATATACGCGTTACGGCAATGACGCCGACGGCCTTCGGCTTTGTCTGTTCGTTCAATGTTATACGAAAGGTAAAATCTTACATTTTTGACCTCTCGAAGTTCCCGTAACAAAGATCTCAAAAGTCTCAATGTTTGCAACTTTGTGTTTGACATGACTGGATATCTATTTAAACTTTATACAAACAGAACGTTGCTGTGTGCAAAAACACAATCAGTCACCAGTTTTCTCTCCGGCACAGGGCGCAGACATCTTAGGCTTGTCACAAAGTTTTACATAAATTCATTATTATTACATCTTTCAAGACCCACATGGTACATAAAAAAATGCAAATAAATTAAGTAAATAATACTTCTTTTTTTAATAATATAATTATATTCTTTTTACTAAAAAAGAGAGCAAAAATTTTAAAACAATAATCTTTTATTATTGAAAAAGCCAACTTTCTCTCAGTACACGTAGCATGCAAATTGCATACACGTAGCATGCAAATTGCATAACACGCACAGTTAAGTTGCACAATACACACGGCTAGATGCGCTCCGATCCTTTGCAATGTCAATGTCATGACTCATTGACTGTCATATTAACTTGTTTTTGTCGGGTATGTCATGTAAGAAGAGTTTACAACATCGTCATCATTCTCCACGCTTTGTGGGAAAGAATGCTGCAACCTGACGCTACTTGTCTTCAGCGGTTGTTCTAAAAAATTGTCTAATTTCCTAACAAAATTGAAACAATATCAAATCAGTTTTGCAAATGAAATAGGCTTCATTGTCCATTGAGATGATGCTTGAAGTTGATGATAGAAAAAAATGGCGTCAGTTTGCAACATTCTTTCGTGATATAAAATAATATTATTGATTATGTGTGGAATTCAAGAACAATTTATATTTCTAATTTCTCTGCCTTTTCCAACTTATTATTTTGTTTATCCTCGAGTCACTTTGGGGGGGGGGGGGGGGGGAAATGACGATGACAATGACAATACGCAATGCTGCTAATTTTTTTTTTCAAATTCAGCTGGGTACAAGCTGCAGTCAATCTCCATGTTATTGTAATTCTTTTTGTTTACAACTCATTTTACAGATATCTGACTTGGACAACATGACCAAAGGCAGTCAGGGACGATTCCTTCTATTGTACGGCTCACAGACCGGCCAGGCAAAGGCCATAGCTGAAGAGATCTTTGAGACGTCGCCAAACCATGGGCTAGACCCTGAAATGCACTGTATTAGTGTGACTGACAAAAAGGTTTAACAAATGAGTCTTGTGTCTTTAACATACACTTTTAAGTTTTTGTTATTTAAGGCCAAGTAAAAAAACATACAGTTGATCGTTCTCGCCTGCTTCCTTTTTTAACATCTGCATCAATTCTGTTTTAATTTTTTTATTTCAGGCAAAAAGCACCTTGAGAAGCTTTTGTGTTCATCAATTAATAGACAACTACCCAGAAGTATTGTTGATGTACCCTAACGTGGCGAGGCCCCCAACGTGGCGCACTTTGATTTTTCGCCTGTAGCGCCTACCTAGAGCAAAAGTTTTAACTGAAATTTCACAGAAAGTGAAATTTCATCAAGTTCTAAACACTCCTGTTCATAAATCGCGAGTTCATTTACCCGTAACAAAGTTAAAAGAAAAATTTATTTTGGAGTGATTTTCTGATTTTATTTTCAAGTGCAAAGTGAACCCTTTGAAAATGCCCCGAAAAATAAGAAAATAATTTTTGACAAACATCTGGCTGGGTATGTAAGTAGAGATAATAATTATTTATCAGAATTTATCAAGTTTACAGAACTTCTTAAATGTTAATTTGGAATTTTCCGAGATTTATTCAAGTGCGTCACGTTAGGGAACACCCTGCCAATTTGTGCCCAATTTCCGGACGCCACCGTTTTTGACTTTCGGATTAAATTTCATGAAACCGAAATTGTTCACAAAGGTTTAATAAGGTAAAAGTATTAGTATTTTACTGCATGAATTTGAGGTTTGTAAACAAAGAGGTTAGGCAACACTACACGAGGAAAGTCGGGTAAGCTTCGAAGTGCGCCACGTTAGGGAACACGACTATATCAAATAAAAGGGCTTCCTTTTTAGGGCACATATAGTGTAAGCTAAATATGGCTATTTAAGCCTATTTTTTCAATATTCATCCATTAATACAAAAATAAAAAGGCCTTCATCTTCATCCCATCATTTGTGAATAAAGCGAAGCTGAATATTATTTATCTCATTTACAGTTCAGCATTGAGAAGGAGAAGTGCGTTGTGATCATTGTGTCTACGACGGGAGACGGGGAGCCACCAGATACAGCCACCAAATTCTGGCGCCGTATCAAAAAGAAAACGTTAACAAGTGATTACCTCGCAGGGGTCTACTTCACTCTGCTAGGTGAGTAACATTGCAGTGCTGAGTCAGGTCGGCGCAGCGGTTCTTTCCTCGCCTTCCACCTCTGTGGCCCGGGTTCGATTCCTGCCCTGGTCCACGTGTGGATTGGGTTTTCAGTTCCTACCTGATTCCGTTGCTTTTCCTCCAGAATACAATGTATTCTTCTGTGGTTTTCCTCCCACCTCTAAAACTGTAATTTCTTATTGTCTTCTTCCGGCTTGCAAGCTTACGGTGCCAAGAGCACTTTTGAGGAATCCTTGGTTCTAGTATCGGAAAGAAATAATAATAAGGATTGAGAATATCTTGCTCATATACGTCAGGGGCCAAATGCAATATTTCGTAAAATACATCCAGTTGTCTGACATTCTTTCCAATTAGGTCTTGGTGATTCCAACTACACTAATTTTTGCCGCAATGGCAAAAACTTCAACCAGCGATTGGAAGAACTGGGCGCCGGTCACTTCTATCCTCCTGGTTTTGCCGACGATGCAACTGGGTGAGTGCGGCTCCATGCTTTCAGTTTGTGATCGTGTGCATTTTGAGTGAGCAGTTACTATTCTTCGACTGTAGTTTATGAGCACATGGTGCATGCTCATTGCTGTCTGAAAGCGCGTGGGAAAAACTTGACAAGCTTTCTGTTGTGGGACTTGAACCCGTAACCCCCTGCTTACTAGTGCAGAGAATACCTGTGGGTTGATGGAGTCGTTTGGCCAGTTTGAATCTGGTTTAGCAGTGGATACTACAGTCGGGGACTAATGATTGAACGTATTTTCTTAAAAAGCTCTTGAAACCCATTGATTATTGCAGTATTGTGGTAAATGGAAGCTCAGTACGTTTATTAAAATATCAAACCGACCTGGCTCAAAAAGGTTTCTTACTTTTTAGTTTTCATGAATCCTTTCACGTTTAATGTGGATAATGCGGAAAAAACACAAACAGAACTAAGATATGTTGCAACAAAATTGAACAATACTTTGTTCTTTTTGGCAGCCTAGAGATTGTGGCAGAACCCTGGATTGAAGGATTGTATCCGGCACTTCGGAAGCATCTTGGCTTAGACGGTGTCTCTGAGAGCCAAACTGGCTGCCCAGTTTCAGCAACTAACAGTACTTCTGACTTGTGCCAAGGAGGGGAAGTGAGAAATGACATTGGTGCTTCTAGTGATGAACCTTTAAACCCGTTGGAGAGACACACTAAAGTAGGGTCACCTTTCCTGGATGTCCAGTCGTCCTCTGTTGATACCAGAATGGAACATTTATCCTCGGTTCCTAATTCTGCATCGGCAACCTCAGATGATGCCGAAGAATGTTCCTCAGACCAAAGGAGGGTTAACCACGACCAGACAACATTAGGACCTTCAACAAATCCTGGTCTTGAAGACCGCAGTGCATCTTCTGTCTCTAAAGTATCAGTCACGAACCACCTCGAGGTCTCCCCAGAACCAAATGACATGCCCTCTACTTCGCTGAGAAGGCCTGAGGGTTCAAAAAGAGGTGAAAAAGACAGACCTCTTGGAGATGTGGAACAGGCAAGCAGTGCAACAGAAGGAGGAGCTGTTACGCAGACTGATGGTTCCGCTTCTCTCAGGATGTCTATACCGCCCCTATCTGAGAGTGGTCTTACACTGCCAGTTGCTCCACCTCCATTCCTGGATGTAGAATTCCACACTGACCAAACTCTGGTGAGATGCTTTGTTAATGTGCGAAGGAGTTTAGGAGCGGCAAGAATTAAACTGACCAAGCTGCTGTGGGAAATAGTATTAAAATAGTTCTGTCTTTCTGAGATTTGATTGAATTCCTTCATGTTTTTATTTATACCGGCATACATCCTATTACATTCATTGATTGAATGAGAATGGTTTGTTTCAGTCGTTTATGTGATTGGCAATATTTTGGAATCTTGTTTTAACTACTTTTATTTTGAAAAAAAAAAGGATTAATGTTAAATGTTTTTATTACCATTAGTGAAATTCTGCACTGAAATTGTTGTTTTGGTTGGTACTCTACCATCTATTTGCAATGTTTTATTTTATTATGGGAACTAGTAACCAAAATAAACTTATTTTTGAAATCGAAATCTTTTTGTTGCAGAGAACTGATGATCTCCCTGTTCAAGGTGGAGCACCCATGCCATCAGCTGCCTCCCCTGTTACCATGGCAACACTGGTCTCCGCAACCAGGCTGACAAGAGCAGATGCTGTCAAGACTGCGCTCGACGTGGAGCTAGACATTTCGGTCAGTTTGCCATTCAGTTATATTGAAACTAAAAAAAATTAAGAAACTGGCCTATGTTTTGGGGTTTGGGTTAAACCACATGAGTCCCTTTACCATCCCAAACCGCTCTATTGCGCTGCATGGCTTTATGAATCCTTGGAGAATGTATACATTGTAGTACAATGTATACAATGTAGTACAATGTTTACAATGTAGTACAATGTATACAATGTAGTACAATGTATACAATGTAGTACAATGTATACAATGTAGTACAAAGTATACAATGTAGTACAATGTATCCAATGTAGTACAATGTATACAGTGTAGTACAATGTATACAGTGTAGTACAATGTATACAGTGTAGTACAATGTATACAGTGTAGTACAGTGTATACAGTGTAGTACAATGTATACAGTGTAGTACAATGTATACAGTGTAGTACAATGCGGTACAGGTGCTTATGGGTTAAACAAGATGTCTAGGCCTACTGATTTATTAAAGTGCATTGCTTATTTGTGGACTATATTATTCCATTCCAGGAGACTGGAATTCACTACCAACCAGGCGATTCGTTCAGCATCGTCTGCCACAATGATAGCAGAGAGGTCAATGACCTGATTCAAAGACTTGGCTTACAAGACAAGGCTGACTGTCCACTGAGTCTGCAGGTGCTGAGTGGGACCAAGAAAAGACGCGCTGTGGTGCCGGAGTACATACCTCAACCCCTGTGCACACTGAGACACGCACTGTCACATTGCTGTGATATAAGGACCCCGCCAAAGAAGGTAGTTTGCGGAACTGTTGCGTCGTCTTTCTGGTTTATAGCCTGAATGAATAGATTATGTTCTCGTAAAAGAATATTTGAAGGACCAATTTTTTTCTCTCGACCTGTGGAATTAAAGGGATTGCCATTAAAATGAAGAAAATGTGGTAGTGTATGTGTTCTTGTGTCCTTGGGAAGGGCACTCGCTCTACTCCTGGCTTAAATAAATAAAATAAAAATAAAGTGTAAGGCCCCCCCAAAAAGTCTCCGGTTTCTGGTATGGAGCTTGTCAAAAAAGTGGTGCGGCGACGCGGCTTTTTTTTTTTTTTTACCCGACTTTTTTGCTTCAAATGTCGGCTGATGACTGCAAATGGTGCCCGACTAAACTTAGTGCAAATATATGGGAGTCCAGAGAGGCCACATAAAGCTTATTCTTGATCATAACCCCATCTAAAAACACGTTGAAATCGCGCAGCAGCAGAATTCCAGTCAAACCAGTGAGTTTGGCGGTTTTGAGACATCATCTTTCATTGAAAAAAAAAACTTTTTCATTTTGCCGACGCACATGGCTACGGCGACGCGAGCGCATACCAGATACCGGAGACTTTTTTTTTTGGGCCTAATGCTTATGTAGCACTTTCCATCGTATCAACACTCTTAAAGTCCTTTACAGTTATTTCCCTGTTCTTCATGCCACAAGACCAAGCGGCAGCCGATATCAGCGCACATTCAGTCCTCTACCCTCACAAGTACCCATTCAAACTCCTGGGCAGAGAGAGGCAATTGTAGCAAAGTGGCTTGCCCATGGCCACAGACACCATATTCCCAACACTGTTAAGAATAAAAATCCAAAGTTTCAAACATTGATTATACGGAATGGCCCCTATACACACAGAGTTCTGTGGTTAGAGCCATGATATTTAGCCTGTTCTTTCATAGAATCCAAGGCTTTTTCTCTGGTCTAATAACGTTGACTTGATCAACAGGCATTCTTACGAGTCCTTGTCGACCACACCCACGATGCATCTGAGAAGCGTCGGCTGCAGGAATTGTGTAGCAAGCAAGGCGCCAGTGACTACGGTACCTTCATACGGGATCCCCACCTGTCTCTATTGGACATCCTGACGGCCTTCCCATCATGCAATCCTCCTTTGAGTCGACTGTTTGAACATCTACCCAGGCTTCAGCCGAGACCGTACTCCATATCGAGGTGGGTAGTGGACCATGTCGTAATTGAGTCCATCACAAGTCCGGTCACAAGCAAATTACAAGTCCATTCAGTGACCTGCCATTCACAATTAACAGCGGATGAACAATGACAACAGACTGCCGATGTCTCAGTTCATTTGAATATCTTGTGAGTTCACTTGGGACAAGGTGATGTGTGCTTGACTTGTGAGGACTTGTGGTGGACTTGACTGGGCTTGACTTGGACTTTTATTTTGAAGTTGAACAGTTTCTTTGTTCGATTTTAACCCTATAAACCCACCTCACTCCTCCAAAATCCTCCTGGCGGTTTTGGAGGATTCTAGAGGATTGAGGATGAATGGTGAATGAATCAAATGAGGATTCTGGAGGATTGAGGATGAATGGTGATTGAAGCACATGAGGATTTTGGAGGATTGAGGATGAATGGGGATAGAAGCACAAGAGGATTTTGGAGGATTGAGGATGAATGCATTTTGAGGCAGGACTGTCTGATGATTTTGAAGGAATTGGCATTGGTTATCCTTCATTTAAACACAAGTGCAAAATTTTGGGATGAGGAGGATTTTGGAGGATTGAGGATGAATTGCATTTTGAGGCAGGACTGTCTGACAATTTTGAAAAATTTGGGCAGAGTTGCAAAATTTTGGAGGATTTTGGAGGATTGAGGATGGTTGTGAGCAAAAAGGGCCTAGGGGGTTAAAGTTAATAGTATTATAATGCACTTAGTCAGTTTTCCTTTGTGGTTTATAAAAAAAATATCTTACAGAACTGATAGAGGGGCAGTTCCGTAATTTCGGACGTACATGTCAAACACTTTAATGAGCTGCTGTTGAAAAAGTGAATGTGATACATCACTAATATTGTGACATCTAATCATGAGCAGAAAACAATTACAGACCAAACCGAGGTACCACCACCTTAATGACCTTGTACATACTGTGGTCGGACGTACGCAGAGAAATGGATTTTACAGAATTGCTTAGAAGTCAACAGTTTTGGATATTTAGAAATCATAAGTCCAATAATGATTTATTGGGAGATCATTTGAGCTAATCACAAGACCAACTCTCATATTATGTCATTTTTGTTACAGCTCACCCTTAGTGGACCCCAACAAGTTGCATTTTGTCTTCAACGTTGTCGTCTTCCCGGAGGGTCAAGGGAGAAATGAGCGACGGGAAGGAGTCTGTACGGGATGGCTCAATCACATGACCAAGACGGAACAACACTCTGATGTCTCGCTGGCCAGTCAGATGTCAAAACTTAGCATCCATTGGGATACAAAGGTTGGTGTGAACCCAAACCCTCGCAGATCCTTCAAAATTTGCAGGATTTTGTTGGATTTTGTAGGATTTTGCAGGAGCTAAGAAGGTACAGCAAATGCAGGTCATTGCTACTTGACATGGTACTTGATGTCCTTCGATGGCACAACCAACCAAAGTACATGTACAACTAGTGCCATTGGTTTCCCTCAGGGTATAGGATTTTGTAAGCACCTTTGATAAGCACAATCGATATTACTCGATTATTCGATATTATTTTGATATCGATATCGCCAATAGCAATATTTCAATCATATTGAAATATCAGAATTTCAATATTAAGGAACGATATCAAAAATATTGAAAATGCGTCAGATCATTGCCAAAATAAAGCTATCGTTTGTGTTTTTACTTTGTGTTTAAAGTTTGCTGTGTAATAAAATAAGAGTCTGCGGCAATGTATTCTCTGAAGCTGAGAGTCTCTCCTTTCTTTTTTTTCCTTTCAGATACCCATGTTTGAACGAACCAATCAGAGATTCCACCTGCCAGCCGAGCCCACCACACCCATTATTATGATTGGACCAGGGACGGGCGTGGCTCCGTTCATAGGATTCTTACAGCACAGGGCGTGTCTTCTGAAGACAGGGGCGTGTCTTGGACCTGCCTGGCTCTTCTTTGGGTGTCGGCACAGGGACAGAGACTTCTTGTACAGGTGGGTGAAATTTAAAAAAATAAAAAAAAATTTAGTGGAATAACAAATTTTACAGGATCTCATGATATGAGTGTTTTGGAAAATGTGTCACTTTAAAGTGTTCATACGATGAATTTTTCTAAGGAACACATTTTGTGCAGCTTCCTACTTCTTTTAAATGTATTAAACTATTTGTCATTCCTTTTTGGTTAATTTTATTGAAAGGTATTCCATAGACGAGGAAAGGCCAGCCTTATGGCCAAAAAATCCAGGAACGTTCTCATGAGTTATATTGTTAACCCCAAGTCTGGAATGTATCATTTGTTTGGAAGACGACCTTTACAGATTTCAATTTTTGAACCAGCCATCTGACCCAGGCAAGCTCGGTGGTTGAGTGGTAAGATGTCTGCACTAGCAAGCAGGAGATCAAGGGTTCAAGTCCCACCTCAGTAGTTTTTATCTCACAATCCCTCTAGACAACACTGAGTTTTATAAAGTATGCCAGCGAAGAGGAGAGCCCAATATGGAGGCTTAATTATGTTGTAGGGCCAATTACATGTACAGTCTGTAAATTTGAAATTATGAATATCACAAGAAAAAAAATGAGATTGAGACAAATGCTTTCTATCCCTTGACAGAGACTCTCTTGAGGGTTATCTGTCCTCTGGTGTCCTGTCCAAACTCTGCTTGTCCTTCTCTCGTGATCCGAGCCCGTCAGTGACTGATGAGAGTTGTAAGATGGGGAATGCGACGTCTGATACCCCTCGGTATGTTCAGGACAACCTGAGGAGATATGCGGCCGAGCTGTGTCAACTGATCCTAGAAGACAAGGCAGTGGTCTATGTCTGTGGGTAAGTAATTTCCTTGAGCATTCAAGCTCTATTAACCTTAGCCTTGTCAGATGCAACAGAGGGCAGCAGGTGTGTACGTCTGTGGGACCTTGCTGCATTGAGCCATCAACACCAGCAAGTACGGAAAATGCCTATTGTGAGACAACAGAGCCTGAATGTACGCAATTTTGTCTCTGAGATTCTGGACCCCTCGCCGACCCGCCTATGGGCATTTTACACAGGGTTGCACTTTCTCTTGCTATAAGTTTTGACATAATTATTACTAATGGTTATCACCCGAAGAAACATTCGTGTTGGAATTTTATCTGGGCATTTCACAAGAAAAGATGTTGAGAAATCAGTTGGAGATGGGTAAAAACGAATTTTACGTACGACCTTAGTTGTGCGTACTTTGTGCTGTACACGTGCGAATCAGTACGCGCACATGTAGTTGTCTTGTTAGCGCACGGAGTCCTTCAGCAAAATACTTGCCTAATTTGCAATTTCTGACTTTATAGTTTCAAAGAAATATTTTAGCGCTTCCTTGAAATTTCAAATCACAGTACACTGTATCAGGAAAAACCCCAAAACATCAACTTAGCGATCCCAAAATTGCATGTTCCTTTGAATTTGTCATTAAAATCAATTTTTTGTTGGTTGTCTTGCAGTGATGCCAAGAACATGGCTAAGAATGTGACGACCACCTTCAGTGACATCTTCATGCAGGAGACGGGGAGAACTGCTTATGAAGCGGCCTGCCTGCTGGCGACGTTACGTGAAGAGAAGCGTTACGTGGAAGATGTATGGACATAACCCTACCAAATGATGGTATAGATGATGTGATTGAACAGTTGCAAACTACCTTACTTGCATGTAGTTTACTTAGTATAAACTAGGACCACGCTAAGACCAAGTAGACAGGCTGGTTTGGCACTATGCCTACTGCCTCAAGCAAAACTTTTTTCCCAGGAATATGAATGTCGTATTCCTTTTTATTTTTCTCTTGAATAGCACAAATATTGGTATTAATATCAGGTAATTTATTTTTTCTGGTAGACCTTATGTGTTAAGGCGGGTCAGAGGGTAATGGTTTTGTATCGCTGGGGTCTGACGAAGAAACCTATTTTAGTATTTACTGTAACTAAATAAAAATAACAAAGAGCCCTTTCAGAGATACGTGCAATGCACATGGTCTATTCGGTACATGTACTTGCCAGTCATCACAGTGCTGTAAATATAAATAATATTTTAGTAAGGGTGTGATGTGAACACGCTTAAACGTTTAAACAAAACAAATCTAAATCTATTTACAAATGTTTCCAAAAACGTTTAAACAAATCTTGAATTCAAAAAAAGAAGGATAAACTTTCACGCGATCTTCCTTCTAAGTTAAACGTACGTAGCACAAATAATTAACGATGTTTCAAAACCTGCACCACAGTGCTTGATTACATTTAAGGTACTTTTGAGGTCACTTTTTCAGTAACTCTGCTTTTTTTTTTAAATTAAGATGTGCCTTAGCTTTTAAATTGTATCTTTGTTAAAGGGAATGTACATCATTGGCTTTTGCTGTAATTTTCAGAAATTAACTGTTTGAGGGGTTAGTATAATAGATCAAATATTGTTACACTGACATGTTTGAAGTTTTGTGTTCGAAAATGCTGGAAAAACCAAGAAAAACAAAAATGTTCAAGTAGTCTGGTTCCTTGACTCCACTAAAGATAAAATGGATCAATTTATAGATGCTGGAAATTGTAAGGTAAGGGAACCAGTCTAGCTGGCCTGCACCCGTTCATGAACATGTAACCAATAGCAAACAAAATTTGGACTGAAAAAAGTGTAAAGTTGGAGCAGTAGTTGAAAAATAGTTAGGTTTTTCCAACGGTGGTCGGCCGACCACCGTTGGAAATGTATACAAAAATACCATTTTCTTGAAAATGACTCGACACCAGGTGCCATAATTTTACAGGATGCTTTAGACTGTCATTGACCAACATCCCTGTAAGGTATTCCGTAAAAACTTGGTAGTTTTATTTTTTGATGTTTACAAATGTTGTATATTCCCTTTGAGCACCTTGAGCGTCTTTTAGGCAGACTTTGGCGCCATATAAATTGTCATTATTATTATTATTAATATTTTGCATATATCAATCGTTGATTTATCATGTCAATCATGCCGGTTTGCGAGATAAGGGGCAGGTGCAGCCTTTGTGAAATTGCTTAAAGTATAAATAGTTAAACGGTATTTAAAATATTGGCTACACATTTACAAAATTAAATGCAATGTCACATACTTATAATTTTAGGGATGCAAAATGTCTTGAAGAATTAATGTCACTGTATTCTTAATATCCTAAACGAATATAGTGCTGAATACATCACACATATTTCACTAACAGCTTTAATCAGTGTTATCTGAATGACAACAAATCTGTAGCTTGTTTCTAAATCTTCCTACTGAACTGTTATCTAAGAGCACTAAATTCAACAGACCACAACACAATGCAAGTACTCATTTTGTTTACAATCAGTTTAAGCTTAATCTGCACACACTTTTCCCTTTCTCCAGCACAATAATTCACGACTGACTTATCAGTATCTCATTAAAACTACAATTCATAAATACCTCAGACAGTTTAGCCATTCCTATTGGTCGAGAGCCCGTCACGTGGCCGGTATTAAACGGATGATAAAGACATGGCTAGCTGGTCTTAAACACTTTTCCAGTGTCACAATAAAATGTGGACTCCTAAAAATCCAGTGCCTCTTATCGTTTCATTGGTTGAACGTTCACAATCCTCACGTAGGCATGCGCAACACTACCAGGGAGTTAGAATTTTATAGTTCTAAATTCAAAACGCAACGCGCCAGGTGCGTTCTGCGCGACATCGCATAGAACATGATACGCGCGCGTCAATCTCCATAAAAGGGTTGTTTTCATCTTACTCGCCAGCTGAACACTCCATTATTTTGCAGGAGGGATGATTCAAAAAGCATAAAGTGAATTTATTGAACAAAATCGGGATGTTTTGAACGAATTATATGATTTTTTTTTACCGAAAAGGTATTTATGAATGGGAATAAATATGTGCTCGGTCGGTATTTATCACTCTGTTTAATACCACTTAGAGTCTGGGTGCTGATAATTACCCTCGCCTCCGGCTCGGGTAATTATCAGCACCCAGACTCTAAGTGGTATTAAACAGAGTGATAAAAACCTCCGGAGCACACATTTATTCCCTTATTAATGCACATAGTATTTAGAATTGTGAATTTAGAAGTATGTTTCATGAGAAAGGGGTCTTATAAAGAAATATATTATAAAAACTTCACAACTTCACAGAATGCACATAGTATACTCCACAGAAGTGTGAATGTGGAAGTACATTGTATGGTCATGAGAAAGGGGTCTTATAAAGAAATACATTATAAAACTCCATTCATTGACGTTGTTCCGCTTGTTTATTTGTAGAAAACAAATAACTTATCAACTGAACTACTTGTCCATTAAATTTCAAGGAATGAAAGGAAGAAAAAAATTGGAACTTGAAGTTTTATTTATTTTTACTTCCAGAAATCATACTCCCCCCCCCCAGTTTCCCATAAGATGCCAAGAGCAATTTGTATTCACTCTGCTACTTTTTTGTGTGTGTTGACAACACCCTTAATACTCGCCTTAAAATGTATTTTACTCGCCTTAAAATGTATTTTGTTTGCATTGTCATTGTTTTTGTCAAATATGCATCTACATTGTACATAGTATTTCTTAATCATGAAATCATTTGACCACTTGCATTAGAATAATCAATAAAAACCATCAAATAATTTGCGTGTAGATGTTGAGTTATAAACTTGGATGTTGAGGAATCGAAACTAAAATGGCATTTTGCGTAGGTGCACTGTACATCCTTTGACCTATTGTCTTAGATGAATCGTTCTGTTTTTGGCATGTCCAAGCCTTTTTCACCGCCCATTTCACCGTCCATTTCACTGTCTGGTGTTTTTGCAGGGCTTTGACCTGCTATTTTGGTTCTTGGTTTTGGTATCGGTGGAGCCACCTTGTTGCTTTTTACGGATTGCCTGACCCCACCCATGCTGATACGGTCATTGACGTATAGTGCAGAGTCCCTCTCCTTCTCAGGCGGGCTGTATTGAGGGGGTGGAGGACACTTGAACCTCTCTGACTTCATCCTCCTTGTTCGTCGATGTTCAGAACCTCTGTTTAAGCTTGAGGGGTTCCTCACCGAGGTCACGTAACCTCGCACAAACGTCTGATTGCAAGGTGACCCCGCAAAGCGCTGGATTGGGGGAGAGCGAGGTACCTGATAACGTGCCATCTGAGTCTCGGTTGATGAGCCTTCTCCTGGACTTGGCAAGGCCTTCAGAGCAGAGGATGCAGGTGTTGAGGTGGTGAAGCTCATCCCAACTGGTCCTTCCCTCGTTAACCCTAGCTCAATCGGTTCTTGGGTAAAGCAGGCAGCATTCAAGCCTTTGTTGAGGACCACCACGTACTCCGTGTTACTAGAGCATGATCTAAGAGCTCTACTACATGCATCTTGTGTCGTCTCAGCAGGTCCTGGCAACCTCAAAGCAAGATCAGCATAGGGATAATTATATTCCAACTCATCATCGGAATCACTATCACAGCCAACACCCACCCCATCCCTGACTGAGTTTAGTCTCTCATCCAGCGGTTTCGTCTTGTTGACTGAAAACACACTGCTGTTGGTGTACCTGGGATTATGCACCTGATTCCTCAGTGCACCCAGAACGTGAGCCTCACGGACCTCATAGATGGTGTCCCTGCACTCTGATAAGGACTCTACCATGGAGATTGTTGTAGATGTTGAAAGGCAGGACAGGGGTCTGCCGGTTGAATCTAGGTTAGTCTCTCCATTTGTTATCAAGTCCCGCATGCCGACATACGAAGTGGAACATCTACCTGGGAACCTGACTGAGTAACCTTGGTATTTGGTGCCACGGGCTCCAAATGAGAGCGTCGACTTGAGTGAAATATCTGAAAAGCAAGGTAGAATTGAATGGATTGACAGGTGTGTATGAAAACAAAGCTTGCTATTTTCGATTTCAGCTTAGGTCAGTGTAGCTGACCATCCTGTCAACAGAAATCCTAGAGCAAGGAAGGGAGATGGTATTAGAGACCATCCAGTGAGGAGGTGATAAGTGAAAAGTCGTGTAGTTGATCTCAGGCTTCAAACTTGTTTCATTTCACAAGTGTGTGATCATCGTGACCTCGCTGAAAGAAGGACCGTTTTGATGCTAGAGAACAGGAGAAGCTCTCACTGCAATCTGATTCAGACCCTACGAAGGCATCGAAATTTGTATCATCCAGTGTTTTGGTATAAAATGTTAGGGCTTGAAGTACGTACCTCCCGTGTTAAAATTGGTATTTTGTGGTTAGGATATGTCATGACTGGGAGATGAAACAAAGTTATACATGTACATCATCTTGATACTCCTGATACTACTAAACAATAGTTCTCAGTACCTTCATTGTCGACAAGTGGCCTGTTCGCTATGGGCGTCATACTCATTGTTCTTTTCCTGGAAAAAGAAAACCCGATATAATTACCATTACCATCAATTTTAGGTTACGATTTTAGGGAGTTAATGGCGAAGTAATTTTCTGTTGAATTGTAGGAAGGGATTTTGGAAAGTTTTAAAATAGTTTTAATTCAAGAGCTGGATCCAGCTCAACAAAGGGACAATAGAAAATAGCCTTCCTTTTCTATTGTTGGCCTTCATTTTTATCAACTTGGATACTCCAGTACATTTACTCCCAACTCTACCTCGAACCCCATATTTTATTTTCGCTGCAATAAAATGTTCGGCATCTAACGCTCACCGGACATTGAAGACTCGTCTCGTCCGTCTCTTGCGGACTGCGTACGCAGTCGCACTAACCAGGGCCACAACTGCCGCTATGCCGCATCCTGTCAGGGTGGCCATGCGGAATGCATGCACCTTTAACCCGGGAGCATCTGGTATGGTTGATATGTTCTCTGTGTGTCAGTATCAGAAATGAAAAATAGGGTCTGATAAAAACATGAGGTCATGACAAAAAGTGTGATTGATCAAACAGGTTAAAAATTGATCGGGTGCATTTATGAATACAGTGCGAATACAGAATATTTCCTGGGTAGCACTGCCGCTGTTCCTAAGACTGGATTTTGATTCATCTTGTTGATAGCAACCTCAGCAGTCGCAGCGGCTTTATCGTGCCAGTCAGAGACTGGCTGTAAAAAGCAAATTCAGTCTTGGACAAAGACAAGATACACAAAGGAGTTTACCAACTACAAATAGCGCCCTCACATTGTGTCCACCGTAAAAACTATGTGCTTAGAGAGATTGCCAAGTCACGATGTACAAGTGCCTCTCAGACATCGCAAAATACGTCACACGTAACAGGCGAAGGGGTCAAAGGCTTAGAGGGGCTCATAACCGAGTTATTAGGGGCTTTCTCTATAGTGTGTCATTAACGGCGATCTTGGCCGCTATGGTCTTGGTCCAAGGCGCCAACGATCGAGAGAGGATCACCTCATACGAGCCTACGCCCGTGCGCTGTTTGTTTCGCAGGAGTGCGTCTTATAGACACCTTGCAGCTGACGTCACATCTGAGGGCAGGTCTTTGTTCGCCTGTAACACGCTTGAATAGCATGTACTGTCGTCAATGAATTTATATGATAAAATCTGTCCTTTGTGAGGCGGCACCGATCATACGCGCTCTTTTATGAAAATCGGCCGTGTAGCGGCACTCCATCATCTACGTCTTGGGCGAAGATCTACACAAACAAAGTTGGCCCTTCTTGACTCGGTATATGGCTTTGTGCACATTCAAAATAAAACTGGTTGTCCCCCGGCGTACTTCGCTATCCTAACTTTATAAGCGCGTATATACCAAGACGCGCGCACACGTGGTGTTTTCCGTCCACGGGGCTTTCAAAACTGGTAAATAAAACTTGCTCTTGCACCGAGAGTAGCTTAACGGATCGCATAACGCAAAAAAATTCTTTCCCGTCTCAACAAAGCCACGTCTGTGAAAAAAATATGAAGCCTGTGAGTTGTATTTTTGATCCGTCGAAATCCGTAAGTTGCGTTTCCCCCCTAGAGTTTTTTTACTGTGTAATTAATATGAACAACGGTGCTGTTTTTATATGAAAATAATTATGCATTATTTCCTAAGTTTAGAGAGTCATCGGACTGTTAGACTCACGTGGACTCGTGCATGAACCTGTGTCAGACGTACACGTGACGTTGCCATCACAGTGACACTGAAGGAGGCAATCTGGACCATAATACCCCGGCGAACATGGCACATTGCATCTGTGAAAGAGCATTTAAATAAAAAGTCATAATAACAGTCTGTTCATAATGGAAAAAAAAAAACAACAACCTGAATTGGAGGTGATATATACGGATAATGCAAGTTCATTATGAAACAAATGAAATTTATTGAATTGTGTTCATACAGTGTATTATGATTATTATGATAATCAGTTAAATGTTCATACGTCTTTGAAACAAAACTTCATGTAATATGCATCACTTTAGACAATAAATCCCCTGCATGCAGCAGCGTACTTGGTGATTTAGTTTGGTAATTGTGTTTCATCGAGACAAAAGCACACATGGAAAAGATGGCTGTAATGATGCAATATCTATAGGCTAGTAAAGTTTGGCATCCTAATATGTTCTCCCTATACAATAATTATCTTACTTGTGTCCCGAGAAGCCGAGTGGGCAGGCGCAATATCCATCCGGGTAATTGCATCTTCTAGACGGGCAATCACACTCGTAAACACACCGACCAGCTTCAAATAGTACCGGACATGCCTCGTTGCACGTCGGTCCCTGCATTGGGGGTGGGGGGGGGGGGGATATTGGGGGAAAAAGTATAGTCTCTTGGAGAATAGTATGTGAAATATTAGAAATATTATGCACCAATCCGAAATAATTATAAGCGTATTTTCATGTTATATTGTATAATTAGGCTACGATATAGTTTCAAACAAGCGTGTAAATAAAGCAATACGAAGGACTCTGAAAACCGTATGAGTCGACTAAATCACGGTTACTTTTTTATGTTGCGAAAATAAGAGCTAAAATATGAAAAGGGAATTCGTTCGTGCTTTAAGAAACCAACATGGCTGATTGCCAAGCTATAAGCGTTGGGAGGGTGGGGGGGGGGTGGAAAGGCAAACTGGGAGGGGGATTTCTATTCGCTCTAGCCCTCTTATAATCGCCTCTTCCTGTTCCCGTAACCACACGTTGGTGTATTGCTTTGAGTACATTTTGATGCTTCGTCATTTTTCAAGAGTGGAGTGCAATGAAAGACATCTTCATACTCGGAGGCAATTTGAGACGCATTTATCTTGAATTTGACCGGTCAGTGCCAATAACGCATACGTGGATCTCATCACGTGATGAGGCACGTGACTCGTTCATTACTATGGCCTTGACCATATTCGGCCTTCAATGATGCATTATTAAGAATAAACATTTACCAACAAGATTTGCAAATAATTAATTCGACGATCGATAGCGTCTTGCTTATAGAGGCAATATTTTGGAAAAAAAACTACAGAAGAACACTCACCGCCCAATGATCGTCACATGAGCAGTAATTGGGCGCGGCACAATAGCCATGGTTGCAGGGCGTATTGCACACAGCTATGACAAATACAAACACACGTAAATAGTCAAGAATATTATAAACTTGAAATCATAGTTATTAATATAATACTACTTGGTTTTTTTTTAATCAAATTTGAAAGAGGGTTGAACCAGTGGCTGTTTCTTTTCTGTAAAGAAAAAAAATGCGAAAATTACAACACTAATCATATCATGACATGTGTTTGATGTTTTATATTTTTTATTGATACACATGTCCGCTCCCGCCTTCGTTTTTATGGTGAACTGTCCTATTATCAGGTCAAATGGTAGCTGACTTGAAGATAGCTTGTTTTACCAAATGATTCAAGGAACACAATGTTGTTTTAATGCATCCTATATGAGGTTCGCAATTAACGACGTCTAATTTAGGTAAACTGTTGTACCATCAAATGCTCAATTATATTTCATGTCAACTAATTTCAATTCAGAAATATTGATAACACTTCCAAAACGCTCGCTCCATGTATGCTTAAATTTTTAAAATGTTGCATCAAAACATCCTTGTATTCACGCATTCATCCAATTTCATACCCATTCAGTAAGTACAACCCCAGACACGACGCGTACGGGTAGGATATTTTTCAGGAAGTCTTCATTTCAGTCATTACAGGCTTAGGGACAGACGAGTTCTTTTGGACACCCTTGGAGAGACCTTAGCCAGGCTATTGACCCCAGAATGCCCCAAGCAGTGTCATCGCTCGACTTTTTGTTATGACTTGCAATGAGAGAGGAACTTTCTTGTCTCATATGGGAAGTCTTCAACAGTTAACCGGAAAAAATATCAATTTCAAGCTATAGTCCCCTGTAAAAATGACTGACACACTTTGGAGTAATACTGGTTCTAAGACAGAGAAACAGTTTTACATTAAATATCCTAAAGAAGTCATTCTTTTTGACATGATATCCGTAAAATTTAACTTTGATACGGAAACAGTATGTGAAAAAAAAAATGATATTAATATTGTCTGCCAGCGATTTCTTGATATTTTGGTGCGCGGAAAAATGTGCCATCACAAGCTCATTTGGGGAAACTGAATGTTGGTGCTTGGAACCGTTAGTTGCATCGTGCACTGGGAAGGATTTTGGTTTGGACGTTAGGGGGCGCTCTTTACGTTACTTACCTTGGGGACATGAGTCGCCTATTTGAGCCCATCCATCACAGCAGCGATATTCCATCAGATCATCTGACTTGAGCTGCCATTCATACGGTCTCAATGCGTCTTGATGGTATGGCCTATATGCACAACGTCAGTTGAGAGATAGGCAACATATTATTGTATGCAAAACCGGGGGGGGGGGGGGGGAGGAGCTTGCTGGACACAACATGGCACTACGGGCGCTGCTCATGATGCAGATGTAGGGCCTACATCGTACATCGTATACTTGCGCCCATTCACCTGATAATCAAAACGGCGCATTTAAAGCTTTAGTACTTCATCTCCCTTTTTCAGTACTATCGAATACATCTTTGGTTGTAAGGAAGTTCGGAAAAAAAATGCCTCAAAATGCGCTTTTTTTGTTTCTTACCATGAAAAAGTGTGGGGGCGGGGATTTTCGCCCATGCTTCTGTGTTTTATTTTGAATCCCAGATTAAAAAAAAAAAAAGAACTGTTGAAAATCTGTGCACCAATCAAAAACTCCAATGTGGTTTACGTCAATACCATCTTAAACCGCCATGCATCGCGGTGTCGAATGAACAGGGAAACTTCAATGTTTGGAACTGATTAAGCCGCGAGGGGTCAACACATTAAATTCGTTATTAAAACCTCCAGAGAGCAATTACCCTTTTTTGTTTGGGTATTGTTTTTGAGGTTGTTAAACTTGATACTGAATTCTCACAGGACCATGAAGGTGTGACTGTTATCACTTTTCTTAATCCCTATAATTTCCTCTTCATTAGTCATTGTAGAATACACCTGTGAAGCGTCAAGTGTCTGCAAGAATCACTGCAAGTTCTGCTTGTGATTATTTTTTTTTGCTGAATCATAAACTAGCCCTGCAGACGAGGTCAGACGTTAGAATTTTCCTGAACGCAAGACATAATACGGTGTGAAAAAAAGTCAATTATTGGCAGGCTAAGCTCTCTTGTTATCGTAAAAAAAAATCCCGGAAAACGGTAATAAAAATGGAATTACCGAGTTTGAAAACTTCGTTGTTAAGCGGAAATCAGTCAAGGATTAGCTCTTGATCTCAGTATCTACACTGCAAGCTTTAATCCCATTAAAAACAGCACACAATACTTTTGCACTGAAATTTTAGGCATATAGTCTCTTTTGTTACCGTAAATAAAATCCGAAAACGGTAATAAAAATTAAAATACAGAGTTTGAAAACTTCGCAGTTAAGCGGAAATCAATCAAGGATAACTTGATCACGGTATTTACGCTTGAAGCGTAAAGTTTTCTCGATAAAGTTAATATCCACCGAGCTGAAACTTCAACAGGCTGAGTTTTGAACGTTCTTCTAAACGTTCACAGTGGTAGATACTAATTGCAAACGTGTTTATATGGCTCGAGTGATGAATGTTATGGCTTAAAGCCGTGTTTGGCTGAGAAGTTTCATGTAGGAATGTCTTTTTTGTCGTTCTAGTTATAAGAGTGCACAAACTTAAGGAGGCCTTTTGAGGAAATAGAAATAACAAACGTATTAGAACTTTCCCCCCATTTTGTAATGTCCCGTTTTCGCCAGCAATAAAACAAGAGTAGTGTCGGTTACATCAATTTCTGATCCGTAAATTTTTTTTTTGGAAACTCATTTCCTGAGCTGAAAAAGATCATTAGTCATAATTTTCCTGTCTGATTTTTTGTTTGTTATAGAACTGATCGAGAGAGAAGCCTCAGGGTCATGGGACTCCCAATCAAAATCCTGTCCCTCGGAACTTACTCATTCCACTCAATCATTTTAGTGTCGATATTCGAAAATAAAAGATGGATGGCTTGTCAGCTCCAGGGTTCGTCACCCACATCTAAATTCAAGAAAAAGTCTCCCATTTGTTCCTCTATATATAATTATGCGCCTGAATTTCGTAAATTGCACGTGTAATATTCTGGGAATTTTCTTTCAGACTCTACAAATGAACGTTTTCCTCCTCGTCTTCTCCCTGTAGTTTCTTCAGCTTGCAAGCTATGATAGCTGTGCACTTTTTCTTGATTTCCTTACGGCTCAGAATTAAAACAAAGAATTTATGATAACCACTATACCTTATTAGAAATTCATTTAACTTGACACTCACCGTTTGGGAAGATGGCAGACATTGCGCCCTCTTGGGTTGAGAGCGTATTGGTCCCCCAAAGCGATCTGGCACAGCAGACATAACAGAGAGATGCAAAACAAATGCAATCGCTCCATGTTTCTGTCCGTTCAGGAGTTAGAAAATAAGACAGGTATCCTTTCGAACTGGTGAAGATGAAATGTGTGTTTAAAAGTAAGCACCAAATCCCCACACAGCATGGCTGTGCTCGAGGAGTTCAACGCGAGCCATTGTTATACTGTATAGGATATGGATCATCATGATTTACCTCATTAGCAAACGGACATTGAATTTGTGGACGGGCGTGGTAGGAACTGCGTAGCCGCAGGGGTGCAAAACATCAGTTCTTTGGATGGTCAAGGAAGGGTTGAGGGGAATATGGTCAATCAATTTGCGTAAGTATTGTTCTGTGGTGGTAAATATGTGATTGCTTCATCCGGGTTGGATGGATATGATCCTTATTGATGGGGCTACACCCAGGTAGTCTGAGGGCGTGTCTTGTCCAGCTAATTAGGATATATAATTCACGAACAAGCCAATTTAATTTGTTGTTTTTTAAATGCTGTTTACAGTTTTGAAAGTGTTCGCCTTTTGTCCGCTTTGATCCAATCTATTGCACTTAGAATATGAATTAATTTTCGAACTACACTAGATATTTACTATTTTGTCTCTACGATGATTGTTAACAGTTGCTAAAATTTTAACATCAACAATCAATGCTATATTAATGGTGTTCTACATATATGTCCCCAAAAAGTGTCCGTCTGACTGTTTTAGATAACTTCAAAACCGTGAGGTCAATTTTGAAAATGTGTGGTTGTGCAGATACTCCTAAGCCTTGGCCTCAACCCCTATGAGTTTCATTTAATTTCAGTAATGCATCACTACACAATTGCCAATTTGAGCACAACATTTTTGGACACTATGACCAAGTTCCATGCCTTAATCAATTTCAATTCTGTGGTTTGTAGGCCTCAGCTGGGTAAAATCCTGCATGTTGAGAAAAAAAGGCTGATGTGGTTTGGGAGTGGAATCATTTGCCCTTGAGCATTAAACTGATGTCTTGCCATGATGACTGATAGCCAGGCAAAAGATTCCAATCCCAACTGCAGCCCTTTTCACAACATGAAGGATTTTAGACAGCTTACTTAACACAGTACTAAAGACAAGGAACTTGGTCCCAAAAAAGTGTCCAAAATGTTGTTGTGATCAATTGACAATTGTGTAGTGATGCGTGACTGAAATTAAATGAAACTCAAAGGGGCCGGGGGGGGGGGGGAATCCGCCCCCTCGACTTTTTTCCGCAATAGTCTTGAATTTTTTATTTTCGCGACCCGAGCTGTTATGACTTTTTAGCCTCGAGCCTTGCGCATCTTTCGATACCAAAAACATAAAAATCGGAATTTTTCGCGCCATGAAAACTGAATTTCCCCATATACGTAGTTGTACACAGAGCAGAATTACAATAAGTGCATATGAACAATTATTTATCCATAATTCCAAAACCCTTTGACCTATAGTCACGAAATTTCTTGGGTATGTTCTTGATGAGTTGCTCTATGCATGGACCAAGTGTCGTAATTTTCAGTCGCTCGATGGCCGAGATCTTGGGGGTGGAGGCTTCATCCACTCGGCTGAGAGCTGGTCAAAATAGCCCGGCCTTTTTAGGGTTTATGGTCAATGTAAAACTGCATTCGTTTAGAAAAGGTAAACCTCCCCGCACGTCATCAAATGGACATTCGCAACCTTGAAGCCAGGGCCGGGAGAAGAATTAGAAACAATTGTGTGTCAATTCAAGGGCAAACTGGCGACGTTCACTGTTTGTAGGTTAATTGCACGCATCCCACTGCCATGTCAATGCGAATATTCTTCATGTCAATAAAATGTTTGACGGCCCTTTTTCTTTTATTTGAAGAAGTGATTTGGAATTCGTATGAAGAGCAATTAGTAGTGGCACCTGTTTCTCGCGATTGGCTGTGTATTTTAACGTCCCGTGGAAAGTGAATAGCGAAAGCTATTGTCAGACATTGACCATGACGTCGGTTTTGAACAGCGCCCCCATGGAAAGATGGTGTCCAGCCCCGCTGGATGAAATTGCCCCCCCCCCTTGTAACATCAAGCCCCCCCCCCCCCACTTGCGCCCTTGGGTGGGAACCGTGGCTACGCCGCTGCCTCCCCCACCCCCGTTCAGCCGCTGACTAGTATTATTATTTATATTAGTAAAATGAGGCAATAAATAATACATGGAATGTTAAAGTTCCTAACTTTATTCTCGAACCGACTTGTAATGTAAGAGGAAAAATCGTAGATTTCACAATTTTTTTTTGGGGGGGGGGGGGGGGGAGAGGGGTTCGGGTATGCCCCTGGACCCTCAATCATTAAGTGCATGTCTTCACTCATTTCCCGTCATTCCAATATCCCCCCTTTCCTGAAAACAAGTTCCGCCCCTGCAGGCCAGTAGTGATATGCGAAAAACATTGCAATTAAAGCAGACGCGCTGATGCACACTATGCATTTGTTTAATAACAAATGAAAACAATGCAGATTTGTCCTTCCGAACACATTGCCTAGATGTCAACCTTTGTCTCATAATGAACAAGACGCATCCCAACCTACTATTATGCCTAATTACTTATGTCTAATTTAAATTGAATTGAAACATACTTTTTGGTGAAATGGAAGAACTGGATTATTACTATTTTAAAAAAAGAACTGTCTTAAAGTCCCGGCAAATCAAGGCAATTCGCACTTCTTAAAGTTCTATTTTTACTGATTTGGTATAATTTATTTGGGGGGTGAGGGATGAGCGGTCCGACCCATTATTCTCCCCGTGATTTCAAGATTTTGCTGATAGTGTCTTGGTTGAGGGTCTGCGACTGGATTATTCTTTCCATCAACACGGGGGCGAAGTCTCTCATCTTTGTGATTTGGAAGGCTTGAAATGGGTAATACACCTCCCTCTCGCGGTTGGCCGTCCCCTTGATGATGCGCAGAGCAGTGTCATACGGAGTGGTGGAGAAGGTTTGAGGCAGGAATATCTTAGTGGTGTCTTGGGCTACAGTGGTGGTGTTGATCCCACCTGCAAACGATGCAAGATTTGTTTGTAAATCGTTAATGTATGGTGTTATGACCATTGGTGAGCTATAAAGCGCAAACATCTTGGGTACCCTTGACGAGAATTTTGTTCGGGGGATGAGGGCGGGGCTGACTTTTATTTCAGGGGTGGGGCAGGACATAGTGCAACGTGCATCCATGCATGGGGCGGAGGGGGATGATCGGCCCCTTTCCCCGGTCACTTCATATTCTTCAAATGCTACTTTGCCTATAGACCTTATGCGATAAGGCGGAGTTGGAGGTCAATGGACCGATCCAGTAAGCACCGCCCCATGGTGTTCTGACCAATTACAGCTGTAATTTAGGTCCGACGTGCGTGCACAAAAGTCCGACTTCGTGCACGCGCGTATGATGCGCGCGGCAGGAAAATGCAGTGTGGCATTGGAGAGGAGCACGTGTTAATTTGCCCAGTGCGCAGTGGGCGGGGCTTACTGGATCAGTCCATGGTTTTGTATCGCACGGATAGTCATAAATATGCGTTTTATACATTGTCAATAAAATAATATGGAGTACCCTCCCACATTATGTCCATTCAACCCTATCCAGGAGCATCAGAATTGAAACTTAATTTGATGAATAATAATGACCGTGATGGCGTACCGAGAACGAAGGTCGAAATGGATATCCCAAAGTTCTGCATTTCGTATTCCTGTCGTAGAGCATCGAAGAAGCCGTGAAGAGCAAACTTGGAGGCGCTGTAGACTGCCACAAATGGGAGACCAATCTTGCCTGCAGTACAATAAGCACATGTCTTAGGTTACCAGAAAGTGATGCAGTGGTAAACATTTTAACACGCACCTGACCCGCTAGATTGCAACACGCATATTGTCCAGCCTGACTACGCCCACTTCTCTCACGACCACGCCCTTCCTCGCCAAGACACACCGCAGCCCAGCCTTACCACACCCTACCCAGTCACGACACGCCCCTTATCACCTACCCGCACCGGATGACACGACACCGATATGACCGTTGCTTTTCTTCAGCATGGGCGTGGCATGTGTGGCCAGTCTGATGTAGGCGTAGAAATTGATGTCCATCGTCTGCATGTGGAAAAGCAGTGTTAAGAGGGTCTGTGAATCTCTGGAAGACACCAATGTTAACCGATGTTTAACACAAATCACACACAATCTACAATGAACCTTAAAAATGAACAAATGAGTATCAACTTCTTATGCGGTGACCCTACAAACTATTTTAAAAAAGTGATTTATTTTCTTCTTAACATTCTTCCAGACGCCCCGCCCCCGGATCGGTCCAGAAATCGGGGACCAATGTTGGGTCCTTAAAGATCTAATTGTCGGATAACTTCCCAAAAGGACCAGCCTTTGTCTGCACCACTGACCTTCTTCATGACGGAATCGAACTCCCCTTCCCAGAATTTCGGATAGGTATTGATGATGTGATTCAGGATAAGATGGTCCAGTCCTCCG
Organism: Patiria miniata; assembly: GCF_015706575.1. NCBI lineage: Eukaryota > Metazoa > Echinodermata > Asteroidea > Valvatida > Asterinidae > Patiria > Patiria miniata. The sequence continues at coordinate 19,830,073 of NW_024037074.1, forward strand.
AACTTCTTCTGAGCTTCATCAATCAGGGTCTTAGGGGCTTCCTCTTGAGCCATATCCAGAGGGACGTAGAAGGCCTCCTTGGCTCCAAGCTCCTTGCATTTCGCAACGACCTGGAGAAGTTTGACGAGATTGTTCAGTCGATATCGTGCCGAGACGCACACTTAGGTGACACATATTCAAATATGGAGGTCACTGGACAGAGGACAGTTCAGGTTCGCCGATTGGTGGGTCAGGTACTAATACTATAAATTGATTCATTTAAGGATGGTAAACTGTAAACCCAAATGGGAACTTTGACCCTAGAGGCCTAAACCACTAAAACCAGCACTACAATCCCGGCAAAAATGGTTGGGACACTTGGAAATAACGTTAGCCTCCAACGGTCACCAACTCCCCCACTCCCCCGGTCAATGTTGTTCTCTTCAGCGGATGGAGCACACACCGCGCAATGAGAGACAACATTGACCGGGGGCTGGGGGGTTGGGGGCCCAGCGCGATTTCGCCAGGATTGTAGATTGATTTAAGAAAAGCCATTAGGCTACATGTACAGTTCCTTGTATGTTAGCCTGTAAGGACAGGAGGCACATGCGAAAATATATGTTGCATTGTTTTCGAGTTTAAACGAACTAATATAACTGCAAGTCCATTACTTTTAATTAAGAGGGACTATTTTTCAGGAGGAAATTTTATGTCATTTCCCACATGTTGATCCGACCTGTTTGAGCACTGCTTCTCGCCTGGCGGTGATAAGTATCCGGGCACCGAACCTGGCGTAGTGATATGCAATCTCCTCGCCTATGCCGGTACTAGCCCCGGTGATCACGACTCTCTTGTCTTTGATGCTAGCTATGAATTATAATAAAATACCACAATATGATAAGATAACGTAGGACATGACATGGTACAGGCGCTGCAGGTTATGGACGATATTCGTCCGACTAGAGAGCTTAAAGGAGTGAACCGTCAACACTGTCTTTGGAGGGTAAGGGAGTGTGACGTGGAGGCACGAGAAAACGCAAGAGGCGATTGTTCCTTTGACGAAGGTTTTTACGTTGGGGCGTTTGTTTGTTGGTTTGTGTGTTGGTTTACTGTTTGTTGGGTTTTCTTTTTGTTTGTTTGTTGGGCTGTTTGTTTCTTTGTTTGTTTCTGTTCAGGAATCCAACGTCACCTTCGACAGTTCCAAGTGGTAGGGGTTATTCGCAGCGAATTGTTTCTTCTTTTAGAGTCTGTTCAACTTCTTTTTGAAATCAAACATGGTAGCAAGTTTTATTCCATACAGACAGAAAAGCAGTTGACCCCTTGGACTTTGTATCTCTAAAATAGTCAGGTCCAGTCTATATTTAACGTCCGGGCTGTTTTTAGATAGGAAAAAAAACCTTCTTCAAACAGTGACGGGAATACAATCATTAACCCTGTACTGGAGGGCAAGCCGTGATAGCAGTCATTCACGCGATGAAAATGCACGCAAAGATAGTGCAAAGATATGAAAGTCCAAATCCAACATTATTTGTAGTATGGCTGAAATAAGTCCGTTCAAATCAGGGAAATGTTACTTAAAAAATAAATCCGTGCACATATTCAAGGCAACATGTCCATTATTTCGAATGTAATCTGTGATGGAACCTAATTTGAGTTTGCTTCATTTCTTTCCAAGTATCCCATTCCAGTAAGAATAGTTCGCTTTAACTGAATGTCGGGTTTCCTCTTTTCCATTCCAAAACATGTTGATTTATTGCACTGGAACAGATTTAATATGAGTATACCGAGGTTTACGCATGTCAAGGAGACATTCTATAAATTTAGGGCCCAAAGTGCGACATATTTCCTGTCCCTGTTGCCTCTGGATTTTGTAATTTGCCATTCAAGTTTCATTCAGAATGACTTCAAGCAATTGTTCATTTGTTGGGTAGGTAGTTTGCTATTCATAATCACGCTTGGAGGACTACTACATTAATGAGTGCATCCTTAATTACACAATCGCACGTGTCAGATGAAACAGGGAGAGGGACAAATTGGGCCCCAGATTTATAAAGTGGCCCGCAATACCGTATTCACCATTTATCACGGAGGCCCTGTAAACTATTGTCTTCCGGTTGCACTCCACTTACCTGGATCAAACCGGTCGATGCTCTGATAGACAAAGTAGGCAACTATCCCTATGACTGCAAACGTCTTCCAACCCATCTTAAGAATGCCTTATTATACCCAATGATGAGACGAAATCACCAAGGCACCTTAGCATGCACGACGCGATAGCGGAGTAGACAAGCGTGCAGCTTGTTAATAATGGGCCTTTATGGTTATCGAAGTCTATGATCGTCGTTTTAAACTTTCAACTTTGGATCAAAAGTCTAAAGGTTTTCGAATCGCGGCTACTCAAAGTATGCTGACCTAGTAATGAGATTACCGAATGATTTCAGTCTCCCCCTTTAAATCTAGTGGCTATTTCCAAGTTTCATAAATGGCCTTATGTCGGCTGATTTATTGTTTAGCATAAGTTAAAATCATTTGTTTTTGTAATTGGTTTTTTTTGTACTCGCCCAACAATTTTCTCAAGACAGGACAGAAAGGGACTGCATTTAGCGAGCTCTATCCCGTATTAAAAACCGTCGTATATAAATCAGTAAACTTGCTAATTTGTTTTTCAAGAAAACGAAAAACTATTATTTTAAAATTAACGTTGAGAAAATAATTGTTTTGATTTCAAATTGCAAAATTGACAAGGAGGCACGGGTGTAATTTGAATCAAGCCGCTGCAGGCGTGCGGGCCACAGAGATGAAAAATGACATTAGTCTTCCAGGAAGGTGTTAAAATTAGCATCATGGAAGGGAGGGGTGGGTGGGGTGGGGGTTGAGAGGGTGTGGCATACATAGAGGACACACCCATTTGATCCTATATTCCTGTCATGTAAAACAGGGTTTTCTTTAACATGTTCTTCGTCATTGTTGCCCCAATGTTGAAATATGTACCGGTACAGTTGCCGTCAACCTATACAAGACATATAATAGGCCTATACGAACATTATGTTGCCTTTTTGGTTGATTTTCAGGACATACCTCCCACTTTTGGAGCAGTATTAAAAGGCATACGTATGATCACAACCCCTCCTCGAAGATCAATAAATGACGTCTTCCTGTCAACGTAACCTTGCCACCTACTGTCAAAAGCGGGCGCTGTCATGGGCTGTTAGGGTTCAGTTTATAAGGTGGGGGGGGGGGGAAGATAGAGGACCTCGTTTTCGGAAGGAGGGACGTCACTGCATATCCCCATTCGAATTATTCTGACGCCGTGCTCTCCCAGTCGTCGACCCTCAGTCGTCGAGACAATTCCGCCCTTGAACCCATTGGTGCCTCTGTAAGCACCTGCTGATTACCCCTAGGATATCCAATATTGCACAAACACTGCCCTCGAGGCTCGATTGTTGTGGCAAGTGTTAAGGGAGAGACTTAGAGTGTGCAGGAAGGGAATTTCAACCGATGAGGAGATTGCATTATGGGCCACCTGAGCGCCCTCAAGAACAAAATAAACGGGAATTTCCTGTCAAGTTGAGGGCAGCTTGATGAGTGCTTAACCTGTCAATCAGAAGTCTATTTAAGGAACGCAAATCCCAGAGAAAGAATTGAAGGGGTTTGAATTATAATCGTGTAGCATTAGGCCCTTTGGTAATCCGGCTTAGTATCTGGCTATTACCGTGGACATTGCGCGCCGAGTCATGAACTACAATAAGAAAACAAAAAAGACAAAACAAACCAAATTAATAAAGCAAAAACATTACTAAATTACGAACGTACGATCCAGAATCACCTTTATACATACAAGTCATGTTTGAACAACGCCCCTTTACTCAAATGGCGTCCAACCCCTCCCACCCTTCCCGCTTTTTGAAGGTTCCCCTTAATTCCGCAAATATTGACGAGAATAACAGATCCTGGGTTTGGTAATTTATTTTCGACAATCAAAATGGTCAGCAGCCGATGTCAGCTGGGAATGCTTTCACCAACTTTCAATTTTAACACTATTATCAACAGAACAAGACACCTTTTGGCCGGCGTTAACACGGGCACGTAATTTTTCTGACACAATCTCTCAGACACACAGCCAACTATAGCATCAATCATCCTTGCAATTCTTCCTGGGCTTTATAGGGCTTGGTCTTCAGTTTCCTGCCGCCCCCTCCTCCTTCCATTTTTAGTTCCAGCACAAACACAGATGACCATCGTCTGCACTTTCAGAACTATCCTGTCTTTCGCGAGCAAACACGAAACAACGAAACTGGCCACAGAGCCTTGATGTCATGCTCACAAAAGTCGATTCATAGTTTGGTGAAGATGGGCGTTACAAATGAATACTGAACAGAAACACACAGATCGTCACTGGTTTGGTTTTTTGCCGAGTACAGAAATAACAAGTTCGCACTGTTTGTGTTTACCTAAAATAACGGATCTACCATCGAACCTGATATGAAAGTACCTTCATGACGGATAATTGTCACCCGTTATATTGGATACGAGTCGGCATCTATTCGAAATTGTGACTTTTTATTAATTACGGTCGACAAAATAAAACTTTGAAAAGCTAATTGACGTTAAAATATTTTGCAAACGAGAAGGCGCTTCTCTCTCTCTCTGCTTTTTAGTATAGCTGTAACAAACCAAGACTTACATGCTCCATTTTTCATCAGGAGACTTCTCTCGGCGGAACCAAATTTCCCCAGAAACCTTCCAAGTAGCCAATGTGAGCTCCCTTGATAAGCCGACTTTTGTGTATAAGACTTTAAGATGCAGAATTAGGTTGGGTGACTTCTAAGTAACCCTGGGGTGGGTCGTGCGGGAAGTCCCGTGGGATCAAGACTTTAAAAGGGAGGCTGAGGTTTCCCCTTTCAAATTAGAACTGAAAGTACGTCCCTCTCTTAATGAATGTGGCGTAAGACCCTAAACCCGTACAAATAGGTGTATTCAAAATTATGTATTCAAAGGTACGGGTTATCAGCCCACAGTCTCTAAGTTGTTGTTTCCTCGTGTTTATTGTCAAGATTAGTTTTGGAGGGCGGCTGCACCGCAAGTAATATCTGCGTCTCATTGAGCATTTTCAGATCACTGACAACCCCCCCCCAGCAATTAGTACATGTATAATGCGACTTTCGTACTTCGTGTAGAATTTCAATATTGTATTGGAGCTCTATTTTTTGCTTCATTTTTATTTAATTCAGTTAACTTCTACTTTAAAGGTCTTTCTATTTGCTTGCCCTGTGACAGATATACAATACGCAAGTTAAATAAAAAACACCGGCCAATCAGCGGAAAGCTTTGAAGGAGTCGTTCCAGAGAAACTGCCTTGATGAGTCCATTTCTTAAGCAGGGGCGAGCCTCTATAATCCACGGAGGTTAAGACACGTCTGGCCTTCGGATCGTGTGCCTAACCAATTGAGTACATCCCAGTCCCTATACACTTTGGTCGGGTGATGACGTGACACTCAGCTAAGAGAGACGGTAAGCTCTCTCCGCGATACACACGCAGTAACTGAGGCTTTCCCGCCAAGGGAAGTTGGATATTTTTGTGTACAGATTATACCTTGAAGTAGAACTTGCTTATAGTGTACCTCTAGTTACATCTTACGGGAGGAATACCGACTAGAAGGACATCGCACTGAGAATTCCTGCCATGCAGCAAAGACGTGGAGAGAGTTGAGGTGGATGTCTGTTCTCTCGCCAGAGTTTTTTGAAAGAAAGTGAAACAACTTTTTTTAAGGATATGTTTGCCTTACTATTTTTGAAATCCCACAGCTGTGTAACACGCAACACCTCTGACACGACTTGATGGTTGCATTCTGTGATTTGGATTCACGATATCAGTGCCAATATGAATTTCTGGCGATATACTGGACGCTTGGTTCGCTTCTTCTGGATGATAGGTTTTGTTCTGTCTGTTGTTATTGTTGTTTTGGGACGAGGAGTGTCTGCAGCAAGGCCGAAAGGGAACAACGTCTGCACGCGGGTGAAAAGGTAAGAATCGTATACAACGATGCAGTCTATAAAGTGTAAATGATCTTTTGGCCAATCGAATGGTCGGGTGTCTGTGAAAGATTAAGGTGAGCAGCACACAACGACCATGAAGCATCCAGGGCGTGATTGATGTATTTTTAGAAAACAAATTGGAAACATTTTCCTATCTGTTCCAAAATAGTGTGTGTTTCCGTGTTCACAATCTCCAAGTGAGATTTCTGTTATGAGTTGCACGTGGCTCTACCCACCTTCCGTTATTATCAACACTAAAGTTTGTTGCTTAATAAACGAAATGAAGTTTGAGTGGGCTTCAAGCCACACCTTGGTCCGCCAGTAACCACACGATTTTCGCGAGGTTTTTTTCTCGTTTTGGTAACACTGATACTTGAATTTGAAATTTTCTTGAGGAAATCGAAATTCTTGTTTACTTGTCTAATTGTCGCAAACATACATTCTGTGTTAAGTTGTCCTTCCAGTCAATATCAATATCGGTAAATATTTTCAACAGTTAAGAGCTCCCAGTCTACATAAAGCAGGATTGACTGGCTGTAACTGCATGTGCATGTAACTTGATACAGCTTTGCTTTGACTGTGGGTAATTGATAAGCCGGCTCGGTTCCCACAACCTGCCTGCTTTTTCTGTTCATGGTCTGTTGACTGAGTTTGACTAGTCACAGTGCTTGCTTGACGTATAATCTGACTGCTGGTGACTAGCCTGTGTAAAAAGTACAGCAGGGGAAGTGGATGGAAATTGTAACTGTCTGTGACTGTTTAAATAGCAGGAGGGTTAAAGGATGCGTGTCTGAGGATCCAGGTCTGGATTTGGCTATTAGCGTGTATCGTGGGTAGTAATCAAATTATATTCTAAAAATAGTTTAACGGTGAAAGAAGTCACAGTAAACGGAAAGAAAGTGGCCCGATTTCAAGTTTTGTACCGGAGACAGATAAGCTTCAACCAATCTATACATCTCTTTATCTAATTATCATTCCTTAGCTTACGAAGCCGTGTACGGAAATAATGCGGTTCACATTATTTTGACTGATATCTGCCCGTCAAATCGAGATGAAATTAAAGGGTCCATGAAATGAGGTTTTCTTATAAGAACATATATATGTGCTCCTTTCTAGTCCTCTTAAAACTATGTATGAGAACTATTTGACACCCCTTTTTGGTTGATTTTATTTAAAAGTGCAACACGTCTAAGCTAGTTTGGGTACTTAAGTTTTTAAACTGATATATGAAGAACATTTTTGTTTATGAAGGCCGACCGTAGTTTTGTCGACTTGATAGGATAATAAACTGAGAACCCAAAAAGTTATGTGGTGTTGACCAAGTCTTCAGGAGTCGGACTTAGAAACTCAACTCAATGAACCCATTACTGACTCCCATATATGACTTTCTGGGCTTTCGGGTTTCCCGACCCACCTGTCCTGTCCTGTCCCGTCCATCAGTATAACTCGAAGGGTCAAGCACCATAAAGGGGAGGAAACGAAGCGGCACCCTAAGCCTTAATTGACAGCCGAGATCAGCCAAACGAGCCCCGTACCTTTACGAAGATGCCAACATGGACTTCGCGGACAGTCCCAACTGTTGAGCTAAGTTTTGTTGGTATTTTTAATACTACAGTAACTTAAATGTCTTAAACTAAACGACTGAATTCTTGTGAAGAAAATCAAAATGACACCAAGGGAATTCGAACCCGGGCCCCAACATCGGTGGGCAATGAACCTATGAACTCGGCCATTATGGCTACCCTATAGGAGCAGTCTTCAAACCTAGGTGTCTTTTGGATGGATAATTAGTTCCATCATACGTTGGCTCCATGCATGGACGATATAGTCTGCGTTTTTTGAGGAATAAGCCGACTGTCTGCGGCGTTAAGCTAGATGGGTCAGTCGATTCAAAGTACGTCAACTAGGCATATGCATGCTCAAAATTCTGCTTTGTATGACTCCTAAATTCCTAATTAATAAGCTAATTGTTTATGCTATTTTCAATTATATTAGAAAAACAACTCGTCGTTGACACAGATAGAAGGAATGGAAATATTCGTGTGATGAAATTTCACATTAAAATGCGACCAAAAATAAGAAAACAGTTTCGACAAACATATGGATATGTTGGTAAAAAAAAAAAATTGTGATGGTTTATCATAATTCGACAACCTGCAGTATATGAAAGAAATTCTCGAGGGTTCAATTATTTTGATTTTCTTTTGATTTTTTTTTGGTATTTTGGCTTCCTTTGAGGATGGGTGCGGTTCTTTTAAGCGGCCTTGAATATTCCTTTTGATTATATAGACCCGACACGAAAGGAAACATTCCACGTTGCGTGGGCCAACTCGGCTGAGGGAGATATGAAGGTCTGCCGGTATGCCCCGTCTCGGTTCTATGCAAAACTGCACCTGCTGCTCAACATAATGCGCCATCGTCTTGACATTAAAAAAATTGCTCATCCCCTGCTATTTTGAGATTTACACCGAATAGTAGGTTTTTTTCTCCATAATTTTCAATTTCTTGAAGTCAAAGGTTTTTCACATTGAACGAAAAAAAAATGAATTTATTGTTTTCCGGGAAGATTTAATAACATTTTGTAGGGGGGGGGGAGTCGTTCCTGGGGGGGAGGCAAACCCCGATGACAGTTTGCATATTTTTTAAGGAATAAAAAACACCAACACCTATTAAAACAATGTTTTTTATCTCAATTTTACGGAAGGGAAAAATGGGCCCACTTTTATTTTAGAAATTACCCCCTCCGCAACTAAAACCTAGATACGCAACTGAATAATTCAATCTGGAAATATTTGTAGCCCATTTTTTTATACGGATCATTTTTGTGTTAGAGGCACCTCAAAGCAATTTTTTTTTACAATTTTTCTTTTTTTGGGGGGGGGGGGGTTGAAACTGGATCTCATTCGACGCAAGGGGGCGCAAGGGGATGAGTAGCAGCGATTTGAAAATAGTCGTCTTCACTCCTCTTCTGGTTATATTACTTAAAAAAGAAATAAAAATTGAAACTTGGGAGGGGGGGGGGGGGACTGGCATGGCTCCCATGGGCAGAAACCCTGGATCTATCTTTGACCACCTCAGGCTACTCCTTTCTCTTCATTCTTATCACAAATCTGGTTCTTCTTCATTGAAGTTGAACATATTAGAAAATAATTATGAACTAATCTGTGGTCGATCTGATACTACTTATAAATTCTTTAGATACATGTTTTGACACCTGTGGGTCACATAAATGCTACCTGGTAGGTCAGGCTTCCTAGCTTCTAATGAATGACACATTTTAACTCCCCTGGCGTTTTGTCGAATTCTCAGGGGAAAAATCGGGGTTTATGGTATGATCAAATGATTTATTGTTTCTATTTTTACACCTTTTCAGGTTTCTCTTTGTCTAATTCTTTTTTTAATCGGTGATACATTGACTTGATAATCCGTAAACGCACGCTAAAAACTTCGTACAGGATACATAAAATACGAAAAATTAAGAATGTATTTCATATATCCAAGGACGTCGTGACAAATCGTTCGTGTTTGTGGCTTAATCACAATTAGGGATTAAATCAAGGGCGGTTCATACCTCACGCGAATTCGAAATTGACGCAGTGACGAAAAGAAATTGGCGTTCACTTTCGAGTCGAGTATTCAATTCAATTCAATTCAAAATACTTTATTTATCCTTAAAAAGGCAATTAAATATGGTTGGACAGCTCATTAAAGAGTTAGTGAATTACAAGTCGAGTAAATATAAATACATAAAACTTACATCAATCACAAACAACATGTCTTGAACCGGCCTTTGAAGGGTGGTCGAAGAATTGGTTCAGTTTGCAATAACAGTGACGAAGCACCCATTCTATCATCATTATTATTAATATTTATTCGGCCAAATCACAAGATACAACAAGCAATCCACAAAAGTAAACAAAACCAAACAAAAACAATCCAATCCAAGCTGGCCAGGATTGACAAATGTATAATAAAACACTGTGACTCGAAAGCCTGTCAATCCTAACTTGGATGGTACATGTAACATACAAAAATATATTTAAAAATAGTTCAATGAAAAATAAAACCGCCTTAAAAATAAAACGATCCCAAATCTAACAGATACAAAGAAGAACATCCACAATTGGTACCAATAAAAACGGCTTCTCATTTCGTTCACTGTGTTTATGGCCTATTACTGACGGAACCTTTTCTTAACCATCACCTCCAGACTAACACCCACTGGGAACCTCAGGTGTATTCAGCTACCGGGGACAGGTGCTCTATCACCCCAGTTTCTTGTCTTGACACGTGCGACCCCCGGGAGCGAGCAGGCAGCGCAGAAGCACTGAGTCACTCTAAATCTGGCAAGGCCAAAACCCCTTAAAAACAAGTTTAGAACTTAGAAGTGAGTCCTATACATGTTTACTGCGCGCCAAAACACATAGGATGGTTATGATTTAAAATAAAAGGTGTTTTCATTTTCAGGGAAAACCTGCAGTTTCTCAAGTCAAATTGTGTAGCCGTCAATCACACTGATTCTGAGGTGTGACCATGCCTTCTCAATTACCCGGAGTGACTATATACACCTAGGTCATCTCAAACCGTCGGTTTTGTTATTGGACTGAGTGAGTGGTTACAAAATCGATTCTCAGTAGTTGACCCAGACTTAAAACTGTGTTGCAGACAACGGGAAATCACCCCCCTTGGATTCGATTACCAGACTAGACTGTAAAAAAATAAGCTCTATTTGTCCATTACGAACCACTAATCGGACTCATTGCGTATTTGGCTAGACGAATTTCAAATGAGCATTGGAAACAAGGGTCTTAGTGCTAAGCCATTGTATGAAGTGAGGACCTTTTCTTTTTTTAATCCTCTCAACAAAAGACAGCACTGGAGCCCTCAGCTTCACTGCCAATTGGGATCATGGATGGAAAAATAACATAAGTTGACCATCGACTTGGAATTCTCTCAATTTTCGGAAACGTCAGTAGCGGATCTAAAGGGGGGTCGCACCCTCCCCTCCCCAGCCCCAGACTAATGTTATGAAACAAGTAAATTGGGGCCAAAATAATAAATGTAATGCCAAAGTTCCTAATTGTACTCTCAAATTGCCTTAGAATGCATGAGAAAGCAGCGTAGATTTCAAAATTGTTGCGGGCAAACCCCGGACCCCGCAAGGCGTGCCTTCGGCAAGCTTTCATTCAAACACCGCCACATTCATATCAAACACCCACCCCCAGTTTCCTGAAAGCTAGATCCGCCCCTGAACGTTCCGCCCTCGCTTCGGGTGGCTGTTGGTTGAGATATCCCTAATGAGACTGTTCGTTGAAACTCTGTAAAATATAACGACGTTTATGAATAATTAATAGTCTTCCGTTTTGCAATTATATTTTGCCATGAAATATGATTTTTTTTTGAAATTTAAAGGGAAGATACATGTTCAACATTTGCAAACATCAAAAAACGAAATGATCAAGTTATCATGAAATACCTATAGCTGGATTGGTAGGGAATGACAGTCTAAAGCATCCTGTAATGGCTCCTGGTGTGCTGACAAAATTTTTTTTATTTTGATATCATCAGTGGGCTTAGCTAAGGTGGACTGGCTTAAACCGTTCTGATCTTCTGTATTTCCTGCCCCGTCTGGAGGAAATCAGTTGCAATAAAGCGAAGGGTCCATTTGTCTGCGTTGTAGTCTGTAATTCTTTATTGTTCTGTGTTTTTAAAATGACGATGAGGTTATCGTCTAACCCTCTGTCTGAGTCGCGCCCTTCGCGTTCTCGGACTTGCAGTGAGTCAGATCGACATTTTCTTTGAATGCGATTGCGAGTTGCAGCTATAATTCCTCCGGAAGGACTTCATTTTACCCGAGTTCGGACAACTCATTGCTCGTTATTTCATCAAAGATTTTTGGCAGCCAGTTGAGTTTGCCGCTCAACATCGTGAAAGTAATACCTATCCCGCGTTGAAGCTTGTTCTGTCGTTAAGCTTGATGTAGTTGTTAGTCCAGATATTTAATTAGCCTGTCACTACGAAGCAAGGTGGCTTAAAGAAGATATCTGTCATCACACTTGCTCTTTGCTTAAGTTACAAGGTCGTCCCGAATCCAGATAAAATGACATCGATGACTAAAGATTGTCCTTAGACTGAAGATTGTCCTTTAATAGAAGCAGTCATATATAATCTGAAACTTGGGAATCCCTTACACTTTCGGTTGAATGATTTATATGTTTCGTTTTACATAAATCGTTTAATTTGGATGACATTATTTGACGACACTTTATACCGCGCCGATGGGTACCAGGAAACAGCGGCCCTTCCGCTCTGGGAAAGATTGACCGGTCCGCCCACTAGCTAGGAATTAAGGCTTGAGCAGCCTCGTCCATCGTTATGAACATGAGTTCCTTACTCGTGTGCATTTCGAGACTGGTCTGACTCATGGTGATTTAGATTGATTTTGATTGAGCTTTGATCGACATCGAGCATGCCAAGTCAATTTTATCCATAACAAAAAAAAAATACTGCCTTCCTGATCAGACACGTAGAGGGTTTTCACTCATGCACTGAGTCGGCCACAGCCGAGCCCTGGCACGGATCCTCCATGCGTCACGATTCCTCATGCATGCGTCTAGCTCATTTGTCTCTTCCACCCCTGTGTCCCTCTTCAGTACCTTGATGTATGATGCGTTTGGTCTGCCTTTGTGTCTCCTTCCATGTGTCAGCTCCCAGAGTATAAGCTGGCTCGTGGGTAGCTCAGGATGACGGTGGTGATGTCCTGCTAATTTCATCCTTCTGAAGGCAATTTTGTCCCCAACCTTATGGAGCTCCCACACAGATCAGTCTAATTAATATGATTTCTCCAGCTCGTATTACGAGTATAGAGGGTTTCCAAAGTTTTATTTCGATCCGGTGTGTTGATGACATTGCGACAACTACGATACTTTGGACACAAAATGGCTTCAGGTGACAATGCACCAGTGAATGCGTGCATATCGAACATGAAAGCAGCTTCAATTGTATGCCCGTTGGTGTATTAACCCCCTAACTCCCTAAACAGGGGTTTGCAAAATCGTATTGAAATTTGAGGATTCAGGACTGTTATCGTTAAGGGTTCGAAACCAATGGAGGAAAGGTGGTGTGTACCTCTAGGACTACCCCCCCCCAACAAAAATGCATAAAAATAACGACAGTAAAGAGGGATACCGTCAACTGGATATCAACTTTCTTAAGGTACCATGCCAGAACATGGAGTTATGACACAGTTGAGGGGAGGTTGTTCGCATTTTGGCAGCACGCAGCAATAATTGCAATCTACAAGCCTGTAGACAAGATGAACAGATTTAGACCTCTTATAGTGTTTAATCTCAACACTTTGCAGTGTATGAAGATACAATTAAGCCCCTTCGCTTGCTACACACTGATAGACTTGCGTTCAGGATGGAGAATTGTGTCGGCTTTATTGCATGGGTGTGATAACAGACGCTTATTAGAACGTAAGCGTTAATATCCTGTGGATCGCAGACTCAAAATGGGCGCTTGGTTTGCACTACGAAGAAGGCAGGTTGCGAGCATGGTGATCATTTTGAAACATATTTGTCTCACGTCATTTTGTTCTTTTATTGCTTAGATCATGTTTAGGTGCTATTAATTATAAATGATTAAACTTTGATTTGTTCAAAATCGGGGAAATAACAAAACTGACTAAACCTCGCCGATTGGTTAATAAGTGTCACGCTCCTCTGTTTTGTTTTTAAAAGTTGATGAATCTTAACTAATCAACAAGTGTATAAATATACAATAGCTCTGGTATAGGCCTACCATCCACACTAACTTCCCTTATTTGGACTGCATCTGGAACTGCATAAATTACTTGCAAAGCACGCGCACGGCGTTGAATGGTAAAAGTAGTTATTCCAATGGGCGTCGCCAGGAGGGGGCAAAGGGAAGGGGTGCTTTCCCCCATCTGGAATAGAAACAAAAAGAGAAAGGGGGAAAAGAGGTGCCAAGTCATCTGGCTGTTAACTTTATGCACATTTAAAAACGTGGGTGTCCGCAGGGGTGTCAACGGGGGTGGTGTGGGCAAATGTCCCCCCGCCCACCCTAAAAAAAATAATATAAATTGAGATGTGATAGAAAAACTTAGAAATAATGTACTTTGCCATCCTCTAGAAAAAACTCCTGGCGATGCCCATAGTAAGGCTATTCCCTAACTTACCAGTATGTCACAACTGTTCTTATATCAAAAGTTAATAGATCATATATCCATCATAATCAACATTTTTTTTTAAGAGAGAATTGCAACCGTTGATGGATTTTCTGGGTCATGAAGTGATGAGTTTACTCTGATGATTGATTCCCGGGTTCGCTTTTTAGAATTTGTTTTTTCGTTTTGAATAAGGTCTTCTACCCCGAGCCAAGATAATTCCTTCGGGTAATGAAACCCAATCACGCAGGGTGAGTCAGCCTAAAGCTAATTCGTTTTCTAGTTAAAAAGTAGGCGCCAAAGGAAGCCTTCTCAAGAACGCTACCCTTTAAAGGACATTGTTTGAGATGGAACTTTAAATTGTGTTTTAATCTAAAATACCACGATCACCTCCATATAGTTGATCACAATGGATTATTTATAAGCTAAAAGAACTTAATATTCCAAATCAGATGACATATATTTATTCGTTCACGTGATATGTTTCAAGCATGCGTATTGCGGTCAAGGACTTTACCGACATGCAAACATATGCAAACACGCTGCGTCATTTTGCAAAGACTACAGAAACACATGCTGGTGTCAATGGGAAAGGGCTGCATCCGCTTCCATAGACTCATGTGTAAATACAAGCCATAGCCATAGTCATTCAGACGCGGTCATACACCTGCCAATAATTGACAGGAGGTGATCCCGTAAACAGACAGGATAGAAGAGTAGTGGGTGTAATTACTGATCATTAGTAAGGATGGAGGGCTAATCAGAGATGCATTCTGTTTCTAATCAGGCCATTTCCAGTGGTTAATTATCCTCCTTAATGCTATACCTTTGTCTCTTTATCCAATTTCCTCGCAGGCTGCCGTGAAATAAAGTGGTGGCCAATTTTGTTTAAATGGATAATCCTGCAGGGATGGGTGTGTAATTGTTATTTACGAGACTCGTTAGGCACTGAGGGATCGATTTTTGGCAAATAAAACTAAAACATATTTAACAACGGGAATGGATGCACCGAGGGACGTATATCATGAGTAGGTCAGTCGGTAACTAGTTTATTGCTCAATAAATGAATACTCTTGCAGGGATGGGTGTGTAATTGTTATTTACGAGACTCGTTAGGGATTGAGGGATCGATTTGGGGCACGTAAAACCAAAACAAATTGAACAACAGGAAGGAATGCATCGAGGGATATATCATGAGCAGCTCAGAGCGTGAGCCTCCATCAAGGGTCTCATTATTGTTTGAAAGGTGACAAGCAGAAAACATCAATAAGCAAACTTGATGTGCTGAGCAAAAATCGGGTGAGTACCAGCCACAAGCAATAGCCTATACATCTCACAACGCAGTTTGGTTGGTAACCGCATACCTTTTCTGTCTTAAGCGGCTTAATGAATTAGCTGGGTCGTGGAAAAATGGAGTTATCTAACCCCTTGAGTGATTTACTTGGAATCTTCCTCACTCTTGCAAAATCCAACACCATATGGTCAACTCAACACCCAAACTGTTGTACTCTTAATTAAGGTGGTATGCCTAATCTCATGTAAAGCATTACTAGTGCAGTACTCACTCCAACAGATTCCAGCAAATATGCAATTGGATTTTGAAGGGTTGGGGTGGTAAAGGTTAATTGAACACGGTAGTTTTTCTTCTTTCCCAGCCCCCCTTAAGTTTTCTTCCAGTGAAATGCGTCATTGCAGCTTGTACGTTCCCAGTGGAGGTTGAGAGTAGATGACAAGGCTAGGCACAGAGAGTCTCTAATGAATAAGCTTCCTGATGACTAGGTTATCGTGCTAACAGTAACAGTGACTTGTGTTTAGATTCTATTTTATTATTTACCTGAATAATGTCCTTGGTATAACCACGATGGAGCTGACCAGTCATTCAAAATGCGGCAGCATATTTGTTGAAAGAACGGCGCGTTGACTTTATTGAAATGACTTTTGCGTAGGTCATGTACGTGTCATTCATTATTGGCACCTTCTACTGTCTACATTTACGATGCTGTTTTGTCTCAGTTAGACTTGCATTTTCTCTCGATGATTGAGGTTCAGTTTCTGCCAATAATGCTAATTACAGATCGTGTTTGCACCGCGAACACAGTCCAGCTTCCAGACAGCCAAGTAAACGTAAACTTATCTTAAACTCCGCGGGCGCCAGAAGTCTTTCACTGATCCACTATACTGACCAAAATAAGTCCGACCTGTCATCTCGTCCAAATCACCCATTTCTGCGATTGGCTCACTGCAAGAAAAGGCCGATTCCAATCGCTGATTTATTTTCAAAAGTCAATGATGAATCACGCACTTTCTGGGTCAGTTAGAGATGTGCGTGGTTTATCTCATTCTCGCACGATCAAAATAGAATGACGTCTTATACTAAAAAAACCTTCCTATTTTCTTTCAAACAATATAGTGTCATTTTCTTGATCACCTTACATGCTTCTATTAGTATTCTTTGATTTCCTTATATAAACAGCATATACGTTTTTATATTTAAGTAGGTATTTCATATTCATCTGGTAACATTAGGGTCCACGTTGTACAGAGCTAGTGATTTGCTTTCAATCTTTGCAAGAAAATTCACAATCCGATGGCCAACAATATATTGAGTAATAAGCCTGTTTGGTCGCTATATTTGCTCAGAGGCCCCAGACCCATATTATTTTCAGTTAGTTTTTGGGTAACATCTCAGTTCGATGTACTCAGTGAATGCAGTGCTAAATACGTCTTAAATGGCCTGTCTTGGCCGAATCTGGACCGCTTTCAGCGGTCACTTGTACAGACACCGCCCTTTTCTCTCGGACATCAGGTCGCTATGGGATGATACCGCCTCCGGAAACCTGAGAGATTATTGTCCGAGTCCCAAAGGACGGTCACTGCCAAGGCCCTGACCGACGGAACGGCTGCCGACCAGATAGAATATCACTCGTACAAATTCCCCTGCGGTTCGAGATATCGCCGCCCATGAGATGTATAACCACCCGGAGGATATCGCTAATTAGTAAACACTTATAATCAGCGAACCTCGAGGGACAGAGTTAATTGGTTTTGCTTTGCTTTTTCGATTTGTATCAAAGTTTCGCGTGCAAGGAGTCAATCTACCGGTACTATATCCATCATTTTTGAAACGACGCAGTCGAGTGTGACGTCAGCATGATCGCTCTTTCAGTATGGTTCCGGTAACAATTTAAAATTTCATTTTTTGTAAAAGCACAAAACGGTAAGCTGTCGTTCATCTTATTAGGTCCAGTTGAAGATGCTGCCCAACAATCAGCTGGAAAGCTCCCATCTTCTCTCTCCGACCCTCTGCTTCTCAGTGCTGCAATGCAAGTGGGAGAGATTCCAGTTGCAAATTACGCAAGTCATAGTTTAAATATATAGTAACCTGATTAGTGTCAATAACTGACTCAGTTTATTCGATTTCTTGACTCAGTGCAGCTGAATTCGCTATCCAAAGTCAAAGCTGTTTAAACACCCTCCAGAAAGGTTATAATTGGTTTAGGAACGAAATGGTATTTTGACAGTTATTTTTCAACATCCGCTCAGTTGTAGACTTGTAGAATATTAAGTCGTCCCTGCACTCCTCCGTTCGAACACAATTGGCAGGTACTCTCCGTCCTGCCTCGGCCATTCAATTTATCCAGGTCTTAGCGACTTCCTGATCATTTTACAAGATGTTTCCTGTGTCTCCGCAAGCAAGATAGCTTAGTTACCCCCTTCAGGTCTTGCTGCTCTCCATTACTGCATCTGTTCAACATCTCAGGATACGATGAGAAACGATCTATTGGGCGTGTTAAGACCACCAGTTGAAGCCAAAACGGAAATCCAGACGAATCCTGAGACGAGGGATGTTGATTAGTTTGTTATAGGAGGGACACAGTGTGAAGATTGTGAGCTTCTCTCCGGTGTGTGAACCAGTAACCGATGTGACCCGATTACTATCACGGCGACGCCTTAGACTAATCCACGACCACAATGAGAAGACATTATTCAGGTGGTACCTTGCGATCGCTCACGCGAATGTCGCAGGCATGAGTTTTGAAATTTGAGGTGTTTATTTCTTATTTGAGTGTGTTTTAAATTTGAGGTTACATATTGGTAACCACAAATGGTTGAAAAAGCATTGAGTACGAGCGTTTTATGCTTGCGTTCATGGAAGCACCTCGTGGCTTTCATTACTATGTGTTTAGTTGGGCGGATAGGTCCAGAGAGAAATCAGGTGTAATGTAACCTGCAAGCATACACATAAACTATTAATAAATGGTGCTACCTTATATTAATGTTACAGCGTGTGCGATCTGTTTTGAACCGGAAAAAAACCCGGATTATTTTACAGTAAGTTTTGCGACGGCTTGATAATGATATAGCTTTGATGGTACTGCCATCAATTTTAACGTGCCTGGGGATATGCCACAGCTGACCTTTACAAACTACCGTTTGAGTGTTGAAAGGGTGGTAAACGTTATTTGAGATGAGGTCCGTTTTGCTCGGTTTCCTTTCTACGTCGCAATTAATCGGATATGAAACTATCAGCGTGGAATGAGGACTTGTGCCATGCTGGATCCGTAGTTCGTCCTTAATTGGTTTCTAGGTTTGCTTCAAACGATTCAAACAAACGGATGAGTTGCTCGGTTTTGGAAACGTACCCAGCTTTCATACATATCAATTCTTTTGAAAATACAACTAATTTCATACCTCTATAGTTATTTCATTACCAGATCCACCCATAGATAATTGACACATGTGTGAATTACACAGAACCTGACCTGGAGTTAATTTCTGGAGAAAGTGACGATTCGAGTCATTAGATATGATTACTCTTTAGTTGAAAATCAAGTTCAGGTAAGTTGACTGATGCTGTTTCGTTTTTATCCGAACAGTCAACAATTTTCTGTCATCGCCATGTTTGGGGTCAGTCAGCCCACGGAGACTATCAGTAGCCAGGACCGAGGTGCCGTCAGGGAGTTTGTCCGTCTCTTTATGGCTTTGGATTTCCGCAAGGTGACCCTCCCTTAACAAGTGGGCAAAATAAAGGCAATCCCTGCTCCTAACCGCCACACGACAATCACAAACACCTGCCAGACTAAGTGGCCCAATAAAGTCTGATAACATGTTGTAATTGTGGCTGTAGTCGTGCCAAGAGGACTAGTCGGACTCTAGTGGAATTGAGTGATGATTGATATTTACCCGTTGGCGATGGAGGGTATAACCGACCGTTTCTAACTTGCATTGGGGGGATTCTGGGCATGACGGTACCAATCGGAAACCTTCGGCGTGACGAGTTCATCGGAGCAATTACAAGGATTTACTTACACTAATTGATGCCAGACGTAGGTACCTGAGGCAGGGACGAGATCTTTACATCCCTTGGGCTGAGGTTTTTTGACCAACACAAATGGCTTCAGAGATTCCACCCCCAGGGCCGGTGATGCGGTGGTCACACACTGTGCACACAGGGGTCAAAGTGGCGGGAAGTTGTGTCATGCTTCACCGGTATGGCAGGTCGGACCTTCACGGTTGAAATGTTCCAGTCAACTGTTGACAGAATTACGGGTGGTCTGTGTCCGGGGACGAGATGGTACGACAATTATCATGGCAGAGGGTTAGAAATATTGCTCTATGGAAATATCATGCTGAATAAAAAAATGGGGGAAAAAATGTCTTTTTACTCTAATATTCGTGAGGTGTAACAAATCAAAAGGTTTATACAGTAATTCATATTTAAAATAAAACGAAGGTGCTGCTATTTTTGATTGAAACTTCCTCTGCTCGCGCGACCTTTTAAAACGCTTCTTACTCTACAGAAAAAGGGCTTTTCTTTTCCGCCATTTATTTCAGCTCTTGAAAATACAGTATAAATCACAAATGGTGAATGTTAGATAAGCTGTCAATGATTCACAAGATATCTATAAAACAATAGGCTACTGTCGCATCATTCAGGTTTGGAGGAATGAGAAGATCAGATCAACAGAATATTCTTCTGATGTTGACGCATATTATGCCAATACCCTGAAGCAGACAAGTTCCGATCATTAAATAACTGTCACAACAGTCTTCCTTATGATACTTGTTCTTTATTTCAACAGATTTACTGAAGTCTACCGCATCTCAATACCGGGCACCAGAACTCAGACGGTGCGCTACACGACGATATGCGGAATACAGGGACGTTGCAGTAGATATAGGTAACACGTGACTTCATATTGATGGCGGGGACATTCAAACAGCATGAACTGTGGCGTGTATTTCCAAGTCGGCTGTATGGAAAATAAAATGCCATTTGTGGTCATGTATATGTGCGCATTAAACAAGGATTAAAGTATGATTTCTCTTATGGCAACGCCAACACTTGGTTTAAGGTGGAGATGCCACCTAGCACTGTAGATGAACACTGTGGAAATTGGTAGATACTAAATGCGCCAGTGCTCCTCGTGATTGAGTGCCAAGCTTTCGGTGCGCTGCACCTTTTTCAGGGCTGTACTGTTTGGCTAGAACGCAGAAAATTTCACGTTCATTTCGTGTATATATACAAGCAGTAGGATGTTTTGGGCAACCAACAAAGTAAAATTTGAAAATCTAACAATCAAGAAACATAATTTCCAGAATGGGCTATTTAAAGCTACTAACACTTGGAGCAGTTCACCAATGTTTAATGTTGCAATGTTTAATGTGGCATTTCCTAAAGCAAAATGTGTATAGATTTATAGACGAAGAGACAAATATTTGACCCTTTGACAAATCTAATTAGTTTGTACACAACAGGTGGTACCTGTCCAAGTTATTTGATACAACGGGGTCAATGTCCAATTAATTAAGTGACGCAATGAAGGAGTCAAGGCCCAGTTGGATTACTCCCAAAATCATGGACTGCATTTCAGAGATAAGTCAGACAAGACCTGTTGGAGACTCGTAGTAATTAGTGTTGTGTCATCCTTATGATAATGGCAATATAATAGCTGGAATTTACAGCTGTAGTTTACTGTTAAGTGGTTTTATTCGTACCAAATTACAACTGGTTTCTAGTATCGAGATAAAAACCAGAAGAGGTCACCAGAGAAAAACATGATTAGTAACATATCATTTAATTGTGGTATTTATAATTGTATTTTAGCTTTAAAGCTTCATAACTTAGTCCACGAAATGATTAAATCAATTCATTCATATAATTGAAAAAGGCAATTTGATTGTTTCAAACTCTGGTATTAACATTTTTCACAGCTTATCACTTTGTGTGAATCATACTATTATAAAACACACGGTCCTTCATCGAAAACCTCTCACCGTTTGAGCAATCCGAAACCGGATTAAAGATAATACCTATTTTGACTGAGATCAATGTGAAATTGAGATTTGCTGTGGTTTTGGAAGTCGATCAAGGAAAACTATAGATTGGATGAATGCTCCCTAATAACCATGACAACCTGTCATGCCTGTTCATTTTCTCTTAAGGCATAAACCCAGGGATGTATAATGTCATGGCAGATATCGGAAACAACGGTTATGACTAACATGACGAGGGTTTAACCGTCTGTCATGCGCAACGTCGAAACTGAAGAAAAAAAATCTCTTTTCAACGTGATTTATTCTCCAGGCGCTTGTAAATTTCAAATAAGATATTTTTGCTTTCAGGAAAAGCCTTGTTAAGAAGACGATAGCAATATTTTTAGTCACGGGACTTTCTGTGATAGCTCTGTCTAGTCTCCGTGTTTGCCAACCTATATGAGATTGAGAAGACTATTATGCTCTCGATCAGGCCCAAGCGTTCGTTGTTTTTTTTATAAAACCAAATCCTTTTTTTAAAGTATTTGATATCCAAATTGAAATTCTGGCAACAAATCTCAATTTATTAACCTCTTTAGTTACTTAGGTCACCAATCAAGTTAGGGTTGGTTCACAACGAGTGAGAATGTTATCGAAAACGCGATTTTGTGACGTCATGCAAAGACATGCATGGACTTACTATTTGCGCAAAATAATGAGCAATTTTCAACTCGAATGAATTTCGCTGCGACGATTTTTTTTCTTAATTTCCTTAATACTTCAGTTTGCATACATACATGCACTTTTCTACAATACCAGCAAATCCTGTTTTTTTCTTCAAGCCAAAGACACAAACAGGCCAGAGCAATTCACTTTAACAGTGATACTTTAAACTTGCTACAGTCTATGCCAATATAACCAACGAAACTTCCTTAATTTTTTTCAGTCCCTGAAAACAATTAAGTCAACATCAACCTTAAATTCCTTGAATCTTCAAGTTCAGTTTCGCATACACGTCACAGACCGTTTACCTAGTAAGAGTCACCTCAACATTGGTAACTGAAATAACCTGCAGACATCCGAGATGAATTATCATATTGCCGCCACCACACCGCTTGACCGGTGGGGCAGTTGACCACAGATTAACAACAGATACACCTGTCCAAGAATAAAGGGCCCAACCTATTGACAATCAGCGGAAAATTGTTACAGAACAAGATGGCCAGCTGTCATCTAAACAAGATCCGTTACTTCACAAACTGTTATGATTGAAAAGGACGGCAACTGCCGGTCTTTCCTGTCGGACAGTAATTCAGCGCATTGGGCCCAATAAAACACTCTAAATTGTTCATTTATCGTTCATGCCTGTGAATCGTTAGCGGCTAAATTGAGTTTCCAATGGTCGCAGAACGGAGGTATTGTATTTTCCCCTACGGCATTCTTGTCACTGTTCCCGGGTTCAGACTTAGTTACGGCTTATGTCAAACATAATTGGCAATGTCATATTCATATTTGACTGATGTATCCGACGTGGTTATTTTTTTTTCTTTGCCTTGTCTAACTCAATTCTCAGGATGTAGCGACTTTGCGAATTTGATTCATCGAAAAAAGTTTCTTGTGAATGCTGTGTACTTTCGTGTGAATGCTGTGTACTTACTTATTTTATCTTCACTTTTAGTTATCCAATCCGCAGTGCCATGTGAGAATTTCTACTCTTTGCAAACACAGATTGTATTCTCAGTGGGCTTTTATTGTTTCAATACTTGCCCTTTTGTAGGGATTCCAAAGCGATTTCTGAGCAGCAATGTAAATATACAGTTTTCGAAATTTTCCGAGGGCCAAATTCTTTATACAGACTAAAAGATCGGTAAAATCTGAAAGAATACCTTCCAGAAGGGTGGGTGGGTTTTGCCATGGAGCTAGAGGACTTCCCCCATCCCTCCCCTTCCGTCAGTATGAGTAATAGTGACGAGGCTAATATTGGACATGCACCCCCAACCTCCCCCACCCTACCCCCTACTTACATGACAAGGTTAGATGTGGGATGCCTTGGTATTAGGAGATAGACCTAAACTAAGAGGTCTTGAAAGAAATGCCAAAGCAACTGGGATGCCACACTGAGCTGGCTGACTTTCCACAAGAGACATAGGGAATCCCGACCTTGACCGCAGCAGATCTGAGCTCTCAGTCAAACCCCTTTCTAAAGTAAAAAAGGAACCAGAACCATATTTTTTTTCTCGCAAAAAGATTAACATATTTTGTTTATGTATGCGAACTTATAATTAGACGGATATAGACCTCATACATCACTAAAGGCCATGTTGGCCAACATCAAACTTTTTCCATTGAAAGTTAATTCGTTTACAAGTTTAGAAGAATTGTGAAATGGCAAGTTTGGCAAGTCAAGTAAGTGGGCTGTGTATGCATGTTTCTAATACCGCACTAGGTTTGATCAACAACATAACATTCATGGTTGTCAAAATGCATGTATATAATGTTGAAATGTTCCACCCTCGGGAAATTTGACTCAGCACCGAATGCATCTGATTGTGATCTTTGTTCTGTTTTCCCCTAGGATTGTCTACGTGCAGAATTATCGTGAGGAGACACGCACTATTTACAGAGTAGTGCAAGAGTGCTGCGCTGGTTGGGTGCAAAAAGGAAGGAGATGTGTGACAAGGCCATCAACAGGTATGTGCCGAATCACTTCATTGACAGTGTGACATTCATCCGCCACTTGCACATTTTGAGAGTCCCTTGGTGATGAGAAAGTCGTGGGTGGTGATGAAGAGAGGAGTGACGAAGGAGGGTGTCGATAATTGGAAAAAATCTCCAAATGTCTCTTCAAAATGTGTTTTATTAATGTAACCCTATTGCGCACTCCACGCCCTCTGGTGGCGAAAATGAATAACGGATCTCTGACAAAAGGCGCCATGTTAATTGTGTACATTTATTACACTAGGATCAAAATGGCAACTGCTCTTTATCTAACTTTTTCGTTTCAGATACTGCTGCTGGAACCGTAACGACTCCAGTACCGACTGTGACGGTGACAGCTGGTACCAAGAATGAAGGCAATTTGGACCCTAGAAGGCCCTTCGTGACCGGTCTAAGCGGGACAACTGAACGAGGTGCGATTGGTACGGACGCAGGGGTTGTTGGGGCTGGAGGAGGAGAAACAGGAGGCGGGAAAAGACGGGGGTGGGATGGAGTTCCAACAGAGGGTGGACTTGGTGAAGGAATCGGTTCTAATAAAGGTGGCAGAGGTGTTGACATCGGTCGGGACGGCATAACGGGAGGACAAGATGCAGACGGTTCCAGTAACACAAAGAACGGCGAGGGCGTCCTCCAAGATGGCGCCATTGGCCATTTCCCGGAGGAGGTCGAGCCAGCAACGCCCGATGTGCAACCTCCCCAGAAGGATTCGGGGATGATGTTCTTGACTGGCATGTTGTGTGGTGTAGGTGTGTTATCGGTAGCTGCCTTCGTGGTCTTGTTCCTGATGTACCGACAACGAAGGAGTATGGATGGCAGATTGTTCGGGCTCCCGTTTCTTCAAAGGTAAACGTCGCTTATCATGGACAAGACTGTCACATATTGTAACAAAACTGTTGGTGTAAGAGCTTTACAGATTACCAAGTAGGTCTGCTGTATCATCTCTGTTACTTGATGCAAAAGAATCCATGTGTCAATTGAATAAAGTTATCCTCTTCTCCGTTTCTTTGCCCATCTCAGCTCACGCTTTGGGTCAACAGGCTCCTTCCGCAAGTCCAAGCTTTTGGCCTTGGCGCAATCCATCAAATCTGGTGAAGTTAAACTCATCAGGGAATCCACCAAGAAAGGTACGTATCGCTATTGAATCAGCGGGTACATACCTATGTTCCCCAATACCGATGTGCCCCGAAATCCTTATCCTATAACCCTAACCCTAACCCTAATCCTAAGGATTTTGGGAACATCGGTATTGGGGAACATAGGTATTGCGGAACATAGGCATTGGGGAACATCGGGTAGACCCCGACTCAGCGCCATTGCGCCCCCATCTCCTGCTTGGATCAATTTGCTGGTTGGGGATGTAATGTGCCGATCTTGACCCTGAACTTGAAAAGACTCAAACCTAAGGGGAAAGGAATTTAATTGCAGGAAATCCCTTAAATATAATTTTTTTTAGTGGTAACAGATTTTTGGAGGACCAGAGAAGCCTGGCGCAGGAGACTAGGAGTGATGGAACATACCTAATAAAATAAAAATGTGGGCAGTTCTTGATGCTCTTTGGCTGTTTGGCTTTTTTTTGTATAGTACTAGTGACACGTAAAGTTGAAAGTTTGCAAGTTGTTTGTGGATAAGTAGTTGTTAATGTTGCTGGTGAGTCCTTTGCTGTTGCTGGTTTGCCTATCACGATACGTCATATTTCGGATTCATATCACCCAATTACTAACACAACAATTCAGGAAACAAAAACGGAAAGGGAAAGGGAATAGTTTCAACTTGCGTGTGAATCAAGGGCGCGAATGAAGGGCGGGAACCATCTCAGCCGCTTATTCATAACGTCGGGAAATAATCAGCGTGAAATCAGCGTCATGTGCCGAAGGCTCACGGGTTGATGCAGAAAAGAAAAGTGCAAAGAATTACAACTAGCTCGCTGACGAATGATGAAGATGTCAATTTCGACTGCTGATGTGCACACGTTCGACGCAACTAAATCGAGTACTTTTTGTTTAAAGGTCACACAGCGAAAGCAATGATCTGTTGCGAGTGAGAGCGGACGAATAATATTAGCTGAAGGAAGCCAGCCTGGCATCCTAAGGTTTATCCATCAGCAAGGTCTGGTTCCCGCCGCCGCACTTTGATGATTGACGCCATCAAATTCATGTCCTCTTTCCCCCCGGCAGTGCTTACCATTTTGTTCAGGTAGAAACGTTCAAACGAGTACCTTTACATGTCACCAAACCAAGGGCAGATGCAGGGCGGGGGCCAAAGGGGGCCATGGCACCCCCCAAAACGAAACCAATTTTTTTTTATGTGACTTCGCAATAAAGGCAGGCAATGAGTACACCACCATCTTTTCCTCAAAAAAAACCCACATTGGTTAAAGTGGTCAGAAATTGCCTCAGATCGCACCACAGGGCATCTAGAATCAATTTTTTTTTTTGGGGGGGGGACCAAAATTTTTTTGGGCCCCCAAAAATTGAGTTCTGGATCCGCCCTTGCACCAAACGTAACATCTCATGAATGTATATGAGACATGCGATCGGAAAGAAATTCAACGAAACATTTTCTTCTCCAGTCAGGGGAAAAAAATGAAGGGAAGCAGGGAATCTGTATTAAGGGGACCAGGGGATGGTCGGATGCGCCGCCTATGAGGACCGACGTCAGCAGGGGTGGGTTGCCTGCGTCTGGCAGGCCGAGATAATGAGCCAGTTGCGTTAGATTAGAAGGCACATTTTAACATTGAGTTAATTTAGAAAATTAGAATGTTCCAGCCGATGTGCAAACCAACCATAAGCACTTGGTTATCTGAATGTTTCAGGAGGGCCGTTTTACGCATGTGAAACAAAACAGGGCGGTTGATTGTTCGCAGTCAATTAAGTCATGTAGTACGCGTTGAGTTGTAATTGGGCGCAACGTTATCATTGTGCCAGCCATAGGACCTCAGGTGGAATATGGCCTGGACGGAAAGGAGCGCCCTTCCCAGCTGTTTACGTTCAGGACAAGTCAAGCAA
The DNA here is from genome assembly GCF_015706575.1 of Patiria miniata. Lineage (NCBI taxonomy): Eukaryota > Metazoa > Echinodermata > Asteroidea > Valvatida > Asterinidae > Patiria > Patiria miniata. The sequence continues at coordinate 19,857,256 of NW_024037074.1, forward strand.
CGCCCAGGTCGTTAGTCGTTAAAAATCGAATTTGCAAACCCAGTCGGCCGGCAAAACCTGGTCACGCCCCTGATTTTTTAACCCCAACCCGAATTAAGTAAAGGGTTCTGTATTCATTCATTGTCATGTTTTGGACGATGGCCACCAGGGTAAAACCCTCCACATATCAAGCTTGCAACGATTCGTGTTGGCAAGTCGAAATATCTGGACCTCGACTTCTAAAATTAGAAATCACTGTTTCATTGGAAGGGTATCCTCTGGCTTAAAGGACTCAGTGAGTAGATTTCACGGGGCTTCCCGTCCCTCTAACCCGGAGCTAGCTTCGTGTCATTTCTCCTTAAAAAAAATCATGTCTCACATAATGTGCTCTGGCAGGAGAGTTTACCTCGTGGCGTACATCATGACTCGTATATACCTTTGATATCAATGAACGGATATCATCCCTAAGGGAGTGGTCGGTACCAGCGCCCAAACAGAGTCCGGAGGAGCTATTTTTGACTATACCCCAACGCAATCCCCACGGGCATGAGCTGGTACGATAGACAAACAATTCTTTTGCAAGTCATACCCTTTCTCTTGAAGATCTTTGTTCATGGCTGTTTCCCTTGGTAACCGTCACATCAATTTGTGAGTGCAGAATGACACTTGAATGACAACCAGCGATTTCACCTTTGAGTGTTCACTGTTCATGTTGTGTGCACCTCTAAACAAAGCAATTAGATATTTGCTATATATTACGTGAAAGCTCTAGGCAACAATCACCATTTAATTCACTTAAAAATCATGTTTTATTAAACCAATGCTCCCGCTGTTGTACCAAAGTGACTATTATGATGCCTTTTTTTCTCGACTTCCCAACAATTTTCGACAACCATGTTGCAGATTGATTTTGGGATGCGTGCCAAGAAATGACAACCAAGAAAAAGCTGATAGCAAAAATCAAAAACTTTTTATTCAGCTTGCACTTTCCTTCCTTGGTTTAGCATTCGATGGTCACGCTGCAATGAATGACTCGCTTAGTACAAACACATCTCTCAATGGAATATGAGTCATCGGAGTTATTTGTTGTTTGCTGCCGCGAACGTCTGAGGGCGCCGTTCCATTGAAAGGGGACCTTTGAAATCACCGATTGAACTTCTAATTTGATAAGTAGAGTCCCAGTTTAATATTACTTCTTGTTTTTTCCCTCTCTTTGCAATACAGGGAATGGTGATGCCCAATGTCCATATACAGACATTGTGGAGATGCAAAGGGTTATCACGTCCGATAATTCTACCAAATCTTTGCCGGCTCTGTCCTCTAAGCAGACAGACAACAAACAGCCCAGCCTCAAACTCTCCAAGACGATGACACTAAAGAAATCTACATCCTCAAGGCCACCGATACAAAACGAACGACAGCTACCTCCGGAACCTCCGACCTATGCAATCATACAGAGGATGGAGATGACGAAGGAAACACCCGAGGCGTCTGGGTCCGAAGACAAGACACCAAGATGCTCGGCTGAGTTCAGGTACAGCACCTTGTATGCCACACCTGACGCTGCTCTCACAGGGAACAGCCATACCATACCTCGGGATTTCAACATGGGTCCACCACGGTACATTCTGTGCGAATCACAGCACATCTACGCCGACATACAGCGCAAATCCAAGGCCAGCACGTGGAGCTGTTCAAAGAAATCCCGGCCGAAATCCACGGCGTCTGCAGGCGATACGCCCAGGCGTTCCAGGCGCACACTCGGCCGTAGCCTTAGTCGCAACTCCCTCCATAGCATCGCAAAGAGGTCTAGCAATTCAGGTAGCTCTGGGTACAGTTCACTTCGTGGGAGCAGAGAGAACATCTTTGATAATTACGAGAGTGTGGAAGAACGTTCGGATCCTCCGACTCCCAACATCTACTCGGAGACGATACCTAAAGACATCGGCACGACAGAGCATTACGACAGATTAGATCTGATTGCCTCCGACAGCTTGAAGACGGAATACGATAAACTCAATCGAGGTCCCAAGACATCTCGGGGAGCCGGGATCGTCAAAACATTCTCCAAGAAATACGAGAAACTGGCTGCGGACATGAGCAAAAGATGAGTGTGGCGGTAATTTAGAGCACAGCCAGTCTCAATTTCAGTCACATGCCATCATAAAATTAATGAAAATGAAGGCAAATGTTTTTCTCAAAATTCTGGTTTGTGCCAGTGTGTGGACGAAATTTGCATACTTCTCACTTCTTGAGTGATGACGAAGTTTAAAATTGCAAGATCAAGTTTATTTCGATACATCCGCGAGGGAAGTGTTAAATACCAGTGAAGATCTAGTTAGATGCAAAGAGCCTGTCTTAAAGCTGATGCAATTTTGATAAACACCTAAAAACTCAGAAATACATTCAGCTACAATAATTAATGGGGGAGTATTACGGACGAACAGGTGTATTCTAAACGAGATAAGTAGAGCGACACTGACCATGTCATGGTCCAATGAAAGGGCTCACCCCTTAATTGAACCCAAGGTTTGGAAGGGGAGACGAGTATTTCCCAGATTATTGGATCAAACTACGGAAACCTGTACAGCTCCTCTTCGAAAAGCTAGGATTAGATAAATAGGTTACCTCGGCCATGGAGCAACTAAGAAGGAAGAGGTCAAAGTGTATCTGCTGAATATTCATTTATTTGATGCGGTGTTAAGAGCATAATCGGTTTATTCAATAAGGGGTTTTTTTTGGGGGGGGGGAGGGAGGTGTGGGGTGGGGAGTGACCTCACGTGACCTCTTGACCTCTTCAATTGTGCCAACGGGTGTACATAGGCCTAGTACTTGAAGGGTTGTAGTTTAAAGAGTAATAACTCCGTAGACGTTGTACGTAATGGAAGACTTTTGGTTTTCAATGATGAAATTTAACTCATCGATGAAATAACGGAACAAAATGAAGTAATCCTTGAAAAAGTGTCACTTCAGGGAAAGATTTACCATTGGGGAAGACACCAAAAGAATGGAACATATAAAGCTATCTGAAGTGTTACGATTTTTTTCAATTGCATTTCTTATACCCAGTAAGTTTTTATTTCTCACCATTATCAAAAGATATACTCGCTGTTTTTGGTAACGAAACTTGTCTTTGTTGTTACAAAAGTGAATCGGTATTGCCCTAGTCACGCTCGTGTTGTCAAGAGAGGGCGGTACAACAGAATGATAATTCTTCACCGGGCCTGGCCGATGTCCTATCCCGTATGACGACGTCATAGTCCTGGCTATGTCTCAGTTTCCCCGCAACCTGTTTTTGAATGTTAGCTCACTCAACATCCAGGAAACGTGATCCACATTCAGTGTTTTTGTGAACTGGTTTGATAGCTATCGCCAGGATGCGAAAAAAATGAAAGTACCTATTGTGAACGGAAAAAACACATGAGTTATGGCGCAATGAAGTAGCAGATATTGCAACATGATCCTGAAAAGAAAAACCTCATGGATGTGACTTTGGGTTTTTACCCCGACCTATATTTGGCAAGTCAAGAAAACTTTTGGACCGCAAAATCTATCAAGGTTATAAAAACAAATGATCATGTGCTTCGGCCCTTAAATTGCACAATCTAGACACACTGAGAAAAGAGCGGGTTTTTCCTTCATCGACTTCGGTAGTTTGAACAACGACAAAAAGTGGTACCAGAGCATTTATTTTACAAACCAAGTCAACACATTTTCTTAAATGGCTAAGCTTTACAATTTGGCTGTAACCTACATGAGTATTAATAACTGTACATTATATTTGTTGTCAGAGGCATAATTATGTAATTTTTGTGCACACCTAAATCGATGTGATAGTTGACGAATTTCCTGGACTCTGTAATGGTTCGATTTGACCAGTTCTGACGAAAGAATATACTTTTAGTAGTCTAATAAAGGAACTGGAATAATTACATATACGGTACAATTTTTTAGCCTGGACATGACATAATGTTCTATTATGACTAATATATGCTCGAAACTTGATCCTTACTGCTGACAAGTTGAGTCGTGAAGTGGTGTAGGGCGGGCTGGGAGGGGCAAAAGATGTGCTTAAATTTGAAAACTGAGAAATTGTTTCATATTATGAAGTCCTTTTGCTGCTCCTCAATTTCTACGTCTTGTTCCATACCCCTTCATGACGTTACCACTTTTTTGTAAAAAAAATGTGCAATAAGTTTTAGCTCTTTGTGTAAATTATTAGTTAACACACTTTTCTAACGTTTTATTATATTGATATACATGTATCGAGTATGAACAAAGTAATAAAAAAGAACTTTAATTATGATCTGATAATATTGTTGATGTCCATTTGACTTTCCTTAAAGACGGTCTCCACAGTCCTGTAAAGAGAAAGATTCTGGGCCTTCCAAATCTTCCCGAACGCCAATGAAATCCTGTTTTTGAAATCAACATGTCAGGTGATTTTTTCCAAAGTTGTTTCACTTTTCAGGCCACGGTTTTTCTGGGGAAATCCCTTGTTATTGTTTTAAGTAGTAATGCAGATTTAGGCATGCAGCTTGCAAAGCGATTAATCATGGGTTTTTGTTATCCGGTTTTAAACTTTTGAAATGTCTGACGATGACCAAAGGTCGGACGTTACAGTCTGTGATAATTGCCAGTGGAATAATTAAGTTCCAGTGTGGACGATAATAGTCGAGAAGCTCAAGGAGATCAGCAATTAAAAAAAAAAAAAAACATATAAATTTCCAAAATTCTGACACTTTCACGTTAAGGCCTATGTCAATTCATTGCAGCCAGAATCAACCCCGTATACCTTAGGGACCGGCAGGGATAACTGCCTCTTTCCTTGCCGCGCTTACAGCCACACCTGACCTGTCTTGAGAACTCTCTCGGCTTATAAAGCAGCCAGACCCCAACAATAATTTCTCCAATGAGACACCCTCAAACCAATTTTTTTCATCTACATGTGCTGCTTCAGAATACTCACTGCAATCCAGTCCCTTTAACATGGCAAAGACCCACGGGAGGGCCTATTTTTAGCCCGAGTTGGCCAAATCCAAGCCTAGACCAGGAAATGAAACCCATTTGCTGCATTTCCTGAGCAGAAGTCCTGTCCAACCAGATTTAGCTTTTTGAGTCATGCCTCCTTTGAGATTTGTACTACAAGGAACATAAATTTCACCCTGCAGTTTGAAACAGCCAAAGCAATGATTTCGTGGACACAACAGGGGGCGCTATTTGGGATTGGTAAATCAAGGCAAACAGTTTTAAGCATGATCCCAAATAGCTCCCGTTATTATTGGATATTCCACTTATAAGTATATCCCTTTCTCTGAGAATTTCTAATTGAGGACCAACGGACACTCGATCTACCCACAAAAGTCTACTCTATGGGCGCCATCTTTGACAAACGGTAGCTTGAAACAAGATAAGGCTGTGGTAACATTTAGGTCCGGGTGCGAGTAGTGCGTTTTCCTGCTCAGGTACTCGCAACGAAATTACTTATTATATATCTTGATGTTTACAAGTAAAACGGATCGGTAGAAAAAAAACCGTGATGTGCTTTATCTGGTAGCTACAAACGTTTGCTTGAAATAAGCGTAAATCTTTGTACTTAAAAGGTGTTTGTGCGAAAGCGTCTCTGCCAACAGAGCACACAACAGCGCCCTCTTGTGATTTACTGTTACAATCATCCAATCCTTATCGAACCACGTTTTTTACCGTTAATTCTTGCTCCGTAAAATCCCCGTTTATGACTCCTGATCATCATTTGGCTTAATTACCCAATTACCAGGTTCATTATAAATACCCTCTGTGCGTGAATTACAGAAAGTAAGTACAATTCTGGTTGATTAAGATATGATATTTGGGGGGATTTACTTCATGTTTATTGTCAATTTTGGGTTGCAATTTACGCTGTACTAACGCAGATGGGAATTTACACGTCATGCCATACGCGTGCTTATACACATGTTTGTGGGCACTTTACTGGGGATATTGAGGGTTTCATAGTATTTAGGGTCTTTCCATGAATATAGGTGCTATTATACCCATATTTGGGGTTGTTAATAAGTATTTTGGGACATTTTCATCCATATTTGTGCTCATGTTATGTACATGTTATTGCCAGCCCAGGGGCGGATCCAGGAATTTTCGCAGGGGGTGGGGTTCATCAGCAAAAAATTCTGAAAATGTTCACAGTTTTTTTTCTCCTGACACTTGGCCTCCGTAAAATCTAAAGTGGGGGGGGGGGGGGGGGGGGGGGGGGGGGGGGGCTGGGGGCTGGTACCATATTTCAATAGGGGGGGCTGTTCAAATTCGAATATTATTAACACTAGATTACAGAATGGTGTACCGTATTTTGAACAGGCAAACATTATACCAGTATATCTTTTTTTGGGTGTCACAGCATGGGGGGGGGGGGGGGGGGGGGTTCGACTTATTTTTGGGGAATTTGTATGGAATTTTTTTTTGGACAGAGCTGGGGGCGGGGTTACCCCCCCCCCTCTGGATCCGCGCCTGTGCTTACATGTATATTGTTAATGTTTATTATATGATTAGGGTTTCTAGGCCTGTGACATACTAATTAAGTTCCCCTTTGTATTTATTCTTCCCTTTAGAACCACACACATACTCATAGCATACACAGCACACACATCTATTCCTAACAGTGCCACACTACCCATAACCCTAGTCAATAATAAATCCTGTTACCAGCCCATCACCAGTTTTGGTCGCCTACTTCTTTTTAGTGTTCGTTTATTTTGTCAGATACTTAAATTAAGCTGTGATTGTTTTGCCCATGTTGAGAAGTCATATTATGGTGGTTTTACAGTCATGTGACGAATCGGGGATGCATATCCATTCCTCTGAACAGTCAAGTGGTGGTTGGACCTCAACTTTGCTGATTCATGCGGCGGTTTGCCAGTCAAGTCTATGTCAACAACATGTTTAGGCCTAGCATGTATTTTAGAATCATGGGTCAGTCAGATACTTCAACCGAAGACATGGTACCGACATACATATTAAGGTGGTCGTGTATACGGTTAAAAACATTAATGTTTTTAACACGTCATGGTAAATCTTCTTTACTCCCATCTTCAACCCTTGCCTTAAAGGGAAGATACAACATTTGCAAACATCACAAAACGAAATGATCAAATTATCATGAAATACCTTACTGGATTGTTAGGGAATGACAGTCTAAAGCATCCTGTAAAATCGTGGCTCCTGGTGTGCTATCATTCTCAAGAAAAATGGTATTTTTGCAACGCTGGTCGGCCGACCAGCGTTGGAATAAACTTTTTTTTTTCGAAACCTGCATCTAATTTTTCATAATTAGTTATTCATCGTTTTCTTTGCAATTGATTGCACACCTGTTAAGGAGTACAAGCCTGCTCGACTGATTCTCTGACCTTATACAATTCCCCAAAGTCTATAAATTGCTCCGTTTCATCCTAAGTGGGGTCGGGGAACCAGACTACAAGAACATGATTGGTTTTCTTGGTTTTTCCAACATCTACAAGCCCAAAACGTGAAACAAGTATTTGAACAATATTTGCTATAACATACTAATCCTCCAAATCCATTTATTTCTGAAAATTGCAGCAAAAGCAAATGTTGTACATTCCCTTTAAAGTTGGCTAATGCCCATGGCTACTCCAACGATGGCAGCATTTATATTTCTGGAGGACTACACAAAAAAGGAAACCTATTGACAAATGGAATCTAATATTTTGAGATCCTTTGATTGTTCAGAAGCTTTTTTGATTTTTTTTGGTAATACATATGACAACGGTGCTGTTAAATTACAGGGAATAAGGTTCAGATGCGCACACGACACGTGACAGACGCCTGCGGTGCATCGTCTTTTGGTGCGAATTACTAAGTAAGAATCACAAGGTTGGTGAGGACAAATATGCACAATTTAAACTGCTGCATGTTAGTGCCGTAAAACGTCAAAGGTTATTTGTGGTACCTCGGAAGACGGTCACAACATAACGTCAAGCAGTATTTTTTACGCCACCTACCATAACGCTTATAACATTAACAGTGATCCCAAGTTTTGTTGGCACAGTGCATGCGTGCAGTTGAAGAAATATAGGGTGTAGCACAAGGGCGGATCCGGGGGGGGGGCCAAAGGGGGCCATGCCCCCCCCCCCAAAAAAAAAACGAAACCAATTTTTTTTTTTTTTTATGTGACATCGCAATAAAGGCAGGCAATGAGTACACCACCATCTTTTCCTCAAAAAAACATTGGTTAAAGTGGTCAGAAATTGCCTCAGATCGCACCACAGAGCATCTAGAATCCAAAATTTTTTCGGGGCCCTTAAGCGGGCCCCGAACCCCACGCCGTAATTTTTTTGACCCACGTTTTTGGGGCACCAAAATTTTTTTGGCCCCCCCCCCAAAAAAATTGTGTTCTGGATCCGCCCTTGGTGTAGCAATGTATTGAGTCTTCCAGAGTCTCTAATTTTTACAACTTTATGAATTCCCCAATGCTTATAGGCACCCTTACACAAATTTACAGTTTTGTGACGGTAACGGGCATTTTACAGGCTTCAGTCACCAAAGGTAACTAATACCGACCGTGCATTGACAAAGTTAAATCTGCCAATTCAGTGTGAAACCTGCCCTCACAGGCCGTGTACGCCCATGTTAGACTAGCCACCAATCCGACCCACACGTCTCAAGTTTGTCCTCAATAAGTGCATGTAAAGGCCAGTATAAACACCCACACGTTGGCCTCCATTCATCTCCTGCTGGAGAGGTCAACGTGCTGTTATTCACGGATTACCAAGTCCCACGCGTTTACCAACACACTAGTCATGCAATACCACAATCGTACCAATAAGTCGACGGTACGTGTACTGGGGGAAAAGGGAACGAACTGTGTCCCCTGCAGCAACTCACAATAGAAGTTTCTCACCTACTGTATGAAACCTTTCACTCGGGTCAACTGAGGCTTTTCAAACCCTCCGATCGATACAACTGCTGGTACTGCATGTACATGTACACCGTTGGTGTCACGGAAGTTTTGGGTGAAATCAATGGTGCATATAAAGAACCCAGAACGTTGTACCCGTGTCTTGTACCGCGCTCTCTGAGTGCTCGTACGATGCATACGTTTATACCCGACCCACAACTGATTCAATTATTCAGACGAAACGGCGTGTGATTTGATTTGACGTTTGGAGGGACACCAGTAGCTACAGCCTTGATTGTGGACCTGTTTTCATTGCAGCAGCCGGAGTAAATCGAAACATCGGAATCGACTCTGACTCATACCACGCATACGTCGTTGTCCTGTTTATATCTCAACCCACCCAGTGGAAATGTCGTAGTCATGATGAACATTGCCTCCTATCACATAACTCGAGTGTTCGTCTGGACCACGGACTGAGTTCCTGTTTGCTAATGTCATTGTTCTCAGTGGCACTGTATCATCAAGAATCATCAAGTGTTGTCAAGTTGAGACAGGGTAACTTGGACTTTGACTTCTCCCGCGTCCAAAAACGACAGAGCTTGGTGGTAAATAGCTGGCCTATTGAACGTCACTGCGTTTTCTTATTGAACACATATTTGCGAATGTTCAAACTTGTTGTACAACTGTTAACTGGCGGCTGACTTCGTAAACTGACGTGAACTCCTCTTGGAAGCCACTTGTACCACACTGGGATTTGTAATGGAAGGTACCAACTGTCGCTATTCTGGCTATGGAAAACTGTTCTTCTCCATGGTAGTGATTTTAAACGGTGTGATTTCTTCAACCGCGCAAACCGTTGGAATGATGGGCTCTGCTCCACTGTTGAACGGTAGGCTGTCATTGATTACAACTCTTTGAATAATATCTCAAAACTTTAATTGATTGGTTTTTAATATATTGATATACGGCTGAGTGATTGGTAGATCATTGTAGTTTGGGGTTCAAAGAGATAAAGTAAAGGCGTTTAGTTAATTCTAATTAAAAATTAAATGATGTTTTTGTTATATTTAGTGGCAAGTGTTGCTGCCAAAATACAATTTTAAAAATAGTAAAGAGTGAACTAAAACACAGAAAGACACAGGGAAACATGACAATACCAATCAGGGTTTCGTACTAAAGTACATAATGTAGCATCGCTGATGATGATATAAATTATAACGACTCACCAGTTACATGATTAATAAGAATTTCTGCATGTAGTGCTTTTAAATGATATTTTCGTTACTAATAGGGGGCACCATTTTGGGTTTCCTTTTTTATTTTATTTTACTCACCCTGTATTAAAACCAGACTGGGACCTCGAGTGTTGAAAAACATGCAAAACTAAATCAGGCAAACTTTACTCACTCTGGCTACAAAATTCTCAAAAATCTTCTCAGTGTTTCACCAACCAAGTTCGAAGTCTCAAGTAAATTTTTAAGGGACGCTTTTCTTGAATATTTTGCACCTTGAGAGGAAAGTCAAGTGATATCAATTCGAGGCCAAAGACTAGACTGGTACATGTCCAACCATGGTCCAACTGCTTGAAAAGACTGACCTCTTCATTAAACTGACCAGGAAGAAATGTGAAGAAATGTGTAGAAATAGAGACCAATACACCAGACATGGCAGATGTTTCTTTTGGCTCAGTTGATTGATGCAGTACTGAAGTTTTTTTTGGACTGGTTGTTTCCGGTGCCAGTCTATTTTCTTGTATTGCATGTTTTCAATACCTTATGTTTTGGACTCTTATACACAGTATTAAGTCCCAAATTTTTGGACTATATCAGAACATGACCATTTAGTTCCTGCATATATCCACACTTTGTGTTGGAGTGCCTTCCAATATTTCATTCATTGCTTGTTGTTATTATTTATTCACAATTCCTATAGGGAATGGATCCCACACTCAAGGACGTCCAAATCCGTTGAACAAACTCATGGTTATTTACTTTGTCTCGGGTTCTCAACATCCTCCGGGAAAGCTACAAAACTTAAGTTCTATCAATGCTTTCGTTATTTCCGTGTTCTTTGGCATGCAGCCAGAGGGTCGTTTCAGCGGGTACATTTAATGCCTTTCCCTTATTATCGTTATATGAATGACTACAATTAATTAATCAAATCAAATGTTTGTCTTTTATCTTTCTCTAGGTCAACGGTCACATTTCAAGAAACTTATCAAGTTTCCAGATCTAACAGATATTACACAAATTGCGGACTTTTGGTTGGAAAAAGTGCACGCGGTATAGGTACGTGAAAAGAGACTTTCATGATTTATACACATTCCAAAATAACCCACTAATATTTAAAAAACCCATAATGTTTAAGAAATCTCGGCAACGATCACAAAGCAATACTGCAATGACAGTTCAACTGTATGGAAAGATTAATCGGAAATGTAATCAGAATTTTTATCTTGCTGTTTGTACTCGTTTGAGAACCCTTGAACCTTAAGTGCACTTTCGGGAAATATTTCAAATACTTGTGTATTTATGGAAACGATGCTTTATGGAAACTTTCGAATCAAACTGTTTGCATTCTTCCATTATATTATGACATTCTTTTTATTCCACTGCTCTCATTTTTTGATGTACAAGTACCAGATAGACCCATTTTGTTCGGAATCAGACCGCCATAACAAAACACCATTGTTATGTAAATGTACCCTTTTTATCTCACCTCCAGGGTTGTGTACACTACTCAGACCAGGGTTGCGTATAGAGACAGCTACAATATAGTATTCACCTGCTGTAACGGATGGGTCATGCAGGCTGATGGGTCCTGCCAACAAAATATTTCAGGTAATGACATCACAGAAACAAACAGGTACCGAAAATAGCCTGGAAACAAATGACAAGCTTTTGAAGCTATAACTTCGGACACATCGAACGATGGCTATTTTAAAGCAAGAATCAACATTGAATACATCCACTGCTAGCATTATATTTCAATCTATGTATTGCTACTAAAGTGTAACATGGATACTTTTTGAAGACTTTTATTTGACAGTTCAAGTGTTTCAACAAAGATTTTGTGTTCTTATCTTACCTTCTTTTTTTTTTTGGGGGGGGGTGTATTGTCTTTTCACGTTTGACACAATTTAGAATAATGTCATGATGTATTCATTATGTACTCCATATTTTATGCAGAAGAAATAACAACTCAATCACAACTAACGGATCCATTGACGCCCTCCAAGGCCAACGCAGCCACGCCCACCATTTCCAACGGGACCGCCGTCCTCGCACCCAAGTGGCCGCCCTCGTCCCCGTCCTTGGTCTCCAGTACCGGTGTTTCCGGCTCACCACCGGGGGAAATCGCTAAGGCGGACGGGCCCAGGACCCTTGGGAAAGGTGGTGAATCACAGACGGGCTCGGACGGCGGACGTATTGGGATGATTGGTGGGCTGGTGGGTGTGGCGGTGGCTGTGGTTGTCATGATTTCACTGATCATCATCTTTGTGTCGAAGAGGAAGCGCCGAGCAAGAGAAAAGCGGTAAGAAGGATCTCAATTCAATTATATTAATTTGAGCCAATCAACTACCATCTTGTTTCCAAAAAAAAATGAACGGTCACTCTATTGGAGCAAAGGATCGCTCAATCAAATAAAAGCAAGTGACAAGACAAAAAGAGTGACATTCAATCGGAAAGATTTGAGTTTTCACCCGCGTTTTCAATTGAGTGATTCTTGTTTAATGTATTTCAATGTAAAAACTAGTGATTTTCATTCTTAATCGCCTTATTCCTAGTTTGACTCTTTGGATATTAGTGTATTTTACTGCACCTTAGGACGAGCTAGCATGCACTTTGGAACGATATACTGGTCTGATGAGTACTAATGAAGCGACATGGGGCTCATAAACAGTATCAGTCACAGACCTGTCAACACCAAAATGAATACTAACTCTGAAATTGCCAGTTTTCAATACATGCAGCGGGCCAAAATCAAACTCAAAGGGGTGGTCGTTTTTTTTCTTTTCAGGTGAACCTCAATCTGAAAGCCCTGTTGTACCATTCTATTTTCTGTCAAACATCTTTTAACCTATTTTTCATCCCGTTTTATTATCGTTACCTCTAAAACTACTTCTACTTAGTTTGTTGTTCGATACTGTAGATATTGAACTCAGTATCCCCAATGTTATGTGCCATTAGATATCTCCTGTTCTGCACAATCCAGATAGGCCCCCTATATAAATATCGCAATTCTTAAAAAAGTCCGAGTTTATGCTCATTGTGTGGTGACGGGTCACATGGGCCCATATGCAAACAATCAGAATTGCAGGAAACGAGGCCAAGGTGTGAAGCCTCGACATAACAATCGCACGGAGTGAAATTTGAACATGAGAAAAACAACGGAATTGATTTACCAGAATGATTGGTCATCATACTCCTAATCAAGAAATGGAATGCCTCTGTTGATTGAAACGATTCTTTCAACTCGGAATGCGATACCAGCTACAGTTGGTATACATGCCGATACGTTTACATAACTTTGAATAAAGTACACATATTTCGTTTCCGGGTTTTTTTTCCATTTGAATGACAAGGAAGGATATGGTAGACTTTGAGAGGTATAACGTACCAAAAAAAAAAACTCCGGCCACATATTTTAGCCTAACCAGGCGATAACGTTCTAATTCGCTAATGTTCATTTTGATTTTTATACATTTTTAACAGTTTAACCAAATCCAGTGGAAATGGCACAGAAAATCGAGCAATTATAGTTTGAAGAGGCGCTATTATGTTTTCAATCTTAATCAACCCAACAAGAGCGATATTTTCTTGCCAGTGCTAAGCATGTTTCGATCGAAAGTAACCAATCACAGAGCTCAAAAAGACTGTGCCTTTACATTAAACATTTTAACTGTTTTTCGCACAGACGCAATTCTGATCCTGACGTTGTGTTTCAGCTGCTCAATTCCAGCTCGCCAGCTCGAGGTAGGAATTTCCCTTTGAATTTAAGATAAATATTTAAATTTATAATTAATTTGAGGTGTTTTTTTTTTTAAATCTGCCCGAGGATTATCATTTTTCGATCAGACCGTAATGCAAAACTTGTTGCAGTGACTTATCACTTTATATTTGACGATAAGCTCTTGGCATAGTAGTGTTTGGAAATTAATATGAAAGGTTTTTATTTTCCAACTGATTTAATAAACGGAAAAGACTTGGTATTTGAAGAACAAAAGAAACAATTCAAATTCTTGCGTTTATTTTGTGAGGGATATTTTATTAACAACATTGTGTTTGTTTTTGATGATCTCTGACGACTAGTCTGTTACCAAAAAAAAATGATTGTAATTTGGATAATGTTGTTACTTCGTCAGCTCCAGTTCCAGACATTTACGCCGAGATACCGGACCGAGACGGAAACGCCAATTCCCCCGGGGCACGGGCAGATGACACCGCTCTAAAAGGAGCCTCGTTCGAAGACTACGAAGTTGCTTTCATCAACAACAAACAGCCGTCTGGTCAGGCCAACACCTACCAAGACCCAAACGAGGCTGGTATTCATCGTCGTGCGCCCAGTGCAGCTAGTGACGGTTCACCAACGATGAAGAAAGTAGACATGGAGATTACCCTCGGACCAAACGGTGTCGTGTACACGAAAACACACGACACCGAGACGACTGAAGGAGTAGTGTCACCGTATCAGAACGTACCCGGGTTGGACACTGTCATAGCGGCACCAGACATCTACGATACTGTGGGTGGGAACGAGGTTGCTCCTGCTGCCTATAATCACCTAGATGGTACCATTCCTACAGATCCAGATGATGAGGCATATAACATGATCGTAATAGGACCAAGCAACACGAAGCACGAGCCATACGACAAGCTAGATAGGCAGCGTGGTGGCTCCCGCCTCTCTGGGGACGATCAGCTGGACACGCCGATACCAGCAGCTTCCGGTTATGCGTCTCTCGGTCTCGAAAGCCACCTGGGCTACGACAAGCTTGCAAGACACGAAAGCCATGGTGTCGATCCCGACAGAAAGGCCGGTACTACGGGACCGAATACCTACGACGAACTCGGTGCACAGGGTCGACCAGTGGAGTATGATAAGCTAACACGACGGGGATCTGCTGATCGTGGCTTGAACGATTCGGGAAGCAAGAATAATGGCGCCCTGAACAGCGTACCGAACGGGAACTTGGTCGGTAATAAGTACGACACAATTGAGGTGAAAAAGCCGGCTGATGGGGAAATTTACGAAAATCTCCCCAAGAAAACCCTCCCGAAAGGACTAGCAGTGAAACTACCAGGACCAGACTGTGAGAATCAGGAACATGCTTGGATTCCAGACGATGACCCGCCAACATCTCCACCACTGTCATCTCCGGCCGTGCGTCCTGTCTATGACGTCATTCCAGGGCCAAAGCGCATGCCAACCGCGCCGGTTTACGACATCTTGCCAAAGTCACCTGAGCCGAGAGGTGGCGCCCCAGTCTACGACACGCCCCCTGTCGTCACGAAACTTACGCAACGAGGTAGCATCGACGTGCCGATTCCCCCAGTGGTGGGAGGGGCTAGGCCTGTTTATGACACGCCCCCGGTAAGGTCCGATAATACTTCCCCTTTGCAGTTTGAAGAAACTTGCCCACTGTATGAGAACACACCCACCGGTCGCATTTAGCCCAACCCAACCTCTAGGCATATTATTTTCATCACCATAACAACAATCATGTTACAACAAGTTGCACACAATCGGCAACTCTTTCAATTATCTTTGGATGTTTGTTATGTCAAAAGATGGAAGTCTTCTCATACACATGCGCTGCTGCCACATGAAAAGCATCACGATCTCCAGAAATATTAAATAAAATATGCAAATTGTAATCGCAATAAGTAAATGAGGCTACTTGTTTGTTTACGCAGAAGATATAGCTTCTCCTTTTTAACACAATGTACATGCACAAAGATAAGTTTTTGCAATACGAAAGCGTAATTTTGTGATGAATTCGCAAACTTAATGGACTTTACACAGATTTTAAAGTACAATGTACATGTACGTAATTTTTACTAAACAAGATTTTCATATTTCATCTGGTAAAAAAGAGAGTGCTCAATAAAAATTGATGTTTTGTTTTTACTTACTAAAGGCCTATGGATGCGCGTTAGACAAAGCAATATATGTCCTTGCATTATTGGTGGGTTGGGAAAAATCCACGTAAATGATTAATCACATTTTACTCCAATTAATAATTGTTTTAGTAATTTGCTGTTTATGGATCAGTGTGTCTTATTATATAAAACTCACTTCGAGAACATCTGAGATATAGCGAAGATATGTGCAAGTAAGATTTGAATTTGAACATGCAGTCTTGCAATGAGTCTCATTGTACAGGGTGAGTACAAAAAAAACGAAACTCAAATGTCGGGACCATTTCTGTAGTGAAGTTCTGCATGTAGCACTTTCAAAATCTAGGATATAAAAGCCCAATTCATAAATTTTCGTTTAGTACAGGAATCATTCAAATCACTCATGAACTTTTCAAGTTACGGAGTTTTAAACGCAGCCGCCGTTTTAAGGTTCTGTCCACGGATCACACAAAAGGTGTGTGTTCTTTCAGCAAAACGAAAACAATTCACACACATCCTTAGTTCAGTGTTCTCTCAAGAACTTTACTTAAACAATTGTCCCGACATTTTTTTTTTAACTCACCCTGTAGTATAGGCTCTGAGAGACATTGCAACAGGGACATTACTGGGGTCCAATTTACTATTCTAAAGGGGGCACACGGCAGGGGCGAGTAAGATGGGGGTGGGATTGGGGGAATGCCCCTATGCGCACCCCCAATATGCGTGCGTGTGATAATCTGCCATATGCACCCACCGTCATTTCCTATAGTTGGTTGTCAAAATAGCAACGGTCCAATTTGACGTGAACTGTTGGCATGTGCGAACTTCATATCCTTCACAGCCATATTTGTGCATCGTCCGCTGTTATCTTTAATCGCAGATGGTTATATAACGAAGCACAATACAATGAACCCTCATTTTAGTAATCGCTTGCGATAAGCTATATTATAAGAGGTTTTACGATCCTACGTTATTGAGCTCTGTCGATAAAAAAAGTATCGTGATTGAACAAATTCTCAACTCGAAATTGAAAATGAATAAAACTGCTGCAAACTGCTGACGGACTGGAATAACCTGAAATATTCAATGAAAAAAGTATTAAAGTGGTCTGATATTTCAGCCTTATATAGCAAGGTTTTCAACAGAGGCAAAATTCTCAACTCAAGTAAGTTACTTTAGAAATCAGATATCGTTGTTGATATTTGTTTTAAGAATGTACATTCTTAGTTATATAAGGTTGTAATCTACACTTTTAATTCTTAATAATATTTACTTTTAGTATAATTGATCTGAAGTTGTAATAGTGAGTCCGAGCATTATTAAGTTTTCTGTACGTACACTTACTGAATGAAAACAGGTGGTGAGATTTTACTCATTCTTGTATAGCCCTTTCTCTCAAAATACATAAATAAATGCTGCTATTCATAATTCCAAATGTCCTCTACCTTAAGAAATTCAAACAGTTGCTTTCCCTTTTTTATGTGAAAAAAAAACTCGTACTCACAAAATCTATTGCAAGAGTTGCTTTTAAGGAATCTCAAACAAGTGGAAAAAATTTGCACATGTAAATGGTTACAGTGTATGCAAAGGAAAGGTAGGGCTCGAGGCTGATTCCCCCCCCCCCCCCAAAGAATACTGTTGGTATACTTCGTTGTGAAAATCAGCGGAGATATTAAAAGTTCTCTGATTTTCCCATAATTATACACATGCTTTCTTTATCGCAACCTTAAAATCAACCTTGACACCCAAATATCAGATTTTGACTTTGGCAGGACGTCATCGATCTTTTCCCTCTGTAAAGAAAATCACTTTTAGCCGGAACCCTCATAAAACCATTTGCTCTACTGACTTCTGCTAAAGCAGTCAAAGCGTGTTGCCATGGTGACTGAGCAATGCGTAAGACGGAAGTTGAGTTCCTGTGTTATCAGTATCATACGCCCTCGGCCCGTCCGGTTGCATGGAAGATTGCAGGCCTGTTAGAAGCCCAAATTGCCTACGCCGACCTTATCATGATATGGATACAATGTACATGTGTGTACATGTACTGTCAATTTCACTCTTCAAGCAAAGTACCTAATGATGTAATGACAGAAAGCTTGCTCCAAGTGAAGACAGGACTACATGTATTATCAATACCCTGTGAAATTATCGATCACCGTGGAGTATAGGCCATTGCAAGATCTGTCCAGATTACAAGGTTGTCCGCGAGAGATTGGTGTTTTCCAATGTTAATTGTTGTCATTGGTCTATTGTGATATCTGTTGTGGTCTATGTCATCCATCGGAAATGTGTGGGGTGGTTTTAAAACAATGGCCTTTCACGCCGGTATCATTACACATATCCCTTGTTTGATCATGCTGGGGTGAAAACTTGGCGCTTTTTTATCATTGATTAAATTCAGGTTGTGCTTATTTCCTCAACCATTAAAAAACAAAACAAAGAAAATTTAAATTTCGATTAATTCACATTTATTTCCATTTCACAGTGCATTAAAAAGCTAAATATAGATTAACACTTGGTGTATACTTAAACAAGTATATATTAAATATTTAATTGAAATTAACAAAGGTGGAAATGGAAGCATGTCCCAGTAAGCGGTTTCTTGAGCTGGGGATGCCGTACAAGACAAAACAGACGGACAACTAAACATTGAATCAAGAAAACGGACAAACAAAAAAACTATTAAATTATAACGGGCCTAAATAGAGTATTAAACAAACTCAGTAAGGTCATACTATAAGTAATTCACAAAAAGCAGTTGTACATAACAGGTGCATTTTAATTTTAGTTTAAATAAAACTCTCAATACATGCTTTCAGCCGTCATGAAATTTGTGTGTGGAGGAGTTTTGGATTGTGATACATGGATCTGTCACCACATTAGATACTTGGAATGGCTGAACTATAACGTTTCCTTATAACAGAACGACATGCCATTTCATGCTTCATTAATTAATTACTCCTTCATATGGTTCATTAATTAACCTTTCAAGATATTGGACAAAATTAACTATAAGAGTGGTTTAGACTTATCATGTATATAACAGTCTGGCTTATCATAAGTAGGCTAAACATCGTTTACTCAAAGTTGACGTTTTTAATACATCCTGCATAATAAACATGTGTAATTGCTTAAGTTGACTTATTTTTGTAATACAGAAACTATGAAATGTACTCTTTAAACCTAATGTATTTAAGCACCTTACGTTTGTATATATTTGCCATTCCCAATAAGCAGAAGCCATTATTTTCTCGTAAAACAATTCAGTTATAAAGTATTTTCTGGATAGATGCCTTTTACTTATTAATTGAACAGTGATGTGAAATAACACAATTGTGTTTACCGAGTTACACTCCATATCGTTCGCAGAATAACAAATAAAAAAACGCTTATAAAGATTAATCTGTTTATCCCTCGCGATTTGATTTATGATAATGTACACTCTCTTTTAGTCAGTTGTTATACAATCACAACGTTTGTCAGAAAAAGGCGAAACTTTCTTTGTTTAGACATGTAGGCTGAATTTCATCTGTGATGACGTTGTAAAGTGGACATTTTTCATGAAATCGTTTTTTTTTTGGGGGGGGGGGGGAAAGACGTATTTCCGTTCCCAGGTCTCTGGATACCACGTGACAACTGGTTGCTAATCTCTCTAATCCAAGCAATCAGGCAGGATATCCGATCCCCGACTTGAGGGGTATGGCCCAACCAACATTGCATAAAATAAGGGGTAAATCGAATTAAAAACTCCCCAGATTTTAGCCTTCTTTGTAGCACAGTGTGGAAAGCCTTGCAGTTTAACCAAATTGCGTTCCCAAAAGGAGGTATATGAACATTAAACCAAAACCGCAAAAAAATCAATTTAACGAGAATTACTTCTGAGCTTTGTAAGAGATTCGACTCGATGTATCACTAAGTATCACTGTGAGATTGCATCATTAACGTTCCCTATCTTGGAACATTTTCTACTTGAACGTTAAGACTCTTATGAGGATAAGACGACTCGCTACTCTGTTCTAGTCGTCAGAGACATGGGCGTCGCCAGGATTTTTTCTAGGAGGGGGGGGCAAAGCAAATTTTTCCCAAAATTCCTTAACTTTTTCATTATATTCTCAATTTATCAATTTTCTGGGCGCGAGCATGGGAGCATTTGCCCTCCCCCCCATCAAATTAACAGCAAGATGGCTTCGCACCTCTTTTTTTCCTTTTTTTTTTTCGGGGGGGGGGGGGGGCAAGCGCCCCCTTGCCCCCCCCCCCTCGCGACGCTCATGTTCAGAGAAGGTGTTTTTTTGTCTCTTTAATTGTCAAACATGAAAGAAATATGACGTTGGCTAATCGAAATGACTTATGTTTGAAAAGACAATATCTAATCAATGTCGACACAAGATCCTGCAGATTCGATCATCATGTTTAAACAAAAGTCGTGGATTGAACCTTCGAACTGTATAATTATACGATGAAACGAAACAAGGAAAATGTGGAGGGACGTTTGGAGTAAACAGTTAGTACAATGGGTTAACTCAACATTGGATAACCCCGAAAAATTTACTTATGTCTCATGACTGCAACATAATCGGCTTTGTTTCCTGGCGCCCAACGTGACTTTAGTCACGTGACTATATGCCCAATCAGGACTTCAGTGGTCAACCAAGACCCCGAGGAGTACCAGCCAGTTCCATCAGAATCCTCGCCTGCTTCCTTTTCCTGTTTTTATCACGGACTCAGTTTGGTTTTGACAGTTAATTGTTTTTCGATCTTAATTTAGACCTCCTCTTTCATTGTTCCAGGAATTGTATTACTGGTGTAAGTTGTGGCTTGAAGTGCAACTAGTTGCCAACAGCCCCCTCTAAACTGAGTTATTTTGGGAATTTTAGTTGAAACGCTTTTGCAATATTAATAATGTGGTGCTTATATACCAAAGGTCTCAAGCACTTCATAATAATGATTATCCCTGTTCATCAGGCAATGAGACCAGTTTTTGCAGCAGTTCGAGATCAGCGCACTTTAGTCTCTATGCCCTCACAGGTACCCATTTATACTCCTGGGCGAAGAGGGGCAATCGTATAGTAAAGTGTCTTGCCTAAGAACACAAACACCACGTTCCCTGTCTGGGTTCGAACCCACGTACCGCGTCACACGAGTCGAACGCCGTAACCATTGGACCACAGCGCTCCAATAAATATTGTTTTTAAATAAATATAGTTTCTACAGAAATAATCATTTCAGTGTTTGTTATTTCCCTTCTGACATTTTAAAGCTAAAGACTGCCTTTTCCGTCTTGCTTCAAATATACACAGATCACAAAACGTAGACCAATTATCGACCAACGGCAAAGATGTAAATACGTTAGCGTCAATGGCATCAGTAGAAAGCAGTGACTGAGGGCGCTATGCAGTTTGTACGATCAGGCTTTTACGGAGTTGTTTGCAGTCCGCGCTCCATTAAGTGCGTTGGTTCAAGCCACAGTCAGAGTGAGGGCGCTATCTATTTGTAGATAAAGTGTTTGGGAAAAATGGGGGGGGGGGGGGAACGGCAACTACGAATTGGGGGCATTGCATAAAGTGCCGCCTTGGGGAACATAAGTAATCACGAATTCTGTTCAACATATCATGTTAGGAAGAAACTGTTTTCCTTACGTATTCAACGTTTGGGCCCCAAATCAATAGCAACACCCAAGCATTTACAAGACTACACTTTTACAATAAGACTATCAGCAACGCACACGTTGAGACCAGTATGGGAGTTTTTCGGCTTCTCTTCTTCTGCTTATACGAAGCAAGAGGAATCTGCAAAGATAAAAGCAATATCTAAAGTATTATATTTTTGTTCACATTCGAAGCACAACCCAACTATTGCATTGAGAAGATTGTCATAAGACAATTTGATATTCGAAGAAGAACCCGGCTTCCGGATTAAAAAAAATTGATGTGCCACTTCCTGAAGACTAAGACAAACATTGAAAATGAATATATGAAAAATACATCTACATCCCTTTTGCTAAATTACCTCAAGAGTTGGTGAAGAATTGCTCTGCAAGCAGGTCATCAGTCCTTCCGTCGGTCCTCCTCCCTGCTTCCGGTTCCTTGGGATTCAGAGGTGATCTTATCTTCATCCAGAATGACATCTCATCTTGCAGACCGTCCATCTCTGCCAAAAGATTAGAAGGAACACATGTAAGTAAATGTGTGTGGGACAATTACGCGCCTGTTGCTCTTCTTTTATATTTGTGGATTTGTGAAGTTGTTATATGTGATTATTATTTCACATTAACTTTTTATTAGATAAGCTATCATTAGTCACAGACACAACAGGCAGAACAACTGGACGCTTTTTGGAAAGGAAAATAACATTAATATTTTTACCTGGGAAACCAGTAATGGGTCGCCCGGCAAGCAGGGTCGTCAGTCATCCGGTGTTCCTCCCCCCTGCTTCCGGTTCCTCCGTGTCATCAGCTCCTGACATGAGCACTCTGGCTTACTGATCCTCCAATTGCATGTTGCTGAAAAGAAAAGAAGTCTTCCTAGCGGAGCTAGGTTACGTTAGTACAATGTACAGAAATTTCCTGGTCAAATTGGTGACCGGTGGTGTGGTATAAAGAGAATAAAAACGTATAATTATAATGGTCCTTACCTGACCACTAAAAAGATACAATCATACAAAAAGGGACACTTAGTTTAGGTCTACGCTACTTAGATCTCTAGGCAACTGGGTGTAAAGTTATAATTAAACAAACAAGATAATCCAATTAGTGGCCCTTACCTGACCACTGTAATGGATTCAACCGTTACTTACAAAACTTAGTTTATTCTAAATAGAAAATTTTGCCTACTGGTCGCGAAGATGATAACTCCAGTATGGACAAAGCAACGCGCATCCAACGCGCTACGCGGTTCAAAGGCAAACAACATTCACATTGCCGACCAGTTGTGATCGGACTTATCAGAATTGAAAAGTACCACCCATCAAAACCTCCACTGGTGTTATGGTTGTTAAAAAAATAAATTGCTGCACATTGTTTCACCCTGTAAAATCAGACTGTACATTTTACAAAGCTATTACAAGGTGTATCCAACATAACAGGTGTCATTTCACCTGATTTACAATAAACAAATTGTCACAATGGCTCTAACACAAAAGGCAATTATATTCTTTGCAAATCGGTTATTATGGAAGAACAAACAACAATGTGTGTCGAGACACATTTCGACAAGGATCAGAGACTATTTCATGTCGCAAAATAATCGTGGAATCGTTGAAACCATCATTTTGATAACGTATCACGACCGTTACATGTTGCAAGGAATCTTTAAGATCAGCACATGGCCCTATACATATAGATAATGTTAAAAAAAAAAAAATAGATATCCAAGAAAATGGTTGTCATACAGACAAACAAAGTAGATTTGTAAACATGGCCCCATAGAGTATTTTACTTCATGAACCACGGTGAAGTTACGACATGTGAGGAATACAAAGAGCATACAAGAAAAAAAATAGCTCCAACATTAGAGCTTTTTAAGCTTCAAAGTAGCTTATTATATACTCAACACATGTCCCTAGAGAATTTAACACAATGATTCGCACTCAAGACGGGGTGCGATATGCATGCACAAGCAGTGTTCAAGAAAATACACTCCGGCTATTGGAGAAATGTATGCATAACGGAGGAATATAAGATCTTTTAACTGCACCACATGGCCCTATTTTATATTGCATAATAATTTAGAAAGATTAAAAAAAAAAAAGTAAGACATGTTCCTGGAATCCTGTAACTACTCTTTCATATAAGTACAGAAGATAACGCCAAGAACAAAAATGGTTTGGCAGAAATCTCAACAAAACGGCGATGAAAGTTTTGTATACATGGCCTTAGGATTGTTTTAACAACGAGAATCAATGTAGAAAGACGACGACAAAAATGCCTAATAGACGCGACAGGAATTTCAAAAAGTTTTATTCGTACACATGGCCCTCAATATCTATCACGATTTGTTACAAACGGAAGAAATATTCCGTACACAAACATGACACTGTACATCTCACAATCATTGTCTTTAAATGTCAAGCAGGAGACATTATTGTGGATCATCACCTTTTAATTTATATCATCTTGTTTTAAAGTTATTTTCAATCGAACGGAAATCTATTTAAAAGATTACTACACATGGCCCAATCATATACGTTCGCGTAATAATTCTTCCGTAGTTAAGTACTCGTGCTTGCGCACATATTTCGTCTGCTAGCGTTGCTTGTAACCGTTTAACTTTGTTCGCACTCGAACTAATTTGTTACTTCATTCCATGCATAACCGCCGAAAATACACGTCCGGCTATTTGAGAAATGTTCACAGAACGGAGGAATATAAGATCTAAACATTGCACTACATGGCCCTAATATAATTTTGCAAAATAAATTAAACAGCTTTTGTACAAACACAGAGTTAGCCTAAGACATGTCCCTGGAATCCTGTAAATAATGTGTCATAGATGTAAGTACAGAACGCAAGAAAAAATCCCTTTGGGGCAGAAATCTCTACAGAACGGTGATTGAGTTGTGTACACATGGCCCTAGGATTTTTTTTACAATGAGAATCAATGTAGAACAACGGGAAAATGCAAACAGACGCGACAGGAATTTCAAAAAAATGGATTCGTACACATGGCCCTCAATATCTATCACGATTTGTTACAAACGAAAAAAAATATTCCGTACACAAAAATAACTCTATGCATCTCACAATCATTGTCTTTAAATGTCAAGCAGGAGACATTATTGTGTTTCTTCCTTTATTTTCTACTTTTGAGGATTATCACATTTTAATTTATATAATCTTTTTCTAGAGTCATTTTCGACCAAATGAAGATCAATTTAAAAGATTACTACACATGGCCCAAACACACGTTCGCGTAATAATTCTTCCGCAGTTTAAGTACTTGCACTCGTGTACATATTTCGTCTTCTAACGTTACTTGTAACTGTTTAACACGAACTTGTAATAATTAACGAACGACACATTTGTTATCTCATATCATGCATACCCCGACGCAGAAAATACACGTCCGGTTATTGGAGAAATTTATACAGAACGGAGGAATATAAGATCTATACACTACACCACATGGCCCTAAAATAATTTTGCAAAAATAAATTAGACATTGTTTACAAAAACAAAGTAAATCACGTTCACATGGCCCTTGAATCCTGTAAATATTCTGTCATATAAGTTTGGCGATGAAAGTTTTGTACACATGGCCCTAAGATTTTTTAACAATGGGAATCAGTGTAGAACGACGATAAACTGCGTGATTACGCGACTGGAATTTGAAAACGTTTGATTCATACACATGACTCTAAATATATATCAAGAATTGTTACAAACGTTAAAAAAATACAATATCTCACAATCGTTGTCTTTAAATGTCAAGCAGGGAATATTACTGTGCAAGATTAAACAAAAAAGATAGATGTTGGAAATTGGAAGAGAAGCAGAACGATTCACTACACATGGCCCCACCATGATTTCGACATAAAAACCCTTCCTATGATAGCAGGTGCTACGTGGTTTAGCAGTTTTAAGTACAATGTACTTGTTACGAACTCGTAATCGTTATAGAACAATACATTTGTTATTTTAATATATAGCATGTTGATATCCATCGTCCTATTTTCTTCCTATACACATATCGGGCAAATTAATGATTGACAATGACTTTTAATTTCAGATTCCACGTTCCTGCTTCTAGGATTTTCCTCATTTATCTACTATATATTCTTGAGGATTATCATCTTTTAATTTGCATGTTATCTTTTTTTGAGAGTCATTTTCAATCGAACGGAGATCAATTTAAAAGATTACTAACATGGCCCAATCATACGTTCGCGTAATAATTCTTCCGCAGTTGAAGTACTCGTACTCGTGTACATTCGTCTGCTAACGTTACTTGTACCCGTTTAACTTTGTTCGCACTCGAGCTCAAACACGAACTTTGTTCGCACTCGAACTCAAGCACGAACTCATAATAATTAACGAACGATACATTTGTTTTTTAATTTTTTGTTCTCGATTCTACGATTCTCGAACTCGAACACGAACTAGTATTCATATTTCGTACTCGACCCCAAACACGAAGGTGCAATCGTCATTTTTGACAATGATTGACAAAAATTAATGATTGACGCTAACCTTTTTCGCACTCGAACTCAACACGAACTCGTATAATCGTTAACGAACGATACATTTGCTGTTTTAATATACCCGCAGGTCGATATTCATCGTCTTAACGAACAAAACGATTGACAATCAGGTTTTCTTTTCGATTTCACGGTTCCGCTCCTAGAGTTTCTCCTCATTGATTTATTTTACCCTTGAGGATTTTTGTTTTTTAATTCATACATGTTATCTATTTGAAAGTCGTTTTCAATCAAACCGAAAGAGCGCACATAATTATTTTCGGAATCATACATGCCCGACACCCAAACACGTTGGCATTTAGAAACAAATTAACTCCAATTTATTTTGCACATCAAAGCGGCGGAATTTTCATTTCTTTCCCATCTCGGTGCTTGGTGCGATTGTGTCTTATTAGGAATCGTGCGGAGAGGTTCCTTGGAAAAATATAATTATTATCTTTAGATCGCTTTGTCTTCTACAAAACATAATCTCATGCTGGTTTTACAACTTTATACATTAATAATTTTAATTGAATTAATTTGTTGGCGATGTAGCACCCATCAAGGGTGCCGTGTTTTTCAAAAGTAGCACCCATCAAGGGTGTCGTTCTTCTCTATAGTAGTACCCATCAAGGGTGTCGTGTTAATCAATAAAGTAGTAGCACCCATCAAGGGTGTCGTTCTTCTCAATAGTAGTACCCATCAAGGGTGTCGTGTTATTCAAAACAGTATAGTAACACTCCCATCAAGGGTGCCGTTCTTCTTAATTGTATGTTAGCACCCATCAAGGGTGTCGACCTTCTCAATAGTAGCACCCATCTAGGGTGTCGTCTTTCTCAATAGTAGCACCCATCAAGGGTGTCGTCCTTCTCAATAGTAGCACCCATCAAGGGTGTCGACTCTCAATAGTAGCACCCATCAAGGGTGTCGTCCTTCTCAATAGTAGCACCCATCAAGGGTGTCGTCCTTCTCAATAGTAGCACCCATCAAGGGTGTCGTCCTTCTCCATCTTAAACTTCGAACGGCATTCCAATGGACATTATCCAAAACAACAGTTTACAGGAATGTTCGCAAAAGTTTTAAGGGATTGCATAATGCACATCTTTACACCATTAATTCTTCAAGGCATTTCCTTTGTCTTTATACACAAATAATCAGTAAACTTAATAATTATGGTTGTGATGCGGCAAAGCTCAAGGCAATGCCATTGATTTGGTATTGACTTCTGTTGATACGATAACATCTCCGAGGGTCCGTCTTCATCGCTGATTCTTCAGTTTGTATTATTCAATAAAATCCAAAACATTCAAACTTAATTTGTTTTCATACTTCAACAGGCGTTATTATTGTCAGGATAAGGTTAAATGAATAACGTTTGTTCCCTCCCCAATTCCCAAAGTTCCTAATTGTCTTGCAAGCTGCTCGCTTTTTGCAATACGGTACAGCTCCCTAAACTTTATTTATTATTTATTATTATTATTTTATTACCACCTGGTCTTTATGCATTTTATCATGTTTATATTTTTTTACTGCATAGCTTTGTCTTTATCTTTTCTTTAAAAGGGAAACCTCATCGAATTTTTCCTAACTTAAGATTTAAAACTTCTGATATACATTTTCATATTATTTTTCAGTTAGTGTGTTATTAGAAAAGCTGTTGTAGGATTTTTTGTTCAGTAAAAGTTACTTAATTTTCCAATAATAATTATATTTTAAAGAGCTCCGTAGTATCTATGAGTTGATGAAATCAATTCTTTTTTTTTATCACGGAATGTAGACATCCTTCATCCGTTTTAAATGAAATTGTTAACTGATTTGGTATCGGGAAACAAAAATAACCAGATATCGTCAAACAGTGATTAATCATCTCTGGATGACGATATCCTACAAGATACCATCAACCCGAGAAATGTGTCAATTTCTCGAGAAGATAACATCTCGCCCAAAAGATATAGTCAACCCGAGATATATCATTTTTTTCTCGAGAAGACTACATCTCACCTAAAAGATATCACCAATCCGTGATGATTATCTCGGAAAGACGATATCTAACCTACAAAACATCATCCACCCGAGATATACTTTATCTCGAGAAGATGACATCTGACCAACACGATATCTTCAACCCGAGAAATATTTTCTTTCTTGGGAAGAGGATATTTCACCTACAAGATATCATCGACCGGAGATTTTTTTTCTCGAGAAGACAACATCTCACCCTATACAAACAAGATATCACCAACCCGTGATGGCACATTATCTCGGGAAGACGATATCATAACTATACAATTTGAACATCTAGAAAACTACCCCAATGATGTCCTCCTATTTTATAAATGACGGGTGCTCATCAACCCACATAACTTTAGAGCTCAGTAACGTGTGTCTATATTTCACAAAACAAACTTCGTATCTAAAAGAAATTTTCTGATGTTAATAACATGTTATTTTTTTGCCATTTGATACAAATTTTTAATTGACTACCGTTAATTGTTTTTTTTTAAGGATCAAGCTACGATTTGTACTATGATTTTTACAGTGCCTCAAAAATGTGAGTTTTATAACTTTGTAATTATTTTGTAAAAGATTTTTATAAGTTAATTTTTACACCATGGCTGTGCCTTACGCTGCTGTTGGTGTGCTCGGCTGCCTACGCGCGCCATGTGCCTATACCCCCACCCACCCCGCCTTAATCCTATATGCCTTAACCTGAATCGTAATCGTTCATTTAATACAATCATAACTTTCCCTTATTTGCCTTCTTCCAAACGTCGAATTTCGCTAGTCTTGATCTCAACAGCATGAAGGTCTCCTCCAATTCTTATGAGCTTCAAATAATTCCGTCGGCTATCTTTTCAATCTAAATTTATACAATCATAATCAATATCATTCAGCTCTCAATATGTTTTCTTCTGCTGTCCTCTTGAACTTATACTAGCATTTACCCTGAAGCTAATGGTGTAAAGTTCAATATTTATGCAAATTTGAGATCCGTGGATACATTGTTCATAAAATTGATTTTGGTCCATTGGAATGCCGTCCTATAATACTCTTAATACATGTAGTGTGCTTGCACAAAATAATTTCAGTTTACGATAAAATCCGTTGGCTCCGTTGTCATCTCCTCGAATTCGTGGCGTTCAGGTTTTCATGTCATCTTTGAATAATTAAATAAAAGCTCAAAACTATTTTAATACAATTATAACAAAAAGGAAAACCAAATTCCAAGGAACCCTCCATTCTGCACGAAAATCTAAACATGTTTACTCCAACCCCTAAAAGCCCTTGCCTTTCTGGAATGTCTTTGAAAGTGTAGCAAAGACGGTGCACCTGGCCGCATTCCGCGCGCGCGGCCTTTCACTTTTCGACCAATAAGAATCATCGGAGTCTATGAACACGCCCACGCTGCGCCGGCCACGAGCGGCTCACGTGCCGACTCCACCTCTCGATTTCGCTTTTGTTACAATGCGTGAAATGCGCAATGCACCAAAAGGCATGTACATGTAAACAGATTTTGACAAACACATTGGCAGGTATTCACATGCAAATTACTCTAAATCAAAAGGGCTTACAGAAATGGCTTTTCGACGTACAATATTCAGCAATGCAAAAGACTCGCTAACTACAGGAAACTCAGAATGAACGCCATTTTGTTGGCAACAAACACATGTATCGTGCTTATTCTAATATCTACATACATTAAAAGTGAGATAGGCTAATTAAAGAGAAGAATTTAAGAATTGTATCGCACAGTATTCAACAATGCAAAATACAACATCGTGTACAACATGCAATACATACTATTGTAAATAACATTAAAAACGTTTTCATTAAATGCGATTTAAGGACCAAAGTCAAAGAGAGGATTTTCTTTCTGGCTCCACTTTATACTTCGAAGTGAGGTTTAAAATGTATGCAGATGGCATATTGCTCAAAATGCAGAATATTGAGACACTTTTTCCTGTTTTGGTTCTGTGTGACCGGAGGAGAAGATAATTTTTCACTCACCTCGATAGTTCCTTAATTAATGTTGGACTTACCCCGACGAACTCCAAAAGCTTGACTTCAGCATTTTCCAAAAACGTCACTCAAAATTATACGAGTTCACAAAAATGTCCATTCAGTTCAGCACAAAATGAGCATTCAAATGAATGCAATTGCGTAGTCCAGTTCAGTTCTGTAAAACAAAAGTTACGACAAGTTCTGTAGGCCTACAGCAAAGTTCAAGTCAGTTTTTCAATATGAGTGACGACGACGCTACATGTCTGCGTCGAAATGTTGCCGTGACCCCGTACACGAGGCCGGTTTGCTGGTCAAATTGCAAGACTTTTGCAAGACGTTTTTTTCGCTCCCATGAAGACTCCAGGGTATGATGTACAAGTTTCCGCATTAGGGGCTTGAAGCTGGACGGCCGACTCAGAGGTTAAAGTCCATGTTTTGCCTGTGAAATTTGAGACTTTTTTGGGTGACTGGCCCAAAAATAGCGGGGAGACAGACATTGCGTGCTGCCTCCCAGTGTCCGTTGACCCCGTTCTCGGTAATTTTCCATGGCGTAATGTTAAGGAGGTGAAAAATGTTGATGTATTCGGTTGAGTCCAGAGCGAATAAGAATACATCATTGATATGCTAATGATTGTATGGGGCGGCGGTCGGAGCGGGAATTTTGACTAGGGAGTGGCATGTGCTGCTAGCGGAGAAACGCGTCACTTCACGCTGGCTGTTGCTCCGTACTGACTTCGCGGCTTGGCTCACGGATCTTACACACAAGGATTATAACGACTCCGCCAAATTCCTGGTTAGACGCGTGCAGTGGCGGAGGGGGGGGGGGGGGGCGCTGGGGGGGGGGGGGGGGCTGGAACATTTCATGGGGGGGGGCGTCAAGCAGGGGCGTCAATCGCTTCTCAAAAGTGTGTGTGTGGGGGGGGGGGGGACATACCTTGATCATGCTCTGTGGTGTGATCTGAGGCAATTTCTTACCACTTTAACCAATAATTATCTTAGCACAAAAGATAATAATTTAAACATAATTTTCGAGGTTTTCTCAGCTAAAGGCATAAGAAAATTTTGTGAACATTGTTTTCGAGGTTGGAGTCATTGAATCAGCTACCAGAATTCTGAGCTATAGGCGTGGGGTTCGGGGCCCGCTTAAGGGCCCCGATAAATGTTGGATTCTAAATGCTCTGTGATGCTATCTGAGGCAATTTCTGACCACTTTAACCAATATTTTCTAATCAAAAGATACATTGCTGTACATAATAGGGCCCATGGCGTCATGTAGATCAATGATATTTTTTTTTAGAAACTCAAAATCTCAGTGGGGGGGCGACTGGGGGGCGACAAGGTTTCATGGGGGGGGCGGTCGCCCCCCCCCCTACGGCCCCCCCCCCCCCCCCCCCGGTAGCTACACCACTGGACGCGTGATAATATTCCGTGCTTGGCTCGAGGCTTTCAGTGTGTATTTCTCCGCGTATTTATTTTCTCCACCTAGACCTATTCAAACATAATGCCAAAAATTGTATCTGAATGGAAATTGTCAATTAAAGGCAAAAACAACAAATATGACGGAATAGTCTTCATTTCCAGATGGAGAAGCATCAATTTCGGGGAAAAAACATCTTTTTTTTTGTTTTTAAAGACGGGAGGGCGTTCGAAGAAGTATATATCTGTGACGTAGCACGCGTGGCTCGCGTGGCTTGTCTCTCATTGGTCAGAAATATGTAGGTGACGTTTTCTCGAATCTAGCCAATATGATTGGACGAAGGAGTCCTGTAAAAAAAATGAGCAGACGAAAAATGCTTTACATTGGTAAAGCGTAGGGTGACGTTTTAGCCGATTTTCGGCTAGATTTGATCATCCTTCCTTCCTGATTTGATGGACTGTTTTGGGGAAAAAACGAAATCTGGCAGAAAATCCAGCATAAGGAAAGTTTTAGCAGATTTCTAGCCGAATTCTGTAAAATCGATGATCGTAGTAAAAATATATCAGATTTTGTTTTGAACATGATTCAATCATGGTACTTCTGTCTTTTTATTCTTTATGATGAGGCTTTGTTACATGGGCACTTTCCTATGGAGCCAGTGGGGGCCCACGGTCCACTCGGCACCATAGGAAAGCACACACGTAAACAAAGTGTGACGTTATTAGTACAGAGGCTTATTGAGCGTGATAGGCTATCTGATAAGGTTTGTGCACGAAAAACCCGGCGCTAGGGGTTTTGTGTATAATTATAATTATTAGTGTCAGCACCAACTTATATGGCAATGTGTCAGTAATGCGTACACACACAGTGACTGTTTTTACGCATTATGAATGGAGGAATAAAAGATACATCATTAATTTCCATGAATTACAACACCGAATGCGGCCATATTGTCATCTCAATTCCAATATTGAACAATAACATGCCACCGTTCTGTTTGCCCCATGAGATGAGTCATCAGATATATGCATTATGCATATCAACCACAAACCATTCGTGTAAGCATGGGCGAATGGTGTAAGTGAACAACAAAAGGGAAAACGATGTGATCAGTGATGCATGTCGTGACAAAGCATAATCGAACAGATATGGTTTGTGCAGTTCTACGAACAGTTGTAGAACTTTATGTGGATATGTTTTTGTTCAAAGTAAAACTTGTAACCGTCGGGAAATACCGGTAGCTATTTAACTCTGAAACATATCTGAGTTATTTGTTGATCTTGGGGAACAATGTGAAAGTTCAATTCGAAGTTATAGGATATAGACCACATGTTCAGGATGTGCGTCGGGACCATGCAGTTTACTCCTCGAAATGTACGATCATAAGTGTTGAAATGCACCCACCATGTGTGAATTCGTTTATGTCCATGCATAAATACACGGCGGAACAACAGCTTTGACTTGAGTGGAATTAGATTGCAGGAAAAAACAATGTAATGTATTCCACCGACATCTGTGGACGAGCTTTTCCTGGTTTAGACGGGTTCATCGCAACGGTGCCATCACATGCCACTGGTAACATGGATGTACATGTACTTGCTGCCCCCATGGGGATAAAAGTTGCTCGTTACCTTGCCGTATTTGTGCTCCTGTCTTCTGGAATCCTATGCTCCTCTGAGTCGTCGGAAAGCTCCGAGTCGTTGATGACCGACGGGGGAGCTGCGGCGATGTGGAGCCAAGTTATCAATCCATTTGAACTAAGCTCCAGTGATATGAACGTTTGTATCAAGACAAGGTGAGTTTGTTTCTCCGTCACAAGCGCCTTTCTCTTTTTTTGCGGAGGGTGGGGTGCTAATTTGTAACTGACAGAGTGTTTGATGTACAATCAATGTTAATTTCAGTTAATTTCTGATGCTGACACTTTAATCCAGAAATTCAAGACGTCCAGGCTTATATGAGACCTTAAGCTTTTAGGTCCTAACAAGAAAGAAAGACTTTGTTCTCTATTTTGTAGGCATATATTGAAGAACCTTGCGGAAATTGTAAACAACTTTAAAATATACAAACAAGTGTTTCACTTGTGGCTTTTCTATCTTTATTCAGTTTAGAGTTGGCCACTCTTCATTTGACTGAAACTGAGTTGCTTGACGGGTGTGATTCGATTTACCTGCCGAGGACGTGCCGTGCTATCAGGTAAGATGCTTTATTGAGACCACTTCTAGTCAGTAGATAAAACTTGAGGCTTGTTTACATTTTCACCTGGCTTACTCTTGTTATTGGTATATTTTTAATTCATAATGTCGAAGAATGGAAATAATATTTTTAGGAAATGCCTTTTATGGATCAAGTTTATCATTAAATACCTCACAATAATAATGCAGTATGGTAAGGCTTTTGCCAAGGGTTATCCAGGGTGCCAAAAATTACCCAAGTTTTTGACATTATTTCTTGATCCGTAAACTGTCACACAGTTCTGGCGATATCTCGGTTTCTGATCTGTATCTGAGAGTAGAGACATACGAGTGCTGTGATGGTTTTCTGAGGGACGGTAACTCCTGCTCAGAGGGTAAGATGGTGCCCTTCATCATCGTAATTTCACAAGCACTGCACGCACAGTGCTGCCCGAGTGCTTGCGAGAAAAAGTGCAAACTCGAAGGCATTCTTTCTAGTGCAGACGTCTCACGTACCACAGTCGACAACCTATCCTGGCCAAATCTGGCTGGGCCCCTAACCCCCCAACCCCCACTCAATGTTGCCTCTCATTGCGCGGTGTGTGCTCCATCAGCTGGAGTGAACATTGACCGCGGGGGAGCGGGGGAGGCTAAGGAAGCGTCCCGACCATTTTGGCCGGGATTGTAGCTTGCCGGGGTCGGCAAGTCGGTTCGAGTAAAATTTGCAGCTGGTACTGCAACAATCTATCACTATTTTGTGGAGCAGGGCCTGTTGATTTGTGCAAAATGACAGAAAAGCTGTCGATCTCAAAGTTCAGTCCAAATAGACGTTTTGTCCACAGATCTGGCTTTTCACCGCGGCATTATAGCCGTGATATTACGGTTGGTTTGACGTCGGCTCTTAATTGTGCCTAACCTGTCTGTCTTTACCCGAGTTGACTCGGGAAGCTACTCGAACACACACACACACACATATCACACACGGTTTTCCAATCCAACACTGAAATAAGAGTTGGGGGGGGGGGGTCGAAAATACTTTACTTTGAATAAGGAAAGGCATTGTCATTTCCTTTTTAAAATTGTATCAATCGCTTACTTTCAATTCTTTTTCTGAGATTGTTTTTATCTTCTTGTCGGCAAGGTTATTTATATTTTCTTACCGGTTTCCATTTCTCAATCGTAATAATTTACTCAGTCTGCCCAGCCTTGACTTACGGCCCTAACTGCTCCCTGTCCTGTTCGTGCCTGAACAACGGCGAGTGCAACCCGGTCAACGGCTCGTGTGATTGTCAGCCGGGATGGATGGGTGGACACTGTGAGCGGACGTGCCCTAATGGCCGCTATGGTGACAGGTGTATAACCACCTGTCAGTGCCAGAATGATGGCTCATGTCACCCAGACACAGGTAGGCAAAATAGGTCATTAAAACGGGCGAATGAGGGCGTTTTACGACGCCATTTTAAAGCTATAATAAACAGAAGAGAATCCCATGATATCGACGTATTCAAGTTCGCCTGTTGTTTAATTCAGAAATGACATATTGAAAATATTTTTTACGCAGTCACTTAACGATCTGGATTAGTTACAAGGCAGTAAAGCTAAACTAGCTGTATGGCATGAATTAGGCCTACAGTGTTCTAGTTGAGAGGTACTATTGACGGATTATGGGTACATGTACATGTACATGAGAAGTGCTGCAGTCACGCGTAAAATCACAAGTCCAGTCACATGCCCAGTCACAAGCAACAGGGGATGGACGATATTGTCCCATTTCATTTTGATAGCTTGTGAGTTCCCTTTGGATTGGATGACTTGATGGACTTACGGTCAATCACAAGTGTCTTGGCTCCAACAGTCACTGATGAATTCCTACACATTTCTTGTGTTCAGCCACATAAATACTGTGAGCAGCATCGTGACTTGGCGCTATGTACATCATGCACTCGCTGTCAACTTTCAGTCTCTTTGTTTTCGGTGCAATATTCGTACAAATAATTAAATGGCGCCAACAGACTATTAGCAGTTTTGTTGAGAAAGTTATGTTGTTTGGCTTAACTTACATTTCTGATTATCATAAGTCTTCATCAATGTTGAATTTTATTTCTTCTTCTTACATGTCTTAGGAAAGTCTTCGTTAGTATATTTTATTTACTTGTACTTTCATGTTATGAATCTAACAGGTGGCTGCTTATGTCCCAGCAATTTCGCTGGCGATTTTTGTGAGATAAGCGCCGGTAGCGCTTTCCCCTGCGGCCTTTGCCACCAGGAAGGAAGCATAGTCTGCGATTTTATCTCTGGTTTCTGTCGGTGTAACGACGGCTGGCGGGGACTGTATTGTGCGCACACCTGCCAGAACCGCTCGTACGGGGACTTTTGCGAGGCAACTTGTCAGTGCATCAACGCGGTATCTTGCCTACCAGGGAACGGGAGTTGTGTCTGCCTGCCAGGGTGGTTAGGGGAGCATTGCGACCAAAAGTGTCCCACGGGGTTCCATGGCGACGGTTGTCAAACACGATGTTTGTGCCCGGATGATGGTGGATGCGATCACGTGACCGGGAGCTGCGACAGTTGTCCTAGAGGATGGATGGGACAATTGTAAGTGTCCATTTCAATTCTACAGTTCTGCACAGTCCGCAACGAATGCGCCCTCCTGTGCACAATCGTCCGCAACGAAAAGCGCCCTCTTGTGCACAATCATTTTTATTCCATCGATGCAGAAAATGCGAAAATTATGTGTGGGCAGTTCGCTTAAGACGCTGAGTGAATTTTACTTTTGCTCATTTTGAACTTGTTTAAACTTAGCTGCAAAACCGTATTGATACGATTATATCTACTTGATGTAGCAGTTTAGTTGTCCCTTTAAAATCATCCCCATCCCTCACTTCGTTGTCCTTTTTTAAGGCGGGTTTCTTCCTTGAATTTCGTTTACCCATCTTGACTTTATTTTCCCCTTCAGGTGCACACTTCCATGTGACGACGATCACTGGGGCGAAAACTGCTCCCGAGACTGCAACTGCGCAGAATCGCTGAACTGTGACCCCGTCTCCGGAACCTGTTTTGATATCGAAGGTATAATAATTCTATAAGCAAGAGAATGAAGCCAGTGTCAAGAAATGCAAATTTTCCTGCTGACTACTGCATGCATTT
Organism: Patiria miniata; assembly: GCF_015706575.1. Classification (NCBI taxonomy): domain Eukaryota; kingdom Metazoa; phylum Echinodermata; class Asteroidea; order Valvatida; family Asterinidae; genus Patiria; species Patiria miniata. The sequence goes on from NW_024037074.1 coordinate 19,894,171, forward strand.
TGTACAGATGTTCTCACTTGGAAATAGACTTGACAATTACCGACTGCGCAGTGAGGGATGTCCAGTGCTAATGTATTCCATGTGCAGGAGACAGACGTGTTACAAAGACCTACGTCTGTGATAAATTGCATTATGTCTCAGAAAGACGTCACTGTATTACATGTGAATTGTTTTCAGCAATCGCTGAACACTTTTGACAAATTAGCAACGGACTGTTCTTTCTTCTTGGAAAATATTTATCAAAAGGACATATCATACAGTGTTCACGTGACCGAGGTTGTGGTAAGATAATATATTTTTTGGCTTTGTAAAAGCAGTATATTGCACACGAGTTGGGAAGCATGAATTTTGATGGCATATTCAAAAACATTTTTGATGTTTCACAGCTCGTACTGAATCAGCTACTGTGCGCCTTTTGTAATGTTCGTTTTAAGAGTGATGGGGCACAAGGTCCATCATGTATATTTAGTTTTGAATTCTCGCGTTTGTCCTTTGCTAGCTGACCTATATATAAGACGATAAACAGAGAGAGGTTTTATAAGAAATTCTCAATTAGTGTTTTAACTGTATTTTTGTTTTATTATAGGGCCTACAGACCGTAGCATGGCAGCTCTTAGTGGCGGAGTGATTGCAGCAATTGTCGGCTCGGCTGTTCTGCTTTTGATCCTTATCACAATCATTGCAGTCGCAGTCATCAGGTGCAGATCTCGCCGAAAACCTAACTTGTAAGCATTTGACCATGATTATTAAAAAAGTAAATTATCAAAATGAGTTTTGGTTTTGATTGGTCGTCAAACCAGTGTTTTTCTAGATGACAAGACAATTAGGGGCTTGTGTAGTCGAGCTGAACCCGAAAATCTAAGTTTGGACATTTATTTATCGGACGGTCGGTCAGTCGGATGGATGACAATAGAATGGTCATTCAAGGCACGGATAGGAATATTTGCGAATCACCAGGTAATGTACCTACCGATTGCAAGCGAAAATTCTTGCTCCTGAGTGTAGATGGGACTGGTACTAAAATATCCAGTGAAATTCTTCCGCAGCTCCTCAAATTGCTTTCATCCGGAAGAAGGCAATCATAAAAGTTGGTGTTAGAAAATGAGCCCGCGGGCATGGTTTAAAGTGCGTTAGTAACGGAATCCAGTCAAACCAGACCCAAAATTTATGAAACACGTTTGCTCTGTTTCTCAAATTGTATAGTTTCTACTGAGATGAATTTTCAAGAAGTTAATTGTTATGCACCCTTCTTAAGATTTTGAGCAATTTTGTTGAAAAAAAGTACAAAAAGCAAATGTTCCTATACTTACATTAATAAAGGGTCCATCGAAACTCCTCACAAGTTTCATGCATGCGTAAGCCTTCAACTTAGCGAATTCAGATAAGACATAAATAAAAAAATATGAGAATAATTTAAATTTTGATTTGTGTTTCTGCCATTATATCGACATAGGCCAAGACAGCACAATGCACTGCAAGCCAATGGAACAGTTAGCGGTCATGTGGCTCAGACTAACACTCATGGCCAGGCAAACGGCACCATCAGATACCAGGAAGATAACAGACTGAGTTCAGGTGAGACGATAAACCTGGACCATTTAAGATCAGGCCTTCTTCAGTTCGGAACTTGTTGGTAGATTTTTATGTGATAGCACTGTAAAATGTTAGGCATATAATAGAGGTATTGACATATTCTGTGCAATTATGGGGAATAAAACGTAAGTATGACGCGGGAAATAACATGGGACTGATGAGTTGGAGGCTCAATGTTTTGCCAGTTGGATTTATAAACCAACTGGCATGACGTCACAGGTGAGGTCGTCTGTAGGACTTTGCCCAGAGAAATAATAGGCAGATCTTATTCAACGGTTGCATTGTTTCTCTGACTCGTTATGATGTCGGAGAGGCAAAGAAAATTGAAGTAGAAATTGCTAGTTATTTGAGACAAAGATGACGGCAACCAGTTCGATTTTACTTAACTGTGTTGTGTTTATATTTACCGCAGCACCGGCCCCACTGCCCCGAGGTCCAGCCACCTTTCCCCGGGGTGTAGATCCAGGTAACCCATCGGACGGATATGAAACAATGCGACAAGATGCCCGAATTACCTCCTCCACCTCCGATCCTTACATCGAGATTTACGACGAGATCCGGACTAGTCAGATAGATAACCCCGTCTACGCGGGAGTCGACGCCGATGCATACGAGGTACCAACACGCACGCTTGAACGCGAGATGCAGTGACCGGAATTGAAAAATGCTCACCTATGAATCATACTATGATACCGAGGTACAAAAAAACTATGTCATTGATTAAGGCAAACTTAAGCCGCGTCCAACATACTCATGGCTACGGCTAGTAAATACACATGCCCTATGGAAGCTGTCGAAGCCACTTCCCATAGACAAGCGTGTAAAAGGCCTACTGCCGGCCGTAGCCAAGACTTTCGGACGTAGCCTGAATTTAGTGCCCTCTCGTATAATAGCGTAATGTAGGCATACTCAGAAAATGCTAAGAACTAGTATAACTCTTCAATTTGGAACGGGGCACGACAAGCTAGGCTACAGGGTGAGCCAAAAAAACCACCAAAAAAAACCAAAAAAACAAAAACAAACCCAAATGGCAGGACCAATTTTTGGAATGAAGTTTTGCCTTTAGTAATCACTGATCTCTCTATTATCCTGACTAGATAGCGGCCATTTTGAAACTCCCTCAAAAGCCCACAACGCACGGATCCGTATATAAAAAGCACAGAATAACAATAGTTTGGGAAGCAATTTTGGATCATCGAACACGTTTTTATTTATTCGTTTTGCCCACAGTGTTATTTTACTCATGTTAATATTTGTTCAAATACATAATTTTATTTCGTGACTTTTAATATATTTTTACGTGGCCAAAGGGAGTGTCAAAATGGCGTCCAGTGACTTCACCCTCACGGCTGGAAGCGCTATCCAGTCAAAATAATAGAGATCAGTGATAGCAGAGTACTTCATTTGTCCGTCTGGGTGAGTGCCTCTGTTTTTGAAGTGCGCCATCTCTTGACGCTTAAGTGTCGTTTCCCATGCAGTGCTTGTACTTTTGCTTCAATGAAAAGCGCCCTCTCTGAAAGCTGTAAATTGCTTTTTATGGCACGTGATGTCTTTGCGCACGTTTTCGCATTAATCCCCGGTTTTGGCTAATTAGACCATGGCAATCGAATAATTGGTTAAAACCCCGCTATAATAAGCGCGATGTGTCGACACTCCACACCGACGCTTGGCACACATTGGCTTGATTTCGTCGGTGGTGGCGCTGTTCCTTTTGTCGCCGCAGTTTTGTATCATATAGGCCTACTGTTCAGACAAATTTGTAAACAAAACCATAACTCTCTAGAATTTATCAAACACGGAAATCAATGATTATGTTTTTTTATTCCAGATGTTTACAAAAAATAAATGGAATTAAGGGGAGGTTTAACTTAACGTCGGAATTATGACGTCTAACGAACCACTCGCCTGTCCTTCAGTATAGCACTTGTTATACGTAGAAACCGTACAACTTTGGAAAGGTTTTACTTTAAAAGACTGAGACGAATCGAGGGTAAAGCCATGCAGTGAAAGAATACAAGTTGAATATTAAGTAACAGAGGCGGGGAACGCAACTTTAATGTTCATATTTGCCTTCCTCGAATTTTGAGCCGGTGTGGGTCGGGCCACTTTTTTTTTTTGGGGGGGGGAGGGGCACAGGTCTCAGGCAGGAATGGGATGGCACCTGCGGCCTGCCCCCTTGGTAATGCCACTGGGTAAAGATATGTGACAAATAACATGAACAAACAACCTTAGTATCCGTATGAAACGATTGTTGTTTTAATAAGAGAGCAACCATTATACGCTTTATCGTAAATCAAAACTGTACATAAAAATCATCTTTTAAAATTCTATGTATCAATTTGTTGAAAGACACTAATATATGTTTACAAATCCGTATTGGTAATATTGATTGGATTTATATATCTTATAATAATAATTCGTTTGATAGTTGGAGCTATAAAATCAAATGCGCATGGCTTTATATAAGCGGAACCCGTTATTATTATTTTGTCTTGTATAGTTAATATCCTTTTGCAATATGACTGAAACAGTGGTGTGTATTAGTATGATAGCGTTAAGAGACTGTGACGATTCTAATATACCACCTTTTTGTGATCAGCCGCAGTAATAAAATGTAATTTGTTAAGATAAACATGTTCAACATTATACAAAATCAGTACTAATGATACCTTTGATACATACACGTATCGTTTATATTTGGGTTTTTCTGTTTCATTTAAGATAAGGATGTCAATCGTTGACCCCCTGAAATCCCCAACTATGTTGCCGAAAACTTGGCGGGTGATTGATTAGTGTATATCGCTGTTCCTTATGCAATCCTTTATAAACGAACATAATTAAGGCCATATAACCTTATGAAAACACGGCTATGATGAAAGTCTCGCGATTTCACGTTCATATTTTCTTGGGTAAACGTCTGGGTACAAAACTGATGAACAGCCGGTTCAACCACTCCTTCATTCGCCTCAATAACAATATTACCGATCTCTGTATATTTTCATTATTTTTTTGTCACAAACAAAAAAACACTTTATTTCCGTCGATCGCCCCAATAGGTTCCATGATTCCCGCGAGATCCCGTTGTAGGTTCGGAGTTCAACGCGCATGCTCCGTGCTACCTTTAAAGGACGCGTTCAGACAGTAATTCATGCATTCCATGTTGATGTTGCTGTCACGTGATGTCAACTTTCAGCCAACTGTGTATCTCTTGAAATGTGTTTTTGGCCTTTTTTGTCGAGTTCCCTGAATGTATTTCATAAATTATTAACTGTTGAATGGGATGGTGCCAGACTATTTATGCAGGCATAATGCAGCCTTATTTTACTGCCATTTTTTTAATCTGGCTTTAAACATTAGGGAACGTTTAATTACAAATTTGAAATTATTCATTGAAACAGACTTGAATTAATTAGTAATTAACTTGCTTTCATTTCTCTGCACAACTTCCAAAAATCAAGATTTTACCTCACTCTCAATCCAATATGGCCGACTCTCGTGAATAAGGCCCATGACATAAACTGTTAAATGTGGGTCAAATAACATGCAAAAGATGCTTAAATGTTTGGGTTTCTTGCAGGGTAGCCCGCTGGTATGACGTCACAGGTATTCATGGTGTATGCATGTATTGAGTAATCAGGCATAATATCTTATTGTGTCATTGTACAGTGTTCAAGACCTTCAAAGGGACTACTCGTAAAACCTATTCCCCTCAATTCCTACCCTTCTCATCTGCGGTTTGACGAGATTATCCTTCATTGACACAATTTTCTGCATCACGTTTCCCATTTCTACATTTTTTTTTGAGAATTGACTCGGAAACAACCTATCGATGGAGCGGAAGAATGCACTCGATCACGGTGACGCATCGGTGCCAATGTCCGAACTGTCCAGAAATCTCCATCTGTATGGCTGTAAATTGACGGGAGTGATTCACAACGTCGTTTCCCGAGTACAACATTGAACCATAGTTGGTTGATGAGCCGTAGTGGTTTTACTGAGCAGATGGATGACACAAAAATCGACCCATCTCTTCGCCTCAAAAAGGGTGGGAGACTACTGAAAACCCCCAATACAGTAATTCCTTATTTACTAATTGCCAAACCTGTCAATTAAAAAACACCAGAGTTACATTTCGAGCTTTGATTCTGCCGAATGCCTGCTAAAGGGATTGGGCTGGTTCGATAGCCAATTATTGGCTCAATGCGAATTCGGTCGACTCCGGTCACCAGGAAACAATAGCAAAACTACAGAGGCATGGGGCACGTATCTCTCTCCCCCCCCCTCCCTCAATACCGGCCCGCCTTGCTCCGCTTAGCCCCTCCTCACAACTTGGGGATGGCAAAAATGAACTGTTTTATATTGTCGTTGTACACATGCAGTTATACTGACAACGAACAACGGTACGAGCCTGAACCAGCGAAACAAAAGTGTCCTCTCGTTCTGCAGGGCGCCCTCTTCATTCTCCCATCGTCCTTTTTTCTCCTCCGTGGTCGAATTATTTGACCCCTGTAACTCACGACGGACCTTGGCATGATGGGTCTTCCATCCCTTGACTGACCTGGCATTGACCCTATGTCTGCCCGGGTTAGCCCTGTAGGAGACACCTGTACCAACCTGTTTCCTCTCCCCATAATACAGTAATTCATATTCCGCCGGATGTTGTCCTCTCCCATGCGCCTGATACAAAGCGCAGACCAGCTCCAATAGACGTTGGGGGTAAGTACACTGTAGAATGAAGGGGAAGTTGCTGTCATGTAGCGGTCTAGTTAACCCGGGGCCTTGCGCTCGTGTGCCCGGTCTGTATACCTCCCCCAGCACGCTTCACTCCGATGTCCCCTAATGGCGTAACTTTCTGTCAACCTGATTCCGCCGCGCCGTGTATTTTGGGATCGGATGGCGGCAAACTATCGGATATTTGCTGGTTATCGATGATGGAGATAGTGACAACGGTCCATGGAGATCGTGTAAACAAGGATGGGCCGGCAACTCCCAGGGTAGGAAATGAAAATGTCAAACGGAAAATTGAACCCATACAATTCTCTGTGTGTAATTACCGTATACCTTTCGAGAACAGAAGCGTTAAGCCGCATTTTCATATAGCCGTGTCGAAAATGGTAACACCTTCTCAAGATAAGTGAACCTTTCTTATTGTTGTTTCCAATATTAATGCCGATGATCAAAGCAGTGGCCTGACTCTTAGTTCGAAGCCTGCTCCTCCGTTTTCGCCCCCTACTGGTGAACTTGGGGCAGGTCAGTGAGCTTAAACATATAAAGTGCCCCCTCCAGAAAAATCCCCGCCCAATCCTCCCCCTCCAAGATCCCCATGCAAATTGACCCTAATTACGCCCCTGCAACGAATGATTTTATTAACACTTTACTTATTTAGTTGGAAGTTTGGAGTCAATTTCCCTCCTCACTCGGCAGGAACCACATCAACAGAAACAAATCCACGCATATCCTGTTTATGCCTTTCCATCGTACCTATGCGAAGCTATTTTGGTAACCCTACCGACCCGGAGGTATTTTGCACATTACCCCAGGAAAATTCTGATTTGATATATGAACTTGTTTGCGTGGTAAAAATGTGCTATGGATTTAAAAGTATTTATGGATTAAAAGCAAAGTATCCTCGAGTATGTGCTTTAAAGAATAATTGAGCCACTTTTACCGACAGAGTTTTCGTAAAAGTATAGCTTGTATTATACGAATTTCCAAGCACATTCTATTTTGGGAAAGCACAACTGTTATATCTAGCATAATCCAAGGATCGTTAGTGCAGTTTATAGCAAAATCGTTTGGCACCTATCAACTGATGGCATCCATGATTCCGGATCCTCGATAATCCTTCAGCTTTCCGCGCTGATATCCTCTGCAACAAAAATAGGGATTAGGATCAAGTTAATTCATGTATAGACCTATAGCTAATATATATAGGCCAATCTCTCATCCAGTTTTCAATCCGGCTCAGTTGGGAAGAAGATTAAAATTAAAGGATAAATTTACATGTATCTAAACAGTACTTCACCGAATTATGTTCAAAAAGTTAATTGCATTGTAAAGATCGAAGTGGTACTAAATAACCCGTGACATTATTATACCTGGCTTGATGTTATTAAGATGAAATCAAGAAAATGAAGGTGATTTCCAACGATCAGTCCATAATGTTTGGCTGATTTTTGGAATGAAAAGTTATAATGACGAAGTCGAGTTTCGTGATCATTCAAAAGGTTGTGCGTGGTTTGTCACTGTTTTCTCGAAAAGTATAATGTCAGCTAAGTTGAAACTTCAACAGTTTAGGTTCTGAACATTCTTGGATTTGGGGTGGTGTTATTATTTGGAAACAAACAAAATGCATGAAAAACAAATGATCCTGTATATACCTTTAAATCACTCGAAAACTTCGATTATGAATCCGGGAACTCCATTTTACTGGCAACTAAACTTACTGAGTTTACAATTCTAACTTTGAACGTAGTAGAATTTGTTACAAAACAATCCCTTGATTTGCATGGATCTATGTATCGAACCTACTATCATGTTCAGCCCTTTTTGTTATGTTCAATTTGAGTGTGTATGGCTGTATGCTAATAAGAATTTCCACATTAACAACACAACAAATGCCATCGAGGGTTTAAACGCCAGTGTCATTTCTCTTTGAAAATCGAACATTTACCGGACTTTTTATGATGTCAGTATCATGTCTTTGCGTGTCAGGAAATAACATGGCTATCATAATCAGTGAATAATTAATAAATTTACCCACGCCTTAAATGTGAAGCATTGTTACTCTTGTTTTAGACGCATGGCTAAAGGCAGTTACTGTCAACCAAAAACAAGCCGTTGACCAAACAAGAAAATATCAATATTGGCGTGCTTTTGATGTAGCTCTTGAATTCACGCGGGATATTGCATTAGGTAAAAAAATGTGGTCAACCGGGGTGATGTAGCATCCAGTAAATTGGTTGTGATGGCCGCGAATTCGGCGCATGATTTGGTGTTGAGATTCCCGCTTAGTCACAGCTGGCCGTGCTGAGGAAATCCCCGGCAGAGGGATGTTCGTACAGAGATAGGCCGGGATTAACAACCCGCGGCTGTTATAAGATTTACCCGTTAATTATTGAGTATTTTGTCTATCACCGTTAAAGGTATAATCTCATACCAATTCCATGATGCTTCTATAGATGGTATGTCTGGACTCAGGTAAGATTGCAGACAAAAAATGAAGGAGAGGGGTCAGATTTATCTTGTGCATGTCTCACTTTTCAGTAAGCTGTTTTTATTTCTAATTCTAAATGTTCCTAAATTTCCTCACGTGTTTTAAGGATTTGTTTGATTCTTGAAAATCCCTTTTCCGGATATTCGACCGACATAAGTCCATCGACTGCATAAGTACACTTCTGATCAAACTTCTTATTAGGCCTGATTTGCACAACATAAATTGATAAAAAAATTCCATCTTTAACTAGATATTTTTAGGAAAAAAATTAGTTTTTTTTTAGTGTTCCCAGATAGGCCTAAACCTTAGAGCTCATTGTAACTATTGCTACCCAGTCGGTTTTGAGCATAAAACCGCAAGTTCCCAATAAAAAACCACAACATACAAATGATCTCTTGAATAGCTCAAAATATTTCCGCCAATTGCGTCTTTTATTACTAATAACGCTAACTTAATGCGGCGCTTCCAGAATTGTACAAAGTCATGCGCGGGATATATGGGACGCCCTCAATAATTTATTTCTAACGAGACGGCTGTTTCGTAACACTGGAAAACGGATATCGGTGGAAGCAATATAACAATTAAAAAAGGATTATAATTAATACGTTGAAGTAGCAGTCACCATAGAGTGCGAAGTGGATCATGCTTTATATACCGAACAGCCTATTTGAGATAATCAATTTCGGCTGTTGAAATTAGGTTTTGTTTCCTCACTAGTATTTTTTTTTTTTATCTTAAGCCCTCCCTGTCAAATTTCGTTACCGGAACAGAGCTTTACACAGTGTTACCATGAACCTATATCCCTTATGTTTAAAAACTGAACTCATTCTCCCTCCCATGGTACATTTGGGTTTCAACCCGGAAAAAAATTATATCCAAATTGCTATTTTTTTAGCAATGCAAAAGTTATTGATATTTGAATGAGACATTTTAACACAAATACCGCTCACGTTTATCAAGTTACAGCAGTGGTACTTGTACATAATGATATCGTATTATAAGCGGTCCGACACAAATTCAGGTAAATATCTTTTGTGCGTTGTAGGTGCATAAGCAATCCAAACTGAAAACGTATTTTCAGAGTGTAAAAAAAGTCCAAACTATAGAATAAATTAACTTTCTCCCTTTATATAAAACAAGTAAATTAAAAATCTGTTGGGAGAAAACAATGAACATGTTGAAGCGCCAAAAAAAAAAAAAAAAAAAAAAAAAGCCCAAACAAACAATTGGAAAAGTCTGGGGACCTTTTTACTTTGACAAGTGAATTAAGCCAGGGATTAATTTCATGGAGGTACAGGTGCTGCTAAGCACATACATATGCTTAGCGCAAAACAGTTTGCCTATGACCTATGACCTATAGCAAAAACAGGTTATCAGCTAAAATGTTGTGCAATGTATACTATACTCGTGACTGGTTCTCAGCTTCCAGTTTTGCTTCGACCTTAAATTTGCTCAGCTGTTCTTTGTGCCCAGCGCCTCCATGAAATTGGGGAGTGGTCGGAACGACTCCTAACTCATCATCATCTTCCCATGGACACACAGCTCCTTGTGTCAGGGTGTTCGAACTATCCGGTCAGCAGGCGTAACATGAACCACATGGTTACAACTTTCAACACCTGCGGAAGCGGCGAAGGGTTCTCTAAACGTCAGACAAGGTCTGGTCTCCTAATTCAAATGTCGAATGACAAATTGGACATGTGTTTCGCCTCACCTTTATTATTGTGCGTCTTGCCCTTAGGCAAACATTGGTCCATGGACAATAATTATTTCGTGGAATTTTTGAGGTCAGACCGTCGCGCCGTCGACTGATATTTTTACAACTTTCACCTCGGACTAACTCTTTGTCTGTGTCGCGAGGAAGGTGAAAATTCAAGTCCCTTGATATTTCATCACTTGTCTGAAAAGAATGGTTTGAGACACAGCGGGGCTGCAACGGAGGAAAAATAATTTCGTGATCGACTTTTAAAAGGTGTGATGTGCCACGCGATGCATCTTGGGAAAGATCGCATTGCATCACGGGAAACACCGCGGTGCATTGCGGGAAGAGTCTGGGCAAATCTGATTTACAACATATTCGTCAAGGATGGCTGCATTCATAAAAGAAAAAACGGAGAACATTGATACCCTCCCCCATTCTGAAAGGAAAAAAACACCCAGAGAATAGGATTTATATTTAGCTCCGAAAAACTGAGCATTGTTTTTAACCATAAACTATACAATTGATTGCTTGCGTTATTTGGACTGGAGTGGATTACGGTCTCCCCTCTTATAATACAATCTTAATGCCCCGTAGTTGCTCTGTAAATAAGCTTGACGAACATCAATTAACAAAGGAAATGTGCTCCTACGGTGCGCAAGAAGAAGTATTTTCGAGGCTCACTGTTGGGATTGCAAATTCTGAAAACAAACCTCAGACTATATTCCCAAGTTGAACCATTATTGACGTATCAGTTCTTTGGAGATAGTAGCGATGAATCCTTTTAATGTGACTACTGAAGGACACACAATGGGAGGAAATGGACAGACATTAAATGGCACCAGTCGAGGTAACAAAAGGTCTAATAGTGCAACATGAAAATGAAAGTGACAATTAAAAGGTCGGGTTCACTGGAGGCGAAGTGCTCCCGAGTCTGTTTGGCAAGTATTTAGTGAATAATTAAAGCTCCGCCAACTGGGGAACCGCCAGTTGTGGGCTTGATAGCTCGGTTAAGAGCACCGGAGGTCCCAGCTGAGGTTCAAACCCTGCTTTCAAACTATGATAATGCACCAAGTCAGTCTCCCATTTTAAAGCTCAACCGCTCCTCTTAAAACGACGAAAGTTCAAATTTGAGTTACAAATTGTTTTTGTCAAAAAGCGGTAATGCGTTCCAAGCAGTGCATACATAGGCATACCGTATCGCTGAACTCAAGGCTTTAGTTTACAACTTTCAATTTTATGCATGTTCCACAAGTTAGAAGTAAAAAGTTGTGTTGATGAATTATTATAGTTATGAGACTGCTCCTTTAAGTGTCGCTAAATGGCAAGCACTTGAATTAATGTCTTCATTGTCTGATGCACTGGTGCCGATTTAATGTTTACATTTGACGGATGCCAGAGTTAGACACAGTTGACACTGGAAAGGATGATAGTGTGATCGGATGTTTCCTTGACATTGGAAAGACAAGTTTTCTTCAACAAATGGCATCCGCTCAACATTTGGATATCCGGCACGATATGCTTATGCCATCTGTCTTCAGGACTGATTTCGACTCTACTTAACTCCACGATTTCCTTCGACAGAAAAAAGAGCACTTTGAAACTTGCAGTGGAATAAAAAATGAGGTATTGAGTCTGTGTGACAATTTGTTTTAGTGAGTTACCACAACATTTTGAGTAGCTTGACCATAACAGATCACTGAACATGTAGGCCCCTGAGCAATTATAAAAATGGAAACAGTGAAGCATTTTCTCTTGATGGGATCATACCGGGGTTCCCCTGAGACGTTAGGAGGGCATGGGGCTTAAAACGCAGCAGAAACTAGTGTTGCAGCCGAGTCACTTGGGTCGAGTTCGAGTCCGAGTCTCGAGTCATTTGAATCGCAAAGCAAGGACAATTCCGAGTCCGAGTACGAGTCAGCTTGGTGATTAAAGTGTTGGTACGGCCCGAGTCGAGTCCGAGTCTATTCGCTCTTTTCACACTGCGCCATTTGGGCATGCAGAGCCTCGATCTGGCAACTTTACACAATAAAAATAGCCGGTTCAGTGATCTGAACCCCGATACGGGAATCACTGAACCGGTTATATTTATTGTGTAAAGTTGCCAGATCGAGGCTCTGCATGCCCATGGCGGAAGTGTGAAAAGAGCGAATAGAGTTTTATAGCCCCATTGAAGTCAGCGATATGTAAGTGATACATGGGCTGTCTCGGGGAAATTTATAGGCTTCGGAAGCTAGGGGCGCATTTAATAACAAACTGTATTATTTGCACTCCGCCAGGTGAGTGGTGCTGTACCGTTTGTGTGCTTAACGTACTTTATCAGTACTACAACGTTACTTTCGGAAAATAAACAACGGAATTATGTTTTTAAAAGGTACTTATTGGTTTAAACAATACGTGACTCGCCAGTCAACGTCGCCACTGCCGTCAAGTCCGAGTCAAGGTGTTCAAGTCCGGGTCTTTTTCCGATGTAACTTAAGTTAAGTCGAGTCCCCCAGTATCCGAAACTGTGACTCGAGACAGACTCGAGTATTTTGGACACTGGCAGAAGTTAAACCTAGACATGCTACAGTCATACCACAACACCCACTCTCTGGGCCTGAATGCCCTGATCTCCTACAATCTGTCCTCACACCATTTTAGTGACGTAGAAGATATAACGAGCTTTTATAATTAAGTGGCAGTGCCAAAGATTATCAAGTAAAGTCCCCTGACTTAACTGCATGATGATTGAAGGCTTTTAGTATGCCGGCACCTGTTTGTCTCTCTCTCTTTCATGCCCCGACACATCCCCTGAAAACTCGTGGCCCTTGTAGATAACCGCAGCTACAAATTAACTGCTCCACCGCGATTTCGCTCACAATTTCCCTCCGACACCTCCACTCGGGGTTTTACACTCCCCAACGGTTATTTCCTTAAATGCTTAGCACGGTCCACTTGCATTAGAAAATATCTGCTAAAAGCTAATTTGATTGGCAGTTTTCACGGTCACCGTTAATTGTCCGAAGGTCCGTTAGTCCGAAGTTTCATTTGTCCGAGGTCGCGAAGGTTTAGTCCGAAAGTTCGTATAACTGACCCACCAAATGTTCGGAATAACGAACCTTATTTCATGTTCGGACTACTGAACCCCCGGGTATAGGAAATGTGTGTTCGGACTATCGAACCTTCGGATTAATAAACCGTTCGGGCATTCGAACTTTCGGACTGTCGAACTTTCGGACTGTCGAGCCGCGAGCTTACCCCGTTTTGACGATGCGATGTCCCGCAGTTACACCATTTGAAGAAAAAAAGCTACCCTAAAATTTGACAAGGACTTAATCAAAAATCCTCCAGACTTGTTTCGCGATCACAGAGTGTCCCGTTTTAGATTAAAGTGTTATTTTCCACTGCTACAAACTATCACTTATGTGAATATAATAGTTCATGAGGGGACGCCTGAGCCATATTAAACTTATTTGTGTCTTTTTAGAGCCTCAACGTGATGACAATAATAACTCCAGCGGAAGCGATAGAACAATGAACGGTGGTATTTTTTTTTAAGGTTTACCTATGAAGGCGGTCAGTGACCTTTTGTTGCAAACCACGGAGAGTCATATTAAGCAAATAATATACAATTGTTGGAAATCGAACAATTAATCAAAATGTATCAATGTCAATACTCTTTATAAAACCAAATCCCATTTCCTCACACTGTTAATATATTATAAATCTTCCTCTGCTGTGATCCTTTTATGCCCCATATTATTTCCTAACTTTTAAAAGTAGGAAAATGGGTTCATTTCAATGTCTGAATGGGTCATTTTTTGACAGTATTTTACAAAACGGTTTCCCAGTTTGGGTAGGCCGGTGGAAGAACAGCCCCACCGTCGCCTCGCACCCTCAACGACGTCACTACTGGCGTTTCCACCGACCATTCCTTGCTCTTTGCACCGACGCATCGCAACATTACATTGTCTGAAAGTGAGATGTGTATCTGTTTTACCTGTCTAGTAAGTGTAATGGTGTGGATATATCGGGTAGGCCTAGTAGCGGATCTAATGCTGACCAAAGTCATGATACTGTTAAAATGGGACCAAAAATAATAAAATGGAATACTAAACTTCCTAATTTATTCTCAAATTGCCTTCGAATGTAGGAGAAAGCATTGTAAATTTCCCATTCTTCCTGGGGCAAGCCCCCCCCCCCCCCCGGCAAGGCATGCCTTCTGCAGTTCCCTCTTCATATCAACCCCCGGTATAACAGTTTATATTTTTTTCTGACGATAGGCGGCATCAGGTGAGCAATTCATGCACTTTTTTATTATACAAAGCCATTGTTAATGGATTCACAGGCTAAAATCATCCTTTGCCCGATGTGTTTGTATCATTTCACACGCACCATCATTCTTGATACATTCCTGAAGGATGACGATTATACAATGTTTACGAGCGCCGCCGAGACAGTGATAACATTCGAGACGGATCGAATGGCTTGAACAAATAAATAAACTGATGAAATATCGGACCGATTGTCAAATGCCAAGATATCAGAAGAGTTCCCTTGAAAACGTTCTAGAAATCAGCTTCGGTGCTTTGCACATGCGCAGTGTGTGACGAGCCCTGTCTTAGCCTCTGCGCACGCGCGCATGTAAGCCGCTCGTTATGCTTAAGTCATCGTTTACACTGTGTGTTCTCATCCCAGCAAATCACAGTTTTTTGCTTAATGACTTGCTTGGATCCTCAGGGGATTGCTTGTGGTCCCTCCTCCCCCTTCGTGCCTAGTATCCCCCACGGGCAAGGTTTTACTGATTGAGCGAAGTAGCCCACGGGTACGCGGTAGCCCAAACAACTTTTTTTCCCCGGAAGGATGTGGCAATTGCGAATCACTCTCGACTGTTTCATTCAGCGTGCCCGTGTTCCGATGGTTCACCCTCTATCATATCTCTAGTGCACTACACATCAACTCTGCAGTGAACCGTTCGCACAAGTCAATCAGCCGCCTGGGTAGCGGTGGGCTAACACGTCTTCGTGTATACTGTCCGCGTGTACGCGTGTGTACGCCAAGCGGGACTTGGCCAACTCACTCACGGGGGAATATCGTCGAGAGCACGGAGCAGTTATTTCGGTGCTGTTCGCTGATGGCAGATATGATTCCCTCAACTTTGTTTTGGGTTAGCCTGACTTTCCTGGTGGTGCTGGTGTCGTCTGTTTGTTGCAGTGACCCGGACCCTGAAGGGACGAACGTTTGCTCCTACACGTGAGTACGGTAGTCTTTTCTTTTTGGTATAAAAATCTGAAAACCATTACTTCCATGGTAAGACAGTACATGATGTGTATGGCCTGATTATCTCGGCATATGATATACGTTCAACTCAAATGAACAACTTGTTGCAATAATGGACAGGAGTGGTGGTTTTGATTTCTCACTTGCAAACCAACAGAATTGACTTTGATGAATATAACAAAGAACCATGCTTTGGAAAGCAATTATCAATATCATGGTTGCCCGTTTATGTTGACCTTAATTGACCCCGGACCACCGGGTGTATGTATGCCCTACTTTTAAGAAATTGTATACATATTGTCAGAATGCATAATATTCCTCATAAACTATCGAAATCCACATTACACAAGGAAGGCATAAATTAAGCTACCCTGCCAAGGTCGGAAAATTAGTCAGTAACTATATAATGTGGTTTATGTAGGGAGGTGGCCTATACTCGACAAGTAGGAATAGGATGATTAAATACGTCACCCCCACCACAACTTAACAGATGTGTAGGAGTTTTTCATGGTCGTGTGCTGTGTGTGTGTTTCACAGGCATGCAAGTTGTCTTCGGATCAGCTCATTTCCTCATTTTCACTTCACACTATTAAAAATTGAAGGAATAAAAACCACCAACAGACAAAAAAACAAAAACACTGTATAAAAAAAATACAAAGTCTTGTAAAAATGGGAGTTTTCTCCTTTTTGTTGTTGTTACTTCCAAGTTGCATGCTTGACTTTCAGTATAGGCCTTTTCACACTATCTCCGTTTCGAACCGTGTTGAAACCTACCCGGATCCAACCCGGTTCAGCCCGAGTATTTTTCGACACGGATCGGAGAGACGCGACGTTCACACTGTCCTTTACGGGAATGGCCGCTACGTGAACCGTGTAACGTTCAATCCGGCTACGGCCCCTGTGAATTCACACTACAAATTCTCGACACGGATCGCATTCGGCACAGGGCGCTGCGATGATTTTCTCAATCCCATAATGCATTGCGACGCACGAGGCTTACGGACAGGCCGGTGTGCAGCGTGAATTTACTACTCTGTGAAATACGGACTCATTGGTAGTATTGCGCATGCCTATTGGGAGAAGGACCTGTCACGTGAAAGGGTTTGACCAATAATAAGAGAGTAAACGAATCCGATTTGGGAGTCCGATTTTTGTACGACACCAGCGCAGCTGTGTGCAATATTTCCAAAATGGCTCCGGTCATTTCGTTAGACGATTCGTTCTATTTAACATTAGAAATGAACATTTTGGGGGTACATTTTGCGGACTTAATACAAGCCCAGACTCGGTAAAGGATGCTCCATACACCGATACATTATTGGATGATAATTAGGGAGCGATTGTTTCGGGATCGGTGTTTGTGACGGCGATAGTGGTGGAGGGAAATATTATGCTCGGCGTGTCAGATTTTCGGTAAAATGTCGGCCTCAACTCAACACGGATCGGCCGTGAGTGACTCAACCCGGGACGGTTCACACTATCATTTTCGACACGGTTCACGCCGAAAAATGCAATTTCGATCCGGGTTGAGATTTTCAACCCTGGTCCCTCCCAGGGTTGATTTCGATCCGGCTAGAGCACTCTACCCGGGTCGGAACCGGGTTGAAACTTTAGAAGTGGGAAAAGGGTTGAAAAAAATCTCGGGGTTGGAACCGGTTCCAACCCGGAGATTTTGGACAGTGTGAAAAGGCCTCAAAAAGGCCTAGACAACTATTGAAGACTGAAATACCCGTGAACGTATTATACAACAAAGAATTAAATGAAATACATATATATATATATTTAGAAAAATTTAAATGCCATTGGACAGTCATATAATTAAGTCAGCAAACCAAAAAAATTGCAACACGTATCACATGTAATTATGTATACGATTGGTCAGGTTTTGGTTAAAAAAAAAGGAACAGACTGTGTAACCATGGAGGGATGTGTTCTTATTCCTCCATGGTGTTACACTGTAACTTTTGTAAGTGCATGTAGTTATTTTTATGGCTGATATTTTTTTTCGGTGACTGAGCTCACAATCTGAGGAAATTCATGGACCTCAGTGATTCAGTCAAGCGATCTGAAATACTAAAAGGAATTAACTGGAATGTTACGCTATAACACAAACTCAGAGAGTTGAAGCGGGGTCATTTGACTAGCAACACAAACAAAAATGTCAGTGGGTCAAATAATACAATCATTACGTAACCAAAAAAAATGTCAGCAATGTACACGAACAACGGCACATGGCATTGATGCCCAGTTCCTGGCCTACCGAACTCTATGTACAGATATCTCACATACTTCCGTTTGGTATCTTACTGCGGAAGTTATTTAAACTTCGTTTCCAACACAGGTATGTTTGTTGTGGTTTTCCTTTACTTATGTTGAACTAGTACAACTACGTAGGCAGTAAACAACGGAAGGAATCCTTAACAGCAAAAAATACTTCCTACACGTGAAAAATAACCCTGTTTACTTTTTGACTTCGGTGTGTAAGGTTATACTGCAAAAGCCTTGGTGTATAAATGGACAATTAGTTTCTAGGTTTTTTCGGTATTTGTTTTTCATGATAATGATGGCGATTCAGATATTAAGTTTTAGTTGCTTTGAGAGTGCTGTTATCCAAATAGGCATAACATTATTTTCCTTTGTCAAGGAAATCTTCACTTTTTTGACCCAAATTTGCGAGTTGGGTTGTTTCGGTCATCATAATCTAGTTAATCTATTGTCTTCAACATTCTTACAACTTTTAACGCACACTAATTAGCAATGCATGTCAATCAACCTATGAATAGGCCTATGAGTAATCTTAAAGTCAAATACTGAAGTGTTTTGTTTCTATAAAAAGAGGGGCCGTTAATCTGGGAGGCGTGAGGGAGACTAGACTGTGTTAGTGTGTAGATTAAAATCCCAATTTAGACTGACAATAATCTCGTCTGGAATGTTAAATTAAAACATCCAAAGATAACGGAATCTTCAGCAGTTAAACAGTGGTGCCAGGGGTCAGCTGGCCAACATGCACTCACTGCATCTTGTTTAATTAATTGATTCAGTGAGTTGCACCTGTGGTGGTAATTACTGAATGAGTATATGTAGGTGACCCCCCCCAAAAAAAAAAATGCGCCCAAAACTATACGAACCGATTTGTATAGTTACGAGAGTCTTCGGACCTATAAACGAGAACGACTGTAGGGATTTTGTGTAACATTTAAAAAAGAAAAGTTCAAAGTAAATCAAAAATGCAGAAAGGAAAATGAAATGACCTTTTCCACATTTGGTGAGTGTTAATAGTAATGTCCTATCTTATTCTTTCATTCATGTTTTGTAAGTCGGTGAAGGATCACGCCGACCCGGTAAAACCATTGAGATAGTAACACACAGTCAAATGGGACAAATCCGGACCTAGTGACCTCAGTGGCATGAAATCGAAAAGGTAAAATAATAAGCACAGGATAGGTTATTAATTCGATTAGTGACCACCGGCTCTATATTTAGACAGAAAGAAGTGTTTTGCAATGCCGGTCATCAATAGCTATATATGTTTTTATTGACTGTTTAAATGTCAGCGTTGTGACACAGAATCACCCGTGGATCAATTCCTGCTGTATCTTATGGGCCTTATTCACGAGTTGGCCATTTTTTTTTCGAGTTCCCTGAACGTGTGTCACGAAGTGTTAACTGTTAACTGTTAAATGGGACGGCGCCAGACTATTTATGCAAGCACAATGCAGCCATATTTTACTGTCTTTTTTTAAATCTGGCTTTAAACATAAGGGAATTTTTAATTACAAAATGATATAAAATTATTAATTGAAACAGACTGGAATTAATTATACATTAACTTGCTTTCATTTCTCTTCGCAAATTCCAACAATTAAGATTTTACCTAACTTTCAATTCAATATGGCCGACTCGTGAACAAGGCCCATCTTAGCAGCTCTTCGTGTTTGCGATATCGATGCTTTGTTTCGAGTCTCCATGCGAACGGCGAAAGTTGATTTTTCCTTTAAATCACGTTAACACTAGGCCTACAGCTTATTTTCTAGCCTGGTGGCGTCAAAATTGTACTTCTTTTTAAAATTTAATTCATGGTGTAACCCGGATGGACTTTCGACCAATCAATCAACAACGAAGATTGTTTTAAAGATGAATCAGCTACATTGACGCCTACGTATAGATTCGTTATCATGCAACAGCCTGACATATATACAACAGATGGCCCTTGCGACTTGAAATAAGTCTAATTAGTAGGTCGGTGTCACGGCAGTGGCTTTATGCCAATTTTTTTTTTTTTTTTTAGACTGGTACCTTCGTTGTCATCTCAATCATGGATCAAAGGAACACGTCCATGACGCCCGACGCCCATGGAAACTGTATCAAGTAGAAGTGTAGTTAGTGAAGATTGATGGTAGTTTCTGGTTTTCTATTTGCGTCTCAATTCGGGAGTTATTGGGAGGAAGTTTTGGAGTGACCCGCCGTGCCCTAAGATTTCCCTTTCACCAGCCCGATTTAAACGTGTGAAACGCATCGTAAAAAAACCATAAATTAAAACAACCATAGGAAAAATCCCAGTGACCGAAGATCATTCTGTTTTTGCATTTGAACCCTGGCCTTAACTGCCAAATTCGTTAATGATTTTAAACAGATGAAGTTAACTTACAGAGATATATAGAACTCGTGACATTATAAAATACGACATTAAAACATAAACTTGCGGTGGCTTAAACATCAGGTCTCCCATATCCAGGTGACTTCACTTAAAATTGGACCGAAACATGGAAAAAAAAATTTGATCAATTCCTTTTCGTTCACTTTACGATTTCTTAACTCAGATATGATTCTCAACAGATCTGTCCATTGGTTTTCAGTGTGTTTTTTTTTCACAGCTCGTTGTTGAAATATAATTTCTTCCAGTGATGGACTCCAGGATCGAACAGGTGTTTTTGGTGGTATATGGTGGCGGAGATTTTTTAATCCTTTCTGTCTAAGATTATTAATTTAATTTCATATTTTGTCTAAGTATAGGATAGTGTGTGCTGAGCTAGTTTCCACGTAACATCCTTTGCCGATAGACAGCTACGAACACGTGTGGACCCATATGGTGTGGTTTGGTCAACTGACGAAGTAGTTACTGTGATGGACAAGTTGATATTGACAGTAGAAGTAGAAGTTCGGAATTGATCTTGAAGTTTCCGTGCTTGGAAAGGAAAGTGCTTGGTTCTTCGCAGCTGATGCTGTTGACAGCTGCTGCATCATATTTGATACCATAAACAGATGGTTGCAATTTGATTGGTATTGCGTGCCTAGCACGGTGGTCGAGTGGTAAGACATCTGCACTTGAGAACAGAAGGTCCTGGGTTCGAGTCTTACCTAAGTAAGCTTGTAAATTTATTCACCCAAGTTCTTAGAATAAGTGAAAGGAAAAACCCATCACTATGGAGTGGTTCACAACTAGAAATATGGTCAGTGCCTAGCACGGGTGGTCGAGTGGTACCGGTAAGCATCTGCAGAATAACAGAATTAACAGAAGGTCCTGGGTTCGAGTCTTACCCAAGCAAGCTAGTAAATGTATTCACACAAGTACTTGGAATAAATGAAAGCAAAAACCCATTACTATTGAGTGGTTCACAACTGTATTACGGTCAGTAAAAGTTGCTGCTGAACATAGTTAGGCTGCATGGGTTCTATATATATATCACTCTCCTTTGGGAGATTCATGCATATTCAGGTCGAGCAGGGATATAGTTGCGAACCTGCATTATCTATTTTTAGCTTTTGAGTCAAGCGCAAGTGTACAGCGAAATAAAATGTCAAGTTTGTGAAGAAATGTCACAAATTGAAGATGATCGATGGCCGTAATTAAGTCCAATCAATCCTGTAACATCTGTGTATATCTCATGGGATGCATAGCTACGTTGCGATGTTGTTATTGACGACTGAACTCTGGTGGAAAAGTTAGGAAAAGCGTTCCTGATCCACTTTTTTTTGTGAATGAACGGAGCTTGGTGTAGTGTTCTCTAAAACACATTTACATGACGCCGGAAAGTGAGCTTCCTCTTACTTACTTAATCGATTCCTCTTCGTTTCCTGACGAAGGCTTCAATTATGTCATTGGTCATTTTAATCATTCACAGTTAGAGAATTTTAAATGATTGATCAATTAAGTCAACCTCTAATTTAATAGTTTGTGTATAGGATGAGTTCTTCCCGGATTTTTAGTGTTAATCTTGTATCTTTGGACTGGCAAGGATGACATCATGACAACATTCTCATCATGGCCGTAATTGGAAAGACGTCTTGATGTAAGACTTGTCGCATGCAGTTGACTGATATGTCCAGTTTGACGGGAATTGAATACTCAACATTTAGGATTCTTACAGTTATTATTACCACGTGAAAATATGTGGACAGTTTAACTAGCTTCCAGGCGGAAATTGGATTTCCCTGTGTTTGTTAAGTTTTTCTGTCAAGAGGACCGGCTAAATAACGTTTGACTGGCTTATGTTAAGTGACGTCTTTCACGATTTCACTAAATTAAAAATACTTCTCTGACATAGAAAGAAAATAGAAAGTAAACACTTTTTTTCATGCTCTGGTCTTTTTCAGCAATGAAGATAATTGTCAAATTTGTAATGTTAATTTAGTACATGTATTTATTTATTTATTTATACTGATATTTATATGTTGAGCTGCGTCAGACAAGTTTCATATTGACTGTAGTAGCGTTGCGCGTCGTGACTGCACGGAATAATCTGGCAAATACTTATAAATCGCTTAAATGCCCATACAAAGGGTTTTTACAAACCTGTTGGTCGTCAAGTTGCCCAATAAAGATAATTAAAAGAGACCTTCATAATAGTTATGAACTTCAAACTTTGAATTAGCTCCTATATATTCCTACAGGCCTATTATAAGCCATATATTACACGGGAAGGGTTGGACCTATACCCCTTTGAGAAATCTATTCTGCCTCTAGGCATTTCGGATGACACCTTTTCCAGTCGATTTCATCAGGATGTCCTCTCCAGTTGGCGTCATCAGACGGGCAAGATGATGTTGAGGACCACTGGGACATAGGCTCCAAACCCAGGAGATTACAGGTGGTGCGCCTGCCAGCTGATAACGCCGCGAGCGCACGCGTATAGACTTGGCTTTTGTTTCATGGTCATCGATCTGGATCGTTCTTGACAGGGTAACAGGTCCCCACGTGCTTCGGGGGCTGTGTCCTAAACGATGCCCAGATGCCAAGTAATTTGTCACACAATGCATGATAAATGAAAAACATCCGTGTCGGAATTCTTTGTTGGGCCAAACATAAAGGTTTATCCAAGCGTCGTGATTCGTGAAGACTGTCTATGGCCTATTCCAATTCCTACTTTACAGTTGACGGAATTATGAACTGGTCGATATTAAAGCATAAATGAACTATAGGAAATCCATTCATATTCATTGGGGATAAATCAGGTATGCAATGAAGAAGGGCGGATCCAGAACACAATTTTTGAGGGAAAAAAAAAATCCCCCCAAAGCTAGGTCAAAAAACAAACATTACGGCGTGGGGTTCGGGGCCCGGGCCCCGATTTTTTTTTTTTTTTTTAAGGAAAATATAGTGGTGTACGCAGTGCCTGACTTTATTGCGGCGTTACTTTTTTGCGACGTCACCTTATTTTTTTTTTGGGGGGGGGGAGAGGGCATGGCCCCCTTTGGCCCCCGGATCTGCCCTTGGCAGTGCATTGCGGAAAGGTGTGGTTCAATATGCAGTTTGCAGTCTTCTTGACTTGAGTTCTACAATTTAAAGAAAATGAACCAGATAACAGCTGCTTTTTCCTTTCTAAAATGGCCATTTTTTGAGAAATTTACTACTGTGGTCGAGACGTCAGGCCATCATAAAACGCTATTAAAGAAATAAAATGACACAATAGGTTTTCTTGTTCGTCGAATACAGTCCTGTGATCAGGGCAGTTGCAACGGTCTAGACATAAATCTTCTCGGTCTCTGCGCGAAGGAAGTAGGGTTCATCAGCATCGATTGTATTTGTGCAATTCTTTCAAATTTTAAGACACAATGATCGTCGATCATTCATAAAGCTTTGGCGTGGACAGGTTTCCCCCACCGGCCGACTGTCTGTGATTCCAGTACTTGCAAAGATGATCCCCGTGTATTAATGCGCAATGCCAAAACACAGACAGGTCTGTAAATTGACCTTATCCTTCAATATCAACCAACCCCAATGAATTGGAACTGACATCGACGTCATCCATTACTGCCGACGGAAACCTGTGGATCCTCTCGATTGCAGAGGTATAATACATGGATAGAAAGAGTTGTACGTGAACAGACCTAGCGGGATGCGTACACTGTGCAACGATCAGGACCGAATAGGGGAGAAGGGGTACGGGTGAGGACGTCTGACATTTGGTTGGAAACCACTGTAATTGCATCCAAACTGATGACGATATCTGTAAATACACGTAATAACTCACTTCAGCTCTGCCATTCAGCTTTAGGCTCCATTATCTAGGCCTATACCGTACCTGCAGGCTGGGGTTGCCGACAGTAGTGTTTTGTTGTCGCAAGTAGGGCCGCGGAAATCAATCTTTGCTTCTCTCTAGTCTCTTAAGATTCATTTCAAGAAAATGAAAACTCACCATATCTGATGTTATACGCGTGAAGAGGGAAATTTGTTTAATATAAAAAGACTGAGTTTCCATTTTTTTTTTCACTTTCAATATGTTTTAATTCCGCAGAATTTTTCAACTCTACATTGTCTGGTACCTACACGTTCATTGGGTGATGTAGAGATATGTCAGGCTGTTTGGGAATAAGTAATAGAGCAAGGTTGACGGTACCTGAGCAATAACTAACTATTTTCGTCTAAAACTTTCATCGGTTTTAGAAGACAATTTAAATAAAATAGTCATTACATCTCCCCAATTCCACCTGCCTAGTTAGACTGCAACAAGGCTGTTGACAATGTGGTATTGGTTTCTGCAGGATACAACAAACGAATTCCGTAGGCCTAATTATATTTTTCAAACAGAAACAGTCTCGGAACATGTACCTAGAACACTTGCTTTAAAGGGAAAATACAACATTTGCAAACATCAAAAAATAAAACTACCAAATCATTTTGATAAACCTTGCTGGACTGTTAGTAAATGACAGTGTAAAGCATCCTGTAAAATCATGGCACCTGGTATACTTTCAATTTCAAGAAAAGTGGTATTTTTGTATCAATTCCCAACGCTGATCGGCCGATCAGCGTTGGAAAAACTGGCTTTTTTCAAATACTGGCCCCAATTGACCATCGCACTTGTTTGCAATCAATTACAAACCTATGAACGGGTACGAGCCAGCTAGACTGGTTCCCTGACCTTACAATTCCCCAATGTATGTAAACTGCTCTGTTTTTTTCTTATATGGAGTCAGGGAACCAGACTACAGGAAAATGATTGTTTTTCTTGGTTTTTATAGCATTTTCGAACCCAAAGCCTCAAAAAAGTCAGTGTAACTATATTTGCTATATATTTCCAACCCCTCAATTCCATCCATTTCTGAAAATTACAGCAAAAGCAAATGATGTATATTCCCTTTAAAAAAAAAGTAACAACTTTGAACCTATGTTGACAACTCGTCAACACCTGTTCACCATATTGGTTGAGGGAGAATAGGAAAGGGTCTGCCATGTTCATTAGCACCCCGTGTTATCACCAGCTCTCCTAGACCAGTACGGGAAGGGGGTTGAGGTCTCGAATTTGCTGAGCTTTCCGTGGTCCGGAGAAACCTCAGGAAAATAGTAGAGCAGCTGCTGGATTTTGTTCACCACTTGAAGCTTCTTTGAAAGCTAAATTTTAAGAGCGGCGTGCGAGGAAGGAAAAAAATCTCCAAGCTAAATGCTGCATTTTCGCACTGATACAAAAAGCACGTACTGCCAATAACCAGTGTAATAAGTTGGTTGTGCGACATGATTGCCTGAACATTTGTTTAAATGCCTATGATTTTGACAAGGAAAGCAGGGTAAATTGGTGGACTTATCGTTGACAAGTTGTATTTTCTCTTAGTTTTACATAGTGCCACATAATCGATGTTCATATTATTTGATCATGTATACCGGTGTTGAAGTGACCTCTTGGTGGTCCCACGCATGATGGTTTTTTAACCGTACTTGTCTCCGGGGCTTATTGTCAGCCACAAACAATGTTGACACTGTAAATTGCCGTCCAATATTTATTTTGTTTCTCATTACAAACTATATTTCTTGTCGCGTGAAAGATGTCGCAGGTAGTAAACCAGTTCGGTATTCCAACTGCGCACATCAAGATTTGACGATTTTTTCTGTTGGGATAAACATTTCACCATTTGCGTGCAAAAGCATAGCGGGTAAATTACAGAGATCATGGTATTCTGAAGTAACGTTTTCAAGCAGCGAAGTGGTTTTAGGTATCTTGCGTCTCGAAACTTTTGTGTGAACGAAAGTTTCCACCGTCTTTTCGATTGCATTAAAAAATTGCACAGAATGCAGATTCGGTTACCATGTCCCCCATAGCCTTGTGTGCATTTATCTGTCCGTTTATCCCGAAACAAAATTGTCGAATCTTTTTGTGCACAAGCGCAGTTGGAATACCAAATACTGGCTTACTTGTCGTGGCCAATTACAGCCTATACTTATATCCATCAATTACCACGCATCTGGGTGATGGATCATGTAAGCAGAGCTAGCTACACACCCATTCCACTCCCGGTGACTACAAGGCCCTGGACTGGTAATAAACTACCCCCTGGAACATTTCATTCATTCTGCAATGTAAGGGGAAACATCAGTTAATAATCTCTCCTAGTTCATGACTAACGATTGCTAGATTCGGCTAACGAGGAAGATACAAGCAAACCTTCAGGTCAAGTGACAGAGAGAACCATTCCAGTCTTGCTGACACACTCGCTATTTTATGACACGCTCGTGTAAACCAAAGCTGATATCCGTAGACATTCTCACGAATAGGCCTATAGGTTTATACACCGTGTTCTTCTCGATTTCCTATGCGATGTTGATAGCAATAGCCACTGCCTGTATTCAACCCTGTCTGCCTTACATAATTTAGCTTGTACATATTTTATTATTAAGCGATGTCTTTGCTTTTCTGTTTCTAGTTAAAGTTCAATTTCTATAGGCCTACATGGTATATTTATTATCCGTTTACTGTCATTTATGTTGTCACAGAAATATTCTTTCATGATTGTTCCACTTCACAACGTTTATTTCCCATTGACAATTAGCCTAGGCTTATTATGTTGCTTTTCAGTTTGTGGTGGAATACATGTTGCATTTGAATGTTTTTGTTTTTCTTTTTCTTTATCTTTATTTGACACGTGTGTTTCTTTGATTTCTCTCAATGTACATTCCAAACTCGAGTTTTATTTTAGTTTATGGTTGAAAAGAAATGAACTTTGTATTGAATTCAATTGACTGCAGTGTGCCTAATGGGACACCATACTTATGCCATTATTCGGAGAAGGAATCTTTGGGATGTTATGTTCGTGACTTGTAAATGCCAAGTATGTAATTGGTCTCATAAATAATTTGTCCGATATGTAATTGGTTAAATGTGTTATTGGTTGAATATAGTATTAGTTAAGAAGGACATGTTATCAGTTTACTGAGTTATTGGTTGAGTAAATAATTGATCTAGCACGGGAGATTGAGTTATCGGTTGAGTATAAGTTATTGGTTGAGTGTTTTTGTTATTTGCTTGGTGGTCTAGTTTGATTAATTCAGACTTGTCAAAGAGAAGGATTCCTTCACCCCATTCACACATATCGAGCGCTTCACACAAGTTCTGGTCCAGTTCCCAACTTTGAAAATCAACTTGATTGTTGATATCTCTTGATGACCGCCAGATGGGCGAATTGTAACACAGAAGATCCGGGTTGAAGACAAACACGACCGATCTGGGTAGTCTCAAAATATAATGGAAGATCCGGCTTGGCGACAACACTGAACTGCGTGTTCCTCAGCCAAAATCTTATTGACAAAATGACCGTCAGTTTGAGTATTCTTTGGTTAATTGTTCGAGCAGATTTAATGGACGAATACTTCAAAGTAGGTGTACAATTTCAAATGTAAAGCTACTTCCGCGAAATGCCATTGCTTTCTTCTGGCGCATCACTTGAACACTTACCGTGGTCGCACAAAATATGAAAATGTGAAAGTTTGGAACATTTGCAAGACATCTGATCGACAATTCAATATGACTTCCTGCCATTGCGACATATTGAGAAACCACCAAGTTATGACATAAACACGTGCTTCTTTTCCTCTCGAGTTTCGACTTTTGAGTATGAGGTGAAGACGATCGGTTTGTAAAAATATTTTGACAAGTAGAAATTAAGTCATCGCTCTGATCATTCCCTGTCTTGCTTAAGGTGCTGCCAATGGACCACAAGCTTGGTCAGTTCCCCAGTGCAGCTATAGTTATCTCAATGTATGCATGTAACACTTTTGGAACCATGACGTATGGCGCGGATAGAAGGTAATTAAAAGGTAATTATACAGAGGAGAACCCAAGATGCCATATCTAGTAAGTGTAGCTGTCGTCAATGGACGGAGACTCATATGAAAGGATACTTTATGTATGTTGTGTCTGGTTTCTTGTAGAGTCCATCTTGAAGGCAGTGTAAATGTCACGAGATATCGATGCTGTCCCGGCTGGAGACGAAAAGGACCCGACTGCAGCAAACGTGAGTACACCAACCTGAAAAATATTTCTTTCTTTTTTAAGTTTTAAACGATTTAGTTTGAGAAGGTTGTATCCGGTTTTTTAAATAGACATTATACTTTTCCTTACCGATATGACTTTAATTCCTAGCTACATGTATATCATCCAACACCAAGGGAACCTGCGTTACAGTACTGATCCAGTTCTGCCCAAGTTTAATAAGGACGACCATAAGATTGCTTAATTTTCACAGTTTCCGATCTGGAGAGATTACCCAGAATCTCCATTTTATCGACCTCACCGGAATGTTCAATAACCTGATTTCGGAAGGGAACCATGTTTAGACCTTGTGACCCCCGAAAGCCATCTTGTGATGATTTATAATCATTAACAATCTGAACCATGCAATCCATGGTAGTACTTGGCATCCCACCGGTGGCATTTTGAAGTACCCAGTCCATAAATAAGTAGTGCCAAGCCTCCCTTGTTTGTTGTTTTAGGGACACAACTACATCTTCACTCGGAGTAAGGTTTGAATGCTTGGAGGGAGGTTTCCTTTTCTGTGTTTTAACTTAAGACAGACTTGGTTCGGTTTGGTCAGTGCATGGTCAGTGGTGCACCAATGAGCGGATTTACAGGGTGTTCCCAAAAAAAGTTGTGCAAGCAGATATCCTTAAATTAAAAAAAAACACCTACTTAACATGAGCATTTCATCTTGATGGAGCATATTAATTATACTCTTGTGTATAATCAGAGAAAATGCCTTGGAAATCCGTTCATGCACACCAGAGATCACATATAGCAGAGGGTGAACAACGGCAAAGGAATGCCCTACTCACAGTTCATTTGAATAGCATGTCACTTGAGTCGAGGCTTGGTGACTTCTGATCGATTGATATGATGTATCATAATTATGATTGACTTGTGAAGAGTTGTAACCGTGGACCTCTTTACAACTCTAGTTGAAATAACGGAGGTTTCCTTTAAAGAAAATGTGTTATTAATTAACGTCCGGATTGACGTACTGGCGCCGGGTAACCAATCCACGCGATATAATATACTCGATGGAGTCCTTATTTAGTGCAGGTGAGGTCCAGATCAATCATATTCATTATCAGAGATTTATGTGACGAAAGCGCTATTTATGGCAAATGTTAATTGTCTGACTCTCAGGGGTGCCTTTTTTCACACAATACCAATTAAAAAGTCGTTTACAAGCGCAAACAAAGGGAAGACGTTAATTGTCTTGGCCGAACTGGTAAAGTGGTCGTTTCCACGCCTTCGACAACTTTGACCTTTGACCTAGGTTCAAATCCCACTGCAGCCAGGCACGCAGGAATGCCGCGGGGGTTGTGCGATTCTTTTTCTCGACCTTAGGGCGAATAGGTGTCGTTTCTTAAGCCAGGTAAAAAGAGCTTGCTTCTGTCGGAAACAAGACGGTGCTTCAGATTCCTGAAAGCCAAAGGGAGAGTTTTTTTTAAATATAGATGACAAACCTTACCGTGGTGGAGTTCCATAATTATGAATAATTTATCGTTGATGTCAAATATTTCGTTGTACACTATTTTAACGGTAGGCTTACTTTCCCTTTATGATACTTATTCAATGACAAATGACCTTATCGTCACTAGACCCTACACATAATGGACGTGTTGCCTTCTAATTTACCGTCAATCTCTTGCAAAGAAAATCAAATTTCTAATAGTCGACGAAACTGAGTGATCCAAGTCAAGTTTTGAAATCACCGGACGGAGTGTAGACTGCAGTATGCAACTCCATGTCATACACCTGGCCTAGTTTCCCAATCGAGAGGATGATCGGCTCTTCATTTTGTTTCACTCAAAATTTGATAAATAATCTCTGTTATTTCTGGCGCTTGTCATGTGGCACATAACTTAACCTATAACTGTCCAGCCATAGTCTTCCTGTTGAATGACGTCGAGACAATAGTTGCAATGATACCATACCAGACGAGTGGTTTTTTCCCCCTGGCTCAAACGGGGAAAAAAGAGGAAGTAATTAAAAAGAAAGGCATGCAGCCAAACCGGCAAATGGTTGCTCAATGTGAAAGTCAGAGTCTTTTTCGAGCCATAACGACCAAGGGCACTTTTGTAAGTTCACGTTGGAAGATGTATATGTCATTGATCTTGCAGTAATGTTGATCTTGCGGTACGAGGACAGCTCATCATAACCAAGGTGGTCCTTGCGGATTGATATACGATGGTATAGTGTTGGCTTTGTGGTGTACCTTTTTTTGTCACAATGCGTGGCAGTATTACTCATAACCTGGTTTAGTCCCTATACTACAGACATGACTGTAGGTCAAATGATAAACTGAGAAATTGAAAACCGTGTTGTTTATTATTTTAACCAAAAAATGCATTTGAATCATTCGTGTGACGATATACAAGATAGTGAAACAAGAGTCAGGCAATTAATGTTTTGTGAAGCGTACAAACTGACAAAGCATTACTGTTTCTGGTTTTCGGGCATGCAAATCTTCCTCGATTCAGCTGATTTTTTTCATCCCCCACTTTTCTTGTATGTCATTTAAAACTGAAAAACACTGCAGGGTAAAATGGACTTTATTCACAAGGTAGCCATTTTTGTCGTGTTCCCTGAATGCATTTCATAAATTGTTAATTGTTGAATGGGATGGCGCAAGACTATTAATGCAGTCTTATTTTACTTTCATTTTATTTTTAAATCCGGCTTAAAACATTAGGTGATGTTTAATTACAACTTTTAAATTATTTATTTAAGCAGACTTGAATTATTTAGTAATGTATTTGCTCTTCACAAGTTCCAAAAATGAAGATTTTACCTCACTTTCAATTCAACATGGCCGACTCGTGAATAATACCTATGCTTGGCGCTTCCTCTACATTGCGACTTCCCAGTTGCCTGGGTAGTTTACACGGATGGTTCTTACTGCGTATTGCGGCTTTACCAAGAAATGTTTTGAAAGGAACTCTTGACACTGTAGCCCCTGGCCAACAATAAACTGAAAGGTCCTTGTCTTGTAGCCAACTTCCCCCTTTCCGTTCCAAATTCCCCCTCTCCTCCTGGCTCCGTCCAATCCACTGACAAGATTTTACAGTGTTCCTGAAGGGACATCATGAAACCTCTGTGCCTCAAGTTGGCCAAGTCGCTTCCCTTAGATCCCACAACCCTCCCCAAAGAAGGAATAATCCCACAAAGAACAGTCTTCGACATTCACCCTTCTAATAAACGCTTTTTAAAAAGGGTCTTTTGTGAAAGGTGCGATAACATCAAGTAGCATTGCAACTGAAATCCATGTGTACAGGCCCCTTCCCTGATCTGAGACTGGGAGAGGGGGGGGGGTGTCTTAAAATCCCAAAGTGGAACATTTTACGCGCGAGCGCGGAGCGCTAAGCCCAATATGGCGTGGGGTCCGGGGCCCGCTGAAGGGCCCGAAAAATGTTGGAATCTAGATGCTCCAGTGCAATCTGAGGCATTTCCTGGCCACTTTCCCCGACTTTCCCCTCACTTTTTGAGCCAAAAAAACACATGTTCTTGCTTTTTAATTTTTTTTTTTTAATTTCTGAGCGGAACTTTGTCACCGTGTCGGGGATCGGGGGTCGTTCGAACCCCCGAACCCCTTAGCGTACGGGCCTCGTGTTGCAAACTTTTTGGGTGGAGGGAGGCTGTGGGATTGGAATGCATGGGTTTAGGATAGGACAACTCTAATTCATGCAGTTTTATTTATGTTTGTTCACATTACAGAGACTCTCTTCCCAAATAATATTTACACTAAAATGTCTATACCGTGACATAATGGGCAACACGGACTGATGAAACAATGCCACCGAATGGAAATGTCAGTGTCTGTTTCATGCTCCATCACCCTAGCTAATCCCAAACATGCCAGAGGTGGGTAGAAGCATCAATCAAAAGACAAGATCGTCCAATTATCTTCTGTAGTGTGACACAACTGTCGGACCTTGACAGGGTATTATATGTGCCTGAATCTGGCCCCTTCTGCCCCCCTGGTGGTATACGAAGTGACCGGTGAATTGACAGTCACCACTTTGGAATTCAACTTGTGGCTTGTTTGGATTATCCCTGTCATGTTTATCGCTTCGACGATTTAATGCAGCTCTGGAAATGAACTTCAAATTGCTCGGGACTTTTTCCCCTTCATGTGGTTAAAACATCAAAGTAAGCACCTGGGTTCTCGGTAGGTGGCCGTTTGGACGACGGTTTCTTAATCAAAACTCGGCTTGTTTACAACTCCATGAATGCAATCTCAGATGCTTTCCATCTGTCCCCGACAGGAAGTGAGGCTTTTTGCCTTTCCTTTTAGCGGAATTCGACTCTAGAATTTCGTTTCTCGTTTTTCATTTAATCGAGTAAAATCCGAAATGTCACACGTGTTGCGGGCAAATCTGTGCTGATTTCTATTCCAATTCCATTACTCATTCCAATCACGCCAGAGTGGTAAAGCGGCTGAATAAATTCTTTCCGCAGACTAATTAGTCACAGACCACGCACTCTTTCTATTTTGCAACATAAACCAAAAGGTCACAGCAGGTCAGGTGGGAGAGTTCTCATGATGAATTATCCCATCAATTCAGCCATCAATTCAGGCTTGGTTCAAAGCACGCTAGGAAGGCAGGAAACCAAGTCTAACCATACAGCTATAGGTCTAACCTCTGACCCTTCGCAAAAACAAGACCTTACATAAGTAATCTTAAGCTGTGAACTTGTGATGGGCGCATAACATTAACAAAGCACATGATCAAATACCTCGTGTACGTTGCCGAGGCTTGGAGCATGATTGGAGCATGGAAGCTACATCATGATTGGAACAAGCTATGAAGGAACCGTACAGACTTGTTAGCTGATAAGCACTTTCACACAGATTTTCTCAATTCCCTGTTTACGGCCATAAAACACCGCAACACCTTGGTCTGATTCCAAATTTCTGCATTACCTCCTAAAAGCTGTGAAGTACGGTATATGCTCACTCGGAAAGCTTGGAAGGCCAGCACGGCTTTTTGTTTGTGTGTGTGACCGAAGTTTGTCCACGTTGCGCCCTTCTCTGCTTGGGAACTCTTTAATTCTGTGCCCCCCCCCCTTCCCCTCGAAAACGATGAAGCCGAAAAAAACTGAAAGTGTACTGAATAAGTTATCCGTGACCAAAAAATACTATTCATCTTGATCCGTGTACCTGTATGTACCCAGTTTGCGTGGTGATGAACAAGACAACAATATATTGCAAAGGTATATACAACTAATATGGGTTACATCTTTCAGCATCTTGCAAATACAATAACAGGATGAGAGCGATCCTGGAAGACTTGTTACCTGTAAGCGGCTGGGAGCATCTCAGGAAGGTCACGACCTCTTGGGATGGAGGAAGACCATGAGTTGACCCTAAGTGTCCCCTGGATGCATCCCACGACTGTCTGGGTCTCGTATGTCAGAACTTGTGGGTGTGGCCACTTTGACAATTTGCTACAAGTGTTTTTGATAAACTGAACTGATTGGGCAACAAGGTTGTAATTCATTGTGTAATTAGGTCTTGCCAGTGAGTGACGTCATACCTAAGTGCCCGTCTTTACCCAGACAGATCGAGTGACACTGACAAACATGACTGGACAGTTTTACAGTTTGACACGTACAATTGAAATTATTCAGAAATACGCCCTTTAACGCTGGATTCTATGTTGTATCCAATAGTACTCTATGGTAGAATGTACCATTTCATAGCCTTGTCGAAAATATCCACAACGCTGCATGCCATTATTGTTTTACGAAGTGCATCTTGAGGTCTGCACACGTCCGTGTATTAAAAAAAGGTTTTGCAAGATGTTTTCAATTATCCGTAAACAATCTCCACTCCAGCGACGAGCTGATGCATCATTTGGAGCTGATGACTGTAAAGGAAGAGAGGACGGGTCCTTCCCTATTGTCTACTTGTCTCACTTGCCCGCTTGAGGTCAATTGTTACGCCCAAAGAGACATCGTATAGCGTGCTACCTATAATTGACTCCGAATGGGGCGCAGATTCGATATCAGCTTAACAATATCAAGGTGGAGTTAATATATTAAATTATTAATGGTCCGTAAAACTCGTTGTATAGTACAGATGTTGGGGAAATTATCTTGGTCACTTATGCTGTAAACAAGTACATGTGGTGAAAAAACAAGGACCTCGATGCAAAAAAATTTGTTAAACTTTGTTGCTCTAGGTTTAAATCGTTACACAGCAAATGTAACTTGAATGGTTTCACGGGTTCTTGTTAATGAACATGTACCTATCTGTAAGTGTCTCATCAACGCACACTTAAATTCGCCTTCCCTGTTCCTGCTTCCTACGTAGTTCTGCCTTTATTATGGTGGCTTCCGGCATTTTGTTCCGTTGTAGATTGAAGACCTTCAAGTCGATTTATAGAGCTTTTCTTATGAAAACAAGTGTATACTTCCCTGACGAGAGGAACAGATTCTGGGGGCGGAACATAACGTTGCACATAACTTAAACATAACATCGTTGTGTCTATGGGCATGTTTACATTTTTCAAATATTTTAATGGAAAGCTCGGGAAGACCAATCAATCGAATTAACATAGAGAGATGGATATGTACTCGCTGAAGTCCACATGCACTCGTCCTTAGTACATAACCATAGCACCGATAATGAGCGCTTTATGAAATTCCGGTCGTGAAAAAAAAGTATCCGAAATGTGTTTTGTTATAAGTGCGCCCTCATACATGTATATATTTAAGAAATCGGACATTATCGAAGATCAAGGAGTCGGCACGAATCAAGGCTAAACGCTTGGCGTCGTGTTGTTTGTCTCTGTGCGTCTGGTAAGGTCTTCAGCGTCTATTGAGTTGCAATTTTCAGCCGTGACGTTGAGCTACGGCCATGGACCACGGGAACACGACGACAGACGTATATGATCGGCGTTTCGCTGCACTGCCAGCCCGATGGCTGTGTGTTTTGCTGGAGGGAAACTAACCGTGAAAATGGAACGTAAACCGTCCCTACAAACTCCGGACGATAACAGACATTCTGTAGCGTCGCGTTTATAAACTGTTCTCAAACGCTTTAGTTTCTCAAGTACACTCAGTGAATTCTAGGCTAGGGTTGGCTCCACGAGGTTGCCAATTGCTAGGACTAAATTGTCGTTATTGCACGAGCCACTGGAAATATAAATGAGGAAATTCCGGGGTTGCCTCCCAAAGTTTCGGTACATTTAAGAAATAACTACATGCATGAGGTAAATGTCTTCCAATTCACTACTTCACGGATGTTTTTTCGGGGTTACTGTCCTGAACCATATCTGGAATCGCGTCTGTAACCTTTTACTTGGTAAATCTTTTCATGTTAATTTTTAGGTTAACTTCCTTTGTGAGACTTTATTATACAGATTTGTTTGCCTATCTTTAGACTTAGAGTTCAGCATTCAATAACAGGACAAAATCGGTACAGGGCTGCAGGGCGGTTTTAAAGCTTTCAGGAAAGGGGGGGGGGGTGATATTTGAGAGCCCCCCCCC
This sequence comes from Patiria miniata, assembly GCF_015706575.1. Classification (NCBI taxonomy): domain Eukaryota; kingdom Metazoa; phylum Echinodermata; class Asteroidea; order Valvatida; family Asterinidae; genus Patiria; species Patiria miniata. The sequence continues at coordinate 19,930,166 of NW_024037074.1, forward strand.
CCCGATGCAGCACTGGGTTGACATACAAAAAAGTAAATCGTTCAAAGGATTCTGTCTCTTTTTTGAAGGGGGGGGGCATGGGATGAACAAATTAAGTTTGAATAAATCTCCAGCATCCCCACTTATCCTTTGCACCCATCGAATACTGATTATAAAGTATTTTGGGGGTGAGGGGATACACAAATTAAGATACTCTCAGCTTTTGCATCCCAAAACTCAAGTTGTTCCCGTGTATTCATTAATCCCCTGCATCAATCTTAATATCCTTACTAATATCACCTTCTTGTTGATCTACCCGAGTCTGCATCGTCCCTTCAGTCCTCACCCCCTTCCTCCTCCTTGCAATATGTCTAGAGGGATTCTTAGAAGGTCAGCATCTCTCTTCACCTGTGATCCAAAGCTTCCTTGAACAATCCCCTATAGCAATACGCCGGACCAACTATTTCCCTACTGCTACCCCCAACCCCAAATCTACAATACCCACTTACAGGCTACAGCACGCCAGTCATCGGCAGAGTAGAACCCTAGATCGGTGTCCATGTCAATAACTACCCCGGGGTAATAGTATCATCTTCAAAAATATTCGAAAAATGATTTTTTTACCCCAAATATTGACATAGGGATAATGGCTTAATGACTGTTCCGATTCCGGGTCGGCAAACATTAATCAGACGCGATTGAGACAATCATTGCTCAGCTTTGACGAGTACATTTTTTTATATTTACGATAAATAAAGTCACAGGGTTAATCATATTTTTTTCGATCCAGCGTCATACTGTTATTTATTTCGGTGACAATACAACATATTGTCCGACTCTCGAACACTGTCTTTGTTCTACATGCTTTTCGAGCTCGCTTCCCCAAAGGTGCATTTGAGACCTAAATAATCTCTCTTAGAAAAACTGACATTAGAATGAGGCACTCACGGGAAATGTTTCTAACTTTCTATCGACTTATTGTATCGCTACATGTATTAAAAGTTGCTGTTTGGGAAGACGGACAAGAAAGTCACGTGCCTAAAACTGATTTCAGTTGCTTTAGCTTCACAAAATGACCCATATTTTTTTTTAAGTTCCCATGTTTAACCGTGTCAAGTATCTCGATACTTTTCCAGATGAAACGTAAATGAAGCCACGTGTGATTACTTGATTCCTGAACGGACCTTCCAACTTCAGTTCGATTCACAAATGACAACCTAGATCTGCCAGCTTACAGAATTATTGTGAGACGCAGTTTAATGCGTTCGGCAAATGTTTTCTCCCAAACTGATGTTGGAACCAATCACAATAAGTCCTGTTGAAAGATTTGTAAAGTGATGCCCTAAACCCTAAACTCTATACCATGTGTGAGCATAAAACCCTGTGAATTAAGGCAGACATATTAATTGGAAATGCATTGCACAAGTCAAATGGAACCAGACACTTTGGATTTTATCTGTTATACTTTTTGCAGAACTGTCCATGTATAATGTTGCCTTTAAATTCATTTTCTTTATACGTCACTGATCGTTGGAAAAACTATGCATCAGCGATGGTCAGGAATGAAGAACGCCCTCAATGTACTCAACAAAATGTTTTACATTGTAAGATACTAGCAAGGTCTTGGCGCTAAAGATGCATGGTGAATCCAGATTAATGAAATGTTACGCGCTGAGGTCGAAATACAATGAAACAATTAACCAAAAGAACTGAGAATTGTCAAATTTGCGGACTGTTGGTACTTCAACAAGACAAGGTAAAGCAAGTCCAAGAGAACACAAAATTAAATTCAATCAATGATTCCGATTTTCAGAATGGCTAGTATTACTGGAAATCATTTCGTGCATCTGGCGTTGGCGTACACAATGGGCAGGATTTAGCCTATATTCCGAGGGCATGCCACCTTCTTTCACTTTCAGGGTCGAGGAAGAAATCAGCGCAGCTTTCAAATGCATCTTTCAAGATGCTTCCTTAAAGCACAAGAGAGGCGGGAAGTTGTCTGGATTAGGGCGGGCCTTTGGCATCACGGGAGCCAGTCTAATGACCTCCCGGAGGTGGATGTGATATGCAAGCTTCCTGCTCATAATAATAAAACGTCTCCCTCCCTGTTCTGGTCCGACAGGAGACTGGTCAGGGTCTAGTTTATTGGCACTCCTCCGGTGCTCGTTGTTCGATCTGTGCAGACGTTAGCGGGCGCTCTGTTAGCACGGACCTGTTAAATGAGGATATAAGCGTTGTATTTGGAGAATAGAATTTCACCAAACTTCCGTGGGCTGTGTCTCGTTATCGTCCTTTCTCTCATGGAAAGTGACTTTAACGTTTGAATCATCTGCTTTGCTCTGGCTAGTTTAAGGGACATCGTATAGGAAGGTTTACTGTTTTTAGCAAAAGTGTAGGTTATTTATTTGAAAGCATTTCACAGTAACCACAATGTGTAAACAAATGTGCCTCAGCGTAGGATATTCTGACCATGGCAACTTATCAGTTACCGCTGTTTTTCTTTTCCAATGCCGGAAGCTTAATTTCAGGTAATGAGTTCCAACGTGTTAGTCACCTTCGTACGCACAATCTATAAACGATGAATATAATAAATCCCATTTCGTCTAATCCTGTATATTGGTGAGCAAATTAAAAACATCCGTGACATTTGGACTGGCCTCCCTCGATTTCGTATGCCACCTGTCTGTCATTACGCCGTCGTTGGTAACGGAATAGTTTTGGCAGATGCTGTGCAATGGGAAGGCTCATTATCAGAGTAAAGGTCGCTTCTTCCAAACATCTTGACTCTGACGTCAAGGATGACCAACAGTGCATCATTGTGTGTGTATGAGCGATATCAGGTGTGCTTGTCATTCCTGTATCTTCTGTTTTGATGTAAAATGATATTCAGTTTGTGAGCCGAGGCCGTCTTCAATTACGGACTCTGAAAAAAAATGGTCGGACCTACGTACAAAAAAATGGAATCACCAGATAATAATTTCATTTCGACAAGAGAATTTTCTCCTGATGTATTGTGATTGGTAGAAAGTTTCTTGCGTAAGAGTTTTCCCCGTTGGGTGTGGAGTGATACATGCGGTCACACATTTCACAGAACAAACTGTTTTATTCCTCGTTTGTATTTCCCTGTTTGATTTTTTAGGGGAACAGATGATTTAAGGGTGCTGGTTGCTCCGCTCCCAGGTTTGATTAGATTTTTGTTAACCTTTGCCGTCGCCCCACCACCCGTTGAAAAGGCGTTGGTGACCGCTTATCCAGTTTAGTACTCTAATTATGAAGAGTGACACTGACGATTTAGAGTGAAAGTCACTCTGATTTTAACTTGAAATACTCTGGAAAAAAACTCCAGTGGAAACTCGCCAGTGAAAACTCGATCCATTCGATTGAATGAATTTCACTCTTTTGTGAGTTTGGTGAGGTTCTGAAAAGAACGGCGGGCAACTCAACGTTTCAGACAGTATACCCTGCCCGTCGCCAGGAGACTGAATTTTGACACGAGAGTTTTCTTCTGATGTATTATGAATGATTTTTGCGTATTTAGTTTCCCCAAGTGTGGTCTCCACACTGACATGCCTCACAGATCACCCAGCATCCCCTACTCAAACCACGGATCCTCTATACACAAACTAGGCACTCCACTGTTGCATCCTTGACACGCTACACTGCTTCCAGTCACAATAAATAACAGCCCGGCCTTCTCCGTTGAAATTCCTGCAGTCTCCTGACGAACCTCGCAAACTCACAAAAGAGATTTGTCACAGGGTGCTACCGTAAACCTTATCTTATTGCTATTTTCACCATGCATACCTTTAAATCTTTTTAAAAAAAAACCACCCTAACTGTGACTTCATGATAATGCACGAATGCCTTCTTTTGAAGGAGATGGTTTAATTGCATCTTAAACTTGATAGTCTTCTCTTCACTGAGAGGTCATCGTCTTCTCTCGAACTATTTCAAGAAGGCAGGCAGCTTAGGGAAGCCAACAGGCGCAGACAGAGCCCCCAACTTATCTTTTGAGGTCAAGCGTTACGCACTAATTGCTCGCGCATAGCGCGCGTCGTGTCTCGGCTAAAGTTAACGATACCCAAAGTGACGTGAGGATTTGTATTAATCCGCGGGTGTAAGTCGGTTGTAATTCATCAAAAGGGGCCTTTAAAAATCGCAAATTCATGGCGAGTGCCGAGTAGGATTATAGTATCGGATCCGAGAAATCTGTGGGATTTACCACTTAATCCATGGATAACAAACATTCACATACTACCGGTTAACAGCAGCGGTATAAGATAAGATGGTGCTCTTAATCCAAACTGATTTTCCTATTTCGTACTAATCAGGTGGAGATTTATCTTCGTACTCGCACGGCCTCTGTTATAACTCTTCCGAAGATACGCGGGCAGTGTTCTGTATCTGAGGTCCAATATTTGCACAGTCACGAACCGGCATTATGATTCATTTAAGTCATCAAATTTGGAAGATTCTAAGCATGAATGCTCGCTTTGACCCTATTTTCTTACGAATTAATGATTCTTTTTCTTAAAAAGTAATCAAATTTGAATGTATATCTCAAACAAGCATGTTCTTCCACTCAACTAAAAAAAAAAGGAATTTGATCCATGCTGTCAGAAATTATGCACATCTTATGCAATATTTTTTTTCTAACTCGCACATTTTCTTTTTGACTCGCCCCGTAAATCGACTCCCATAGACCTCAATGATAGTTACGCATACTTCCAAAAATTATTAAAAATACTGATATCTCTTCAAGCAGTTTGAGGTACCCATCAAATTAAAGCTTATTTCATCATCTGTCATTTTCTGTTCAATTTTCGGGTGGTAATCCATGACTTTTGGGGGAAAATTCCATCTAAAAATGATCACTAAAGAAGTCCTATGGCCCATCGCCATTTTGAAAAATGATGCTTGCACGCCATTTCAAAATAGAGCAATTTAAGGGCCCGATTTCATCCGAATTTCACAGAAATATGAGCTCGCACTCCTATATATGCACGGTTTCCACCCATCTTTTTTTACAAACCTTCAAGTTCATGGTTCATAAAATGCTCTAATAGCAAAGAAATTGAGGGCACACAAATCGTGATTTGGCAAGCATAGGAAATTCTGGGCCTATTTGCAGGTCTGTACCCTTTATAGAGACTATTTTGTGGCTGACCTATACGGCGGCTGATGGCGCTATTTTTTGGCGCGTTATTTTTTATTTGGATAAGACAGTTTCATTGGTGTTTAGTTTTACTGACAAACAGGGACTTTGACAGTCTGCCTGTGACATATACATAGATTTATTCCATCCAATATCTCTCGTTAGGTAAGACACGAGGTTTAGACAGGGTGGTTTAGAAAAGAAATGCCGGGTCACATTGAGCAACCGCAAACTCGTCCTTTTTACCTCGAGTTGGTGTAGGAATATGACTCGGCATTCTCTTAGCTCATGGTCAAGAAAGTGCAGAGTACTTCACATGTCAAAAGCCAAGGACTGTCCGTCTGTACTTGTGAGCTGAGCCACGGTCATCGCTAAGATTGCACAGTTCAGGCAATTGAAAGTCACAGTTAATCAAGACGAGATTTCTTTAAGGAGCTAAACAAGGGTTGACAGTTTGTTTTTGCCTCAAACGATACATGATGACAGAATTGAGTAACTATGACAGTTACAGGCCTACACTGCGGCGATTTGACAAGAACTCTACCAAGCACGATATACAGTTGAAATAGTTTTTTTGGGCAGAGTGAATTCTTGATCTCTGAGACTTCAGCACCGCCATGACGTCACTACATCCTAACGTCATCGTACGGATGACTAACTTTGTGGTTTTGGACAAATATATCTTCCAACGTATATGAAAATGTCTTGCTTAACTTTCTATATATGTTTGCTACCTATGAACATGTTGGTACTTATGAACACAGTATAATCTGTCTTGACATTGTTTTCAGTGTACATGTGTGTAAATTTTCGTTCACTTTGCTTGATGCATAGCAAGTGATGATATACCTAATAAGTGAATTGTCAGACATGATCATCCCTTTTTCCTATCTTTGCCTCAACATGCCTGATTTAAACCAAATTTCATGGTACTAATTTTAATAATGTCTTGTTATTTGTCTTGCAGCGTGTACAAAGCGCACATGGGGTCTAGACTGCCGCCAGCTTTGTCGCTGTCAAAATGGCGGCAAATGTAACAAAGAAGACGGTAGTTGTCGATGTCCACGAGGCTGGACAGGACAAGACTGTACTCAGCCATGTGATGCAACGCGGTACGGACTCAACTGCAGTCGGCCATGTCCTTGTCAAAATGGCGCCCTCTGTGACCGCTTCAAGGGGACATGCACGTGCCCTCCTGGGTTCACAGGTCACACATGCGCAGATCGATGTCCTGAGGGCTTTCACGGACCTAGATGTCAAGAACGGTAATTAATACATCAACAGAAAATTCATGTTCAACAATAGACCTAATGACATTACGCTGTTATATGAAAGCGTGCAAACAAAATATGACGTCATTAGGTCTTAGGTCTATTCAATAGTTTTTGCGCGTGTCAAATCCTGTGACATTTTATTGCGTTTTCATGTAACAATTTTCAAATGAGCCAGTGTTAGGAAGCTGAATTTCAATCCTTCAATGAAATTTTAATATATTCCATTGTGGCATTTTGCCTTGAAAAAAATTGGCTGGTACTTTAACGGCCATCTTAATGCAACCAGAGGTTCTTCAAAATGTTTAAAGTAAATCCCTACGACTGCAGTCATCTGGATTGTATACGTTTGTATCGCATCATGAATCATTTCCAAGTTCTATGTTTTATTCAACAAGTAAATCAACGTCTCCAGTAATGCGATTGAATCTTTAACTCACGATTTCCTCTTTAGAATCGAGGTGGCGCTTTAAATGATTCATTCATATAATTAAAGCCCATTGGAGGCTTTATCAGTATTACCCAATGAAAAAAATATATCTTTCGAAACCAAAGCATGTATAAACATCACACTTACCAGCGCAATTGTCTATATCTAGACATACCATATTTTTTTAAACCAAACAATGAAGTTTCCCTCCGTCAGAATAGCTTAACTAATCATATTAATTTGGTCTAATTTAAAGAACTGTTCGAGCAGCATGTAGGGAAATTCTGTATGCACGAGTAGACTTACGTGTGAAGAAAGCCAGTGGCCGGAATTAGGGATCGGAAATATTGAATTTATGTTGTCAGTTGTCCAGTTGTGTGATGCAGAGTTGTGTTTTATGGTTAAACCTCTTTATGGTTGAAATTATTTTTTGTGCATGGTACAGTTGGCACAAGTCGACGTTAAAGACGTTTCTGAATGTCTTAAGAATGACGCATTCTTGCGGTTGAATCTTCTCAAAAAGCGATGACCGAAATCCGAAATTGTTTCCCACTTAAGTAAGCAAGTTCAAACCTGAGCAACTATTATCAGACTTCCTGTTTCTTGGTCCCAGAATAGCGGGTTGGCTATTCTAGGCATTCCGTCCATCTCTTGATTTGAGATGTGTTCAAGAGAGCTTCCACTATACTCTAAGGACAGACCAAACGCCAGTCGGAAAAATTGATTAGAGAATTTCCTGGTCTGAGTCGACGAAAACAATATGGCGTCCCTCATGGCCTTACGGGAGATTTGTGAGTAGTGACTGTGGATTTGTTTTTTGTCCGTGTACCAAATTCAAGTTTACGCAATTCCTCTGATTCATGGTCATACATTACTCAAACGAAGGCCTCACACGAGGGCGCTGTTGCTATTTACATGAGCAAATAATATAGATAGAAATTCAAACCAGAAAAACGACACGCTACCTGGACCGAGTTTCATTAATTAAAAACAAATGCAAAAGGTGGACCCATGCCTTAATGCAATTTCCAGAAGTTCCTTACTATATGTTTTGTTACATTTCTAATATTAATAATCACGTTAATGTTTTGTCCTCATAGATGTGCTTGCAACAATGGCGGGACTTGCAACAGTACCGACGGCATGTGTTCGTGTCAGCTCGGATGGACTGGTAACCTATGCCAGACACGATGCGTGGAGGGTTCATATGGACAGGACTGCTTGGAGAAGTGTCGGTGCGAGAGAGGGACTTGCAATTCAGTCAATGGAACTTGTACGTGCCCTCCTGGATGGCAAGGAGTGAAATGCGCAGAGCTTTGTCCATGGGGCTACTATGGCCAGGATTGCAAGCATCAATGTGGCTGTGCACACGATGAAGGATGTAGTCCTTCAGAAGGTAACTGCTACTGCAGACCTGGATGGATTGGTATGAGATGTGAGGTCAGATGCTCCGGTGGTCGGTATGGAAGTGGCTGTAAGAGACTGTGTCAGTGTCGGAATGGTGCCATGTGTCATCATATCAATGGGAAGTGCACTTGTGCCCCCGGTTGGATGGGAGAGCGCTGTGATGTTCCGTGTTCAAATGAAACGTATGGGGATGGTTGTCAGGGGACTTGTGATTGTCAGAACAATTCCACGTGTGACCATGTGAGTGGTGCGTGCTTCTGTGGCCGTGGTTGGACTGGTAGGAGCTGTGACACGCCGTGTAGTGAGGGCTTCTATGGGTCTGGGTGTTCTCAACTATGTCTGTGCGAGAATGGAGGAACGTGCGACCCGCTGACAGGGGCTTGTAGGTGTACGCCAGGTTGGCAGGGGATGTATTGTAATGCTTCGTGTCTCTCGGGTCTCTTTGGCCCGAGCTGTCTGATACAATGCCTGTGTGAAAACGGAGGAACGTGTAGCCCAGTTGATGGGACGTGTACGTGCCCAGCAGGTTGGACTGGAGCCACCTGCAGGGACAAGTGTACTGAGGGGTCCTATGGCGTTAATTGCCAGATGACGTGCAGGTGTCTTTATGGCGGTACATGCAACCCTGTTGACGGTTCATGCTCGTGTGCTCCGGGATGGGAAGGACTATCGTGTGGGGAAGTTTGCAGAGCGGGGTTCTATGGACGTGAATGCATAGAGGTTTGCACGTGCCAAAATGGTGCCGATTGCGACCACGTGACTGGGAGTTGCACCTGTCAGCCAGGTTGGGAAGGAGAGTTGTGTCAGTATATATGCAATGAGGGACTCTATGGACCTGGTTGTACTTCCAGATGCGAATGTTTGAATGGAGCTAGGTGTGATGCTGTCAGTGGGACGTGCCTATGTGCTCCCGGCTGGACGGGATCAAAATGTGAGACGGCATGTCCCAGAGGTTCGCATGGTGTGGATTGTATGCGGGAATGTCTCTGTCAGAATGGAGGGATGTGTGACCGGCAGACAGGTGGTTGCACGTGCACCTTGGGTTGGAAGGGTGTGGTTTGTGATCAGCAATGTGACGAGGGAACCTACGGATCCCAGTGTAAACACGCCTGCTATTGTGAGAATGGCGCCGCTTGCAATCACATTGATGGATATTGCACTTGCACTGCAGGATGGTTCGGAGAAATGTGCAACAAGTCCTGTCCAGCCGACTTCTACGGTCAAGATTGCTCGTCGAGATGCGAATGTGCCAGCAACGCTGCGTGTCATCACGTAACAGGGGCGTGTCTATGCGGTCCAGGGTGGTGGGGTGATTTCTGCAATATTCCGTGTCCGAATGGGACGTACGGGCACGCCTGCTCACAGAGATGTCCGTGTTTGCATGGTGCAAGCTGCCATGGTGAAACAGGTGCTTGTATTTGCCAGCCTGGCTGGTCAGGTAAATTTTGCCAGAACAAATGCAAGCAGGGCTTTTACGGCCCACATTGTAGAAATGTCTGCCGATGTCGAAATGGAGGTCTCTGTGATGCTACTAATGGTTCTTGTACTTGTCCTCCTGGATGGGTTGGGGATGAATGCCAAGATACATGTCAAGATGGATACCATGGGATTCAGTGCCAGGATAAGTGTCTGTGTGAAAACGGGGCTACCTGTGACAAAAGCGATGGTTCATGTTCATGTACATCTGGTTGGACAGGCCCCTTCTGCTCTGATCCATGTCCTGATGAAACCTTTGGTGAAAACTGCTCGTCTGTGTGTCAATGTAAGAACGGAGCGTTGTGCGACCATGTTAGCGGTCATTGTCAGTGTAGGCCTGGATGGATGGGTGAAGTCTGTGATGAGGAGTGTCGACCAGGCTTCTATGGGGATGCATGTGAGAAAGTCTGTTTGTGTCTCAATGGTGCCTTATGCGACCCAGTCACGGGTGCTTGCTTATGTCCTGCAGGTTGGTTGGGAGAACAGTGTAACCAGCCCTGTCCTGAAGGCTTCTTTGGGACGAACTGCTCCCAAAAGTGTCAGTGTGAAAACAGTGGCACTTGTAATACAACATCGGGTTCGTGCGTATGCCAGGCTGGTTGGGTAGGGGAAGTGTGCCAGGACCAGTGCCCGGATGGACAGTACGGCGTCGGATGTAGTCAACAATGTCAGTGTGCAAATAATGCATCGTGCGATGCTGGTACGGGAGTGTGTGGCTGTCTAGAAGGATGGACAGGTGGGACGTGTAATCAGCCTTGCTCAGATGGGTTCTATGGTAAAAACTGCAGCAGGAGATGCGAGTGTGGGAATAGTGGAGCTTGCGATCCTATCGAAGGGTGTATCTGTGCGGCAGGATGGCAGGGTGAAATGTGTTTGGTTCCGTGTCAGGCTGGAACATATGGAGCACAGTGTGGTAGAGTATGTCAGTGTCAACATGGCGGTGAGTGTGATCCAGTTACAGGCTGCGTTTGCCGATCAGGGTGGACGGGAGAATCGTGTGAGCACCGCTGCGTCGATGGGTTCTACGGGATAGACTGCCTGGAGGAATGCCTGTGTCTAAACGGAGGGCATTGTCACGCAGAGTTTGGTTGTATGTGTTCACCTGGATGGCAAGGACGCTATTGTAACGAGACCTGTCCGCTGGGGTTCTTTGGGGCTGGCTGCTCTGTGGAATGCCAGTGTGAGACGCACGGGGTGTGTGATCCCATCTTGGGATGTGTCTGCACGCCTGGGTGGGAGGGAAGGTATTGTGGAAGCCCCTGTGCGGAAGGGCGGTACGGACCCGGTTGTCAAAACACCTGTCAGTGTGAAAACGGTGCCACCTGCCACCACGTGGATGGTTGTGTGTGTACGAGTGGATGGAGGGGACCTCGATGTAACCACACATGCACCAACGGACGTTATGGTGAGAACTGCCTCAAGTCTTGCGGATGTGGACACAGAGGGACATGCCATCATATTCAAGGCTGCATCTGTAAGCCAGGCTGGAAGGGACCAGATTGTCGCGTTCCGTGTACGGAGGGAACTTACGGTGAAAGATGCAAGATGAAGTGCCAAAGATGCCAGCATGGTGGCACCTGCGATCACATGACTGGAGAGTGTTTGTGCCGTCCAGGTTACCGTGGCAACAGGTAGAAATTCACGGTATTTAGTTATCATCAATAAATAAGTTCGGAAATGAACCGCGGGTTGAAAAATAAAAACGATTAAATATACCCACAGGGAAACATTTTGTGTATCATCTCAAATATCATCGTCTAGTATAACATTGAAATTTCGTTTATAATGAAACTTTAAACTGGCTCATTATCTAAGTGTCGTACAAGAACATAATCCGTCCACACGAGCTCTATTTATAACTTTCTATTAATTAGGAGCCATTATCTGTTTCCAGGCCTTGGCTTCACCAACAGTTTTTGTTGGGAACTTTTGTGATAAGCAGGACGGGTTTATGCTCCAGATATTCGGTCTCTGCCGGTGGAAGGAAACTAGATTCCTCGCGTCCTAAGCAAGAAAACTACTGGGACCTCGGGGTGTTACGCTTAATTACGAATCGAGTATTAAAAGACGTCATAGCGGTGGCAAGATTAAACAAAAAAAGCCCGGGTGAAGACAGATTCAATTTGTGGCCAGTGTTAGTTGAAGTGGACTCTGTGTATTGTGCCTTGTGGTAATTCTCTTCGAGCGAGAAATGATACTTGAAACACGGATGTGTTTTGGTAGAGCCCTAGCTGTTCTGAATTGAAGAGTTTTTAAAAAAATACACATGTGGCTGCTTTCAGAAAACCAAACGTAAAAAGGGCATGGTAATTACAAACTTATTCCAACTGAAAACAAAGAAAAATAAATCTTCATGTGACAACTTTTATCTGTCACGAAGGAACAGTGGTTCACAAGAATGTTGGTTTTGTTTAAGTTAAACCGAATTACTAAAAAATCAATATCGACCTGGGGGATGAGAATAATAGGTTTTGCGTATATTGTGAACCGCTATGCCATTCTAATTTTACTCCAACAAAATCAAAATGCTGCTTATGTTCCATCGGCAAGAAGTGTACTCTAAGTCTGCTAAGTTGTCTGATAATTTCTGTTTCATCACTTGTGATTGATCCTGGCTCTTTCCTCGCGTTATGCAGATGTCAACATCCTTGTCAACCGGGAACATATGGTATGGGATGCGCCAAGCAGTGCCCTCCGTGCTTAGGAAATGCCACTTGTGACGTCATTGGCGGTAAATGCAAGCGAGGTAATTAGTCCAGCGCTCAACCTGGTTTCCATTCTGACCTTTTTAATTTTGCCCAGTATTTTTTCCCACTGTCAGTTAACTTCCTGATCAAACTCATCACAAGGGAATATGTAAAGATAATGGCCCAAACCGGAGTCCTATCACTGGAAGGCTCTGTTGCCACGTTTTACCTGGAGTGTATGGCCTTTTCTTGATAATGATAACGTCATCATTTTATCTGGTTTTCCCCTTTTCCTTTCATCTTTCCTCTCAACCAACCAGCCGAAGCGACCAGTCACCCAGACTCTGTCAGCGACGCCGTGGTCACCCAGAATCTACTCGATGACGTCATGGAGACGCCCCTCGTCATGTACGCGATCATCGCTGGGGGCGCCCTTGGCTTTGTCCTGCTGGTGATTCTGGCGATCATGGCCACCCAGAGATTGAAATGCGGCCGCCATGGTTCCTACAGGTACGCCATCTTGGTGTGCTGATGATTTCATCCGATGATTTCGTCATTCATCTGATTGCTCATATTTTCTAACTCATTCCCCTACCCTGTTTGCAGTTATACCTTCGTCATGAAATACCATCATAAGCATGCCCGCATTCACCGTGTTAATTATTACCGAGCTTAACATCATTGTGTGAAACTGATCCACTTGGAGAAAAACGATAATCAATCCAACAAAGGAACTCACCAAGAAACTTAACCTTGATCTTGGCACCGATGGGTTTGACACAACTTTAGTTCCTATGACATTTGGGCGCTATAGCTAACACCCAATGGCACCCATCAATAATAATACCAAAATAAAACAGGTTCAGAAAAGACGATTTGGTTACTGAAACTACGACCAGATGTTGCATTACGGTCTGCACGACCAATTTTACCCCAAACTAATTCAACCTAGGAATTTTTCGATCGACTTAATGTAAACATTTAAGATAAAGTCCCAAATTGATCTTCCCTATCAGGACAATGGAACGTCCCAGCGGTGTGTATGCGACTGACGTAAGCCAGAAAATGCAGACAGTCGATATAAACAGTAATAATGTTAAAGGTATGAACTTCCCACCATTGTAAGTGATTTTTTAAATATTTTTTAAATGAAAACGTTCTCACCTTTGAACATTCATATTGCTGAAGAAAATAATGCTGAGCATTTGCATTCCCTCCACAATAGAGAGTAACTCATTTTCCACCCTTATTGGAATTCATTAGCATGATTTTATTGCCATATATTCCCGCATGACATTCGTGTGGTTTGACGATTTCGCTTTGGCATTTAACGCTAACTTGAGACTGAAATTAGTGCCATAATAAACGCATCCGTTGACTAAATTGTTAACTTCAATAGAATTTATTCCATAATTTCTTTAATTCCACCTGTCCCCACAAATCCCATCAATTATTGCACAGCAATATTATCTAGTACGCAAGTCACTGATTTGTTCAGTTTAATCTCAAGTCTTCTCAAAGCTATTTTTTTTCCATTTATATATTTCATTTTGCTCCTCTCTCAGTTTACGATTCGTCGAGCCTCGGCGGACGCTACAAGCGAAACTCAAAGCGCCCTCTATCGGACTGCTTGGCCGGCAGTGCCGTCCCAGTCCAATACACCCTTGCCAGTCTCCCACGGAATCTGAGGTCACTACCCACGCCAGCTCGCCGACCCCAGCCCCTGCCAAGGAAATTTTCTGTGGTCAGACCAGCCCCTAGCCTCAACTCCATGGAGAAGCCGTTTGTGGACATCACTCCTCCCTCTTCGGTGCTGTCTGACCCCACCCCTCCTTGCTCCGTCACCAGCGAGGAGAGCCGAGAGGGCTCCGAGGCTGAGACCGCGTCAGTTCGGTCCTCGACCGTCTCCATAGTAACAGGGAGCTTCATGAGCAGCGATAGTCAGTACACCACTACCACTGGTTCATCCACTGCCAGCCCGCTTGGGAACACCGGGTACTATGTCGTGCCTGGCGGGCCAGGGGCAAAACGCAGAACACCGAACGGTGAAGTTCTGATTTGAATAAAAACTATACCGATGAAGTCTCTACCCTATCTGTTCAGTCTTGAACCATTTGAGGCAACCTTGTTCCCTGGGTGTCGAGCAGTACGCTCTCACCACTACCTGTTCTTACTATTGGACAAGAGGTTGAAAATAAAGTAAGCCCTGGGGACGAGGTTACATTGGAGGCGCTGTGAGCAACAAGCTAGCAGAAGTGTGTGGATTCCGTCTTCAGATTTTTTTGACATGCAAGAGAATTGTTTGTTTTAGATAAATGGCTGTCTTGAAACGGAATCCCTTCTCTGGAGACAATTGTATTAAGATCTACTCGTGACTTGTATTTCTAAGCTACAGGCCCAAAGATCGATTTGAATACACCAGAAAAGCGAAAATATCTTCATTATGTCCTCCGCCATTAAAACGTTTTGTCAGACATACTCCATCGTTATCAACACACGTCAAACGGATGAAGGGAAACAAATATAACAATAACAATAATACTGGATTGGACATTTGGGAGACATCCCCATAGACTTGTGCACAACATTTTTCAAACTGAAATGTGCCCTAACCCAATATTCCCTTGTCCTTTTTCCATGAATTTGGCGGTATGTTTACTAATTAGACCACGAGCAACAAATATAACTTAATTGCGACAGCAAAATTGTGCGTCTAAAGGGGGGCTGTGACATTAGGGAGACATGAAAATGTCTCCCTAATGACAGATGTCTCCCAGCTTACAAAGAAATTACGATACTGTGTCTCCTTAGTGGTACCTTTACACGTACTATCATACTAACAACAATACTCTTTTGTTTTGGCAAATGAAATAATATCTCAGTATATTCTATGAGTTCTACTAACATTGATCATCTGTCTTTCTTCCGTTTACCAGCACACGGATGCCTTTCAGGATGTCAGGCCAAATTTGTGTTTTCTTAAGAGGTAGCTGGCAGCATTCCAAAAGCTTGTACATGTACAAGTATTTAAATCATGTCGAAATTGTTCTCTAATTGTGTAATGGTTTTTTCCCGGGAGATGATTGTTGACTTATTTGTATATCAGAAGACGATAGCTTGTAAATAACTAAAAAAGAAATATTTTCTCCTGAGTCCTGATGATCATTGACTGATTTTCAACAACGTCAACAACACGAAGTATATCGTTACATTGTAAAAGGGTTTCATTGTTTTCTCGCAAAGCAGATAGTTTCAATAGTCTGTAACGGATTTTGAGCTTGGTATTTTATTTGGAGAAAAGAGAAAATGAAAAACGCGAGTGTTCCTATGCAGCTTGAGAAACTGTATTTTAGCGGCTTAGACGAGTTCTTCGCTGACGGTTCAAAAAGAAAATATAGAAGAAAAATATGTGTTCATTCATCATCAAAACAGTATGAGTTTTCTCCCTCGACGGTGCGATCGTTGTTATTATTTATACTCAGGAAATAAAGCTTGTAAATAGATATATTAAATATTGTACAGGTACAACCAAACAGTTTCTAAAGTTGTGATTAATGATGTAATAATTTGCTTGGGTATCGAATTATTTTTTTTTAAACTATCGGGAGATTACATGTATAATTCACCGCATAATCTTACCCAGGGCCGATAGTCTCAAAAGGGAGCGCATGAATTCTGACCTTTTGATTTTACAACCGACTGAATTAATGAATAAGGGGGAAAAATAAGGGAAAGGAAATCGGCAACACTACACGAAAAAAAGGCCCTGGAGTTCGCCTGTCGTCAATCAAAAGAGGGCGATGTGTAGGTTTGCTGTCCAGATGAGTTATTGGTGCAGACTGTAAAACGACTCCCATGGACCTCAGTGATAATTACGCATACTTCAAAAATTATTTAAAATACTGACAACTCTGCAAGGTACTTGAGACACCCAGGAAATTAAAGCTTACCTCGTCATCTTTCATTTTCTGTTCACTTGTGGGTGGTTATCCCATGACTTTTAGGAGAAAATTCAATCCAAAGATGATCACCCCTAAAAGTAGTCCTGTGGCCCATCGCCATTTTGAAAAATGATGCCTGCGCTACATTGCTAAAATAGAGCAATTTTGGGGCCCAATTTCTATTCCGAATTACAATTTTCATTACATCCGAATTTCACAGAAACACGACTTCACACTCCTGTGCACGGCTTCCACCCATGTTTTTTTTGCAAACCTTCAAGTTCATGGTCCACAAAATGCTCTATTAAATAAAGAATTTGAGGGCATATTTGGCGTGGCCCGCGTGGACAATTCGGGGCCTATTGACAGGTATGCATCCCTTATGGTACATACCCTGGAATGGGACAAACAATGCGCTCATGAGGCCGAGGCCCAAATATAGGTGTGGCCCAGAAGATTTTGGTATTCAAGACGTTGCCTTGCTCAATGCCCGACGATTCTGTCTTCAGGTATTGAAACTCTTTCTACGTCTCCAGATATTTTAGCATTCCGGTGAAATTCAGGCTACACCCCTCACTTTCTGTTTTCTGTGTTTTTACAAGGTAAAAAGCAAAATATGCCGTTCGTGCCTGTCATAATTATGTGACAAAAAGGGCTGCATACATACATTGAAAATGCATTAAAGCACTTCGCTCGTTACATAATAATTGTAGGCATATCGTGATGTAGACTATACAAGAAACTGAGAATGCGCAGAAATATCTCTAAAGTGCTTCAATCCTATAGTTAGATCCTTACCCTGCTGGTCAAAATGTGTGTAAGATATGAAATAAAACTGAAATTCTATGATTTTTGAAAACCAGATTGTGCTTCTTTGATTTATTGGGGAGATAATGTTTTGTTCTCTTAAAAGGTTCCTAATTTAATTTGTAATTTAATTACGGCTTGTCTCAGATTTTGTGAAGACGGCATATAAGCTTTGGGATAATAGTGGGAATATAAGGAAAGACGATTGCAATGGGAACTTGATTGCTTGCGTAGGCTACACAGGTTCAGTTTTACGCATCTAACAAACAGTTGTTTTCACTGGGAGATGGAGACGGCGGAAAAAAATAATGAAGCAAAACGAAAGAAAGTCTCATGTCGTGCAAGAAGGGTAGATACATTGTGAGACAAAATATTTTCCGGTTCTAAGCTTCAACTCAAGAAAGTGGTTTTCAGGTGTTTTTTTTCTGTGGTCTTGTTTGGATAGGAAAGTTACTTTAAAAGAATGTCTTTAAAGAAGACTTTTATGTATTGCTATTTTCCCGGCATTGCAACATTATTCCCTTTTGAATAAAACAAAATATAGAATTCTTTGCGGCAGTTTGTCTTTTGTGCATTAGGCCTAATGGCGCAAAATCAAATTCAAATTTAATCAATTCCTTAAGAAGGTTGCAGACTTCCAAACAAAAACATTGAAAAAGAAAAAAAAAAGACTATTCCCCGTCAAACTAAACATAGGCCTACATGTCAAATCGAAAAGGCGTCAGAAAAAAAATTGAATTCGTTGAAGAGCTTCGACAGTTTAATGACTGCACCAGCGCGCTGCAAAGCGCGCCCTCTTGTAAATCTGTGGCAAAAACATAATAGACTTGACTAAGTCTTTACAAGAAGTATAGGACAAAATGTGTTAATATTATCACAATGAAAGTATTTGCTTTATCAACACACAGTTCTTATCAATACCATAAATGAAAAAAAATAAGGGCGATACTTTGATAGTCAAATCCAATCAGAAAAATGAAATTTTTAAAAGAATTAATTATACCACCATTTAACAATTGAACTAAGGGACTTGTGCAACCTTAGGTCACGTTGATCAACATAAAACTGCCTGGTGGCTGTTTTTGCATTTTCCCCACTGTACATTGATACGGCAGGGAGAGTCGGGTACCAGACCAATTGATTGACAATCGAAATTCGCTGCAGGTGTGCATGCACGTTCTTCGTACACACACACGACGCATTCGGAGACTTGGACTTGGAAGAATTCGTCGAATTGAAAACTGGTGAAGCAGGTAAATTACTTATCTAAATAATCAGAGACAAATTATTGGAATTCTGCGAGATTTAAAGTTAATATTTTCAGTGTAGATCCATGTTGTCTGTTTCAATAATGCATGGAATCTTCAACATGTTCAAGAATCATTTCAAATGCCATTCCGCATTCGTCATTCATGTCTGTGGCTGTGAGTGTGACCTTTCTTTATTTTGGCTCAACATGTTGGGCGATCGTGTACTGTAGGGCCCCTGTTTTGTTTTGATCAAATTAGAGTCGAAAATGTTTATTATTGTTCAAAAATCACCTTTACAATCAAAAGTAGACTTTTCTAAATTCTAATGACACCCGTTTTGCAATTTTGAACAGTTTCTTAAAACGCAGTGGCTATTGTTACGGCAGCCGTAACGCATTTCCCATTTTCTATCGTTACGGTAGACTGCAACCTGGCAACTTTTATAAAAAAACATGACAAGAAAATATAAAATAAGAAGGAAAAAAGTGAATTTGAACTTTATGAAATTCGGACTTTATTTCCCTTTTAAAAAAAATCCTCCAAAGCCTCAGGTTAGAAAAGGAAAAAAATTCGAGTGCAAAACTGAGATTCGAACCCGCAACCTCGCGGTGCAAAATCCTACTCTCTATCGGCTGAGCTGGCGCACTGCTCGATAAAACGTGGGGAAACAAATAATTATATACCTGCGTGCGTATCAAAAAAATATCGTAGAGGGCGCTAAACAACGAGTGCCGTAACGATAGCCACTTCGTTCTTAAAAAAAATCTTAGGGTAGAAATCACGATTTTCCTGCGCAGTTTGTGTCTTGCGATTCAGCGCGTCGTGTGTGCTCATGGTAAATCGCGCGGTGATCGCCATCTTTATTTTTGGGTTGGGTGTTCATGTTGTCGCCACGCTGCTTCGTCATTTTATCCCCAAATTTCCCTAAATAAATCAAACCCTGCCCTCTATCTATATACAGTCGAGTCTCGTTAATACAAACTCGTTCGGACCTAGCCAAATTGTTTGTTATATCAGAATTTTGTATTAAGAGGAACATCAGACCATGGAGGAAGCTCCATGATCAGACCCATTCATTGTGCACATAAATGCACAGTCGGGACTAAGGCTTTATGTTTGTTATAACCAGGATTTTGTATTAACAGACAATGACAGAGTTTGTACTAACGAGATTCGACTGTATATATCTACATGTATGTCCATCATTATTAAGAATGTCACCAACTACATGTAGTTTGGTCGGTCTGATAATTTTAAAGTGGATTCTGTTCCCGTATAAATAAGGAACCGGGCCCTGCACTACACGATTGCCACATGTTCAACCATGGTCGATGCAGCAAAAATGGCCAGCTTGGTCTTCACTGATCTTGTGTAGGCCTACGTGGTAGCTATTTTCAAGACACGATATTCCAAATAGCAGTTAGCACCGATCCACGACCACATACCGAAATGTCTATCCTCTTAATTATCAGACATTGTCAGAATGGAATCTAACAGCCACTTCAAATTAGGCCTAGAGCCTACGTACAATTTACATGTAGAACCCCATTCCTATACCTAACTTTGGAAATGACACAGACATTGTTGGTCTCACAAAATTCCATGGAAATAGCTATATATATGTCTGATTGGAATGCCCATTACACCCCCCGCCCTGGTCCCATCTGCCCATAAATGTGACTGAAATACCGGACTACCTCCGTATTACCTCCGTAGTACATATGTGCATGGATGGTCCCGTTGCTAGGGGGACCGAACATCAATTTAAGATCGAAATTATTTTGTCACTTGAAAATCACCCTAGCCATAGTACGAATGCTAAATAGCAAAAAAAACGTTGAATTCTGTACCTTCAGAGGTCTAGTTATCTAGTAATCACATGTGGTAATTCGGCGACGAATTCCGACGGTTTCAAAAAAGCATGGTGTCTCTGATATTTACCAGACTGTTTCCCGGCCCCCCTAAAATAGTCGCAAGGCCAGTGGGGTCGGGGAACCAGACTACAGAGCTTTAACCATCCACTGAGTGTGCGTCAACTTTGGCAAAGTGCACCGCGGCTTCTTTTCTATAATTTTGAAATTGAATAATCAATAAATAAATTAAATAAACCAGCTGTCACTGTGTACTTACATGTATTTCATTTTTGGATTGATGACATGACAATAGACATATGTACAAACTGCACACGTACTCGTGTGTACAAAATGGCGGAAAGATTTCCATATACGAAGTTCACTAATTGTCCTCTGTATTGACTAACAAGCCCCCAGATAGCAATTTCATGTCATCAAAGTCAATTTGAGCAGTGAGAAAATACAAGCATTTTCTTAGAAAACACTTAGAATTTTGCAGTCCAATCTCATAGGGTTTGTATACATGTACACAGGGTGTTGAGTGAACTTCGTATATGGAATCTTTCCAAAATGGCTTTAAATCCATCGAGGGTATCCTACTGGCAGTGCCATGGTGACTGACGTACAACATTGCTGACAATTCAACAACTTTTGGGTGCATAATAAAAGTTATAGGCCTAATCATTTGTGGATTTTTAACTCTGATAAAGTTAGTTAAAAGAAATTATTCATCCAACTTTTTGGCTGTGTAGAAATTGGCTCGAAACACCATAATGTTGGATATACATACATGTACATGTATGTACTCAGACAAATTGATTTTTTGTGTACTTATTAATTAATTTTTCAGTTAAAAGTAACAGCCGAACTGTTGAATTTTGTTAGAAATAAACTACATATTTCAATAAATATGGATAAAGAGCTTAAAAACGTGTTTCATTTTGTGGCATGTGAATTTTAAAATTTTTTTTTTATATTTTTGTTATAAAGTTTTGGCATTTGAGGTCATACCGTGAAATTTGCCCATTTGTCAAGATCTAAGCATGTATGCAGGACTTCAGTCAATTTGCCTGGAATTCCCCACATGTTTATGTGCATGTGAATTCATGCATTCACCTACATTCAACAATTTTCATTGTATCCTACATATGTACATGTACATAAAACTGATCGCGTGCTGTACGTGCATGCACTGTGCTTCATGTCACATTGCCTTAGGCGCTTTCCGATTTCCAAAGAACGCATAAATTAAGTCACTATTAGCCACAATCACTGGTACACCTCCCGCCAACACTGCCCATTGTGTACCCATTCTTCACTGGTGTTTGACCCAGGTTACCAGCAACAACTCATTGTGAAGTTAACTTCCTATTGGTGGCTGCAAATACCACAGATCGATACCAGATCAATGGGGGAGGATTGGACTAGTCCTGTCTGGACCATGGCTTCACATTCCATGGACATGATAAATGTAGATCCTCAGTTCAATGAAGGGTGTTGAAAATAGTTGGGCGTAAAAAATCTTGAAGGGAGGGGCCAGATTCAGTGTTTTTGGTACAAAGTGTGGACGTAGATTTTGAAATATCAAGAGAAGGACTTCGAATCTAAAATATGTGTATGGTTTTAAGTGCATGTTTACAGTGTGAATCGAGGACACACACATGCAACATCATCGATAAATTGAGGGCAGGAACCAAATCGAGGATGACCTCGTTATGAAAACGTGTACAAAACCAATAAGAGCTGTTGCAAAAAATTTAGTAACAAAGGAAAAGGGGAGAGGAACAATAGAAAATCCTCGATTTGCACCATAAACAAACCTGCTGGGACATGCAGTTGTAATCTTTTTTATTTTGGGAGAAGGAGGGAAGTTTATGTACATGTACATGTACACAGCCATTAGGCCTCATCCCCCCCCCTCTCCCCCCCCCCTTACCCCACCCCATCACAGCACACCCATGGCATCTCCATGTATTGTTTAGATGGAGGGCTCACTACATGTGTATTTGAACACAACTTTTGACCGAAAATTGCAACAACATTTCTGTGTAGAAGTGGAGAATGACCCTAGAGACTTTAATAGGTTTTGTATTGAAGCATCAAATTTCTTGTGATATTAATTTATGAGTTGTTGAGGATATGATCTTGCCTGTGGATATGACCTGTGAATAGTAATACATGTACATGTATTAAAACAATTCTACAATACATGTAGGCCTATAAATTTTGTAGTAGTTTATAGACCTATAGGCCTACCGGTACATGTACATTTAAAATCCCTATAATACAGAAAATACAGAAAATCTGCTGTACAGCAAATGTGAATCCCACTGAGTCCAAGCAATAGTTTTTTTTATGTAACTGTCGCGATCAAGAAAATCCTACAGAATTTGCTGGCTGTTGGATATTGTAGGAATTAGGAAGGCTAGAAGTGAAATCTAGGACCAAGTATAATGGCTCCTTGATTTCAATGGAGGCTGGTCTCCGTACACAGATGTACAGAGATTTAAGCCCAGCCCCTTGGTTTTCTGACCAATCACAGCCATGATTTAAGTCCGACATGCATACACAAAAGTCGGACTGCGTGCACACGCAAATGATGCGCACTGCTTTGAAAATGCAGTGTGGCACTAGAGTGGAGCATATGTGCTAATTTCCATACAGTGGGTGGGGCTTAGTACATGTACATGTACTGCTCGGTAGGTCAGTCTGCAATAATATTATGTAGGCCTTTACAGTTTCAGGCTTTTTCCATACAATATACTGGCACCACACCTGTGTGTATAGCCTACTTTTTTCCATTCATGTGCCTCAAATTTCAGACAAAAATATCCGAGCCCACTGACATCCCTGCACGTACATGTATACAGACACCAAGCCATGATATGACTCACTGAGTTAATGCAGGAAGGGCTCCGTCCAGCTCTTCTTCACTTTGCCTGTTATTATTGCTTGAGGTGTTAAGACTTCACAGCCGCCTTGTTCCCCTGCGTCAAGATGTCACCAAGAAAATACAAAACTAAACAGCAGCATGAAAAAGCTCATTAGGTATTCGGGACCTGGTGGGATATAAACTCACACATGCACAAGCAC
Source organism: Patiria miniata (assembly GCF_015706575.1). Taxonomy (NCBI): domain Eukaryota; kingdom Metazoa; phylum Echinodermata; class Asteroidea; order Valvatida; family Asterinidae; genus Patiria; species Patiria miniata. The sequence continues at coordinate 19,953,515 of NW_024037074.1, forward strand.
ATACTTTTTTGTTTGTGAATGAATGAAACAGTCTGCAATAAATAATTACTGCGCTCACATCGGCAGAGCGACTTATTAATTTATTTCGCCGAGCGTCAATTAAACGCTAGTCAGTAATCCTGAGATTCCCTTCTGACGCTAAGAGATTTGATGAGAAAACAAAGACAAATGAGATTTCTTAATGGGTTTTTCATCTTCTTCCTTTTTTGTTTGCATCGTGGGGTGATCACGGCTTAATGACTCCGTCCCGATTCAGCTAGAGAAAACAACCATCTCGGAAATGAGTTGATTAACCCCAGTGTCTTAAGGTGGAAAGCGACGATGTCTGCACGAAAATCTGCAGCGATGTTTTTGCGTCATAGATGTTTAAAACTTCTCCCTTAAGGGCTGGATCTGGGAGATGTTTTGAAAACCCAATTATTACCGCTGTCTAAATTGGTGGTAAGCGTCTTTGGAGTGTTAAGGAGGATTTAGTCGGCGCGAGCCGTTAGGATTGTCTGGGCTGGGGTGCACTTAGCGTCAATTAAATGCACTTTAATGTTGAGGTTAAGCACACTGCACTTTTGTCAGTGCATCCTGGAATATAGTTTATATTTTTTTGGGGGGGGGGGGCAGGGGTGGTTAGTGGAGGAGTTTAATTAGGGGGATAACCACGGCTCTGAGTCTGAAATGTACAAATATAGTAGGAAACTCTGTTTGAATAGCATTTTTTTTGGAAGTACTTTTTCAATACTCCAAAAGCCATGCTATTGTCTCTTTCGATACACCTTATGATGTTCTTGACCTTGTACAGGGATTCTCCTGATAACTTATTTATTTCCCGTAAAGCCATTTCTCCCTGTGGAAACTAACTTGCTATTGTCTCCGTTTTTCTTTGATATCAGTTCAGATTTCATTGTGAGTTTATAATTTCTCTGTCCAAAGTTTTGAATCGCCATCACAGCTCAATGTATTAATTAAGTTGGCATGTTGACTGCCATGCTATTAGTTTTAACAAAACATTTAAAAAAAAATGCAAATTGACCGCTATAGTCTACATACATGGAATAGACCTTTGCACATGCGAGCAGATTCAGCGATTAATTAGGCAAAACAAGACTGCATCTTGACCTTAAGATTTTGACCATTGTATCGAGTCTTCCGTAACCCGTGTTCGTACTTAAAATACAGAAGCATGTCAGCTAAATCGACCGATCAACATCTAAGTCCGCAATTCTGATCAAAATGACGTCACAATTTGTACTGTTGACACCGATTGGCTGGTGCGCAGAGTTGCATAAAATTTGCATTGCTCAGATAGGCCTATATCAGACATTGGTTATGGAGAGGGCTCTTTTGAATACGGGATAGTCGGACTAAATGCCGCAGGGAATTAAAACCCAAACTATATTATATTTTGTGACTCGAAACCTCGCTCGTATTCATCCACCTTAGATTATGTGCTGATGGAAAGTTACATTAGCATTAAAACACATGTACATAGGCCTATGCTTTCAAATATTCAAATGTTGAATCATGCAACAGATATCTGAATAGCATTTTTGTTTGATTCAAATATTCGAAAAATGTAAGCAGTCTCAAAGAGATGATGAAAGTTTGTTGACTTCAATGTTATTTTAATCGTATCTATATAAGTTGCCACTTTACACACATAATTTTAGAGCTTCTATGTGGAACAGGGGCTCAAATTTCTTGTTTTAATTCTGTCAAAAATAAGTCATTCCGCTACCTTGAAAAAATAAATCAACACGTACAGGAAACGACTTCTTTTATCTTAATAAGCTCTTTGTCAATTTTCGACAAGCTCAGCTGAACACAAATCTTGATGGGTGGCCACTTTAGGCTTTAAAAACTTGTTCAGCGCATTTCAAATATTGTTCAATCAAGTCCAAGTTTGGGTAATTGAAAAACTAAATTATTTGAAAATTCACAGCGCTAAATAAACAGTGGCTAGCAAAACAACCTCACACTTTCTGTATTTGCCTGACCAGAACGAAGATGGACAATTGTGGAGGTCATGCAATATTGTAATTTTTGTAGTTGTAAAAAATATGCAATTAGATTATATTTCACATATCTAATGCAATTTGTTCCGAAACTACATTGATGTCCATGTTCATGTACTGTTCTGTACAATGCACTACATGTATGCTTACTCCATTGGATATCACTTTTACTTAAAAGGATATTTGCATTTAAATGTAATCCTGAATTACTTTGGTAAATTAAGCGTTAATTGAGACAAGAGCACAGTGCACCACACACGGGGACGGAGTCCATTAGGCCGGTCAAACAATAAGCTGTCCTGCAGGGTATTGTTGCCAGGGTACAATATGTATCGTTGAATGAATGCTGACTATGTACGTCATTTCTCTTGGCTTACTAATTGCCTGGCTTTGAATCTTTCATCGGCAAATGTGTGTGCTTCCGTGAACCTTTGTCAGTATTTGTGTAAATTTCTAAATGATAGATTTGCCCAAGGGATGAAGTTTTCTAGAGGTCTAGAAAAGTGCCGTACATGTACATGTATTTACCTTGCATGAAAAATGTAGAGGATTTTAAGAAATTGTTTTGCCAATTTCCCCACATCAAGATTCACATTCACATTCACAAACAAAAAGGTTTTGAAAATTTCTGTAAAATTACCTTATGTAAATTTCTAAGACTGGAAACATTTGTCTAGTTATTTACTCAATACAAAGAATTTTTGTAATTTTTTAAGGATACGTTACTTAAGGGAAAACACACTCACACCAAACATGTACGTGTACCAGTATGCAAGCGGTTACCGGGATCAGATGGAGAGATTTCTGGATAAATCTTTCCCAACACATTTTGTTAATAATAAATAATAACAGTACTGGAGAATTGCACTCAGCAACGCAGTAAGCCTTAAGCCACGCCAGCTGTTGACGTGTGCATAAATAATTGTATTTTGCCCGCATGCTGCGTGGCTCACATTGATTTCGCAAATTAATCCATGCTATTGATTCTTCGGCGGGGAGCTGTGCATGCCAAGCCTGGGAATCTGTGCACCGACAGATTTTATTATTCGTTGTTGTTTTTTTTCCGTTCTCTCGTTCTCTCGCTCTCTCTGGCTTTTCTGATTCATTTTGAGGCCGTGGTTGCTGCGCTGATCAAGTGTTAATTCTGTCGTTCTCTGTGTCACTTTCACAGAACGCTGTGCTGAAGAGAAACTGACTGTGGGGAACACAGGTAAATATCAATCACTTTATTCCTGGAGGCTTGCACTATTCCTAGTAAATCTACAAATAAATGAAAATCTTACAGCTTACAGACAAATATGGAGGGTGAAATGGCTTTCAGATAACCGAACATTCAATGGTCATTCACAATATTTTTTTTGGAAACTAAAAGTACTGTCCAATTGAAGGTGACAACTCAAAACGAAGCTGTTTTTATGTCTTTCACTCTTAAAACAAGGTATTTTTTTGGTACCGTGGGGTATGTTACATGTCCACGAATGCATAGGAAATTCTGGTCCTGAACATGATGGTTTGTTATTTAGTATTAGATAGCAGTATTGTACATGTACGTACATACCAGGACGTACATGTACATGTGTAGACAGAAAATGATGCCTCAATGATGTTAAGTAATGTTCCACTGGAATATGGTATAAGGATTTATTTTTGCACATTTAGGAAGGGTATTTCAAAAACAAAATATACAATATATAAATAAATACAAAAATTTGTACATGTAGACGGTAGTAAATAAATGAACAAATTAATAAAATAAATTTAAAAATCTATCTGAGTTAATCTGAGTGTTAAAACATACACTAGTAATACTATGTATTGATGGATGCGGTGGTACATTGTATATTCTTCAAAAATGGATTCTTATTTACCGTTTCTGTTGAAATTCATTACTTAATCCCTTCGGAAGGCAATGAAAAACATGATGCCAGCTCATAATGGTCTACAACTTGTTTACACAATATTTAGGTGTACATGTACACATGTTAGGTTTCATTAATGCAAATCCTTGGTAAGCAATGCAACTCCGTTTGCTTGAGCTTTATAGAGGACAACACGTCAGTTGTCCAGTTGTCGTCAAATTGTAATTAACCCGCTGAGGTGTTCAAAGAATGTACACACGTATATGTACATGTAGGTGCCTGAAGCAGGAAATTACTGTAGGCCGATGGCGCTGCAATAACGAATGCAAGACGGAAAATACGTACAGTGTACAAATGTAGGTGTTGATGAATCAAGCTCCAAATTTAAATCAAGGCCCGTAGATTGCCTTGATTGACTGAGATATACGTACGCTTCGACTCAAATATTCTGATCAGGCAAGTTTGTGATTAGTTTGTGAAAGTTGATTAGCCGGCAATCACACATGTGCCTAGCCCCATAAATGTGGCCAATTTACTGGACTACCTCTGTAAATAAAGACCACACTTCCACCATGTACAAAAACATGTCGAACTTTGTCAAATTTTGATTTTCACATTTAGGCTTAGTTTGTTGGTTTTTTTGGGCTTCAGAAGCATACTCACCCTCTTGATAGGCTAATCAGAAAGTGCTGCCTTTTTCAGATGTCTAATTTTCGTGAAATTTCATGTTGAAATTTTGATACGCAAACGAATCTGGACATTTCACGCAAAATAGACATCTGAAAAAGATGTCTCGGAATATAGGTCTACAGCATTCACTGAGCTACATTATGTAAAAATTCATCGTAATAGTTGTTAAGATTTTGAGCACTTTTGTTGCTTCAATGCATTACAAACAAAATGCACAAATAACAAATCATACCCGACCTTTAACGAGCAATGGGCTAATGTACAGTGCAGCCTACTGGTGTACATGTAGTGTAACACTGCATGTACCCTGTAAATATGGGCAGGAAAATTATGCCTCTACATGTAACAAGTTACATGTACATGTTAAAACAAGGCGTCGATTATCGACCCTGTTTAGTTTGAATAAAATTGATGTCACGTAAGAGCGTAAATGCATTTTTCATCGCATTTTAAATTTTAATTTTTGAAAAGGGAATCGAAGATACATTTATTGAAGTTTAATATTAATGATGCACTTTCTATGTACATGAAATCATGGCGGAACTTTTGTAGGTTGTTTGGTTAGGTGCGGGCGATTTAAATCATGCAGTTGACACAAATCTGTCAAGTGAATGAATGGAGCAGAACTTGACAGACGCGGTACACGCGTGTAAAAGCCTGCAGCAGTAATGTCAACCGCAGCGCAAAGATTCCGTCGACTCAAACCAAGAGATATTGGCAACTAAGACAAATGGCTTGAAAAACTATGGATGAAGGAGTAGACTATTCTTGCAGGCACAGCATCAAGCTCTGCGATTGCGTTCTTGTCTTGTCAGATTTTTTTTGTTATCCAGAGTCTCTTCAGGACGTGAAAAGGAACAATTTACTTTACCGATCAGTGCTGGGCAGTTGTATTGTTGGACGGGATAATTGCAACGACTGGTAATTGTTTTGTTAGGGCATTGTGGCGGATGTCGCACATTCATCAAAGCCCGTGCACGACTGCACGTCCACATTATGAGTTTGTTTTTTCATTCGCTATTCATACGACAAATTCCATTATGCTGCCACGTGCACCGTGCATTAGCCACACTGCGCCGCTCTCTTTGTCTGCCGCTGTCGACTTGCGCACCGGCTCGGAGAGAAGTGATGTTTTGTATTGATTGTCAATGCAATACAAATCTCTGCTTCTCTCTGTTTGAATAAAAAAGGGGAGAAAGGGTAGAGGTATTTTTGATGTCTGTGTTGGCGGTGGTGTCGATGAAATTGTTTACGGGTTACTGATTGCATTGTTGTTCTACGTCATTTGAATAGAATTTTGATGAAGGTGATATATCAGACAGATGTCATATTGATCCATTGAAGGGCGATTCTCATATTATGTTTCAATGATGTGGCCCTCCATACTTTGTGAATTTGTAAATTACTCAAGTTTGCACGCATGTGCTTGTACATGCATGTATGTGCAAGCATTTCTTTTGCTCTTGTCTTCATTGGCGAGAGGCAATAATAGGTGGACTCGGAGGCGAAAGGCTCTTTCTCTCGAGAACGATCAGAGCTCAAATTCCCTTAGTAGTTGGTTTGTAATTCGGCGAATCAGTGAATGGATGCGTACGAGCATTGACACGACACACACACACGCATGGTTGCTATTATTCGTTGGTTCAGTGCATGACATCGCGTAGCTCTGCAATCGGCTAAAAAGAGCGCGTGTTCGGGATCCTGATTTTGGGCGCAAACCAAAATATGACTTGGTAACTTTTGAATTGAAATTGAGATCCCAGAATATTGTTTTCTCAGAGTACTTGTATACAACACTCACAGAGCTAACGCTTCATCAGGTTAGATGTTAAGCACTCGTCTTCAGATTTTGAGCACTTACATTGCTTCGGATGAAACAAATGACAAATGATCTACATGTACTCTACCTTTATTAGTAGCTCTATGAAATTGGGCCCCTGATCAAGAGTTTACACATGTAAAAAGTGCACAGCATTTCAGCTGCAATTCTTCAGCCCCACACCCTCTCCAATAAGCAGTGAAGCTCAAAGTATAATCCGCCCCTCATTCCCAGTAATCCATAGTTATTTCATTAGCTGTTTGGGGAATAGGCCTATGCCTGATTAATTCCTAGTCTGGCTTTGACCAAGGAGCATGGGCAGACCCAGGGGTGTGTTTAGTAGGAGTAATTTGCTTAGAGCTGGGAGGACAATTTTTGCCCCGCACTCTGCATTGATTATAAAGTAATAGACGCACACGGTACAATGCGTCATTGCAAGGGAGCCCTCTGGAGGTAGTTAAGATCCAAGGCGGACAGTTGTGCAAATTTTGAAGTGGAAAAAAACAGAAGTGATGAGTGTTTTGCACAGCATAACACTTTATCTTGTTTAATCTTCAATTTTATGGGTTCAGAAAATAGAAGCTACATGCTTGTATTTTAATTTCTTTTTAGATTTAATTTAAGGTTATTGAGTTTCTTACCCAAGGATAATGCACACTTAAAAGTACACATACCTTGATTAAATTCTGCAGTAATAAAAGTTTATCAGAAAGCCTGCAGATCGTCCTTGGCATTAATTGCTAATTCTCCATGTTCACACATGTACATGTACATGTAGTAGGGTTGCACCTGAAATGAAGTGTTCAGTAAGGTGCAACTGACCACATATTTGTTCGGAGTGGATGTACATGTACACCTATATTCACACATACCCAAACGGGTCAGGTGCAATCAATGAATAATTCCTGGACAGCAAACAAGCAGCACTAGTGGTGGGAGAAACCGGAGATTTGATTTGATTTATCCTACTTTTTTTTTTCAAACGGAATAACGGTTACACTTACAGGGATGAGATTTTTCAGACTTTTGTTTGAATTCAGACTTTTTGAATCTGAGAGAAAGACATTATCAGTATAGAAGGAAATACATTTTTCAGACCTTTCATCCAATTTTCAGATTTTTTTGAAATTGACAATCTCATTTCTGTGGTTATCTGATTTCACTGGAAGTTCCCATCCACTTGACAGTCAGGCGCAACAAAAAGTGGCAAGTGAAGTGCCGCCCAATGACTGGGTATACTTTTCAGGATTCAGTGACCACTGGGCCTTTACAAAAACACTCCAGAGCTGTAATGTTGAAAACATTGGTGGGCAGTGCACTGTCTGATAAGTCGTATGGGCAGGATATACCAAGAGGACCACTAGCAAGTGAATGCAGTCAAGGGTGGTTTCGAATATCGGGTTTACAAAATTGAAACCGAATACAAGTGAAATTCATTTCAAATTGAATGTTAAAAAAAAATCCAGATTTAAGTCCCACCACTAAGCGGCACTGTGATAAAAACTTAATTAATTTCATTTTTTTTTTCTCGAAAAATGTTTGAGATGGCTCTGAACGAGATACGGATTGCAGAAATTAGAATGTACCGGTATGGTGATGCTGAGCATAATGAGCATATAATTATTAGGATCTACCTGATACAAATGTACGTACCGTACATTATGTGTGCTCATTGGGTATTTCAGTATGGAGCTAGACCCCAGTGTAACCAACACTTAAATTTGTGGAAGACTGATCATTTAAGTGGCATTTGGATGAATCACTGCCTCTTCCATATCAGCTGGGGGGGGGGGGGGGGGGGGAGAGATAGAGAAGGGGAATTGGCATCAAGCAAGGATGGAAAGGATGGTATTGAAGACATTACCAATTTTAAATGGTACATGGAGTGTAAATTTGGAACAGTATGATAGATCTGCAGGAAAAAGAAATCCATTTCATGTTTTTTTTTTAAACGTTTTGGAGCAATATCCTGCATGATACTCCTAGTCTTTATTGATTAACCCTAACCCCCCTCAATCCTCTTTGCGGTTTTGGAGGATTTTGGAGGATTGAGGATGAATGGTGTTTGAGAAACACAAGGATTTCGGAGGATTGAGGATGAATGGTATTTGAGAAACGTGAGGATTTTGGAGGATTGAGGATGAATGGTGTTTGAAGAAGAGGAGGATTTTGGAGGATTGAAGATGAATGCATTTTTTTGAGGCAGGACTGTTTGACGATTTTGAAGGATTGAGGCACTGGGTATCCTTCATTTGAACATAAGTACAAGATTTTGGAGGATTGAGGATGGTTCCTGTATCCTAGCTAAAATGGCCGAGGGGGTTAGGGTTAAAAAAGGTTTTTTGTTTTGTTTTCAAAAGACATCAGAATTTGATGCCAGCCAGTGAATTAAGGTAATTGAAAGTATCATTAAGCGTGCAAACTGTACCATGCGCTAAAAGAAGATCCATTCATTTCCCTAATTTTCGCGCCCACTCGCACAAAGTGGCCCCGTAAATGAAATAAATTTGGCTAAATGCATGATAAATTAGCATAAAATCAATGCAAGGGGAACCATGAGGGTAAAGCAGGCAGAGCTCTCCCGATAGTCGGAGACCCTTTTGTTTGGATAGCTGACGCTTCTTCCTGTTTGGACCTCAATGTATCTACTGCGTTTCCCGATACTCGATCAATTATGTTTTCGTGCTGCTTCGCTTCTTTTTTTTTTCGGAAAAAGAATCTCCAGCGCCCGGACCATGGATTATGAGAAAGAAACCCGATACTCTCTGTTCACTCCTCTTCCATTCTCCTGTCTATTAGCTTTATCCTTTCCTTTCTCGCTGTTTTCTCCATAGCTGGATTTTCAATTTTTTACTTTCTCTCTGCCTCTCTCTCTCTTTCTGAAGAGGTTTTTATTTTTCTTACCATTGATAGCGGACTGTTATTCTATAACCTCCACCTCTTATGTACGTGTACATGTACCTTCTAAATGGTGATTTTTGTCTCTGATAAAATTTGACGTGGGGCTCGTTGGCCTCCTCAGGAAAATTCAGTATAAACCCTGCTTAATGATGCCCCTCCTCATTGCATCTGGTGAAGTACTGGTAGTTGTAGAGCTACGAAAGCTCATGCACATTCTATTCTCTAATTAGTCATTTAAGTGCTACCTGACTTTTACTAGATTTTTGTGTGACTAACACGGCTGCCCACCACTTTTAGGAAGATTCAGCAAATTTTTGATCTTGAGAAATCATTTTCCAGTGTTGGTTCTGCCGTGGTTTCATTGTTGATGCAGACATGAAGAAATGAAAAGTTTGTAGAGCATGAATGAGCAATGCTTTATGTTTAACATGTACTTCATCTTAAAAATACCTGCGATTTTGTGTATTTTACTTGAAAATGGCAGGCTGCCAATGCTTGGTTTTGTCTATGAGGATGTCACAAATAATTCACACAAAAAATACCTACTGTACATGTACACACGTGTACATGTACATGTAGGATAGTCCTACCCTGTAGTACGGTATGGCACTGTGCAGACTACCAAAGCAAAGGGTTAAACCAGCATCTCATGAACACTCTGAAAATACACGTGTTCAAGGTTTGAAAGACTTTCACTAGATATTACTACCCCAAAAAGTGCTAAATCAGCTACAAAATACACAGGTCTACAGTACAGTCTACTTGTGTTCATTTTCTGTCCCATCTGGTTTTTCTGTTTGCCTCCTCAAACTGCATTTTAACTCATGGGAATAATTGAGTCCTTGAGGCAATTTATTATATGGCTCCAAAAGATTCTATGGATGTTCTTGAGAAGAAAAAAAATGGGTTGAATTTCACAACCAGGGCAGGAAGAAAATGAAGGAGCTAGCTACAGGGTCAAATTGTGACAGATTTCACCACACTTGGGGTGCAGTTTTTTGAGAGGTTCAATTGAAGCTCAAAAAAATGTAATTTGTTTCCTCCGTAAGGCAATAATGAAATGAATCAAGAAATATCTGTAATTTTCTTATTTGTTGTCAAAAATGTTACTTGAAGAACTCATCAACTCATCAGAAGCTGCAGAGATTACTTTGCTGCATGGGCATTTAGGATGTGACGTTTACACGTTTAAACGCTACTGGAAAATTTTGCTAAACGTTTATCAAATTAAACGTAGATTCACATCCTTATGGGATTGACCACTAATCCCATGTGGTCAATCCCACTTTTTTTTTTTTTTTTGGAAAACAAAATCAATCAGAGTATAGCTTTGAAGTTTCTTTTTTTCATGTGCATACTTCAGTGAAGTATTTTCAGAGAGTCAGCTTTAGTATCCTGAAACCAGTTATACAAACTTGTACGATGATTATTGTTTTTTCTTCTGGTTATTCATGGATTAAAATTGAATTGACTTTGAACAAGGACACGTCATTTCCACTTAAGAGAAGCAACTTGTAAACAACAGATAAAACATTCTCTGGAAAATTGTCAGACTCTTATGACAGAAATTTTGGCATACCGCCCGGAAGCCTGTGCCAACCCGATAGCATCTCTGTAATGTAGGATTAGTGGTTCCACATATAACTAGCGGGGAAAGAAAACATCAGCGTAGGGCAAAGAATTTTAAGGTTAGAATAACGTGGCCCACTAGGAATTTCATATTTCATCAACGTTAATACAGTATGCACACTGTATAGGCCCTAATATTGGAGTACATGTATGACTCAAGTCCTGCATTTTAATGACAAGATAATTTTTTTTTCTTTTCTTTTTTCTTCTTCTACAAAAGCTGATGTTGTCGTTGAACCCATAACAAGTCCATCATTTATGAGTCCCATCACAACTCAACTACAAGTCCATTCACACGTCCAGTCACAAAAAAACAGGATTGTCAGCAAGGAAAGAATATTAGGGCCTATATGCCTGTTTTATGACTTATGTACATCTACATTTACTTGAATATGATAAACCGGTACATGTGGGACAGGAGGATGTGATATGATAGACACAACTATGGTATCATCACTGTAAAAATGCATATATCATCCTGTCAACTTCGGTAACGTTGTGTGCTCCTATTGAATCCAATGACACGACATGACCCAGCTAGTCATGAATTATTCATACTTTTTGTACACATGTACAAGTTTGTGTATTTAAGCAGCTTTTGACAAAGAAGGAGACTTACATGTATAGTGTGATTCATGTACTCGTATCGCATATTTCTGTATGCAAATGATATACTCCCACACACTTGTCCAAACCTGTAAATGCATCTCTTATCAGAATCTCTCTTGTTCTGAGAGACAATATCTGCTCACCCGCGGGCCCAACACAGAAATTACTTGAGCAGTCTGTGGACGTCATTCACAGTGGCGAATTCGTGGTGTGCTTATTACCGACTAATCCTCTGGTAATTTCTGCCTTCTTGAGTTCCAAAGTCTTGTCTCTTGATAGCCTCTCTGCACACCTCGAGCGTCGGCTTTATACCTCCTGATTTGATTAGGACTCCGGTGTTCTGAACCTTGTGGGGGGTCGCACTACCCGCCCACCACCGAACTTCATCTCGCAAATAACCGGGGCTGGAAATTGCCAAATTTGGCCCCCCTCTCCTCCCCCCTTGGGGATCCGTCTGAGAGAATAGCCAAGTGCTGGCTCTGCCCTGCTTGAAAAGCACCAGGCGTTAATGGCTGAAGAAGTTGCCGAGTGTGTATTTCTCACTTGCCTGTAAACTATTCAGGGGCTTGTTGCGTGCTTCAAGGTGATGGTTTGAACTTTTAATGGCACAAATTGATACCTCAGTTCAGGGAAGCATACCGCACTAATGGCAATTACTCGTTAGACTGTGAAAAAGCCATAACATAAATTTGTTCCATGTACTATGTTTTCTTACCACACTGATAATGGTTGTGAAATTAAATTTACAGCGCATATACTTGCAGGTACATCGCAGGGGCTGCAAACTCTTTTATAAATATACTTCAGTGGCGTTGGGTTTCTCCTAATGGAACGGCAGTTCATCAGGGTGGCAACTTCACATTTTTTCAATTGTTAGTTTTCTACTTAGGCACTTCATGCTGATCAAATGCTTTCGAAAATGTCGCAAGAAATCTCGTCACAAAACCGTTGACTTTTGCCTCAAAAAAGACCAAAAGAAATACCACCCACGTAAAAGTGAGCCTTCAGAGGTGAATGACGCTCAACGTAATTTGCTTACTCCAAGATTGCTAGTCTATTTATGCCACAGGACACCTCAACAAACTGCAATCGCCTGTCGTTAGAGGGGCGATTCATTAGCTCAAACAATGACATTTATCACGTCATTAATTTCTTGATATCTAGGACATTGCCGGGCAAGCAGAGTGACGGTTGCGACGCTGTGGGCGACTTGTTACGACACATGCTGTAATTTAATCACAAGCAATCAGCCGTCCACGTATACAACTCTCCCGGTCTCGAGCTGTAATCAGAGGTAAGACTTTAAATTGCCCGTTCCTTTCTTAACACCCACGATTTTTTCAATGAACTCGGAATTATGCATTGATTGAGCTGCCAAAGTTGAACAATGCAGCCTCTAAAGCCTTTAAAACGGTAGATTGATCCTAGGAAGTTATAGCAAAAAAAAAAAGGAAATATTTTTGAAATTAAGGAGAGACTTGCCAACTTGTAATATGCAAATTGTTTCAAAATTGAAAACAATTAATTTCAAAATTGATTACGTTCATATGCCATTACCATACATCCCAAAAGCAGCGATGGATTTCTCTAAATGAAGTGGAAAACAGTGTCCATTATGCCCATTTACTGAACCGGTAGTTTCATTTTGCAAGTAAAGAGCTATCATGAATCCGAAAGGAGAATCATCGGTTTTAATTTCGACATTTTTTGCCTCAAATTTGTCAAGTTCTTTCCTGTGCTGTCCTGGAGATTGTACAATTATTTGGCGAGAGTAGGAAGGAAAGAAATCCGGACGGGAATAAGAATTTGCCCAAGGCATGCCGGAGGACCGAATACCTGAATGAAAGAAGTTGATTGGATTCCGTGATCTGGAAAAAAAAAAAATCCAGAAGATGAGAAAAAGCCCGCTAGCCGTGACACTTTGAAGTTTGATTACAGATGACGCTTGTGGTTAGGTCTAGATCTTGTGAGACACACTGGAGCTTACTGGAGACATTTGAGCTGATGCAAAGATGTCATACTGCATCTATCTATCTAAAACTGATATAAGAAGGCTAACAAAATTACAAGTAGCTGTTTACAATTGAGTCACACTGGAGGTGGATGGAATACAAACATGTGGAGTAGAATTTGGATCTGGAATACATGCATGTACAGGGTATCTTTAGCATAAATATTCTTTGGGTCAGAAAAAGGACTTGAATGTTTCTGAACACAATTCATCAGGCATTGGTATTGAAATCAAAGTAGTGATCTGATCTGACCAACTGCTTGGAATCCTTTTGAATTGTGGGAAAACTGGACTTGAATCGGTTGAAATGGAAATATAAAGGAAAAGCTGTACAGGCTTTTCCCAGCACACACACACAAACACTGGAAGTCAATGAAGTTACTCTAAACTCCCTCTCCATGAATCCTTCACATTCTTTTTATCACCCTATCTCCCTTGGCATTTTTGCCAGGATGCAACCTTAATCCTGCAAAATCCTCCAACTGTCTCCATTTGAAAATTGCATACAGCCTCAACCCTTCAAAATTCTCTGTTTAAATGTTGTCCTTGGAGGGGTGGCCACTGCCTCAATCCTGCAAAATCCTCCAGCAATCACTTTCAATATGTTGAGGCAGAGCCAGTGAAATCCAGGAGCAGTGCGGAGGATTTCAAGTATAATCTAGGCCTAAATTTATGCACGGCTGAGCATAAACAACACAAGGTCCGGCCCAAGACCTTGACGCAGTGCATCCTCCAAAATCAGCCACACATTTTACCATGATGTACATGAAACCTCAATCCTGAAATAGCCTTTATTTTGAAAAGAGGATTTTTAATGTTGCTAGCAAAGGCATTTAAGCAAAAAGCACGGGCTATTCTGGACCGACTGCAGCATGGGCATCACCAAGACGCCAACAGCAGGGTGTCCATCAGACGACCTTTGCGGTGATTGAAGTTACGGTCCGTCGAGCAACGCAAGATTTGTCTTATTTGTGTGCCTAATCATGAGGAACTCTAATTATCCCAGAGGCCTAGTGATATGATGAATTGGCGGCCGGAACGCTTGGAAATTTCTCTTTGATTGATTGTTCCCTGTGATGAGATGGCTTATCGACCCTAAAGTTACTGATTTGCTCCCGCCATGTGCACGGGCCGGTATTTATCATTTGAAGGTGCTCCAGGTAGTCTGTGTGTTGGCATCTCGAGACACTCAAGGAAATATAATCTGATGCGAAGACTAGTAGAAGGAGTTGTTATTTCGTACACGTGTTGTTGACACAACAATGAACTGCGGACACTAAATGGGGGAAATAAATGAGAAGTGGATGAAAGCTGAGCAAATAGAATGTTGGAATTTTAATCATCGTTCTGACGGAAGTGGTATTTACTTAAAATTGAGAAAACTTCAGAAACCGTCAGAGGCATATCGTAAAAATCAAAAAATAAATTCCTTTTTTTTTATATTTGAAATGCATAAACTACCTTGTAGTTAAAAAAATCTTGAAAAAAAATTAAAAATTAAGTTTAGGTATGTACATGTATGTCATCTTTGTTTGCAATTGATTGATGGGTCAGCAAGTTGTACGAATTTGTCTATTTCTGGCCTACCCGGTATGTGCATGCATACGTGTAAAGGTGGGCACGGACATCCAGGCATTTTTTTTTACATCGGCTTAGCTACAATGTAGCTCCCAGACCTATGTTATTGAAACTCAGTGTTTCTTGAGTCTGGAGTGCTGAATGGTAACACATAGCAACCGATGAAAACTGGTGTGCAAATGAAAAGATGTTTTCATCGGATGACGTCAATCCGTCCCGATCTATACTGTAGAGGCTATAGCTAGTGCAGGGTACAAACAAAATTGATGGCAGCCCTATTCATTACAAAAAAACACCCACCAGGAATATGGATTGGACTAAAAGTTGTCTGTCTTGTCTTGCTGTTGACCAGGTTTATTGTGGTCACTGACCAGTTTGTGGTTTGCTGTTTGCCAGACCAGCCTTAATAGCTTTATAACTGTTATTGTTTGTTTTGGCTGTAAGGGATTAACTAGAGATTAAGGGATTAACCATAATAGGATTAAGTGATTAAAAAGTTAATCCCTATCCAGCAGATTGACCAAATTAACTGCCCTTCCAAAGGCCATGGTTTAACCATCACAGATGTGACATGTTCAAACAGGCTATGAACATGTACCCTGTATGTACATTGTATGTTCATGAACGCAGTAGTATTTAGGCCCTATTGAATGATTGAATCAAATCATAATATTTAAGGGCAATGTTTCTCTGGCTATTATTTAACAGCTCCTACACTTGCTGTTACATGTTTTTTTCTTTATCGGAGGAGTGAAGACACCTTTTGGTCTTAAATTTTCAGGAGATAAATAAGAACATTCTGTATCTTCTTCGGAAGCCATCAGCTAAACAAAGTTTTAATATTCCAATCTGGAAATACCGCACAATACTTCACTTTATCCCCTTCCCCTTTTTGAAAAAAAACCCAACAATTACGCGAGCCCTTTAGGCGCACCCTCTTCCCCTAAAATTTGGTTCTGGATCGGCCCATGTTCACAAAGTGAATGTGGTGGGATTTGGACTGGGGTCAAATACCGGTTGGTTGAAATTGAGGAAGATTAACAGTACACACATGTTAGTATGGTTGACTGACCACCAACCCTGCTTGTTATTTAATGACCTTCAGTTTTTAGTATTAATATTTGATAACCACTTACATAATTTACTCCATTCATCATAACCATTTCTCTATCCAGTAAGTGTTGCAAGATCGCGAAGGCTGTTTGCCGACCAACTGACATTCTAACAATTAAATCTTGACATACAGTTAAAGATAAACGATGGTCACAGCCGACACAGCGTCAAGTTCAGGTATAGACCCCTCTCATAGACAGCCATCTTTGTAGGGAAATTACAACTACGTATTCAACGCCATCAGGTACATGTGCGCACATAGGCATGTATACGCGTACTGTGCAAAATGTTCTAAAAATGCGCATGGTGCTCCATTTGTCTGCGAAATACGGAACAGCCATTGCGCGTCACGGAAATTTGACTCCCAAGATGCTGATGCATGCGACAATCTGTAGGCAGTGACGTCATTTGAGATTTTATAACCGACATACAGATCCTTGTCATTTGATTGGTGGAACTCACATCACGTGACATTCGTTATTGCTCCCATTCACGCTGGGGGTTCAGAAAGTCCCATTCGCCCATGGGGAATGGGAAATATTAAGGAACACTTAGGATCGATGCTTGTTCCATGACGCGGTATTTGTGTGCAAATGCATGCTGGTGTGTGCGTTGCGCGTAGCGCGTATTGTTCCAAATAGCAAGCACTACAGGGTTGGGTTCAAACATTTTCATGAAGGGGTGGTTTGGAAGAGAGAAATACATATAAAACAAATATTGAGTGGCTTTAAATTGTGAAATGGGAGGAATATTATCGCTCGGTAAAATCTGGACTTTTTCAGTTCACTTGGCTTCGCCTCGTGAAATGGAAAAGTCCAGATTTTACCTTGCGATAATATTCCTCCCATTCCACGCTGAGCCACTCAATATTTGTATAATTATCAATAGGTTTTAGCACAACTTGTGAGTGGAGGAGTCTTCCTCTCTGTGTGCATCAACTACGTGTAGTTCAGGTGAATTTGATTTTGCTTCAGGAATCCTTTCATCACTACAGTGCATCATATCAGTATGACGTCATCTACGCGATACACGATGGACTAAAGTACTCTCTGGCTGTCAGCGCACAGACTTCTTGAGGTATTATATGATCTCATCAAAATTTAAGACGTCGCCAAAAAGGACTCTCCAAACCCATTCCTTCTTGCACCTGATCTCTCATCAGGTGTGCAACGGTGAAGTGTTTATAAAAAATGAATACAATTGTCAGTGCAATTCCAGATGACAAATGTATTTTCAGGAGATTCGTCCAGTTTGGTCTAATGTGCGTACATGTCTGTACCAAAAGAATCCTTTGTAAAACTAAAAATTTTAATTATTTACTGCCAGGATCTGCGTCATACATGTAGCCAACCATTGTCTCATGCAAAATGCATGTGTACGGTATCAGAAAAGGTAGGTGTAACACATCAGGAGTGCATTATCAACAAGTTATGACAGCGCCCCGTTATTTTCTGTCCCAACTAAATAGTGGGCATAGTTTGGCGGAAAGGTAAACGGTAAAGCGTTGGGGTCTATGAACGGCACATCCACAGTTTGTTCTTCAGGGCATGTGAATTCTGATGACGACACACAATATTTCGTTTCATATTTTTTTTTTTCTGGTGGCGTGTGCGGGAGAAATTGTTTCCAAATTTGGTGTGGAATTTCGCATCATTGAGTATTTAACCACAATGTGAGAGTTGAGACCCAAAAAATTAAGAAGTTGTGAAAATTGTGACATTACAAACCTTAACATACTGGCTTTACCATTGCAAATTACTCGGTTGATACATGTAATTGTTTTAGAACACAACCATAACAGAATAACATCGGTAAATTTTCATATGTTTTGAGTTATTTCTGCCAAATTATTTGTATTTTAACAGGATACCCCCCAAAAAACCCAATAATAAATAAGAAATAACTAAATAAATGAATAAAAATGAATTAATGAAAGTACAAAAAAATATAATAAACTAAAGTAACATAAAATATAACATACCGTACATGTACCTATAGTTTTGTGTTAAGCACATAAAATGTATATATGCAAATTTAATTTTGAACAATTCACCATGTAAAGTACATGTAATACTGTGTATTCTGCTGAGAGAGAAAAAAAATCAATAATGTAGCTTCTCTTGCCCACTGCTAGCTGCGTTAAAAGATTTGCTTTTTGTTTATTGCTTATATTAATGCTGAGATTTTAATTGTTCATGAATCCTGCCCAGCTGCCGCAGTTTTAAAAACCATTGATTAATGGCCAGAAATAACCTGACTCATACACTTACATACAGAAACCTACACCATTGTTTGCATTCAGTCTGTGAGAATATATTTCTGCATTGTCTTCACATCTGTTGTCCAGCTGGAGGCATTTGCTTTTTGCATATTGGATCAGACATTTGTCTACAAATTTGCATTTTATATAATTATGTACACGTATGAAATACAACTGTTAGTTTTTGGAGTTTTATTTGATTAATTTTTAGGGTACGGTAGGTTCGGGATCAGAGAGGGGTGTGGCAGGGGGTTGGATCTAGAACAATGTTTACTTTTTTAAAATTATTTGTGAGTACATTTTTACTTTTAAGCTTAAAATTGACAATTACATTATTTACTTTTTGTGTAATTGTCAATTTTAAGCTTATAATTGTTGAATCCTGCAAAATGTGCATACATGTACATGTACCGTATGTATTTGTATTGGGGCAATACATGTACATGTACCGATAGGGTTGTACGCGTTCTACATTTAACCCCTGAGGACCGACACAAAAAGGGAAAAAAACAGATCCTTTCAGTCCTCAGGAGTTGGGCCTTTTGTTGGAAACGGTCCTCTATAGTAAGTTTATGTGCTTAGTCTATTGGAGAGTGTTATATTACAGGGATAAAGGGAAACACAAAGCATTGTCCTCGAGAGTATAGTAAAACAGGACTACATGCACACAGTACAAATGTAGTTCACGAAATGGTGATGGTGAATGTCTGTTGTCTGCCTTATGTGAATGGTCCACCTAAACGTTGCTTTTCTGATACATGTAACTAAATTTGACAAACAGTCAAACACGCACCTGGGTGTAAAATTTGTGGGGAAAAACAATTGTCTAGTCATCACTTATTGGCCATATCAGAATTTGCCCCTCAACAGTCTGAGCCACCCCTATTCTCCCAAGTGGACCATTCCAGGTCGCTTAATCTGTCCACGCAGTGAGTTTCCCATTGGGCCGTCCCATTTGGGGAGCAGTGCTCATTGGGTGCCTCTGGCTATTAATAGAGGCCAGATCAGAGGTATACACACATATTGTGTGCTATTGTAATGCACAGATGGTCGGGCAAGCACAGCAAGGCATGGTTTGGATGTTGATGGTCCGATTGGATCCATAGTCGGCATTCAGATTGTGATTACTGTAAGGGTCGCTGGTCTGATTTGCAGTGCTGTGGAGATTCTTCTGTGTATTACGAGGCATGTATCCAGTGAACAGCGCATTTGAGGTTGATTTTGCCTTCTGACGCACCCCAGTAGTGTCCAGACTGTTTATCTACCAGCAAACAGTCATTATATGATAAGGGATATTATTTGTAGTGGTAGGGGATTCCACGCTGATTCAGCTGTATCTGGCCATTGCACTGTCTGCATGTAACACAGATCGCCAAGGTAAGATGGTACCAGCATGGCAAATTCTTTAAACAAATTACATTGCATTCTGTTTATTTGCCTCGTTTAATTGGGCCTGATGACTGAATTGATATTTGACGGTTGTATTTCTGTTAAAACTGTCTTAATTTGCTAATCCTTCTCAAATTTTCAAAACAGACTGGAAGCAGTGTGTACTGTCTGTATAGTAATAGTGTAGGCTACAAAAAGTACAAGGACATACAACTACAAGGCTGCCAACTTTGAGTAAGAGCTGAGAGTGAGAATTTGGCGATGGAGCTTGATCAGAAGTAATCATGGCATCATGCTAATCAATGCAAGCACAAAGCGCGAAGTCCTAACGGCGCGTGGGGTTCGGGGCCCGCTTAAGGGCCCCGAAAAATGTTGGATTCTAGACGCTCTGTGGTGCGATTTGAGGCAATTTTACCACTTCAACCAATTTTTTTTTGAGCAAAAGATCATCATTTAAGTATCTTCTTCTTCTTCATTCATTCATTTTCATGATGACTTGATGAGTTGGGCCCAAATGTCCCTGTCGAGCATAGTGTTGGAAAGAGATGGACCACTCATAAATTTTATTTATTTATTTATTTGTCAGCGTGAGAAATCTCATCCCTTAGAAAAATGTCTTTAGAGTTTACATGTAAGGCCAAAAAAATAAATAAGTCGGTCTCTGGTCAGCGCGCGCGTCGATTTTAATCATGCGCGTCGATCTTTTTTTTTTCCAAAATGTTCCGCGGTAGCTCCTACAGCGCCCTCTATTTCCGCACCTCCTCAATTTTTTTTTACCAAAGAGCACCAAGGAATGGGAAATTGCACCAAGGCAAATGATCGAAAGCACCAAGGCAAATTATGGAGGACACCAATGTACATGAGGACACCAAAAAAGCAAAATAGTACCCCACCTTGTCTGTACAATCCAAGCTTGAAGAAAAAAAGCAAAAAAGCAAAAAAAAAAAAAAAAAAAGCCGCGTGGCCGCGTCAATTCCGGAACTTTGGTCTGACCAGAGACCGAATATTTTTCTTTTTTGACCTAATACTAATAGTGAAATGTGAAATGTTGAATTTTGGTGGAGTCAAATAAATTTACATCAAAAACTCAGAGGGTTGAGAAAAACGGATACCATGTTGCACAGTACATTCGTTAACGATCTTACAATGTTGCTTCATCATTTCATGATTATCTTCTTAATGGGATGGTAAAACAAATGAAAGCCAGTGGTTCAGTCATCTCATTCACAGAAAACTTTTCTGCATATATTCTCAATCACATCAGTTCAATAATACGTCATGAAGATGTTTCGTGCTCCAAGAGTTACAATAGTTTTTCTGTTTGCATTGCCCATGCCTCTACATACTGTAGGGGCATCATTTGACCTGATTCAGCCCCCATTTAACAACCGATCCTGAAATAATTTGGCATTCCCATTCACCGAGGTGCTGACTGATCTGCCGCGTTGTGGCCCTTTATTTTCTAAAAGGGACCCTAGGACGGTCTGGGTGAATGGCTGACCCGGGCTGTGTCGGTCCGATGTGTCGGTCCAATGCGTTTTGACAAAAAGGAAGAAAACAATTATAGAACTGTGGTCTTTTTGTATTGGATGTAAAGCCGTCAATCTGTGGGGTGGCTTTTTAGCATGCCTTAACTACTACATGTACCTACCCTTGATCCAGCAATCTATCCAGCACAGCAATCTATCCAGCACACAAATGAACGAAGGCATACAGTTTTTCGAAGGCCTTTGTTTACAATAAATGTAAGCATGATGTACTTAAGTCAGATGGTAATTTGGCAATGGTAGCCTACGCGTAGATTCTTACTTTCCCTGTTACTGGATTTTTTTTTGGGAAAAGTTCAATATGATGTGGTCAATACTACCCAGGGAAGAGGGTACAAAATTCTGCAGTTTTCTTTTTTTAAACTGCAGAATCCATGCATTATATTATGCCCAGTACTGCCATACATTACGCGTACATGTACAGTGCACATGTGCACTTTAGACTTGTCCCCAAACACAGCCAAGGATCCTTGGGATTTACATGTATCAGCAAAATTGCTCCAAGTCAGACACATGTACACCATCGGTTGACCTACATGTAGGCTTTAAAACCAATCCAGACAAACTACATGTACTGAAATTGCTGAGCTGTTAAAATGGAGATTTTTGATATTCCCTGTGCACATGTGATGGAGACTTGTGCATATGATGAACCTCTCCGTATTGCATGCTTCAATGTACAGGGTGAGTAAAAAAGAAATTGAAACTCAGATGTCGGGACCATTGTGTTAGTGAAGTTCTGCATGTAGCACTTTCAAAATCTAGGATATGAAAGCCCAATTCATAAGCTTTCTTTTAGTACAAGAATCATTCAAATCACTCATGTACTTTTCAAGTTTTATACGGAATTGTAAACACAACCGCCGTTTTCAGGTTCTGTCCAAGGATCACAAAAAAGTTCAGTGTTCTTTCAGCAAAAGGAAAACAAATCACATAAGGATGTGTGTGAATTGTTTTCGTTTGGCTGAAAGAACGCACACCTTTTTTTGTGGTCCGTGGACAGAACTTTGAAATGGTGGTTGTGTTTAAAATTACGTAACTTGAAAAGTACTTGAGTGATCTGATTGGTTTTTTGTAATAAAAAAAAGCTTAGGAATTGGGCTTTCATATCCCAGATTTTGAAAGTGCTACATGCAGAACTTAACTAAAACAATGGTCCCGACATTTGGTTTTTTTTTTTTTTATTTGACTCACCCTGTACAAATGATAGATAATGAAGCTCTCTGTATTGCATGCTACAATGTATACAAGGAATGGTGATGAAGTTCTGTCCCTCCTTTGATGTACCTTCACTCGTTAGAAAAAAAAAGAAAGTTAAGAGAGAGTTTTTCCTACCAGCCCTCATGATGCAAACATGTTTGAAAACTATGGCCATCATGTTTGTTGAAATCAGAAAAATGATAGTGGGAGCAAAAAACCCACAGGTCTGAAGTCTTCACATTCTAAAACACTCTTGCACTTGTAGCACACTAAGAGATCTTTCTTCTGTCCTCCCTTGAATGCCTTATAATATCAGTTGACACGGATAATGTTTTTTTAACATTTGGGACCTCCTACGTGATGTTGTTTTTGGCTTTAATAAGGCCTCCGAGTCGGATAGCCTTATGCACTTGAAGTACCTAAGGAATAGGACGATACACAAACAAAAATGGCGCATGCTTACTGCCACAAGACGAGTTCAGCCAAATTTGCATTGTGTGCACGGCGGCTCTATTCCAGCAGGGCTAATGCGGACCAGCTGCAATGGTAACCAATTTTCTTCACATTGAACTTTGATCTGTTGCTACTCCACGTTTCCATGTGTTGTCAATTTTAATGGGATTCCCAAGATGTGTATTTTATTATGTGGTTTACATGTGCATGTACACGTACATTGAATTCTACTCCTGTTTCATTCTGGGATAAAGAATGCATCTCGACAGTGTGGGGCTTACATGTGTATGCTGAAGCTTGAACTTGGAAGTAATTGGAATCACTGCTGTAAACACACATTGCATACAAATGTACGTGCAGATATTTACGTGTACAGTTAGCATATTGTTGTGTACACATACCGGTACATGTACGCAAAATGTATAATCTCTAACCAGTGCTAACTCGAGTAGAAGAACAAGACTTGATAGACATTTAAATAAAAGAAAATAATGTTGCCAATCCATATTGAGAAAACGATATTTACAAAAGAGGTCCTATTTTGTGAGTGACTTGTGATCTTGATTGATTAAAAAAGGGGAACTATTTGGCATTTTGAAGTCAAGAGTGAGCCATGAATAGCAAACCTACTCATAATTTGTCTGAGACTGACAGGCTTGGTCTAAGCGTCTTGAGTCACAATTCCTAGTCCAAATCTAAGTCACCAAAAAATTTTTTAAAATGGGTTGACTGACATTCGTCCAGGACCTACATTTGTACACTTAGATGTTTCATTTTATTCAATTTCATTTACAGATACTATGATTTCTAGCAGCATGTTATTGACCACAGATCCTTGATTCTAGACCTTATTAGAAAAACCTTCAAGATTCTGGGTTGTAAATCTTAGCCAAGACTTGACTGTTTCAGAGAGTGCATCAATCAAGGCAAACATCCACAGTCAGCTTTGTTCTTTATTGGCAATTTTAGTGAAGGTACAGAGACCTAGATCCCGTCTTTCAACCTGTGCTGCTGTGAGAGAGAGAAGGAACACAAGGTCTCCCCAGCCTTGCTATTCATTACATATTTACTGCGCACCTGCTTTGAATGTCAGCAGGCAATTTTTGGCTGAAGGGCGCTTTGATCAGAATAAATCACCTGCGATTGCCTGGGACTGAGAATGGATCCCCCTCCCCCCAGTGTGTGGAGCTGGTTTCACCAAGGAGCAAAAGCCCACCAAACAACATCCTGAATACTGTTTACATGTTTTTTAGGAATGTTGAAAAGCTTTAAAGATTCATGAAAATTAAAAGTCATCAATTTGGGATTCTTCTTTGTAAATTGTTCTTGCAGCGGTCTTCACAGCATTCTTAAATCTGATGGACATCTAGTGAATTTTGCTATAAGCGGAAGGGCCAAGAGAATGTCCTCTGACAGACTGACTTACTGAGTGACTGACTGATGTCCTATTGTGTTAATGATTTCCTGAAGTGTTATTTTCTCATAGCCAACTTGCCAAGACTCATCTCATTGATTTTTTTAGTCCTGCTGAGAGAATAAGCCCTTCAGTTGAAGGAATACCATTTATGCAGGCTTGCCAACTCTCACGAATTGAGTATGAGACTCGCGCATTTCAGGTTATTCTCATGCTGTCACGCCCACACAGGATTTCTAACGCTAAAAAAATAAATAAATAATTGACTTCAAACTTGAAAATGATGTTTAAAAGTTGGTCTTTTGCTAAAAAGACATTGGTTAAAGTGGTCAAAAATTGCCTCAGATTGCTCCACAGAGTGTCTACAATCCAATATTTCCAACCCCACGCCGTTAGGGCTTTACGCTTCGCGCTCGCATTAGTTCTGATCAACCATCCCCAAACTCTCACTCTTGGCTCTTAATCAAAGTTGGCAGCCCTGTTCATGTTTATGGCATTACAAATGAAAAGGTAAAATCACCATACATGTAGTTCTTACTGTTTCCACATCACAATTGATGTTACTCGATTTCACTCTGTTTGCTTTGCACAATTAATGTTCATACTTGTTTGTAGGGCAAACAATGTTTTGCAAACTTCTTTTGTAGAGAAAGGCTTCAATCCTAGGTATGCTATGGTAGTCTGTTGTGCAGGGAGGAAGAATGTGGACAACGGTCCAGCTGGTGTTGGGAATACAAGTTCAAGGGGGTAAACACTTGACACTGTTTACTGTGTGTGGCTGTTTTTACTTCAAGAGCGGAGCGTTAATGGGGCATGAAAGTTCACCGGGAGTTGTGCTTGAAGTGTGGAGCTGTTGAGATGTCACACACTGGTTTGAAAGGGGTATTAGAAAGGAATTCTAAATGGAATCTAAAGCTTTTTTGGCCGGACAAAAATGTCTGAAGAGCTACTCTGTATGCAAATGCCTTGGCTGTTGTTCAGAAGTTTGACAAAAAAATTCCATTGAGAAAAGGCATGCTAGAAAATTTCTAATTTTAGAACAGTGACTTCCAACTCTTTACCTGTACGATTTGCTCTCAGATTTGGCAATTCGACAAAATTTACTTGTACAATTTTGATATTTTTAAGCTCTGGCAGGAGCTTCTTCATGTCACTTGGTGGTTGGTCGGTTTGTCTGTCTGTCTGTCTGTCCCCGAAAATTGACCAAAAGTATGGTGGTCCATATGTGCTATCGGCGTCACATTTTCAGCATCGCATTTTCCAGCTCTGGCAGGGATAATTTTGATCGATTTCATGCAAGACTTTCATGCAATACTTCTTGCAACACGGCCAGAGCTAATTGTGCACTCATACTTGTTTTTCTACATGCACCGGTTTTTGTGAAGGATAATTTGGCCAGGGAAATAATTGTTATGTATGAGCTAATTGGCCCATTCAATGACAGGTATTGGTCTCTCTAGAGTTCCAACCAAAAATGAAAACACACACGTCATGCACGTATGCCAAAAACAATTTGGTAAAAGATGGTGTACTAGTACATGTAGTATGGTTGCTGTCTTTTAAAGTGCAGAATGTATCACTTGGAAAATCTGAACCAAATAAGTGAGTAGCCTCATGAGTGGATACTGACTTCATGGTTCCACTGATGAACTAAGAAGCACCTCTTCAGATCTTTTGTGATAAACTTCAACTCTCGAGACTTATGCTTATTTTAAACATCCAGCCAGTGGCACTCCAGCACGTCCAGACACTATACACTGTCCTCTCGCCATGCAGTCTGCCCAGTCAGATTGCACTATGTGCTCGGCAGCATCCTACGAGCCCCAAACATCGGTATTCCGGACATGCTGGCAGAATCCTTGGCGCCCTCAAAAGAGAGCAGCAGAGATTGAAATATCTCGGCGGGGGGTTTGCGGTCCGATAAGTAATTCTGCCTTTTAGCAGGAGGTCAGCGAGGAGGGGGGATTTTATTCTGACCATGTCGTGGCCGACGTGTTAATGAGATCACTGGGGTGTCCATGTAGGACTTTCGCGGCATGAGATGAATATTAAAAATCTGAATTATCGGCCTCAGACGCGGTTCAAAATTCTGATCTTGTTCAGTAGATCTAGGAATTCGTTGATAAATTTGGTGGGGCTGGTCAGTCTGTACTAGATAAGATGGAATATTTCCTACGTGTAGGCATGGTCTTGAGGATTGACAGTTGAGCGGTAAAAAAAGTGTTATCAGAGTTTACATAGGACTAGGAATACCGGTACTTCAAATGTGTGTCACCAAAAATTGATATAAAGATCTTATAAAACTGTACACTGCTGTCTTGTTTTTGTGCGTTCCATCTGCTTGTTAAGAAGCAGTTTTTTTTTTCATTTAAATAGTCTGCTAATTTCTGTAGAGTTAATTAAAAGACACGAATCATTTGCAAAAGAACGGAACAGTGTGTGCATGTACGTCATGCCTGAACCAGATTGCATTATTTTATGCTGAAGTGTGTCTGCCGAATGGAGGGCCCTGGAACGACGCGTTTAATTAATCTAAATTTGATTGATGAATGCAGTGATTTAACCTTTTGCAATTGGGTCTGGTTAAAAACAGCGTCCTGGCAGTGCTACGTACCCGGTAACTGGAATGAAATGGATAATGGCTTTTTTTTACGGCACACTTTCTACAGCATTCCTTTCCCGAGCGTACTATTGGTGCATCCAGATTTCATTAGAGGAATGCAGTTGTTGTGCCTGCAGTTCAGCCCTGGTAAAATAAAAAAGAAAGTAACCTTCATGGAGTGCGTGCCATTTCAGCGGTCGGCCTACATACATCCAGGCCAATCGACCGCCGACTGTGAGTGATGCATTCTTTCATTTCTTGGGGGTCCGTACATCGTCTCTGTCTCTCTCTCTCTGACTGAGATTGAGTCCAAGGGTCTTGATGTGTGGTTGTGATCAGTGGATGTCGATGAAGCTCCCGAGATTCCTCAGGATTACGTGAACAATACACACACTAAGCCTTTCAAGTCCGGAGGATGGAGAGTCCCATTCGCATCTGAAGTAATCACTGTCCATTTGATGGCCTCAGAGTTTGAGAAATTGCCGTGACATGTCTATCCTTGTTTTTTTTTTGATGAAAACATTGATAGGCTAAACCTCAAGAAACACGCTAATGCTTGATTGCAATTTTACAAGTTTCGTTAATTAAAGAAAATTAATCTTTTATAAATTTGGTTTGAACTTAAAAAATAAAAATAAAAATAAAATGGCTTTTTGTTTGGTGACACAAGCTAAAGAATGTCCCCTGATTTGCTTCATTGGTCTCTAATTATAACCGCATTCACTAGTCACTGCATTCATTGGTGCTCTTCTAAAAGATGGTCTGGTGTTTAGATCTAACAGGCGTTTTCTCCATTTGAGGCTCATTTTTGGGATGATTTACATTTGTACATACACATGTACATGTACATGTTGTTAAACAACATGTGTCATTCGCGAACAAGTTCTGTGAAAATGGTAAAGTGCTTAATGTGGCTGAGCAAGATCTACTTTTGCTGTTTTAAAATATTTGTATTCATAGGATTACATTCACATGCAGATTTCACCAAGGTTTTGTTTCTTGAATAACAATTGAATAAACACATGCATTTTAACAAGTACATGTCATAAGCAACAAATTGTGAGTACATTTTGTGACGGAACCGTAAGGCGTTGATGTGCACTGTGGTGGCATTTAGATGAAGTCCTTAGGAGATATAGTCAGGATCGTTCCGACAGACTTCCTTTGAGCATTCAGCGTGTATTGACATGAATGAGACAGATGCGCACGTATCCCGTATACATGATGTGCAGTGTCTAAATTTAATGCAACCAAGATGACATCTAACCCCCCCATGGCCAGACAGCAGTTTACAAATCACATTTTTTTTTTTTTTTTTGGTTCTCCAGTGCAAAACTGTGTCAATTGATAAGCAAACACTTCATATTATAGAGGTGCGATGCGGTACAATGCCTGGGCAAACATTGTTTACGCACTTATCGGATCTAGAGTTTCTAGATCTTTGTTCGCTAAGCATGCTAAGGGAGTCCTGATTCTGCCAGATGGCTTATTTTGACACACATTTCATCACTGTTCTCAACAATACATGTACAGGGTGTATAAAAAAAAAAAGGAAACCCAAATGTATATTATAAAAAATCTAATAGCCTAAATATTTTCAAATAAAATAAAGTGAAATGCCAATGTGCCCTCTTTCCAATGATAAATTTGTACCTTGATTGTGTGTCTGTGGCCAAGGATGACTTCGTTGTTATCCTGTCAAGGGTAAACGCCTGCACTGGACCAAGTTTTACCCATTCAAGATGATTGTTGATAAAATCACATAAATGAAAACAATGCCATTTTGCAAAAATAGTGACGGTTTGTGGATTTGTGTTTTTTCCCCAGTAAAGATGCTGCATCCTTCTTGCTATCTTGTAATCATCAACGCTGTCAGTTCTTGTCTTGCGTACTCCTATAGCTCCGTGCCCAGCCTATTATCCTCGCAATGCTTAATTTATATCTTCTCTTCTCCACGCATCTGTCCTCGTCTTAGTCTTGTCTCGTCCCTGAGATGCCCCTCCTTAACATACAGATAAAATTGTTTCTTCCCGGTGAGAAACGTCGGGAGCAGTGAACAATTCTGCCACGGCCTGGTGTATTCCATGATTTGATTAAACGAGCGAGCTGTACTGCTAAATTACGTCACAGAATAATGGCCATTGGTTCGCAATAATAGAAAATTTTACCTGTTTGCCAGAAGCTATTTATATTTCTTCAGGCTTGATCTGATGGAATGACATGCTCATGTACTAGCAGTACTTGCAAGTGATCTTAGAAATGCATATGTACGTACTTTTGTTTAAAAGAATGTATTGTTCTTTGAAATTAATCCTTTTTTTATAGAGAAGTTTTCAGCATTTTTTGTTTGAACGCTCTAAGCCAAATGCATACCGTACATGATGTAGCTTACTGTGTCCTTGTGCCTTCAGATTTGAAGGGGCGTCCTCTTGCAATAATCATAGAAAGTACCGGTCTGTGCTGACATATTAATAGCGCTAGCAGAGTCGTCGGCGTGAAATTGAGAAATTGAAACCAGTCCGGCCTCCCCGCATTAATATTTGATGGTCCGGTGCCACACTTCAGAGTATTGTATGACCAGCCCGGCATAATGTAAGCATCATTCTGCCCTTTCCCTGCCTTGGTATGTCACCTTTTTTTATCAGTGTGACCCGGGTTCGAATCCCAACTGAATCGATTGATAAGAACTCTATATACATGTACATGTACATGCCCTCCACTCTAAACTCTTCAACATGTTCAGTGTTCTGTTGACATGACATACACACATGTACATTTACATGTAATGTGCTACATACCGGTACATGTAGTATACATGTACTTAACGCTGTACTTGTTGAAGAAATGAGTCAACATTGTGACACGTTTGACATGTTTACACATACATGTGACATACATTTGTACCTACACTGGGCTTTTTGAATGGTTTTTCATCTTGTTTTGAGAGGAAACATGTGTACCAGGTCTAGCTGTTGCAACCTTGTATCAGTCTTGTGTATGGTCAATTGAGGGCGCTGTTTGCTGCACAACATGTTACATGTACACATGTGTGTTGTTAAAATAGCCAAAAAAAAAAAGCTACACAGAGTTATCGCACAGTTACATGTACATGTACCTTGTAGTAATGTTCATGTGTTGGGGATCAGTTTTGAAGTGAAGCTTACACGAAACAAAGTCTTTATCAAATCCATACATTGAACATTGAACAGAGCAGTTTTTTATTTCGATTTTTGGAAGTACTTCACTTTTTTTTCATAATATCACTAGTGGCTAAAAAAAAATGTTCAAAACAGATTAAACTCCAATACGCACCCAAGCAAAGGGAATTCTTGACGTCAACAAATCCAAATTTCATTGTGAAGTTCGCCGCCACAATATCAGATTTACTCCAACACAATGTTTAAATTCATACATGTACAATTTAGTGAAGTGCAAATCCGCTTCAAGGATCATATTTCAGATGCCCATCCATACATTTTTAATTCCTCCCTCTGCCCATCCCTTCAAATATTTATCAATTTCTCTGAATATGAACAAATATATATTTATTATTACCATGAATTTATTAAATTTCTCTAACATGAAATATATATTTTCCAAACCATTGCCAGATAAATATTTTTTTTGCACATTTATTATTTTCCCGTCTTATATTGTGCCCGCGGACACAGTCTCGTACAACGGCCAACTCTGACCTGCTAGTCTATCGGGGCTTAGCACTACAGGGAAAAATCCAGCAGCGATCTATAGCCTTTAGAGTAATCCCCGCTGATTAAATACGGCATTATTTATGCAATCAATAAGCCCCACAGTGCTGTACATGGAGGCTATATGAGGAGTGGGTAGGGCCGGGAAGGAATTGTGGATTTGGTGAATCTGTCTCCCAAGTGTTCGACATGTGGTCTGGGTCTGTTGCTATGGTAATGACCTGATAAAAATCCAGAGTGTGTAAGCTTGACCAAAAAGATGTTGAAAAAAAACACCATACCATGATACAGTGGTTTCATCTTCGATAACATTTTAGTTGGGATTGAGTGATTAGGTTTATGATGCAGGTTAGGGATACATACATTTTCTTGGTACACTGCATCATGTAGGCCTTTGTTCAGGCCAAAATGTGAAGTGCATTTTACAATCTGATAACAGCGATTGGGCCAGAGTTGAAATGTGTTCAACTATTTGTGAATTTGCGCTATAGGCCCCCTACCAAAACTTGTAATTCACTTTCACTTGCGCGTGAAGTACATGTACAAAAAGGACTTTGTTAAAAACAAAACACCAATAACTGTCATTGTTTCAACGCATACAAAGAAATAATTTAATAAAATAAACCTATACTTCCGGGGAGATGTACATGTTACATAACATGTACATGTACATACACTGTAAACCCAAAGAGAACTCATCTAATTCTTAGCAATAATGTACGTTGTTCTCAAAATGAATACAGAACTAATCTGATATTTTGAACGGAACAATATGCTAATATGTTTCCATTTATCATATGAAATCTGTGCGCTTGTTTGCAAAGATAAGGAAATGAAGAGTGCTTTGTAGCTTGCTTTGCACTTTACCGAATCCAGTAATCAATATTAAACACCTGTCATAGACGGGACTTGACAAATCTCTATCTACAGCCAAGTCAATTATTTAGGTCTACATGTGTATGTATGGGTTGGCTGTGGTGCGCAGTTTTATTGAGAAACTTTGTTCAGATGTTTTCTTCTTTTTTTTAAAGATTTATATCAAGCTTGTGAATTTTGTGATTTCCTTTTGAAATCGAATGTGTCCTTGAAGACTAACAATAACATCTGCATTTTTTTTTTTTTGGGGGGGGGGGAGGGGGTTTGGAGTGGGGGAGGAGGAGGGGGAGTTGAGGGGTATCAAGCAGTCAGACTCATTTTACATACCGGTACATGTACATGTAGATCTACATGTACATGTATACATGTAGGTGATGGTCTCTGTTTGACAAATAGCACTTTACCGGTACTTTCTGAGGCGGTGAAGTGAATTACAATCTAAAATACAACACGTTAGATACAATGTACATCGTCATTGATAGGCTCAGCATTTCTCTAAACTTCTATTTATTTTGTATAGTTTGTTCCAACATTCAAAAGCTGTTCTTTGTCCCTTGAATTATACGGGAAAGGTACAGATATTTTTGTACTTGTGATTTTGAAAATGTATTTGATAACGTCTTATCCGTTCAATTGTATGAATTGTTTTCTTTTTGTTTTGTTGTTATTTGCTATCTCCAGGTTATTTTACTTGAATTGAAATGAGCCAGAAGTATTGATGCTAATCTTCTGAAGGGACCTAAGTAGCAGGCTTGAGCGTAACGGGACACTCTGTACAGGTATAACAGCTTAACGTGACCCATCAGTTCCAGTACCGCCCTAACCTGCCCAGCCCGTTACTCCCTGTTACTCCTTGTACCAACCCACACCACCCGAGCACTATGATAGTCCTTTTCACACTAGACAAATCTCGGGGTTGACGCAGAGTTGAAAACATGCGGCGTTTCACACTTGAAAAGGTCCAACCCCACGCCAACTCCCCGTCAACCCTGAGATTTATTTTGCCCCGGGTTGAACTCAATCCTGCTCCAGAACAGGGTTGAGATTTTCAACCTGGGTTTACATTTTGTTAAATCTTTAAAAACTGTCAAATATTAAGTGGTCAGCTCCCTCAAATGCTGATACAAACATAATATTCAATTTGTTTTTTTCCTCAATTGTCAGTGTTCGAATATTCGAATATCGATCAAATCCAAGTTCAAATATTTTACAAAATAATTTGAAATTTCACAGCCTTTTGGCAATTTTGGACTCTTCCATATATACATAGGCCACTCGCAGAAGGCCAAACAACATCAACTTCAAGGCAGTGTCTACCCATATGCCATACTATAAGTCTAATGAACCTGAAAAAAATATATATATATTTCAATTTAGGGACGGGGGTGTTAGTGTGATATTTAAGGCTGATCGTGGAAACCAATTCTGATAAGATTAGCTCCTTGCGCCGGGGAAAAGTGCCCCAATCGGATTAGATGCTCTTAATTAATAACAACCCCTCTAGTTCAGAGGCCGGCCGACAAGTTCCTTTCTCGCTTCAGGATTCGGTTATCCTGGAAATTGAATCTTGAAAGTGCATGCTCATGTAGCATGGAGTATTTATCAATGCACGCTTTAGCAGATCGCTTTGCATTTTACAGTTGACATCATAAATAAATGTAATGATTTGCATACATGTATGTACTAGGCCCCAAGTGCAGGTCAACTTCATGAACTTTCTGCGAAATGTCTTATTTGGACCCATGTAAGACAAGACATCTGTCTTTATTGTGACTTGGAGCAAAGCAATGACGGGCATATGTCATTGCAACTAGACACAACAGATCATAACCCTCCTGCTGTCTGAACAGTCACAGACAGTCAAAAAATCGATTCTTTCTCCTGGCATGGCTTTTACACAGGCTAGTCACCAACAGTCAGATCATATTTTTTTTAAGCAAGCACTGTGACTAGTCAAATTCAGTCCACAGACAAAAACAGACAAGTGTTAGGCACAGTCTGCTTATCAATCACCCACAGTCAAAGCTTACCTGGTAGCTGTATCAAGTTACATAAACAGTCACAGTCAGTCAATCCAGCTTTATGTAAGCTGGGAGCTATTAACTGTTGAAAACAGTCACTTGATTGATTTTGACTGAAAGGACAACTTGGCACAGAATATATGTTTGCATAGGAGGGTCAGTCACAGACAGTCAAACATTTCCTCCACTTCCCTTGCCATGCATTTGTATACAGGCTAGTAAAAAACAGTCAGATCACATTCCCTTGTTGACACTATAACTGATCAAATTCCATACAGACAAAAGAGGCAACTCAGCTGGCATATCAATCACCTCCAGTCAAAGCATGGCTTAATATCAAATTAACAAGGGAATTCTTAACTGTTAAAAACAGTCACAGATTGATCTTAACTGCTGTGATGGCATAGCTGAATTTGCCAGCCAGAGAGGTAGGATTCTTATGTCAGACATGCGGGTGGTCGCCTCTGGTTTTTAGACAGCAGGACATTAAACGTCGTATAGATCATATTCTCAGATCTTTGACATGTAGAGGTTAGGCTTCTTGAAATTATGCTAGGGGCAGGTGTATAGGCAAAAATTAATCAGATAAATGTACATTTGAAACTGCACTCCAACTTTGTGTAGGGAGGGACCCTTTATATGATGTACATGTACAGCAATGCACACGTGTTCTGGTGTGATGTACAGTGTGCAGTGATGTTTCAAAGTGTAAATTATTATGTACTACTACAACTTCTATTTCCGTTGTGGCGTTGTCATGTTTTCAGTTTCAACTTTTAGATTCATAAATGTAACTTATCCTTTACCTACATGTACATGTACATGTACGCACAACGTTGTGCATGGCAACTTTATCATACACAGTACACGAACATGTAAGCTCAAGTATGTACATTGAAATCGGATACATAACTGGAGGCCCTGTCTCCACAATGTACATGTTGCTGTATACATGTGCTTGGAATGAGATATTGCCAGGGTGTGTTCATGTAGATGTACTTTATTTCGTAAATTGTAAAGTACGGTACAGTGTACATGTTTGTATGGACATTTGTACATTATGTGCATCATGTCCTATTTTGGCTCAAGTCAAAGTCTTACAGTACTACACAGCACAAAACTGACGTTTTTGTACCAAATATAAAGAAAAGTGTTCATGCCATGCAGAATAAAAAAGAAGAAAATTGGCTGCACCTCTTATAAATATCCACTGGCCTTGTGATAATACAAGCACGTCAAAGTACGTCTTAGAAGAAGTGACAGTGCGTGAAAGCCAGTCAGGAAACTATAGAATGGCTGATGAGCTCACATCGCATCAAGTTACGGTATAATGACAGACCTGTAATTTTCCATGCCTATTTCTACAAGGTATTATAGTCACCAGTAAGACAAACACATGATACGCATCCACACAAAAGTCTGGCAATATTCTGATATTTTCAAGATGGAGGTACATCGTACGTGTACCTGTGGGAGTTTGGAAGTAATGTTCAGGCTGTCACTTGTCAGTGCTTTCAGATGGCATCAGACAAAGAGTCTGTGATATTACTTGTCTCCCGAAGTGTAATACATGTTGAGCCATATATATGTAAATAGGCCCAGGTGGAAGCAAAGTTATAGGGCCAAAGGAGAAAATGAATTCTTCAGAGCAATTACTATGAGTGGCGGGGCGGATTTAGCTTTCAGGAAATGCATGGAGGGGGGGGGGGCGGTGATGTTTGAGTGAAGGCGTGCCCGTGCTATAGGGGGTCCAGGGGGCATGCACCCTCCTCCAATCTAAGGCAAATTGAGAATAGGCATCCCCAACCCAGGCCCCCCCCCCCCCCCCAACCCAGATCCGCTACTGAGTGGCAAAGTTCATGATTCCATTAAATGAGACAAAAGAGTTACATGTATTTGCAAAAAATCACAACTTACCATTTCAGTATCTTTTAAATGTAGTCAACACAAACAAACATGTGAATTACATGTCTCTGTCAGTCATTGTAGTATAAGTCTGATTAAAAAAAAACTCACCAAAACCAAACCCCCCCCCCCATTAAAAAAAGAGGAACACAATAAAACTTACAGTGTATTTAATTTCTCTTCAGGGCTGATCAGTTTTAAGTTTGGTCTGGAACTTGGCTTGTTATAAATTGTAACTAATCACCTGCTCTTTCAATGCTTTGAATACAATGTATGTGTAGACAGGTGTACCTGCAGGCTTTACTTTGTGCTTGAATTATGAACACTTATCATAGATGTGATCTTTTGAAATCTTTGTTCGGATGCTTGCCCGTAAAGACATCTGACAAAGCAGTATGAGTTGATGCTAAAACCTAAAGAACAAAAGTGATCTGCGCATGAATCTGACACCAAACGAAGACCTAGTGCCATCATTTCTGGAAATCTGCCCGGGAGGCAGATAAAGTGTTGCCATGGTAACAAGTCAAAGTGCCTGCATCCTGAGTCCAGGCTGAGTATGACAGGCCTATGAGTCCAAATCTCCCCCATTTGCTAGATGGTTGAATTCCGTCGGTTGAACACGGCCAGAGGATTTAGGCAGCTCTGAAATTGTGTGATTGGATGGATTGTGTGAACCTTTCGGTGACTGAGTGGTGAGTCCTGGGAATCTCAAAATTCCTGTCGAGTTCATGCACGGGCGTGTGTGTTTGAGGGTCTTAGCTGAATCTGAATTTTCCTTCAATTCAGTAAATTGGCACACTTTCCAGATGTTTACCCGGTACACATGTATGTGTAGTTCTGCACAAAGTTGATTTAGTCATGGATTTAGCAAGTTTTTCTTACAAAGTCTCATACGTGTACGCGTGCATGTTTCTTACTGGCATCTTTGTTAGAATTGTGTGTACGCCATATAAGCACCCTTGCGTGTAAAACACTTAACAGTAAT
This sequence comes from Patiria miniata, assembly GCF_015706575.1. NCBI lineage: Eukaryota > Metazoa > Echinodermata > Asteroidea > Valvatida > Asterinidae > Patiria > Patiria miniata. The sequence goes on from NW_024037074.1 coordinate 19,990,089, forward strand.
GTAATCAACTATGGAGAAGAAGGCTGATGTTTACAATGTATTAAAGTTCTTCATGTATGCAGTTTGTCTTAATTGGCAATTTGAATTAAACTGGAAGCCTGTGTATAGTATAGTCGTCTAAAGAGTTTGATACAACGCTGCGTCGTAGATTGACAGTGTACGTGTACGTGTAAACAATGTGTGTGTACATGTAAGTGTGTGTATCATACACGTACTTAACACATGTAATGTACCGTACATCTACATATCTTGAAAGATTCTGTCTCTTTAATGACATTTTGGCTGCACTTTATTCCGGATCCCTCCCTGGTTTTAATCTTCCCCCGGGCCCTCCAAGGTTAAATTAATTGATATGCGTGATTATTCCTATCCATGATCACGCCGTATTGATTGGTTATTCAGCTATATTCACCTGCAAAATGTGCGCTTTGGGCCGGCCCTAGTTGGGTTAACCTTTTAAGATTTATCCCACCAGCAAATCTGCATGCAAATTGAAATCACGGCGAGTGCAGTGTGACGCACACACACACAAGACGTATGTACGCATGATTGGATTCCTCAAGACTGTCCTCCTCTTCGGCTGACAAACCCAACCCCATCCATCCTATCAATTCCAGAATATGAGACTATCCCATAGACAAGTTTCAAACACAATTGAACGCTCGGGTGAACCCAACCAATTCATGGGCGCTAACCAAATTAATACAAGGTTTATTGTTTTTAATAAATTTCCACGGCCGCGGTTGAGCAAGGGCATGCGGAGACGAGCTGTCGGACTGAAATGCTGCAGGAGTATTCCCCAGTCGACATGTTCAGGATCAGACGTGGGAGGCCTGGCCATACAGAGTTTTCACTCTAGCCAGTGCCGGTCAATTCCGATACAGCCCGGAGTGAGTCGGATTTTCCCACAGAGACCAGTCTGATTACACAGATCACTTTCCCCACAATCTTGTCAGCAAACATATTCAGATGGCGTAACTTGATTACGAACCCAATCTTCGCCGAGTAGGACCATGCACTTAAACCAAGAAATACACAAGATCTGCAATAAATTTTCTCCTCGCCACCGACCGATTGATTTTTTTTTTTTTTTGCGGAACGGAAATCCTGTCTTGTAGTGCCCTGCGTCATGCACACATTGCTCCTAGCAGTGAGCAAGGTGACCTTTTTTCTTTTATCACTCGACCCCGAGTGGGAGGCGTTTGAAACCGTAAACGCTTCGGTTATCGTATTTTGTTCTGTCTTCCTTTGAATGGCTTTTAGTGCCTTATCTATCGATCGATGGATGCAAAAACACGGCAACTTGCAAGTCATGAGATTGCTGTAAATTGCCATTAAGGCTGCCTTAAATGCATAATGCACACTCCCATGGGCATGCTTTGCACCAACGAAATAAAAGAGTTTCATTTCACTTAATTCTATCGAGAGGGGTTTTAGGGACACCCTCTCCCTTTTGTAGCTGGAATACATGAGGCACTTTAAAGAATCAATGCTGTAGAGTTAAGATGCCCGTCCAGTGGTACGGTTTGGCAGAGCCTTTTGTTTTGCTTATTTTTCAAAACCAAATCAATGCAGTATTAATAATGGATACTGTATAGCATTAAAGCAATATGCTGTTGTCAAGATGTGGCCATTCTTGTCCATTATTTTGCGCAAAGTCCCTTATGGACGTAGACAAAACAAAAACGACAGGATGTATGGAGATAGTGCTTCTTCCCAGCATCTCAATTTGTCTTTTGTACAGTTTTCAATGGATATCTATTATACACGGTGCACGGTGGGAGAAACCAAAAATTGAAACAGAAAATAAATTTTGGAAAAAATATTATTTATGTATACATGTATATATTTTAGTTTCTATTTTGTTTTTAAAGTAGACTACAGCGATTCTGCTTGGCAGATGAGATGCCTCAATGGTGACAAAATGAAAGAAAAATCTGTAAGAGATACATGTACATGTACCATTACATGAGCTTCTTGTATGATTTAATAACCATGAAAACATTATTTCTTTTATCTTGGCACTCGTAGCGCTTATTGTGTTACATGTAAAGGCCCTTTCATGCATAGCGCGAAAGCAAATGCAACACGAATTTGAATTCACAAACGTTGATCACATTTCGACTCCTGCGATTTTGCAGCAAATATTTTGTGACACCTAATTCGCTTCATATTCACTTCACATTAAGTGTGAACCGGCCTAAATCATAACCATTTACTTGTACAAGTTGGCAAAATGGCACAGTTACTTATGACAAAGTTCAACTGTTTGAACTATCTTCTTTACAAAGAATCAAATTTCAGACAGTTTCATTGCTTGTTTTGACAGATAAAATTTGGCAATTGTGAATTCCATAGAAAGAGTTCCATACCTAGACATCACTTACGTAAATGCAACACCCTGTGCACACACCCTATGAGACTGGTCTGAAAAATTCCAAGTGTTTTCTTGGTAAATGCTTCAATATTTTCCTAGCTAACTTGAACTTTCTAGGACATGTTATCGCTTTCTGATGGCTGATATAGGCCACTGCAGGGAAAAATTAGTGATGCCACGTATGGAATTCTTCCCAATTCCATTTTTCTTTCCAGTCACTCTGTTCAGGTTTGTATCTGACGAAGAGTTCTTAAATCTTAAGTTCTCTTTTCTTTTTTTTCCTTCCCCCGTCACTCGTTTCCAGGTTAGTCCAGACAGGGAGGCAAGATTGCTACTACCGGGTACCAAGACGCTGCCAACCTGACGACCTTCGTCCAATTTCCCTCGTACCCCCTGACCATCCTACCCACCCCTGCGTTGCCGCACCACCACCCTCCACCTCCCCCCCTCTACACCATGACCAGCCCAGAGGACACGTCCGGTATGGTGGGCAACAGTGACACGCCTAGTGTCACGCTCACCATCAGGCTCATCATGCAAGGAAAGGTAAACAGAAGTATTTATTATGATTATTATTATTCATTTCTGGTAATGAAATCAAGGATTCCTCAAAAGCACTCTACCGATAGGCACTGTAGCTCGCAATCCTGAGGAAACCTGTGGAGAGAAGACAATGAGAAGAAATTACAGTTTTAGAGGTGGGAGGAAGAGCCCAGAAGACTATTCTGGGGGAAACCCACGGAATCAGGCAGGGACTGAAAACCCAATCCACATATTGGCTCAGGCGGGATTCGAACCCAGGTCACAGCAGTGGAAGGCGAGGAAAGTACCGCTACGCCAACCTGACTCCCCAGTATCTGTTGTTTATTATTTATTTCATGCAATGAAACCACAGAATCCAACCAAAATCGCCCAAGGCACTGGAAGCTTGCAAGCCTGAAGAAACCTGTGCAGAGAGGGTAGTGAACAGCCGCGCGCACGTGTGCGTCGTTCCAATACTTGTGCGTGCTGCGCTGAATAACAAAACGAACTACTAATTTAAATTTTCCTACGGTGCTTCTTAAGAATCACCGTTGGAAATGCCTTCTTTCGTTGATTACTTCAAAATGTCAGCTTCCCAGAAAGAATAATTTCACAGGGAGTTTAGTCCCCTTACTATCTTTCAACCAAGTTTGTTTTCAACAATAATTACGCCAGTTACTTTTCGGATGGCTGCAAATGATGGACTATACCTTTAAGTCTGAACACCCCATCTAGAAGCGGACCTGGGCAGGAATCGAACCCGGACCATAGAGTTCAAAGGTGTGGAAAGGACCACCACGCAAATCTGATGCCCCACATACCTGTAGGTGTTGTAAGGGAAACAGAATTGTTGAACAACGCAGGCCACTGTCGTCCAAATTTGTTAGTGAGTACACGTATTGAGGAAATTAGTTTCTGATCGCATGTATGAATACGAGTATTGGAACGTGCACTTGAGCACATACGAACGCTACAAAATCAGCGTGGGGTTGTTAAAAACTATCCAGTTTTTATCCGTAGTATTCTCATAGAGCATAAAATACAATCGTGTATTTTTAATTCAGTTCTCCAATATCACTTTAAAGAAATCATACTACGGTTAACAAAACATGCATAAAAGCACCCATACACCACAAATACATCCAATAATTCAGAACTACTCCGTGCCCCTGCATCAAGAAAAGGTCGGCAGTGATCAAATAATAGATGGAGTTTCAGAAATCATATTTTCAGTTGTCACATCTGCTTTACAAAGTACGTGCAATATAAACAGCCAAATTCATTCTTCACTGTAATAAAAAGGAAACGAGATTGGTTGACTTCCATCAAATCCAAGAGCGATTAAAGAAATTGTCGATCGATCACCTTTGACATACTGTTCTAGCACTCAACCAACGAAGCTACATGGACATGCACATGTTTATGTTAATGGTCGGAGAAATCAGAAATTTTAAAATCCAGTTATCCTAAAACCAGCTCGATATGGTCTCGGAAGCTGCGGACTCAACGAATTTGTGTTCCACTTTGCGTGGAATGTGTACGGCCGTTGTCTATGAGATCTGGAAAGCTGCTATGCAGCACGCATGTGGCTATTGTCTCCCGGTTTATCGCCTCTCATTGAGCTGTGGCAGTCAGAGACAATGGAGCAAATTAGGAGATGTTCCTGAAATTTTTCTTTAGCTTGTGTCACAAAAAAATGGAAGGCTTTTGTAAAGGTTGGTTTCGAAAATCCTGTTTTCCAACATCCAAACGGAATGGTGGAATTCAAACCAAATTTTGAAAGTACATCCCGTCCGTTGTTGAGTATCCCTGGCTAATGTAGGCCAAGATGAATTTCTCCAATCATATCAGATACCTCCCTCTGTGCTGTGTTATTATCATAAGATCACACCACCAAGAGAAGAAACACAAATATGAAAGGTGTTTGCCGAGACACTCTGCGGGTTATCGTTACACTTTACTAAAGTCAAATGTGTCCCAGCTCGGAAAGGGTAACCAGGTCGTTTGGGGTCAACCTTTGCTGATCTAATCTAGATCCATTGGTAGTTATTTTAGCAGCAGCTGCACCATGTACAGGTCTACGCTGGGGGTAGAAATCCCACACTGTTAAATTTTGGCCTGGGTTATTACTAGCATTGTGGCATCGGTTCAACCATGGAGGAATTCTGTAAATTTAAGGTCCAAATTGTGACATTTTGTTACAAACGATGACCATCCAATGCTGCCAATAATGAGCTTGTTGAATTGAAACGTGAAACTTGTTGGGTGCATCAGCAGTCACACAAGTGGTTGAAATTCAATCATTTGAGACAAGACTTCCATGTACATGTACATACATTGTACATTCAGTACATTGTACATGTACCATTTGGCATGAATCTTGGACTCGTGACGTGTTTCAAGTGCTCGGAATACAGTGTTCATTCCAGTTTAGTTGTCCTTTTCATCGCCGGTTGACCAGCAGCTGTGAAAGCTGTCAGCAGCAAAGCACTTGGAAAATTTGAACTCTTGGATGTCATAATCCAGGCTGTGTTGTTGTTATGGAGAAAAGAGTGCTAGCGGCAAGGCTTTGCTTCAGCCTCTCCGTTAAGACATATTGAGAGACAGGAACCCATTAACTTCCACTGTGTAGTACTACATGTCCATGTATCTCCAGGAAGACGGTTGGTGCTTTGAAGACTGGGTAACCTATTTCTTTGACATTTACGCGTGAAACTAGACAATTTGTGCCTCTCCGCCAATTATATTTACATGTAATAGGAACAGTTCCCGGGAACTTCTCATAATTCTGACAGACTTTCAAGTTCTTAGAATTCCTATTTTATTGGTGATGAAAATGCCCTGCAAGAGCAGAATACACGATCAGTCCCATTGTTCTCCATCGGGGATGTTATTTCATGTAATATCATTCCAATTTGCCAACGTCATGCATAGTCCTTGGTCAAAACATATTAAAAAGGAAATCGGAAGATTTTGCAAAACAATGGAATGATGGAATGTATAATGTACGGACATGTACAAGTGTACAAATGTACCTGCCTTTTGTCATAGTAAAATTAAACCGCCATTTTTGACAGAATTACAACAAATTAACCCAGGCTGTACCAGATCCTCCAAATCCACATGGACTTGGAGATTTTTCAGGATTGAGGATCTTCCCTTTTTTGACATGGATTTACCTATTGATATTTAAAGATGTAGTACCGCGGTCCCTCCCAGGATTAATCTAAGATGTCTTGCTGTGACGAAAGAAGACCTCTTGACTTCTGGAGGAGTTTACCTCCCCGGAGAAAGCGTTCAGAATGTTGTAGCTTCATGCAACATTGCAGCGTGGACTGTTTGGAATTTAGACCTGCTGTTTAAGACAAATTGAAATGTTCATGCGCTTGCCGCATACAATGTACATACAATTATTTTAAATATACTTGTACATGATGATGGACAGACCTGGCATTCACATAAATGCTGTAAACACATTGTCTTGCCATTCATGCAGTGCACTCTGTAAAGGTGATGTCATATGTTTCTTCAAAAATTCAAAATTTTGGCTGCCAGACATAAATTTGGCTCCTACAGGGTTTGTTATACACTTATGTGCACAAACTGAAAGCCCAGGTTTCACAAAGGGTAGCAGATGCCTGAAAATCGGAACAAAGTACTTGTTTTTCGTAAATACATACAAATTGAAAATTCGTTTGGAGAAAATTTTTTTTTTGAAGAGCAAGGGATATGCATTCTTTAAAGGCATATACATGTAAGATCATTTGCATTTATCCCACAAGTAACCTACCTTGTTATTTTCAAAAAAGCTTACTTGGATTAAAGATCATACTGGTACATGTACATGTACTAAACATCCGGAGAAATTATTCCATCTGGATTGCTGTCATTTAGAATGAAATCAAGAGTTGTTTGTGATTTCTATCGATCAGCTACTGTGCATAGGGTGCTTTTGAGGAATCTTTGGTTTAATTACCAATGGAAAACAATCATGCGGCATTTATTCAGTGCTACGTGTACATAGGATTGGGTCAAAGTTTGTTAAAAAGTGAATTTTTTTGTATGCATCGTTTATGTTTGTAGGGCTTAGACAAATACATGTATGTACGTACATTACAACTTGAATTGAAATTGACATGAATAGATTTTATTTACGAGTTGGCCATATTAAATTGAAAGCGAGGTAAACTCTTCATTTTTCAAACTTGCGAGTAGAAATGAAAGCAATGAAATGAAGCTTCATTACAAATTCTGCTCTGATGATTTGAAATTTGTGATTAAACATATCCTATGTTTTATGCCAAATTTAAACATAACAACTTGGGAAAAAAAAATGAAAGTGCGGCTTGGAATGCACTCCAATCATAAAATAGTCTGGCACCATCCCACTCAACAGTTTACAATTTATAAAATTGATTCAGGGAACATGATCCAAAATGGCTTCCTTGTGAATTTAAGGTCTACATTGCCAAGAGCTCTGATTGATTCAAGCATGCTTCCAACACCTAACAAGCACTAAAAAACAGTGTTTAATCCCAAACGCAGTCCATAAAACAAAAACTTGTCAATGGCACGACTTGTACATGTACAGTATGTTAGTTGTTACTCCCCTGCATACACATACTATGTATGTGTTATTGTTGCCTTGGGTCCTGCTTTGAATTTACTTGTTATTCAGCGAAGTGGCAGGAAATTAAATCCCGCCCTCTTTTTCTCTCCATTCTTCAACATTTTCCTTAATTTTTTCTCTCCGTTTCTAAACCTGCAGGAAGTTGGCAGCATCATAGGCAAGGTGAGTACAATGTACTTTTGTGTAAATGTCTTAGGCCAAAAAAAAAAAAAAAACTCCTTACTTTTTTCAAAAAGGCAGGACGCTAAAAATGTTTTTTAATTTTTTTATTTGGCCTTAGTGATGTGGTCCAGATTTCAATTTCAATCTGTCCGTGTGTCTCTTTCTTTCGTGAAAATGGAGAAGAGTGTTTTTGAGGGATTGAGTTTAGAGTGTGTCCAGTTTTTTTGTAGATTTTTAATTTTTTTTTTCCTGGGGACTTATTTGGCCTTAGCGACGTGGTGCAGATTTCAATTTCAATCTGTCCATGTGTCTCTTTCTTTCGTGAAAAGGAGAGCAGTGTTTTTGAGGGATTGAGTTTAGAGTGTGTCCTGTTTTTTTTATAGATTTTTTAATTTGTCTCCTGGGGACTCTGTGTTTGCTTTTTTCTTTTTATCATTTTTTTCAAAGAAATCGCAAAGACAAACTGACTAGGGGCATTATAATATTTTATCAAGTTGAACAAAAACATTGACCAAATGTGGAACCACCAACATACGCTGTGCATAGAGGGCTGGATAGCTCAGTAGGAAGGGCACCGAAAAAAAAATGCAATGCTTATACATGTATAGTGCTTTCCATCGTATCAACAATCTCAAAGCGCTTTACAATTATTCTCCCGTTCATCAGGCCACGAGACCACGCAGCAGCTGATATCAGCGCACATTCGGTCCTCTACCCTCACAGGTACCCATTCGTACTCCTGGGTGGAGAGAGGCAATTGTAGTTAAGTGTCTTGCCCAAGGGCACAAACACCATGTTCCTGGTGGGGTTCGAACCCACATGGGTCATTCCATGCCAACTCAACAAATGGTGCACACCATCACCTCTTGGATTTTTTTCTTTTTTGGTGTACTGAAAGATACTTAGGAGAAATGCAAATTCTGAAAATTTGGGGTCTCTACGACTTTTCGTTCTTGCGCAACAGCATTTTGAAATTTGAGGTGGGCGGGGCCAAAAGTGCGTCGCGTCACGAAATTCAATGTTTAAAGGGCCATATATTTAAAACTATACCCCCCAGACATTTCAAACTTGGTAATCTGGGCTATTTTTTGCTGTAGATTTCAAATATTTAAACAGAAAGAAAGTAGCTTGTTTCATTTTTAAGTTAGAGGGGCCCCAAAATGGCCCAAAACTCATCTGGACCAATGTTCGGGGGGGGGTGTAAGTCAAAAATTGAAAATATTTTTACCACCAAATTTTTTGCCTGTAATAGCCCCCAGTTGAAACTACTTTCATGTAAAATCTTACACTTATATTAACTTCATTGAATGAGATATAGCCCTTGCAAAAAGCAAATTGTTTATTTTTACGATAACTTGACCCCCCCAAAAACCAACGTCAGACATTCCGCACCAAATTTTGCTTCACATATGTTTGAGGTTGGTCCTTAGTGAAGTCCTCTGAAAAGTTTCATGTTGGTGTCTAAATGTCTTCAGTGGATAGCTGGGCTTTATAAAGAGTCTATATCTTATGATGCTGCAGGTTCCGTAACAATACATGTACATGCATGTACATGTACTTGTATTTTACGGAACCAGCACAACAAAATCCCCCGACTGTTGAAAGACTTGGGTCAAGACTACCCATTTCCTGCTCAATAAACAGTTGCTTGTAGACCTACGTATGCATTATTTGCAAATTAGGTTAAATGACTTGAGAGTCTTATTCTTTCCATGTGCTCATCACACAGCATGCATGTCATGTATACATTGTACACATGTAGTAAACCAGTTCTCACTTGCATAGTATAGCACTAACCTGAACCAAAGAGAAGTGATTCAGTTTGAGTAAAGGGTCTATGGTTTTAACCTGATTGATCTTAGTTTTCATTATGGATAAGGGGAAACCTAGTTCATGCAGGAAACTCATCATGCACCAATTGTAGCAGCTGACCTCAACCCAGGAAAATATGTTTGTGTGGTCTATATGATGATGTTTGGTACATTGCTATTGTAGAAGATGTATCACAACTTCATGAGGATGTGTATGTCTGCTTCATGTACAGGACGGAATCAACAAATACTCTCTATTGGCCACAAAGAGAGGATAAATGTAACATTCCATTTGTTGATGTGTTGTGTTGCGTACCAACACCAGAACTTCTACATAGCAGTGGAAGGCAATACAAACTTAGTGAGCCAACCATCATGCAACTCATTCAACTTCATCAAAACTACATGTACATCACAAGGAATGCATAATTTCACCTGTGAAACTGTAAACAATTATATCAACTGTCTACATGTACAAATGTAAGCTAAGTTTCATACCCAACTTATTCTTTATGTACCGACTGCTGTTATTCTACATTGTATGTACGTGTACATGTATGTTACGGAACCTGCAGCATCATAAGATATAGACTCTTTATAAAGCCCAGCTATCCACTGAAGACATTTAGACACCAACATGAAACTTTTCAGAGGACTTCACTAAGGACCAACCTCAAACATATGTGAAGCAAAATTTGGTGCGGAATGTCTGACGTTGGTTTTTGGGGGGGTCAAGTTATCGTAAAAATAAACAATTTGCTTTTTGCAAGGGCTATATCTCATTCAATGAAGTTAATATAAGTGTAAGATTTTACATGAAAGTAGTTTCAACTGGGGGCTATTACAGACTAAAAATTTGGTGGAAAAAATATTTTCAATTTTTGACTTACACCCCCCCGAACATTGGTCCAGATGAGTTTTGGGCCATTTTGGGGCCCCTCTAACTTAAAAATGAAACAAGCTACTTTCTTTCTGTTTAAATATTTGAAATCTACAGCAAAAAATAGCCCAGATTACCAAGTTTGAAATGTCTGGGGGGTATAGTTTTAAATATATGGCCCTTTAAACATTGAATTTCATGACGCGACGCACTTTTGGCCCCGCCCACCTCAAATTTCAAAATGCTGTTGCGCAAGAACGAAAAGTCGTAGAGACCCCAAATTTTCAGAATTTGCATTTCTCCTAAGTATCTTTCAGTACACCAAAAAAGAAAAAAATCCAAGAGGTGATGGTGTGCACCATTTGTTGAGTTGGCATGGAATGACCCACATACATTCATGAGTCAATCACCGTAACCACTGGACCATGGCATTCTACTTTGGAACAGCAAGTCCCAGGTTCAAACACCGCTCTAGTCAAATTTCATTTTGTTTGTTCGTTTGTTCTTTTTAAGGAAATGTTCCAACATTTCTCACAGTAAGTATACCACAGAAGAAAGTCTTGCCTATGTATACATCACATGAAATCTGTAAATGAATGCCATTGATATACACTGTTGTACAGGTTCGTGTCAAACCTGATCAATTTGCCTAATCGATGCCTGGTCACAAGGTGTTTTGAAACGCGACAATTCAAGAACATGTTAGGAGAAAATAAATATCTTCACAGTAGACATGTACCGGTAGGCGATGATTAAACTTTTTTGTTTCTGCCAAAAATTGTTAAATTTTGACACAAAACGTTAGTTTTCGATCTCTAGGTGACATTTATGTTTTCCTTGTACTAAAATACATGTATTGTACATGTACGTCCACTTAAAACTTACATGTACTATGCCTTTGTACTTTATTATCTGAGTAAAATGCTTTAATTTATGATGTTCATTTTACATAAAATAAATGTCATCCTTTTTTGTATTGCTGGTATGTTTTAAAAAACCATAGATTGAGAGATCACAAGGGTAGTTTGCATGAATGGCACCACTATTCCATGGGTTATCAGTTATGACCATATGGATACCGGTACATTAAATGGTGATAAATAAGCATGACAGCACGGTGAATTTGAAATAACTACAAATAAATGATACTTTGAAGTGTTACGATAGTGAAGCACAAATTACTGGGATTTGTACATGTTGTGGTACAAGATGTGAATAATGAGAACAGGATGTGAGAAATAAGTACATGGAACATGTGCAGCGCTGAGCTAGGTATAGGGACTTAATAGATCGGTGTTTGATCGAGAAATCTGTCTGGGTAAGCTCCTATTTGCAATGCCCAATTTGCGTCAGACTTAATTCCGCGGCCCACGTGGGAGGATGTTTGTGCTGAAAACAAACTCCCTATCGGTCTGCGAGCAGGTCAATTTCTAGCTATCCCCCCCCCCCCCCCCTAAAGGAGGGCATCATGAGATTGCTGTCTTTCTCCTCAGGACGGGATAATCCATTTTCATCCAAAGGGGTGGGGGTACTCAAGTAGCAAGCTGAGTTGAGCATCATCCCAGATGCACCTGTTTTTTGGGGGCCAGCAATGCGGTTGATTGGTTGTTGTGGTTCACTGTAGGTGATACAAGAGAAGAGGTGTCCAATTTCAGTTGGCTGTGGGAGTGTACTGATGTCTATTTTTTTTTCGAGTCGCCAGTGTTTGCATAGGGCCCATCTCTCTGTGGGACTCTCACTATCTCCTTCTTGTCTAGTGGGATCTTTGTGGCTGTAGATGTATTGCTCTTATCAGGAAATGAGGCTTCAAGGGGAATCTCAGTGACATTATGAAATTGGTGTCAAAAAGCAAAAGGACACGACTTATTCCCCTTCCCCCCATTTTTTTGAAACTTCTTTCCAGGGTCATACTGGTTTCAAATTCGTCTGGTTTATTGGGGGTACTTTGTGCCCAGTCTAGGGTAGCTAAAAGATTTTCTAACAAGGGACGTTGCTTTGAGATGAAAAGCTACACAAGGAGTTTTGACCGATCCTTTCTTTCTAATCCTGTCTGGCACGCTAATAATTATACATGCACAGTATATACATGTAGCACTGTGGGTTTGGTAAAGATTTCCACTTGGAAGCTTGCCGATATTCAGGGCTCAAAATACATTGCTTCACTGCCCCCCACTCCAACGCCTTGTTAGCGCAACTGTACACAATGTACATTGACTTGTGGATTAAAACAGTTTTCTATACCTTGTTTTTATGGTCAGGTGTTCCCTCTTAATCGTAAGCTTATGCCCTAATGAGCAGCAGGGGCTTAGACCTTAACCATTCGATATGTAACCTTCAAATACACTTTTTTGGGACGACGTGACCATGAACTTCATGTGACTGTAAGACATCGGGACGACCGCTGCATGCTCTGCGGTGCACTAATTAAAAAGATGACTTATTTAGGGGGACTGATGTCTGCAACAGACGCACTGTGCCATCCTAATCAAACATTAATGGGCAGTGGCAGGTTGTGTAGTTGGGTGAACTAAAGATGTTTCCCATCCAGAATGTTTTCTTTTCTTATGTTTCAAGGACGTCATTTCTGTCTGTCCTTGATTGCTGTATACATACATGTACATGTACAGTACATGTATGGAAGACCATGGGAAGACATTAACTCTTGGTACATGTTTTTACATTTTTTTTTAGACTTATAATGCTGAATTTGTACTTGTTCTTTTTTTCAAAACTGAGGTTGGTGAGTAGTGTTGATGTCAGTCACAAGTACATGTAAGTCATATGTCTGAATTTGATAAAATGTACCGGTACGGACACTTGATGCAAGATGGCAACCTTCTTATGATAATGATGTCAAAGGTCACATACCAAGGTCAAAGGTCATCTGAGGTCAAGTTGTAAAAGAGGCTGAACATGTAAAATTGGTCTCATTTGAAAAGTTGAAGTTTATATGGAACCAAACTTGGGTCATAGTTGCAACATGATAACCTTCATATATAATGATGTCAGAGGTCACATACCAACGTCAAAGGTTATCTGAGGTCAAGTTGTAAAATAGGCTGAAAATGTAAAATTGGTCTCATTTGAAAAGTTGAAGTCAATTTGGAACCAAACTTTGGACATAGCTGCAACATGGAAACTTTCATACTGATTAGTCACTCTTTAAAGATATAATTGCGAAAGCAGGCGAGACACATGGTTCGAGAGCCATCTTGTTGAAATTTTGAAAGAGGGCGGTACCATTTGTATGGCTTGGAATGTTGTATTGTTTCCATAATGTAACTAAGACAAGCACCCTTTTTATTCGTTGGCTAACAAACGATTAAAAGTGAGTTCATTTTTGAAATTTTGAAGGGGGCAGTTTGTATTAGGTGGATTTAGCCGGGGACTGACATAATTAAGTAGACATAACATACGTTGTACGTACACTACATGGTACCTTTGATGAGTATCTGCGTATACAGACGCATCATTCCGCCTCATCACTCAGTGTTTCCACTGAGTGGAATCCCCTCTTTATAATTAGACCAAACCAACCACAAAATGCAGTCCACACAATCCAAACAAAGGTCGCTGAAAATTATACTCATGAGACCTGATGTTCTATAGTGCTCTATCCAATCCAGACTTTCCTCAATCATTTTGACATCAGAAAGGTCACTCAATATTTACTCTGCCCGGAGGTAGTATATTGTTGTCCATGTTATATGTGACAGTTGTGTGGGTTTGGTAGGCATTGCTGGCTGCACTTATTTCTCGAGGCTTTACTGTCCATGTACAATGTAGATAGACACCCAATCTACGTATGGCCAAAAAAAAAAAGTCTCCGGTTTCTGGTATGCGCGCGCGTCGCCGTAGCCATGCGCGTCGGCAAAATGAATTTTTTTTTTTTTCAATGAAAGATGATGTCTCAAAACCGCCAAACTCACTGGTTTGACTGTAATCCTGCTGCTGCACAATTTTAACGTGTTTCTAGATTGGGTTATGGTCGAGAATAAGCTTTATGTGGCCTCTCTGGACTCCCATATATTTGCACTAAGTTTAGTCGGGCACCATTTGCAGTCGACATTTGAAGCCAAAAACTCAGGTAAAAAAACAAAAGAAGCCGCGTCGCCGCACCACTTTTTGGGCAAGCTCCATACCAGAAACCGGAGACTTTTTTTTTTGGCCTATGTCATTTTTTCTTCTATCTTGAGTGGCGGATACTCAGCGATAGTCCTGCGTAGAGCTGGCACCGTCGAGTGGCTTGTTATGAAGGCATTCTATCTTCCTCCGGAAATCAAGGAAGATAGCAAAGATGAGGAATTAGGTTTCTCGTGATTGTGATTTGTGTCTTTCGTAAAATGAGACACAGTTCGATTGGGATGACTCAAAATTTGTCAAATCAGATACTTAAAAAAAATTAATTAATGGAACAATCCGTGGAAGTTTCATATAGAAAACCCAAACATTTCAGTTTTGTAGTGATTGCAAAATTAACTTAATGGAAAGATTCATGTAAGTCTGTTAAATTTACATACATTTGTGAATTTACTTTGTCGGTTCAATCTAAATTGATATTGTACATGTACATCTGAAAATTGTGTTGATACATGCATTTACATGTATGTAGCAGAAACACGACATGTTTTTATTGTACAGTATATGCATGTACATACACATACACATGTACATGGGCAGAACTTTGTCTTGTATGTTCACTGAGAATTTCTTCATCACGTGCATTTACATGTATGATTTGTACAAGATGTGCATTCAAAGTGTTAAGTGTTGCTGTTTGGTAAAATAATCGCACACTTCTGATCATTCATTTCATTTATTTGTGTGTTTTTTCTCACAGAATGGTGAAACTGTCAAAAAATTCAGAGCAGAGGTGAGTGAAACTGGAAAGAAACTAACTTCTTAATTTTTATTACAAAGTCCCACTTGATGTTTGCTGTTTCATAACTTAAAGAGGTTGTGGAATGCTTGAAGACATTTCCGTCATTTTTCGGGTATATGTAGCCTAAGGTGTAGTGAAATAAAAACAACTATTGTGTCTGTCATGAAATGAGTACAAAAGCTACTTTTGAGAGCTGTTTTCAGGTCCTGTTTCAAACCGGACGTGCAATTTGTGTAAAAGTCGTCGTTGGGGGCAGCAAACAAAACATAGTAAATCGTGACGTAATAAACAGGACTCGTTTATACTACGCTGCATCGGGAGTCCTGTTTATTACGTCACGATTTACTATGTTTTGTTTACTGCCCCTAACGACGACTTTTACACAAATTGCAAGTTCGGGTCGAAACAGGACCTGAAAAACAGCTCTCAAAAGTACCTTTTGTACTTATTTCATGTCCGACACAATAGTCGTTTTCATTTTATTACACCTTAGGCTACATATACCCGAAAAATGACAAAAATGTCTTCGAGCATTCCACAACCTCTTTAATCGGTTCGTTAGTGTGGCGTCAATTCAGTTTAAACCATGCCCACTGGCCATTAAGTAGCATTGGGGAACCATTAAAACCGGAAGCTAACGCAACTTGAGTGTTCATCCAATGGGCGCTAGTAATCAGTGGTGCACGCGCAAATACCGGTATGACGTTTTTACTTACAAACCGGATAAAGGACGAAAATAAAATTATGTCAGAGGCCCCAGTTGTTATGAAAAACATTTTAAAACCAAATTTTGGTATAACACACTTTTGTCATGTAAATGTACATCTTTACACGTTTGTATCAGTGCATCATTAAGTATGATGATTGCTTTTCTATCCTTTATGTACTTGTATATTTGATTTGAGGGATGCCTTTCAGTGTTTCAGGGCACCAAAATATATTGGTACATTTTGTAACTCTTTCATCAGAATAGAGCCCCGGACATTATGCAGTCTTCTTCTTTTTTTTATCAAGATGTGCTATCAGTGCATTAGTCACCAGACTACTGTGGCATTTGTGAAATAAACCATGACTTTCATTGGAATGGCATTTTAAGTGCCGTAAGGAGAATACATAATGCCTTTAAAATATGGGCATGTACCGGTACATGTATGAGAGAATTCTAAATCAGTGGTTTTGTTCATGTTCAGTGTGAAACAGAATCTGAATCTCAATCAGTAAATTGATTGAAAGGATTGGATCAGAAAGTATTGATATTCATTTTAGCCAATCCAATTCATTTCGACTAATTTTCTAATGTTTTGGCCAGTGTTTCCCCAGGCTAATGAACTGAGCAAGGTGGTAACAATTCAAATTGACGATTGAAACAAAATTTACAGTCTGCAAACCGAAAAGAATGCAGCGCTCAGAAAAATGCGCGATGATTCCAAAAACACATCGATATTGTGAGTTCTTGATACATGGAGGTCAAGGAAAACGCTCATTAATTACACAAAATGAAATTTTTCCCAATTGATATTTCCTTTATTGTAAATCTTAACAGCGAGGTGGTGATATTGGCAAAAATTGAGCGAGGTGGTCACGGAAAGTAGCGAGGTGGGCCGCCTCACGTTTGAAAGGGCAGGGGAAACACTGGTTTTGGCTGTAAAGTGTATGTTAACAAAATATGAATGTGAAAATCGATTGAATTGATTGATTGATTGAGAAAGAATTGGTACTTATTGATAAGTGGATTTTAATAATTCATCTTCATTAATTTTCTGACTTCATGTGAGCCCCCTTGTGTTGATGGCATGTTTATCTTGCTTGTAAATGATTTCCAGATTTGTTTCTGAGCTCTTTTCTTGTTCCTTCTCTGTCTTCAGAGTCAAGCACGAATCAACATCTCAGACTGTTCGTGTCAAGAGAGAATCGTCACCATTTCTGGATCCCCTGAATCAATAAACGTGGCATTTTCTCTCATCACAAACAAGTTTGAGTTGGTAAGGCATTTTTTTTTGGTTAAGAATGCGATCCCTAGCACCTACATTTTGTAAATACTTCCCTTAGGATAAAGCTCGCCAGTTTAACTAGCCCCGTTGATTTTCTCGGCTGTTGGTTTTTTAACTGTGGATGTCTGAGTTCATTATGGAGAT
This sequence comes from Patiria miniata, assembly GCF_015706575.1. Classification (NCBI taxonomy): domain Eukaryota; kingdom Metazoa; phylum Echinodermata; class Asteroidea; order Valvatida; family Asterinidae; genus Patiria; species Patiria miniata. The sequence goes on from NW_024037074.1 coordinate 20,007,488, forward strand.
GGCATCATGTAAAATGTGTGGAACAGCAAACAAAACCCATTCTCTTATTAGTTGTGCTGAATTGTACTGCACTTGTAGTCGGCGGAACAGATATAATTTTCTTTCATGAACAATATTGTGTCGGGATTTGCATTCATGACGACTGCTTGACTACATGTAGACTGCTTGTCTAGATCTCATAGGGACAGTCTTGGCGAGTAAAGCCGCTTAGTAAGGAGGATTTCAAAAAAAGTTTGTGAAGAAAACATCCGATTGCCCACATTAAGTTGCATTAGTGAGAAACTAATGATATTTAACTTGACGGTTTAACCCATGAGTCCCTGAGCTGCTCCAAACCACCCAGCCGGATGGAACTGCCCCAAAACTTCCCCAGCACTGTAAGACTTCATAGATTCATGAGTGAATAAATATAATGGATACAATGTAATACAATGTAATACAATGTAATACAATGTAGTGCAATACAGTACAGTGTAATACAATGTAACACAGTGTTGCTAATTGCTTAACTTTATGTTTGGTCCATTACAGGATTTGTCGACCAATCCAAATAACAACACTCCTAGCGGGGCCCCTAAGCCACCGGTCACACTAAGGCTGATAGTACCGGCCAGCCAGTGCGGATCGCTGATCGGGAAAGCTGGCGCCAAAATCAAAGATATCCGAGAGGTATGTGGAAACAAGAGATTAATTAGACTGGGCTTACTTACATGTAGTCCAGCTAGCTGAGCAAGGAGGTCTCAGTTTTGAACCTTGCTTGTCCTCAGTAAATCAGTCAGTCTGTCAGTCCGTCAATCAGTCAGTCAAGTGGAAAATAAACGGGCCCTTCAGGTTCCGCCAAAACAAATACAAAATAATGAGTAATACCGCAACCATTTGGCCAGTGACAAGCTCGTTAAAATTTGTGAAATTTTTGTCGTGTGCATTATGCACGGAATTACTCATTGAATAGTTCCAACAAACAATGAAGTCCTAATTATGTCAAAGCATCATGACGTCACTCTTCAAGACATGAGTTCACTGTGGGGCCTTTGCATTTTTATATGTTAATTTTTATGGGAATATGACTTTGTTTTAGGTTCAAAGTGTTTGGCTGAATGAAACATGTATAAATATGTATGGGATTTGGGGGAGAACAAGAAGAAGAAAGAAAAAAAAGGGGGAAATGTTAACAAAGCAAAGACATGACAAATTACATGACATCCTACATGTAATTATCTCAAAGCACTCACAGTAAGTAACACATCTTGCTTCTTATATTTTTGTGGAAAATGGCCCACAATAGAAAACATTTTTTCCCCCGATTTTTTCTTCTTCTCAGTGATGGGTAGAGCTAATTAAATACATTGCACAATCTACCTGAGTTCATTGTACATGTTCCCTGCCATTTTGCAAGGATTCTAAAACCACCGAATCCTTTTCATTTGAAAGTGAAAATGCATCTGGTCAAAAAGGAAACAATCAATGCCAGGCAATTTCTGAAATTCCGGGATTCAGAAAGAAAAAGCTCTTTTTATTTATTTACCAGGCATCAAAACCAAAGCCACCATCCCCGGAAAAAAGATTAAATCACCCCAACAGTGCATTTCTCTTTCGTTGTTTTTCTTCTTCCCCCCCCCTTTATTTTTTTTAAAACTGAAGTAGCTCAATTGATCCAACAGCTGGGGGAGCGTTCAGCAAACTAATTGAGTTTTGTACGGCGACTTGTCATTGGTTAATGAAATAATGGGGGGTAGTGGCAGCAGCTGGCGTTCGGCAAGCAAGTCCTCCAGATAGACCTCAGTGAAGGAGGAGCCGCCACTTGACTTGAAATTACAGGCCAATTGTGATAAAATGATAAATGGTTACTGCGTTGCCTGATCGTTCTGCGGCATACAACCATGGGAATTGAAATTGAAAGGGATTTTATACTTTGTAGTTTTATTGTTTATCTTAGCAAAGGAAAGTTTATTGTGTGCTAATGTAAATGAGTCGTTTTGCACAAGGTGAGTCAAAAAGAGAGTGACCAAATTTGAAACAAAATATTGTTTAAAAAAGATATGTGGCTTGCTCTATTTCATAAAAATAACATAGGGCTGAAGTACATGTTATTGACTAGTAACTGTGAGTAACTGAAAATGGCACTTAAGTTGCATACTCTATTCCCAAGTTATGACTATTTTAATAAAAATATCACAACATTCAGCTGTTTACCACTGATCATTTACCGTTCTGCGAACTGATGAATACCCATTAAATATAATGAAACATGGATGTTTCCACCAACATGAATGAATGAAAACTTGCAAAGTAAAAAAACACACTCAATTCGCTGTCAATTTTTCAGGAAAAAAAAGAGTGGACTTGTTCCTCGTGTTCAAAACACAAAATGTGAAGTACAGTAAAAAATAATATTTCAGTCTTGACTCAAATGATTAAAATCCCATTTGTACTTGTGCTTGTGTGTAATCTGTAATTCTCACTCAGCTCAATAGCTTTCAATGGCATTCCATGGACAGCTATAAAAATGGGTTCTTTTAGTAAAACATGTGTAACTTCCGATAGCATGGAACAATTTAAGCAATTCCTTCTTTTTCTTTTTTACATGTAGATGAGTGGAAGAACATGCTCTTTTAAGACATACCGGTACTTCATTTCATGTACTAAATTTGATTGCTTTAAAAAAAAAAATCCTTAATCCAGGTCACTTTCTTTTTGACTCATCCTGTACTTGTACATGTACATGCATACATTGTGTCAACTGAAATACATGTAGAGCAAAATAAGAAATCTTCATTGTAGAATACTGCAAATAGTAATTCACCCCTCAGTTTTTTGATATGTTACTGGTAAAGTGAAATCTTAAAAAAAAAATTCTTGCTACACATACATGTACGGTAAAGCTGTGATTTACCGTCAAATATGAATTAGAATTCGCACCAAGTTGCAGAATTATGGAACAGATGGTGCCAATGTGAGCAACATGAATAATTGAAAAAAAAAACGTCACTAGTGGATGACAAATTGACAAACTTATTGAAAAACAAAAAGATAAGAAATGTAGCAAGCGCAGTCATGGGAGAATGTGATAAATTTAATATAAATTTTACAATGCGTTTTGTAATTGTTCGCACTTGGCACAGATAATCGCCATTTTGATATTGCACCCCTTGCGTAGAGCGCCCTCATTGAGGGCAAGTCGTTCCTCTGTGATAAATAAACAAATAAATACATTTTGGGAGGCCTCTCGTCCTTACTCGCAGCAGAAGCTGAATTCTGCAGGACGCTGCTACAACATGGTCGAGCCGAAGGCATGCAAAGGTACCTTAGGCAGCTGCCATATGTGACCCATGTCATTCCATGGAGCACAGCCCGATCAGAAGTGTTGATTTCTGCTGAGGGAGGAAAACCGGAAAACCCGGAGAAAAACCCTTGTGGCACAGGAGAGAATCAAAGAACAACTCTACTCACTTATGACCCGAGCCGGGAATCGAACCCTGGCCACAGCGGTCAGAGGCGAGCGCTTTACGCACTGCGCCATCCAGGCCTCGCATGATACGCATGAATGGACACTGTAGTCACATGTACATGTACATGTCACTGAATGAGAAAACATCCTTGCTAGGGATCTGTTCTTGATCAATTTTGCCGAACCATCCAACGATCAGAGAATTTGATTGTCGTTTTGACCTGCTTTCCCAACAGACCACAGGGGCATCAATACAGGTTGCCAGTGAGATGCTACCAAACTCCACAGAAAGAGCCGTAACGATCTCAGGAACACCAGAAGCAATAACTAAGGCTGTCCATCACGTCTGCCGCGTTATGCTCGAGGTAATTCTACAACAAACACCACTTTACGGAGCAATTTTCTACAACAAACATTCCCCTTGTTCGCAAGTACACACGTTTATATAATATTGGATGGTTTTGAGGGGGATACAAGAATATATTGCACAAGCTATAATAATATTGGCACGTGTCGAAGATGAGTGCAATATTGTTATATTGAGGGCAATATATTCTTGTATCCCCCTCAAAGCCATCCAATGTTATACAAACGTGTGTAAAAGGGGGTCGAACCTGTGTCCACAGGAACGAGTGCCCATCTCTCTTTTGAAGCGATTGGGGCAGACTCGAGTCCATGAAATGCTGCTGTGGGGGGATCGCCACACCTCCACAGCGAGTCTGTTACCTTCCCAGCTTTGAATAATGCCGTACCCATTTAACACCTGGGTTGAGAGGAGTTATTGAGGTAAAGCGCCTTACTCAAGGGCACACCCACATGGCCACTGCGGGGCTGGATCCCACAATCTCACAATCATGAATCACATGCTCTACATGTACACTGCTAAAAACAGTGTTTTTAAAAAGTAGAACAAATCTCATTTCAAGGAAAATGTTCTTGTCTCACTCCCTGGAAACGTTTTCTAGGTAGTGAGACAAACTATTTCTAGAAATACGAATTATTTCCTTATATTCAGAAAAGTAAGATATCAATTTTAGCAGAGTAACTGTGTGTAACTGAGTGAGGAGGTTAGTGAGGCCAAGCTCACTCCACTTTCAGACTGAAACTGATTTTTTTTTTAACCTTACGCCTCGTAACAGATAAGTTTCTTCCTTGTTAACCTAATCCAGACATGACAGTAGAACTTATTCATTTTGTAGATTTTAGTTTCTGTTTCTGATTCGGCTGAAAGTCATGAGATTGAACATTCTACAGGGTGAGTCAAACAAAACAAAACAAAACCCAAATGTCAGGACCATTGTTTTAGTGAAGTTCTGCATGTAGCACTTTCAAAATCTAGGATATGAAAGCCCAATTCATAAGTTTTCTTTTAGTACAAGAATCATTCAAATCACTCACATCCTTTTCAAGTTACGGAATTTTAAACACAACCACCGTTTTAAAGTTCTGTCCAAGGATCACGAAAAAGGTGTGCGTTCTATCAGCAAAACGAAAATCATTCACACACATCCCTATGTGAAATGTTTTGGGCATGCTAAAAGAACACTTCCTTTTTGTGATCTGTGGAGAGAACTTTAAAACGGTGGTTGCGTAAAATTCCATTACTTGAAAAGTATGTGAGCGATTCGAATGATTCTTGTACTGAAACCAAGCTGATGAATTGAGCTTTCATATCCTAGATTTTGAAAGTGCTACATTCAGAACTTCACTAAAACAATAGTCCTGACATTGGGTTTCATGTTTTTTTGACTCACCCTGTATTTTACACATGGATTTATGGGCCACGGATGCTTAACCCAATGAAAACAACTCTGCTTTGGTCGTTATTTTTCATGTTAATGATGATCCTCATGTTTTTATTGTCTCTAGTCGCCACCCAAGGGGGCCACAATCCCCTACCGACCCAAGCAACATTCAACTTCTATCATCTTTGCTGGCGGTCAGGTACGTTGGCAAATTATCGCAGAAAACTACAAAAGTTATCAATATCATCCCTTCTTCTTACTGTAATTTTTGGTTTTTGTTGTAAGCTTTCAGATGTGTTGTTTTCTTTTAATTGATTCATGAGGCAGTTACGCAAGATCGTCATTTTTGGGGGTTTCTGGGGGGGGGGGGGAGGGGGTGTACTTCTTGTTTTGTAATTTTGTTATTATTTTTCAGATGTTAAATTTACCTCTTCGTAATTTTTTTATGAGTGATTTTGATGGTACTTGGTTTTGCCAATTGCGTGTGAATTCCTTGTTGAACAAAACACATTGCAATATTCTATACGTCTACAACTGCATCTTCTCCACTTTTTTTGCAGGCATATGCAGTTCATGGTAACTATGCTGTGCCACAACCAGATGTCGGGAACCAGGTAAGAAGAACCCAGCACTAACGTATCCGTCTTATATTTCATGGCAATTTCGTTTCCAAATTTGCAAGGATTGTATTCAATGGTTGGGCGCACGAACGCAAGCTTCGAGGTAAACATAATTCTTGGAATTGAATACACTACTGTTCTAATTTATTCCACTGAAAAAAAGTTCCCCCTTTTTTGCTTAATTGTTGTCGACCCATTTGCACCAAATAACTAAACCCCCAGCAGCACAAGAAATCATTATCTTCACCCATCTGACCCCTCCCTGGCCTCCCTAGCACACTGAAAATTGAAACCAGTGAAACTTTTTGTTGAACAGCTTCACAAAAACCTTCATTTTGCCTCCATCTTGTAGCTTGAGTGTCTAAAGATGAGTTCTTAATCCACAGGCAAATCTTAAAAAAAACACGATTTTCTTGACTGTAAAACCCAATTCTGTAGGCCCTAGTTTCATTACATGACGAACCTACACAAACGTCCTTCCCAATAACCCCCCTGCACACATTACTGGAGGAAAGAAGTCACCAGACCTAACCTCCGACCTTTGACCTTCCCGTATGTGGTCTTGTTTCAGTTGTCCAAGCTGCAATATGCCATGCAACACACAACCACCCCCTTCATCCCAGGGCAGTCCCATTTTCCTGCAGGTATGTCAAGACTCTCTCTCTCTGTCACTCTCTCTCTCTCTCTCTCTTGCCATCCTCTTTCTGTTGCCATGACGACCCTCGTCCTTTGTAGGAATGTCCTTTCCATCATGCATTTCATATATTTTATGTTAAATTTAATCTTTGTTTCCAATATTGTTTCAAAATGTTGACCCTTTCTCTGTGTATCTTTCCAAAAATGTGAAGTGTGTACATGTTAGATTGGTGTTATACTGACGAATAAAGCCTGCCTGGATTTCTCTCTACCTGTAAACTGGGGCCATTCTGTTAAGATGCACATATTGTGCCAAATGTAGATGTATCGCAATCATTTCTTAACTTTTAATTATAAGTTGACAGTTATACTTACATGAACAGCACATTCCCAAGTCTCTATACACGAACAGCACATTCCCAAGTCTACACTACCCTCATGTAAATCAGTTGTTTGTTTTTCCAGATACTGAGGGGAAACAAGACTAGAACTGCCTAGAAGAGCTTGGCTCTTGATTCCCAGTTCAAGATATTGTTTATACTCCTTTAACTCAGTCAGTCAGTCAGTGACTCAGTCAGAGGATAGAGGCTGGGCCTTTGGTTCCAAGCAAGAACCGCTCTTGGAACCTTTTTGGAGCAGTTTGTCAACTGCCTTCCCTTCCTCGCCATGTCCCATCGGTTGTCAATGAGTAACCCTTGTTTGGTCATTCCACACTGTAGGTGCAATACAGCAGTATAGCGCCGCTGCTGCTAACACTGTGCCAGTAGCACCAACCAACCAACAGACTCACGAGATAACGATACCGAACAGTGTAAGTCAATCCATTATGTGCCTTCCAGCTTCTTCTTGGTAGTGTTGATTCAAAAGGTGATGCTTATTTCACAGAGGTTATTCACATGTGAGATGTTTTCATTATGTTGTGCCCGTTTCCCAATAAGTGTTAGATATTGCCAGGTTGTCCCCTTGTAATCTCTTTAACACATATCCAACTGAGAGTCTTGTTGCATAGGCAAATCTTGATTAGGTTAATTACAATTAATGATATTGTGATTTAGACATACAAGTACACACATGCCATTGCTTTCAAAATATTCAATTTTGGTTTGCTTTTTAAAATCTGTCTTTCTACGGGAAAGGTGTATAACCTCATTTAAAGGTCAACTTGCATTTGACCTTGATATGATTGAAATTTATATCTGGTGGATTGGTTGAATTGTCAGTAAGGCCCCCCAAAAAAGTCTCCGGTTTCTGGTATGGAGCTTGCCTAAAAAGTGGTTAAAATTGTGCAGCAGCAGGATTCCAGTCAAACCAGTGAGTTTGGCAGTTTTGAGACATCATCTTTTATTGAAAAAAAACTTTTTCATGTTGCCGACGCGCATGGCTACGGCAACGCGCGCGCATACCAGAAACCGAAGACTTTTTTGTTTGGCCTAATCTTCAGTTAGAAGAGCGATGTGCCTTATTTGCTTCTTAAATACTTATATATAAGAAAAGAAATACTCTTTTGCTTTTATCTTTTAGGTTATCGGCTGTGTCATTGGAAGACAGGGTAGCAAGATCCAAGAAATAAGGTAAGGTCGTGTTGAACTGTGGATCAGCAAACTTTCACATTCAATCTTCTATGAAAACAAAAAAGGGTTGGGCATTTTCAGTCATGAAGGACCATTGGATCGTTTCCGCCAAATCTAAAAACACATTGTTTTTCTTTGTTCTGTGTATTCTGAGAAATTTGGAAGGTAATAGTTGCTCAGTGATCAGATTCTGTGTCTTGATTGGCCGAGAGTATGTCACATGGTAGTCGCTATTATATTGTACACTGCCAAGACGACTATACCACGGCAGGCCCGCTCTGACAAGCACTGTATGCATGGCTTCGAACATAGCAAAAGGAGATCTGTGTGTTTGTGTAGCACGTACTCTCATGCCGTTCGGAGTTGTGTACTAACATTTCTTAAAGGTGTAGTAGATTAAAGTCAATTTTACACTCAAGTCAAATTGAAATTGAAGTAAATTTGTTTTGGATTTTTGGTTTAAGTAATCAGATATCTCGAAAAATAAGCAGAATCTGTGAGAGAGGTGTTAGAAACAAACATTGGTGGTTTTAACGTGTGGTTCAGTAAAACAAGCCTCCCTCGGTGATCCATGGAGCGTTGCATTTTCCCTCAACATCAACACAGGAAACTAGAACGTTGCATGGATCAGGTCAGAGGCTAGTTTGCCACACTTCCCGAAGCAGCCAATATTTGTATACCACGTCCCCTGTGCACTTTTCTGTTTGTATCTCGACAGACAACTATCGGGAGCAAACATCAAAATCAACGATGTCAAAGAGGGCAGTCCGGACCGAGTTGTGACCATCACTGGCCAGACAGACAGCATTGCTTTTGCCCAGTATCTCATCAATTTCAGGTAAGTTTCTCAACTTAACATTCGAGTTCTAATGGACTGCATGGTTATAACCAAGTCCGCCCAAGTCCTCTTGTGTCCCGTGAGCGCAATAGGAGCACGGAATAATGTAGTGCGTCTTCATGGAACGCAGAGCGGCACTACATTTTCTGTGTTCCATGACCCCGAGTGGGACAACGAACTTATCTTCAAGCAAACTTGACGCACAGTACGCGCTGTGCGCTGTACAGCGGTTGTCCTATTACACATGCATGCAGCAGGAATTGTGCGAGCATCTTGGAATAGCGCGATACACGGAGTGCGTAATGGACCGTGTGCCATGGATTGACCAATCAGCATCGAGGATTCAAGTTTGCTTGAAGATAAATATACACAATGGTTACGAAAGAGACAGAAGGCGTGCTTTTGGGAAGGCAGTTCAACTGGACAAAGTAATGGACCGACACTGTTCCCTGTTCATTCAGTCTTGAGACTGATCACATCACTCGCTATCTATTGATGACAAAGACGAAATTGGAGTACTTCAAAATCTTGATGAGAAAGAGGAGATCATCTGTAAAATAATTTCAGTATTGAGGATATTCCTGAGTTTTTTTTTTTTTTTTATGTTGACGAGTAGTCAAGACATGCATAAAAATAGAACAGGTACATCATCCAGTTTTTTTAGTTAAACTTTCAAAATATTCTTGTCAAAGGTAGGTATTTTGAACTTTGCAGCATTCAGTGACTTTAGTGTATTGAAATACATCATTGCGCCATGAGGTTTTTTTTGTTTATTACCCGTAGAAACATTTTTCATGTTAGTACATGTAGAAGGCACCAAGGGCATTAGGGCAGATAAAATTCTTTCTTTTTTCTAAATCCTAAGGCCAAAAAAAAAAAGTCTCCGGTTTCTGGTATGGAGCTTGCCCAAAAAGTGGTGCGGCGACGCGGCTTTTTTTTTTTTTTTTTACCTGATTTTTTTGCTTCAAATGTCGGCTGATGACTGCAAATGGTGCCCGACTAAACTTAGTGCAAATATATGGGAGTCCAGAGAGGCCACATAAAGCTTATTCTCGACCATAACCCAATCTAAAAACACGTTAAAATTGTGCAGCAGCAGGATTCCAGTCAAACCAGTGAGTTTGGCGGTTTTGAGACATCATCTTTCATTGAAAAAAAAACTTTTTCATTTTGCCGACGCGCATGGCTACGGCGACGCGCGCGCATACCAGAAACCGGAGACTTTTTTTTTTTGGCCTAAAGCACAGTTTTTTCATTGTCATCGTAGAGTTCCGTGTTTGAAGTTCATGCATTGTAATTGCTGAATAGAATTAAGCCGTACATATTCAGTTGTAGACAACCATCATGCACACATGTAAATCAGATGGCAGATAAAGTATCATTTTGTTAGTGTGTCAAAATTTATGAATTTGTTGGTTTGTCCATCCCAAGACTACATGTATGGTTAAAGGACCCATGCAATGTAATTTTTTTAATACTATCCTTGAAAATTCACCTTTGTGTCCCATTTAACCTTATTTTCAATTTTTGTTTTGCCATTTTCAAGGGTAATTTGGTGCCTTTTTGGTGTTTATGATAATGCAAATTTCCGTATTCCTGAACAAAACTGTGATGTCATTCCAGGCAGAAACCTCAATGTTACAGCTATTTCAGCAAAAACAGTAACTTGAATTTTGGATATTTTGCTGTCATAAAATATTCCCCTTTTTTTTGTGATTCGTTGTTGTGCAAGTACATAGCAGTAAGCCAATGAGCAACCCTTTCTCACAAATGTTTTCAATGAGCAAATTTTGGGTTCACAATTTGAACAGAAAACCCCGACGCTGAACAGTGTCTTCCTGAAATGACATCATAGCAACAGCTCCCTCAGTTGTCCAGAAAATCATGGACAATTTCAAATGTTTAAAGAAGTGCACTGGTTTTTAACCAAAAAGGGATGTCAAATAGTTTTCATACATTTAAGAGTAGTAGAAAGTTGCACAAAATGTATTTGGAGAAAAATTCATCGCATGGACCCGTAAATACTTTGAAAAGGGAAGTTTGTGCTTTCAAGATTATTAATACTGATAAGGTTAAAAGGAACAGCCCTGAACATCACAATGAGACATTAATACAAGACTTGTATGTTACTAAGCATGATCAACATTTGTATGATTCAGTTAATGGTATTCTTGTTTTTCACTTTGAAATAAATAATTAAACAAAAATTCAATTAATCAAAAAATAATCACTTAATAAAGGTATCGAGAGACATAAACAAAATGGCTGAAAGAAATGTTTAAATTTGATTAAGGTCGGTAATTGTTATGGCTTGATTCAATGGAAGATTAATTATATCATACTTTCTGAAAATGCCTCTTGTTTCGCTGGTGAATTAGCAATTAACAAACCCTGGTGAAGGAGCTTTCAGGGCAAATGCCCAGAATGTCTGCGGAATTCTGTCTTCACCTGACTTGAAAGTCTCTTGACCAAATCAAACCCCTCCAAAGCTGCACTGTTTTGACAAGTTGCAGGCATATCAGGTTTGCATTTGGTAGACCTGGTTTTTTTTTTCAACAGAAAGTGGTTATCATTTAATGAATTGTACAGAAAAATGGGGTCATTCTGTAACTCTAGGGCCCAAAGTGCGACAATTTTCCTGCCTCTGTTACCTCTGATCTTAGTGATTTGCCGTTTAAAATGACTTCAAACTGTTTCTAACTTGCTGGATAGGTAGTTTGCTTTACAAAACCACTCTTTGAAGGGAAGGCAAAAACAAAAAAGTGCAGTCAAAATTGACAAAGTCATAGATGTCAGGTGTAACACGAGCAGGAAGAAAGTGGACCCCAGATTTATAGAATGACGCAATGGATGTGCAATTCTTCAACCCAGGGGGAGATTTGCAGAGAGGCTTGCGCAATCGTTAATGGTGACAACAAGTTTTCAGTTGCAGCTGTTTGAACTGGGCGTGCGCACTTCTAAATTTGACGGTTATCATTTGTAAATAAACAATAAAAGTTCTTGTTCTAAACCGAGTGCACATTTCAACAGCTTTGGACAACACCATACTTTTAATGTGTTTTAATGTCTTGCAAATTATAGTTTCCATATTCTTTTTGAATGCACAAACTAAATTGCAGAATAACCTTTTGACCCATAGACTTGTGTGGGTTCGTCTGCTGCGTTTATCCCAGTGTTAAACTTGTCAAATTACATTGTGCACATGCACAGTTGAAATGCTAAACTGGCTAATATTGACGATGAAGACTCCGGTTTTGTACATTTACACCGTCCTGTGCAATGACCTTTTTAAAATTCTGATCAATGCCTTGCAAACCTGCAGAGTTTTAATCAAGACAAGAAGTCAGCTCACACTTATTACGGGGAAGACCAATTCGCTCTTTTCACACTTCCGCCATGGGCATGCAGAGCCTCGATCTGGCAACTTAACACAATAAATATAACCGGTTCAGTGATTCCCGTGTCGGGGTTCAGATCACTGAACCGGCTATTTTTATTGTGTAAAGTTGCCACATCGAGGCTCTGCATGCCCAATGGTGGAGTGTGAAAAGAGTGAATGCCATTGTCACAGTATAATTGGAAAGCTTCACTTGTCATGCTAGTGATCTGATGACTTGTGATTACTTGATTATGGCTCTGCTGTAAAACTTGTTGAGTTATTGTTTGCTCTCTCCGCAGAGCCTCTTATCAAGTGAAATATGTCTTTAAAAAAAACCAAGTTTGAGACAGAGTTCCGCAGACATAGGGAAATGTAGTTCTATGAGTAGACACCTGTATCGGACTTTTTCTCGGGGGATTCTTAGTTTTACCTTTCACTCCACAGACCCCTTCGTTCTGCCACTCATGTTTCTTGCATGGGCATCCTTCACTTGAGTTCTTGCCATGTTCCCCCTTATCTCTTGTGCCTTTTCATCCCGATAATGACTTCTCTTCCAGATCATCCTTATTTCGGCATGATTAAAAAACCAAAAAAAAACCTGGAAAAAAAAATCTATTTCCACTGTCCACTGATAATGAGCATGATGCTTGACACCAAGAATTGTATATGAAACGAAGCAGCTTCTTTAATTGTTTGATATCCTGTACTTTTGTTAATCCACACTTCTCCCCATGATTTGAGTTTGGCAATCCTTCATATAGCACCTTCATTATTGTGACCCATTTCTGAATTCGGTCCTGAGTCCTGATCAGTGTTTATTCCCCCTCGTCCCTCCTCCCTCATCACACCGTCCTTTATGAACCAACATCTCCTACCCTTCTAATCCCTCCCGCTGTATCGCCTACCCGTCCCTCTAACCTTCCGGTCATTTTCCTTCCCTGTTTTTCTCCATACAGCCTTGAGACGGCCAAAAGCCAGACCTCTGTGACCGTTGACCCATCTGTGACCTCGATGACCTCATTCACCACCTCTTCATCACCCACCACCCTGACCCCGAATTCCGCACCCTCGCCGACAATCTCCCAAGACATGACTCCTCTCTCAAACATACTGATGAAACCTGTACCGTTGCTCAGTTTGGATGCCCTACAGCAGGCCAGCAATGCTTACACAACCAAAATCCGCACTGCTACGGTAGCCGCAGTCGCTGGAGCTAAGAAATTCTCCCCATACTAACTCCACACTGCACGTTCTTTTTTTGTTGTTTTTTTTCGCTGGTTCACGCTTTTTTGTTTGTTTTTTCTTTCGTTGTTTGTTTTAATGAAGGGATCATGATCCAAGTTGGCACTTTTTGTTTTGATATGACTTCTGATGACACAGGTGAAGAGTGAACTTTTTTTTGTTTTCCATATGTGATGTAATTGCTGTTTCACTTTGTGCTTCCAATCCAAGCCAAGTAATAGTTTTAGTGTCACAAATTTAAAAAATGTGGGGAAGATTGACATGGACACTCAAGTCATGATTGCTAAATTAACTGATTTGAATCTTATAGAGAACAGTATTGAGGTGAGTTGCGGACTACCGGTTTTGTAAAACCACAGAAATTAATTTTCATTTCTGCCTGTAAACCGGCTATCTAATGTGCATAATCGAGGGAAATGGCAGTGTTCCTTATACCAGGTTCACAATAGACGCAGTGACTACATTTAACAGGGGTGTACTAATATATTGACCGGTGGTTAGGGCAATAGTGGACATCTATGCACCTTTGGGGAGTGGGGACTGTGAGTTGACCATAAGAGTGCCCTAAAAACAGAACCCTCTTAAGGGTCACTCACAATCCCAAGGTTTGGATAACTGAACAATAGTGTCAAAAAATGTTAACTTTGTATTTTATACCGCCCAGTACCAAGTCTTGTACAACCTTTTTTTTTTTTTTTTTATTGAGAACAGCTTACTTTCGGCATGCTCATCCATGCATTTGGACAATGCCTAGGCATGCTAAGACATGTTAGAAATGTAGTTATTTTCACCTCGGGTTTGACCGCTGAACTGAAAATCTAGATGAAAAACGTCACTGTTCTCTACACAAATACAAACCTGACTTGACAATGGCTATAGATGCAAGTCTCAACTGACCACAATCAGAAAATCAGCTTTCAGTTTTGATAAATCGATAAACGTTAAAGTAAAAATGACATATTGGACGAAATCAAGTCTTCCACTTGGTTCATAATGTTGTCATTGCAAAGAATGTAACTTAACATTTAGATCATTACAACAAAGAGACTTTAGTAGGGTTTGATTATACATTTGTCGAGGACATTATTTAGTTGTCCTAGACGTTATTGAAATTGTCTCAGATGGTTATGCCAATCAGTATTTTAGTTTTGGTGGACTGGGGAAGGAGTCTGACATTTACATGTAGGTTTTGGAGGGAAATTAAGTCTGGTATCCTAACTGCGTTTGTTTAATGAGGCTCCTTACAGCTGCTACATGACGCTCTTACCAGAAGAAGACGGGGAACTAGAGTGCATGGTAGGAAAACAAAGACAGCTTTGAGGACGCGTCTGAATCTCGTGTCTAGCTATTGCCTTGGCCATTGCTCGTAACAACTACATGTGAACAAGCTGACAGTAGACACGGCCGTAGCTCTGGAAGTCCGTTTTTGACACAGCCTAGGATTGTATTACCTACTTAAGTAGGTGTGGTCATGGGATACTGTTCAAACAGAGGACTAACAAGACTGTTCGCGTGTGGAAGATGCAGACAACGCACCTAGGAAGTTGTGCATTTAACTTTGATAAGTAAAGCTACAGACCAACTGGAGGTTTGTAGGAAGTAGAGTCCGAATTACATTCATCCACTTTCATCAGTGCATGTGTAATTGCCGGCCGTAGACTAGTTATTTTAGACGCAGCCAAGAAAAATGTCAAATAATTGAGGACCTTTGAGAAGTTGAGGCTTTTCTTTTTCATTTTTAGTCGACTGGATGGGAGTTGTCATGTTAGAGCTCTTGGAAATATGATGTTCATTAAAATGGACGAAATGTTGGCTAGTCCTTGGTAGCAGTGCGGAAGTGCTGGGTTGAGGAATGATCTTGTTTTAGTTTCACCATCGGAAGTACATTGGCTGTTGCTACTGAAGACTGTAATAGGAAAGAGATGTATGTACTTGGCCTCATGCGCTGCAGTGCCAAGCACACGTTCATTCGAAGCATAGTGAGATTTGGGAATGCATGTATTCCCTTTCAGTAAGGTACTTCAACTTGAATGTTTCTAGTTTCCATCGTGAACAGAGGGACTTCTAGAACAAGCGACAGTAGATTTTAGCATGCATATTTGCTACGTCAATGGGATACCCTAATTGCTGTGGAAACAGTTGCGGAAGTCTCGCCTTCAACTCATAATTTTAATACAGTTTTAGAGTGCTAAATTTTGACGTGATTCACTTCCATCGAACTGAAAATGATTTTCTGATTGTAGTTTCTGTTCAGTTATTGGTAAGAGGTTTTGTGGGGGGGGGGGGGGATAAAAGTTTTAGAGTGAACCAGCGAAAAGCGCATGTTTAAATGCACCTGTATGCGTCATCATCACATCATGTACATAATGTGTCATCACCCAGCTTATGTCTTGACAGTAATGTACTAGTATGCGCACTTGTTTGTGTGGGTTTTAGTCAATCTTTGAATGAAGAAACATAGCTGGCTATAACATAACCATGCAGCAGCATCATGGACAGATAAATTATAATTTATTTCCAACTTTTTTCCAATGATTGTTTTTCCTCCGAGTCTTTGTATTCATGTTTTAGTATTCCAAACCATAGTTAATCTTCCATTGTATTTAAGAGGCTCCTAATTAAGTAGTGTATGTAATTGACCGAGATTTTTGAGACCGTGGCATACAAGGGTTTTCTTTCGTCCGTCCATAAAGTCAAAGAGTCACAGACAATTTTTTTCCAAGCATTGATGAAATTGAAGCACACACCAAGCTAGATAATTTTACTCCATACTTTGGTATTACAATTCATGTGTGCTCACGTAGCAAGGGTGTGTGCCAAGTTTTGATCAGGTTGGTATTAAAACATGTACATTTTTGGGGCATGACTGTAGAAACAAAACGCATCTTCCACTTTTTTGACATAATTATGTATAAATTTAGCAAAAGTAAGGCTGTACAAAAAAATAAAAACGATTTGGTGCGTGGATGTTACGTAAGGTACGTGTATAGCCTAGCTAGCCTGTTTCGAATGGTAGTAGATATAGTTGTTATGATGTTATACAACAACTTCACTAATTTCAATAACTAGTAGTGTTCATTAGTCCGTCTTGTAGATCGTGTTGCATGTGTGATAACTAGTTTGAGTTTTCACCACAAGAGCATCGGTTTGGTATCTGACATGCAGGTTAGCTGTCCGTCAACAAGCAGAAAATAATAGTCTGTCTGACTATTCAAGAAAAGAGATTTTTCTGTGTACATTTGCAGGATCATCCTATGTGTGATTTATTTGTAATTTGATTGGCGGTTGTCGGCGATGCGTATATTTTTGCAGGTATTCATTTTTAAATAATTGATCTTAGTTCCTCTTCCGCGGAGTTCCATTTTTTTGGGGGCAAGATTTCTGCTCGGATGTTGTGTTTACTTGTATGGAAATGTATATAGCGCCCTCAAGGCAGAAATTGCTTACAGACCGTCTCAGGAGATCCTTGTTTTTTTTAAGCGACTTCAATCCATGATGCATTGTTTTGGAGTAAAGCCAATTATTTGGGCTATCGTAGAGAGGCCAAATCAGTTGGGAATTACTTTCAACAACTTTGTATTAACCCTAACCCCTTGAGCACTTTAACTAGAATATCCTAAATCCGCCAAAATCCGGCCCCAATTTTGTCATGCAAAAAATGTTGGTTTCCTGAGTTTATCAGAATCCACCAGTGTAGTATGATAAATACCTCGTACACACCAAACATATAGCCAATGGGTTAAACTGTTGAGATCCTGAATCCATCAACTTCACCCAACTGCTAAATGTAGAGGTATCCTGGATCCATCAAAATCCTGCAGTACCGCTGGGCTTACTGTCCTGAATCCACCAAAATCCCCCATCTGCACTGGAAAGCAGGAGGTCGTGGGTTCGAGTCCCAACCGAGTGATTTTCCAACTTTCACTCGGGAGGTAACACACTGAGTATAGTGTTAAACGTCGTTGAAGGGCAAAACCTATAATTTGAAAATCCCCCAACTTTTTCAATATGGATGTATCCTGAATCCGCCGAAATCTTCCAAAACAGGGGTGTGGATTTTGAAGGATTCAGTTACGTTAGGGTTTATATAGCAAGTTCGTCCACAGGAATTTGACACCCATCAATATTTCATTTAGAGATTAAAAAAAAAATAATACCAGCACTTCTTTTTCGGTTGACTACCTTGGGAACAGGTGGGGTTTTCATTATTATTTTTTTAATTAAAGTTCTTTATGAAAGATAACGATTGTAATATCATGAAATTACTTACTTAAGGGAACAGCTCCCGTAGGTGGAGGGCCCTGTTTAAAATCATGTTGATGGAAAATCTGAATTTGTCTTCTATAGTAATTTCTTAGCGGGTGCACATTTTCCTTGCTCAAATTAACGCGTAGTTTACGGAACATTGCGCTGTAATTGCATGGAATGAACTATTTGAATGAGACTTCAAGCATTGGTTGATGACGGGTCACATGACGAAGAGAATGCGTAGAAGAATTTGTAGAGGTAATTTATATTCAAATTTCATATCCGGCAGTCGTGCTTCTAAATCAAACGTATTGAATCTACACGCTTCATTTGTCAATTTGAATTTGATAAAATTTGCAAAGAAATTTGCGAGAAATTTAAATTTTATCCAACAATCTTTAAAAGTAATTTTTCGAAATGAAAAAAATAAATAATAAGAACATTAAGATATATTATGGACATATATAATGTTTATTTGTGTTTATTGTTTGCGTTTTGTAAGATATTACTAATATCCCGACCCTCATATTGGAAGATTTATTTGATACAAGTCATATTACATGTATGTATTCATTCAATTTATGTTTTATTATGTTATTCTTCCTTTTTCCAGTTTACTTCCATTTAATTCAGTAGTTGGGCAGTTCATTTCCAAGACAAATGCTTTAAATTGGACTGGTATACAGTTCTTCAAATTTCGCAACTCCATTTTTTATTCAGTGATTTGCAAAATTATGAATAACATTATACAGGGTGGATTTTTGGGGGTATTTGTGTTGTAATTTTTTCTGTTAATAAGTTGTTCATTATGTACAGATTTAACAATAGTTAAACAATTGAGATTGTTGAACTGGAGCAGTTTTTGTTTTTACAAGGGATTTATATTTGTGTTTGAATGTTGTTTGCAATGCTTCAAAAATTATCATGATCCTCGTGTCGACTGCGGCTCTTTGTTTTATTAATTATTCCGCGTAATTTTCCTTGCGTAATTCTTGTAATTATACCTTAAGATGCTGTGATTTTCTTCATTTCAATACTGTTAAACATTTTGTAGGAGAGCCGTCTTATTAACGAGCGACAGGAAATGCTTTGAATGGAAATTCGCAGAACTGAGCACTATATAGACCTTTATGTGTAGCAGCCATCTTAGAGGGCAATGCCTTTGTTTTTGCTTGGATATGTATGAGTGAACCTGTTGCGCATTCATTGTTACTGAATTCAAATAAACAAAAAAGGTCCCTAAGATGGCTGCTACCGCATAATCATGGCTATTGGAATACACATTGTAATTCGAAGTTGTCCGATTAAAGACGCTAGTTGGTAGCAAATACCTGTCCTTTTTTTTGGCGGACGATTTGAACTATTCGCGCGCATGCGTTTAGGTACATGAAGGCTACAAGACCCCCAGATCAACACAATGTACCGTTTTCACGTGTACACGCTAGTCTTGTCATTTCTATACCGTCACTAAATATTCAACGGAGGCTTAGATTTTGTTTAGGTTTCGTGGTGCCAAATTGGTGGATTCGTTCTGACAGACTTAGAGTGTTGAATTGTTGACTATATTCGGCCAGTTTAAAAGCTACTTAAATACTTGTTTAACCGTGCTGTAAATGTAAAGTAGTGAATATTAATTGTTACTATCCTTTACGCTTCAAAGCTAAGCTATTTTTTTTTGGTTATTGTGTTGTGTAATATAAAGCATCGCGCACGGTGATGTAATATAGCTGTGTATTCACGATTCACAAATTTTGAGTCGCTTGTACATGTACTTAGAGACAGATGTAGCTGAAGGTTTATTTTTTGTCGCCCGTTATGGCTTCTCATTTTAAATTCATATCGAATTGTATAGCCGATCCATGGAAGTATGATAATGGAACCACGCCGTTAGCTCATGTTTGGACGCTTTGGGATCACTTTCCATGCTATAGATCTTTTACTTTCGATCGAGCACTGGCTATTTTAACAAGAATATTTATTCTTCTTCCGCAAGTAGCAGTTAACAATTTTATTAGCACAGGCAGTACGTGTATCATATTAGCTAAATAATGAATGTAACTTATATAACTGTGACAGTATTACCTAAAATACCAAGTAACATTGTACATGTCATGTTGGTATAGTGATGGTGTGACGTGAGCCGCACGCCAGATAGGTGACCATTTAGCGTATATACGTGTGTAAATCACGTGACTACATGTAACGTCTTCCAGAATGATATTCGTTTTTGGAAAAAAAAAAGTTTAGAAAGAATGTCTGGATCGGTTAAGATTCGTTTCACATTCTAAATAAACCAAGCAGGACCAGCAATTGTATTAAATTACACTAAGTACCGTTCGTTGCCGTAATCATACGGATCATTTAAATGATTACTTAGTGTCGATTACTGACATAGAAATCCAGTAGGTTATTGGATACATTGTGAACGTTTTTGAGTCTGGACATGTTTAGAGACGTTTTCCTCTGATTACTAAGATAATCTTATCTTAATTGAATGATTCCTTAGCTATAGACGATGATTTGACACCTCAAAAGAAACTTGTCAATTGTGAAAATTGGGATTCGGGTGGTTTTTGTTTTGGTCCAATTCTTTAGTTTTTGAATTATTTTAAAATCGTATTGCTAATTGGTGTGGGAAACAGAGCTTGTAAACGTTACATATTCGGCATCAGACAAATTCTTGATTTCCGTACATCGAATATAACATGCAATAATAATACATTTGAGAACAATAGCTCAAACAGAGAATTCAGGATTGAATTGCCGTGTAAATCAAGAAATGTGTTGAGCAGTTTGGTGCGCAACATAATCACAGGTGGTTAACCTACGCATACATTTCTGTATGCTCTTAACACGTACAGCGATTATACATTTAACTCGATCAGCAGCAGAAACTTTGTAACTGAATTTCCAATTGTAACCATAAAATGAAAACCCATAATAAACGAGAATAACTCAAGAAGATATACTAACCGGCATTTCTTACAGCGAAGTTGAAGTTAACATTGAATAGTTAATCTTATTGGTAAACAAGACATAATTTTAGTCTAGATTGAGCTCGTTTTAAAAAGCATGCTTTACTGTGTACATCGATGTGTGAATAAAAGAGCTGCACACAACATATTGGCTTCCGAATTTTAATCCATTAAGTTCTATTTTTTTTTAATTTGTGAAATAATTTGTTCATCACTCAGGATTATGTAATAAAAATCAAGGTTATCACTTAGGCCTTATGTTGACGTCATGACAGCTGGTGTGGAACTTTAAATCGCAAAACAATACGGATGCACTCTTTTGGCAACGTTAATCTTGTTAAACTTTTGCGAAATAAACTGCGGCGAATATTGTTCTTTAGGATAAGTGCTATACTGACAAGATGCAGTTCAATGTGGTACAGATTTTGAACCAGACAGAATTAGCTCTTTTGTAGTGCATTGATTGGTTGCGTTGTGTGTTTTCTATCTCATTTTTAATGTCGTTCCGAGAATAGTTCATCCATAAGAGCGAGTATTGCCAACTGGACGACCAGTCTTGGAGCACCAAAACTTGTTCAGTTTTCCTAAACGGACCATCCTCAAACTAAGTAAAACTTTAATCGTTCGTTTTGCATTCTCTTCGCGGTTAGGCCCCAACAAAGTCTCCAGTTTCTGGTATGAAGCTTGCACCAAAATGGTGCAGCGACGCGGTTTTTCCCCCCTACTTTTTTTTTCTTCAAATGTCGGTTGATGTTGCAGTTGACTCTTCGATCCCTTAAAACTCTCCAAAAAAAAATAGCTTGAGGTGACCTCAGTAAGGCCA
This sequence comes from Patiria miniata, assembly GCF_015706575.1. Lineage (NCBI taxonomy): Eukaryota > Metazoa > Echinodermata > Asteroidea > Valvatida > Asterinidae > Patiria > Patiria miniata. The sequence goes on from NW_024037074.1 coordinate 20,029,013, forward strand.
TAAGGCTTGAAAATTCTACACCCACTTACGATCTCTACCGACACGAACGGGAAATTTGGATAGTCAAGACAAACGGTAACGTCAGACCATACAGCGACATCGACATCGTGCATGAGCTGCCAGGCTGGCCATTAGTCTGCTGCCTTTGCGCTGATTAAAAAGCGTTTACGGGTTCCAGAAAACACGACCATCGCTCCCTCAGTCTGGCTTCCAGACGCACAATTACAAAACTACAACACCCGTCTGCAAATGGTGCCCGACTAAATTTAGTGCAAAATATATGGGAGCCCAGAGAGGCCACATAAAGCTTATACTCAATCGTATGAACCCCATCTAAAAACACGTTAAAATTGTGCAGCAGCAAGATTCCAGTCAAACCATTGTGTTTGGCAGTTTTGAGACATCATCTTACACTTGAAAAAAAAAAAAACACCAAAAATGTCATTTGCCGACGCGCATGGCTACGGCGACGCGCGCGCAGACCAGAAACCGGAGACTTTTTTTGGCCTTAAAACTTCGGTTTTATCTGAAACGTTTACACCTGTCTTTGTGTCTGTTTTCAAAAAAAATAAACGTTGTGTCTTTGCGGTTTTTCCTTCTTCTTTGGGTTGCAGAATATCGTCAGAAATCACCGGTCTTCCCGCATTCTGATTGGTGGAGGCAGAATCCGTCCAAATATTCTCCGAGCGCAATAAGCATTTATGCAGCGGTATGTATTCTCGTTTGTACATAAGTGGACTGGATACTCCATTGTGTATGATCGGCCATGTGAATAGGAGTCCTACATTATACGGGAATTGGTCAGTAGTTATAATGTTATGTAATCATGTACCTATACTATATAATGAGTGACATGAGTGTCACACGCTATGCCAAGGCCATCATTTGTATACATCTTAGCCGGTCTTTCTGGGTTCAATATATTTATTTGACATTGTGTTTTCAAATGACTAGTCACGATGCATGTCATAAGAAGGTCAGGATAATGACTTCAGTAAAGTAAAAACGCAACATGAGTGTCAGTTAAGTACATGTGCATGGCAATCATGCCTTGAAATTAGAATGGAGACAATTGGTGATTACTAAAATAGCGTTAATTGCGTTGGCATGTGTTCAGCGACAATAACAAAAATGTACATGTACATGTATTTATTGTATAAATCAAGAAAGCTACAAGCCGAGTAAGATATATGACCGATTTTATGGACTCGCTATCACAGGCAATAAATAATTAAAGATATGTTTTTATCAGTTGCATGTACGTGTACGTGCGACGCGGTACTTGGCCACACGATAAAACTGAGTTTCTTTTGTTTTGTTCTCAAGGTTATAGGATACGGGTATACAGCTTGGGTTTCTTCTTTTACATTTGTAAAGAAGCTGCAACTAGCTTTTTTTTTCATGTACGCTTTAGAAGTGGCGTCAATAATATTAGACTGAACGAAGAAACTATCTGCTGGTGCTATGTTGGATAGATATTGCTTTCTCTCTGCGTGTGTGAAGAACTCTTAATACTAGGTAATATGGTATCGTATATAAACCTAATCGAATTCCTCCAAATATAATTGTATCCATCATCCAATACAGGACATCTGACAAGACAGTACTATTCAAACATGCATGCCTATATACATGTACATGAAGAATTGACAAACGCTGTTGCGAAACATTTATTTCAATGGGCGGTTGGGGCTGTCATCTTATGTTTGTTCCTTGTACGCCAACTGCGTCCACTTTTATTTTGAAAATGACACAATTTGGAATTTGAATATCCGAAAGATGCATCGAATTCGAACAGAGTTTCCTCAACACTTCTGTATGAATCACAGGTTAATCATATAATTTTGCCACGCGATATTTTTCATAAGATGTTGTATACAAACAAGCAGTACATGAACTCACCTCGGCACAGTTTTTCGAAGTAGTTCGTTTATTTGATATCTGACTATTAAGTGACTGTCGAGGGAGATTATGGGTTAATCCGTGTGGTCGACAATGTGTATCAGTTATTAATACAAAGCGGCGGTTTCTCTGATAAAAAAAGTTTCTTACAGGCCTATGGCATGTCGGAGCATATTGTCTTGTTCACAATTATTGTAAATCTGCTATGCAAAAAAGTTTCATAACTTAAATCTTAGAAAGTGGTCTCTCATAACTATTTTAGTGGGGGCTTTCAACTTTTCCACACCCGTCCCTATACTTGCAATTATTGACCATTGCTTGACGCATTGTACTTATTGAAGGGTTGCTTGAACAACTGCCACTGCTAAGAAAGCTGGGAATATTGTTGTTGAATTTTTCTTCTTGTTTCCACAAATTTGGATGACAGTAGCAATATGGACCAGGGGCAGATCCAGGATTTTTTGCGGGGGCGGGGGGGGGGGGGGGGTCTCAGGCCCGTCAGATACAGATAATAACCCCTGCAGTATGTCATCTCTTTATTATTACTATATACATATTTTTGTTAGAGCGGGGGGGGGGGGGTTGAACCCACCCCTCCCACCCCTCCCACCCCACCCCCGGATCCCCGCCTGTGGACTCAACATCGTGTTCCATTACTAAAAAAAATCTATACAGAAGACGCCATGTTTGGTCCCGTTCGTAGGCTGTTTCTATAGTTTATGCAACCCTTCGTTACCGATCGAAAAGCTTTCGTATAATCTCTATAGTTTGGTTGAAAGTTTCCTTTTGTAAAGAATCAACGTAATAGCCAATAACCGGAAATTAGTATTTTCGTGTTTTATTCTTCCCAGCTGATTACTCAATCAGCTGAATTGCTAAGGGTACTTGAATTTTTTTTAAATATTTTTGACCAATGAAAATAATCTATAATTATTCGTACGCGTTGCAAGCGAATCGTATATGCGTTGATCTAAAGTGTAAAATTTCCACACAAAAAGACCTTAAGAAACTTCCCTTTTGAAATAAAAGATTTTGTAACTCGTTAAATCAACATTGCACGGTCCTTTGTCAGAAAAGAGAGAAAAAAAGGCGATTTATGACTTAGGTATCGTGGTGAAAATATATACTGAAACTGTCACTGTGTCTGTAAATATTTGTTTTAAAATATGAAAGCAATACTTCATAATATCTTAGCACTATAACTATGTAAACAGTACTTAACATCGTTCTTGTGTTTTTTGGACATAGCTAGATTTGATATTTAAATTGATAATTAAATAATAAAGCAAAAGGTAAAACGAATAATGAATTCTTCGGATGTAGTCTAGTTGCATGTATTAGTAATATAGATATTACTTGGTTTTTTTTTTATTCCACGGTGCAAGACGAAGATTGGTGTGTTGGATGTACGTGCACCCATGCATGGGAATATTCGAGAAAGACCTCTATCAACTGGAGGTGTTACAACAACTCCGACCTATCAGATAGTGATAGAGAACACTGCTGAAAACATCACTGTTGGAAAGGGGACGTAGCTTGCTAGTAATCTTGCTTGTTATTGAGGGTCGGTCGAGTTGAAGCCTAGGTCTTATAATAATTGTATGACCGATCAAATCTCGGTCAAAATTTAAAGATGGGACTTCAAATACCCAGCGGTATAATATTGGAAATGAGCCGTATTCCGTCACGGCGGCAGATAACAGTATTTTCTGTCTGAAGAGAGATGACTCTTGGCATAAAATACGGATTTCCATGATGGAGGTTTTTGATGCAGGGATGGACCTCAAATGGAAATGAACCGGATGCAGTGAAACCAAGTGGAGGAAGGATCCCAAAGAGTACTCCAATGTAAACCAGGAAGTATAAATAATAGAAATATTTAGAATTTGGGTTGTGTTTTTCTTACAAAGACACCTATAGATACTGGGATGTCATCTATATCAGTTGTACAGTCTACATTAACTTAGTATATCCATAGCTATATATCACGTTTGAGTGCAATTTATGTAATACCTAACAAAAAAAGTTTGCATTTTTAAATGTTTATTTAGTATAACCATTACCAAAATGTGTTTATTCTTTTAAAGATATTAATATATTGGCTTTGTACAGCATGCATGGCTTTAATTGTTTATAAAAAAATACATGGTTTTAAAAATGGAAAAGATAAACAACATCGCTCTATAAATAGCCACTTTTTTGTTTGACGATATTCGTTCATAATCTTGTTAAATGCGAATTTTACGGAAATTGCATACGGAAATGCCATACTTTCTTGCTCTACCGCCCTCTTGTGATTTATAAAGAGAAGAGTGTCTCACTCTTCAGTTGCTCATTTTGCAATAAATTGTTGCGTCTCGTCCAACGATTGAAAGAAGAATATGGTTTTTGTGATGTGACAAAATGCGTTTCCCTGATGATGAGTGGAGAAATGAAACACGAACCGCATTTTTTTTTTTTTAAATAACACATCTTGAGCTGTCACCTATCAACAGAGGGCGTCGTTCTTGGCACTGTTCAAGCCACTATCCAAGTGTGTTTAATAATTGCACCCACACTTTATAACCAAAGTGTTTGTTTTTTCTTCTTTTGGGGTTTCGTTTAGGTACTTGTACAGTATTAGCTCATTGTTTCTACATGTAATGAAGTGAAACAGCGCTTATTTGATTCCTATATACGAATACAGGGTAAAGAGTGTAAAGTCTGTTAACCTGATAATCAATGAAAAGAATAAAAGATAATATAATAAAAGGGCAGGAAAACATTTGTGAAACTACTGTTTTCAGAGGGTTTTTTTAATTTGTCGTGTTCATTTCTACCGTTCCTCTCCTTCGTTGTGTAATTGAAATATTTCGCGTCACTGCTGCAGCGGCGAAGCCAGCGTTCCCACCATTGGGGGACGAGTGGGGGGGGGGGGGGCTGGATGTTGCTTGAGGGGCAATTTCAGTAGAATCCGTGCTGAAATGTATAGACAAGATTTTAGCGGGTCCAAAAGCCGGGGGGGGGGGAGGAGGAGGACACCATCATTCTGTGGGGCGCCCTTCAAAGCGGACAATATCGGACGATAGGGTGGCGCCCTTCAAAGCGGACAATATCGGACGATGGGGGGGGGGGGCGCTCTTGCGGATGTTCGCGCATCAGAACCGTATATCGAGAGAGTTGTGACAACTTCAGACAGTTGAACCATAATGGCCGTTTATTATGTATACGTGAGACTATTGTGTACGAATTATATATGTGCCCTGATGCATAATCCGCCATTTTGTTTCCAAACGGCTCTGTGTTCGCGCGACTTGAAAAAGGGGAACTCGCACAAAATAGAAGCTCGTGTAAAAGGACATGCAACTTTCCGGGGGCGATGACTTTCTATGCTGCTCCCCCCCCCCCCCCCCCGCCACCACCACCACACGTGAATACGCCCTTTCACTGCTCCCTGCCCCACTGTACTGCCTCCTATACACAACCTTGTTTTGATTAGGGTTTTTTTCTGACCCGAAAAAGAATAACGCTGGATAGGATCTATAACAGGAGGACGCTGTGTTAATCATTTTCAATCGATTAATCACTGCCATGGAATGCATTCTGTTTTATTAATCGGTGAAGTTACTTTGAACAGGGCAGTATACAGGCGCGTCTTATTTTAAAATGTTGGAGTGAATTTCTAGCTTTCATCTTGCACACAATTTATTATTGTGTGTTTAGGAAATAACACATTCAGCAAGTCAGCATACTAAGCACATGAAAACAAAAGCGTCTAAATATAACAAGCAAACAATATTTCAGCGGATTTTCCGGCTTGTTTTCCTGTACGCTGATCACAATTCTCATCACGAGAGACTTTCATTTTAGCTTATATACTTGTTGTATGTTAGGAAAAACGAAGATTTTACCCTCGAGTGCAGAGTGACTGTGTAGAAGTCGTCGGTGTTCGAGTCCACCGTTGCCGATCGCCTTGTAGTTGTAAAGTTTGTGTTACTCCCCCGAATCATGCATACGGTCATTCGTTCTAAGATGTTTTCATCTTTGTATGTGCCGCTGGCTGCTGCACTTGTTACACTTTTGGTGGTATGTTCGGGTGATCGGACGTTCGTGCCGCCGGGTAGCTACGGTGAAGTTGTTGGCACTAAACATCGCCATGTCAGGTAAGAAGTTGTATCCCCCTCCAACCCCCTCCACCACAAAAGGTTTGTACAGCATTAAACAGAGCAAAGGGTGGGGAACGCCTTAAGTAGGTAAAGGTATACATTTGGCTGGAGAGCGCCAAAATTGTGTGCTTTGTTTACTTATCGTTCAAAATGTCTGTGCTATGGGGAAAATTATTTAAACCTTGTTTGTCAGGCATGGATTGTTCAGGCTTGTCCATCCAGTGGCGTAACTGGGGGGGGGGGGGGGGGGGGGGTTGACGTGTCCCCCCCCCCCCTCTTTCGAGAGGATTTTCGTGCCCCGGGTGCCCCCCCCTTCCATTATAATATTGAATTGAAAAACCGATACAATGCAGTGTTGAAATGTGCCCTCAGTGTCCCCTTTGAAGAAAAAAATTGTGTACCTCCGAATGTCCCGTAGAAGGACTGTAGTTCCGCCACTGCACTTATCTGAAATCAAACTTTTTGAATCTGAGAGAAAGACAATGATTAAAAAGATAAGAAATGCATCTTTCAGACCTTTCCAACACCTAGTTTATATACGCCTGAAGCGGCATACATGTATATGCAGCTATAACTAATTTTGCATTTGTTTTGCTCATAATAGCCTTTGATAACGTCGTGGTTCAACTTTTCCATTCTGGTAAAAAGGTACGCTATAGGTCATGTAGTTTTGCTACAGAGCATACATCTCAAAGGAAATTTGAAGCACGACGTTTTGAAAGTTGAACTGACGTTTTGAAAGTTGAAGTAACGTTTGAAAAGTTGAACCACGACGTTTGAAATCGTTTAAGAACACTATACAAGAGGGCCCAAAAGGCCACGATGACTGCCAAGTTGGCTGCCATAATTTGCAGTTGATCTTTTAAAAAGAGAAAAGTCATAATCACGATGCTTTGTATTGTTTGTCAGATCTAATCAGCTTGCAGACCGTGTCAATAATATCTGTGGGTGCCGCACAGATCGAACAAACTTTTCCTGTTCGGTGCCAGCCGCCAATGGTAAGGAAACGCTAAACTTTCACAAACATTTCCTGAAAATTTCCCTTGAAGGCCCCATTTCGCTGGAAAATTATAAAATTACATTGTCCCCCCTCGATGTTTGCATACTGTGGTTGTTTTCATGCGGTTAGATTTATGAGAAAGGATGGCCTGTGTGACGTCATTGCCTGTTCCGTTATGATAAGTTAAAATAGAAACGATTAAATCCATGTGAATATATTAAAGGCATTGGATATGCCACTCTTTTGTCACTGGTGCGTAACGCTACATTTGTAGTTTCTTGCCATGCCGTGGTTGGCACTTTTTGCCAATCACGGTTTGGCAAAGTATGGAAGGTCAATGTCGCAAACATAACGAATCTGGAGTTAGGAATCCGTAACTCCCTAGGCATTTTTGCTAGGATGCAACCTCAATCCTGCAAAATCCTCCAACTGCCTCTGTGTAAAAATTGTATATAGCCTCAATCCTCCAAAATAAACCGTTATTTCATGACTGTGTTCCATGGAGGGGTGACCACTGCCTCAATCCTTCAAAATCAACTAGCAATCGCTGTCAACATGTTGAGGCAGAGCCAGTTACATCCTGGAGCAGTGCGAAGGATTTCAAGTATAATTTTGTCCATAATTTCGAAATTTTGCTGTTTAAAATTTCTTTTCAAGATATCTACCAAACCGAACAATTGGACATTTCAAACTTGTTTTGGTGTAGGCTTTAATTGGTATAATCATTTCGATTTGTGCTTATTTCTATTTTAAAAACAATTTTCTTACGTTCACGCCTTGAATGCATCACCCCCTCTCCATGTACCACACCTTTATTTAACCTAACGATTCTATCCAACGTTTCACTTTCAAATGGCAATATTTTCAGCTGAGCTTTTGAATTGTACGGACGAAGAGGTAATGGGCGGCGATGGTAACACGTGTTACATGATCGTGAATGAAGGCAAGTCAAACCACGATGCACAGTTATATTGCATCGAACATGGCGGCCATCTTGCTTACATCGAGTCGGAGGAGGAACAGAGCTTCCTTGAGACGATCGTAGCTACCGAGTCGGTTAACTGGATTGGGCTCATCTGGGCGGTATCTTGGCTAGATGGAACTCCGCTAAGGCAGGACTGGCTCTTGCCTATACGTAAACCTTCCGCTTCCCTCCAAGGAGTGAAAACGTGCTTTAGCATGAGGCGCAGTGAAGTAATTGGAAGAGTGTGCAGTAATGAAAGACGTTTCATATGTGAGATACCAAACGAAAATAAAGGTAGGTTGGTCAAGAGCGCCAGAGTCGAATCGGAACCACACAGGGCCTATTCCAAACAATACATGACATTGTTTAATACTATAACAAACAAACTTCGCGATACCAGATATTTTACCACCCCAAATCCATTACATGCTTGACGTACATTCTCGACCAAAGTTCGTATATTTCTATTGCACCAAAAAGACAAACGATAAAAAGATGAACACCGCCTAACGATACATCAGCTTCTGAATAATTTCACTTTGTTTATGGTATTCTTTTTATAGAGTGCCTAGAGCAGGACGCGTTTGGTGGATCGTGTTACAGGGTGAATGAATCAAGGTTGACGCATAGAGATGCTCAACAATTCTGCAATGAAACTTACAACGGACATCTACCTTACATCGAGACAAGAGAAGAGTTAAATCACATAGTGAAGTACCTCCAAACTGTGACGGTTGGATATTCCTGGATAGGTCTGATCGCACAACACAAATGGATGGACGGCACCACGGTGTCTTACCAGAATCTTCAACGTGATACGCATAACCGTCTAGACTGGCGACACGGGTGCTTCAGTTTGAGCGGCAAGTGGAAAAGAGAAGACTGTGCTACGGAGTATGGATACATATGCGAGCGAAACATTGTGGATCAACAAGCGACACATGAAAACTGTGAGTTTGTTTTCCATTTTCCATATGGACTCCGTGCTCAAGATACCCCCTCAACGGTTTTAAAGGGGGTAGATCACTGGGGGGGGGGGGGGGGGGGGTTGCACATTCGGATTAAAAAAGCCAGCTCGGTATTTCAACTACGCATGCGCACAATGATATGGGTCATGGGTCATTCGGGATAATGACAGCGTATGAACACGTGCGGAGACACGTCATACAACAATGTAATATATTACATTTCTTCTCTGGTACTTCCTCACCATACATTAGCATCAAGGCAGTGCTCAACAACCCCTACCGGCCTGACTGAGTTTTTACGAGGAGGTTCTCTCTGCATCCACACTGAACAGATGATTAACGTCTCAGATTCGTCTTATGTCTTCCCCGCTCTATGTGAATGTGGCACGGGTCGATGCCTTCAAGGCTGTGCTTGCGTTGTCAGAGATAAGTGAGTACAATGCAGCTATATCAAAGATAGAAGTAACTCTACTTTGAAATTAGTGTGTTTAACAAGTATGTGAAGAGGGGACGGAGTGCACCGAGCAACTTTTCGAGATCAAACTTCAGTGATTTGTCTGTTTTGTCCGGCTGATTTGTGTGGTAATATTATGTCCAGTTTAATTGGCATCTATGGGCATGATGGGTTACGTATTTTATAAGAAGATGAACCAAAATGAGCAAAAGAACAAGCATATACGCAAAGATTTAAAAAAAAAAGTTGGCTCTCTGTCACAGCTCGGCTGGAGAAGTGGTGGCGTCAGCAGACATCTGTGCTGGAAGGCCCTGTCATATGTACACGCCTTCCTACACTAGTACTACGATTATTATAAAATTAACTTACGTTCTTTACTGTCTATGTCCCTTCTTTAATAGTGCTGGGGGACTGATTGCTTGCAGTTGTGGCGCTTGCAGTTTGACCTACTCGTTGCAAACAGGCAAGTTTAATTCTTATCAGTGAAAAAATTAATAGTACAATTTTTAAGAATGCAGGCAGTCTGGTCTGTCACATCATAACCTGCCATGAAGCCTGAATCCGTTGTGCACTATGTATATCGCTTCAGCAGAAAGCAAGAGCCTTACCGATAGTTTTTCTTCTTTTTTTCATTCGGAAATTCAAATGTAATGCGCATTGAGAGGGCTAGCATTGTGGAAGGTGCAATGCATGTTCAATAAATTGTTATCGTGAATGTTGTGTCTGCATCTGACAAGCTGGACTGTTATTGAGAAGTTAATGCAAATAAAATTGTTTAGGATTGTTTGATTGTGTGCAAGGATAAACATCGCCATTACTCGTTAGAGTAATGTTAAAGAAAAACAAGCATTGTTCATTTTTTATTCATATCGGATTTGAAGATAAAATTGACGTCAGTAATATTGACTTTGAGCGACGAAAAAACAAAAATCACATCACCATCTACACGGTGAAAACTTAAAAACAAAAAATCACATTACCATGCATCTACACGGTAAAAATAAATACATATCACCATCTACCCGCGTCCCCATCCGGTGTGGAGGAGATTTTTAACTCATGTGGATTGGTTTACTCTACTCTTAGTTATTTTATGTGTAAAAGTAACTTTGGTAAACATTTTAATTAAGATGTACTCTTAGAAAAACACAGTGAAATTATGTAATACTGAGCAAAAAAAATACTAGTATCCGTAAGTGATTTGAATTAGTGATTTATATTTTTAAAAGAAATATTTGATTTAAATCGCGATTATCAAGCAACATTGATTCTTTTGCAGGTGACATTGAGACTTTCGAATTTCCAGTCCTTTCCTCATCTTTGACGTGCGATTGTATCAACGGAGAAGCCAGTTCGAGCTACCAATTCCAAGATGGCGTCTTTACCAATCTCCACCCAGCATGCAGTGGCATTGGGGATACTACCGATGTTGTAGCAAGCGCCAATATCACAGTCATCACCGTCGTAGCCATACTGGGGGTGTTGGTGCTCGTCTTACTTGTCATTGGCTTCCGGTTGCGTAGACGATGGAGAAAGATTTTACCTGTCAATCAAATGAGGTACCTTTTCTCTTTATCGTGTATTCTCGCTCATGCTTTTAAGCCTCACAGCATCTGTAGTCCCTATGCGCTAAGGCGAAGTTAGAGGGCAATGTCTCTATGTCGCTTAATTGGACAGGCATGGGTAAACCAATTTCACGTTTCGTTACTAAATTATGGAAAAAAAAACCAATGAACACCCCGACCCCTGAGACACTATGCTGCACACTAAAAAGCTAGGATTGCTGGCAAACAGGCATTGGGCCCGTCCGCCTGGGACAAAACAAATTGACAGATAAATTGAAATAAGTTGATGTTAAAACAATTCCAAGGTCGCTATTATTACATTTTTACGAACACTCAAATCAGAGGGATGGCCAAAAAAAACCCCAAAAAACACCTGCCTGCGACCACAACTAAGAATTATGAAACGTTAGAAAATGTAATACATGTACCAGAAACGTATGAGGTACACATTTAAACTGGTAGTTTACTTATTTTTTATTCTAGGACTTCAGCTGCTACAGGACCAACATCTCGTGGTAAGCATTGCAACGTCTGACGAATTCCTCTCGTACAAATTTTTTTTTTTAGAGTAAATTCGTGTAGATTAACATGCAGTGAAAAAAGTGTTGTTATTCATGCAACTGCAGTGTCATACATAGCGGGGGTCAATTCTCACATTTACTGTCCCAATAATTACGAGAGGTGAGGGAGCATGGGGGCATGGGGGAGGATTTAAGCGGGTGGGGGTGTGACCCCCCCCCCCCCCCCCAGCTACGCCACTGAACAAAATAAAATAAGTGTGGAAGTGGACTAAAAGGCACACAACTGGGACCCAATTCCAAGGCGCTGCTAAACACACTTCTGCTTACGAAACGGACCCTCCGTCTATTTCGCGAAGACCGTAAGCAGTAAGCACAACAAAAAAAGCACGCTTAACCAGAAAAAAAAGTTGCTTAAATTAGCCGCCGTAAGGTTAGACCCACGCCGTGAAATAGTGCTAACAGGTTATCTCAAGTTTCTGCTATAGGACTCAAGCACAATTTCGTGCTGCTAAACTGTGAAGCAGCGCCACGAAATTGGGCTCTTGTTAATGTTGAATTGTGATGTCTTGTGTAGATCCAATATGGCACTTCTATGCCAAGTTTCATACTTGTTTTTCTGACAGAGGAAAGAAATGACACCGGTGGCCCTGCTTCTCCCAGTGTTTCCTTCCATGATGATCAGCAAGGGGACTGCGATGACGCCGCACCAACACAAAGTCCGGCGGTTGGGGTACCTGCTGACATGGACGTCTATATAACACCGCCGAACGAGTACGATTATGCTGATTTTACCGGTAAACGGCTAGACACATTGTCAGGGACATCAGATGAAGAGTACGTTAACAAAGATGTTATCGGGAAGGGAAAACAAGCCCCCAAACAAGTCGAACGTAGCCGTCAAGAGCTGTCCCCCAACGCAGCAGATAGCGAGCCGAGTTATGATTATGCTGGCGTTACCGGTAAACGGCTGGACACCTTGTCAGGGACATTAGATGAAGAGTACGTTAACAAAGATGTTATCAGGAAGGGAAAACAAACCCCCAAACAAGTCGAGTGTAGCCGTCAAGAGCTGTCCCCCAGCGCAGCAGATAGCGAGCCGAGTTATGATTATGCGTCGGTTAGGGCGCCCTCACTCGATCACGATTCGCCAACACACGCTCGGGTGTACATTAATGAACGAGTGCGTCCTCAACGTCAGCAGCGTGTGCCAGAAATGCAAACACCGAATGACGATTTTGGCTCTTACTATGCGGAGATTTCCTAAGCCGACACCCTCGACTGTAATCTATAACGAACACTCATGGGAACCATTCACGGGAACCCGGGGGAGTAGGTCCCCCTCCCCATGACAATCTCTTCCTTCACCCCCCCCCCCCCCCCCCCCAAGGTAAAAAAGTAAAAAGTAAAGGTCTGATAGCCATTACTGGCCGTAGGGGCAGTGGGATGTTAGAGGTCCACTGTGTCTTGGGCGCGGCATATGAGTGGTGGGGCCCATTCCTCTCCTCTCGCCGTCTTACCTTCCCCGAACGAATCAGGTACCCATTTTACTGTTGGGTCGTCAGAGAGAGTTTTTCAAGTGTTTGGTCCGAATGAGATTCGAACCACCAACCTTCCACTCCATAGCTCCACGCTCTAACCGCTTGGCTACATACGAGGCCCCACCCGGTGCACCCCAAAAACAAACCCACAAACCCAAAACACCGACTTTTAGCAATGCATGTATATCGCTACTTTAATCTCCAAATGGTTCCTTTATGCTTTTCCCCTCTCATTAATAACTTTCTCTTGTAACTCGAAAGCAGTTTTGAAACGCGAATGTAGATTTTTAACAAACAGCGCCACCTAGAAAGAGATGGTGTCCAGGCCACTTTTCCTTACCTTCTCCCTGTTTGTTTCAGTTGTTTATTTCTTTGGTTTTTTTTTTTATTTAAAATATTTTAGACATATTAATTATATAATGTTGTGATGCTTGTGACTTTATTACTTTCATGGTTGTACCTATAATTTGTTTTAATGTCGGCTCATTTTTTTCCCAGATGCATCCTTAATTAATTAAACATGGCATGTTCATATCTGGACGCATTTGTAATTACATACAAAGTCAGCGTCTTGTTTTGTAATCCAAACGATGGGGGGAAGCTCGATATTTTATTGTCTTATGAATAGAGCAGTCAACAAGATTGCTTAGTTAATGAAGACTTAGTGAAATATTTATTCCATCTTCTTCTTGACCACACCATTATTAAGCCGCTATGTATATAAAGCTCTAGTATTTTACCATGCCATGTGACATACTGACGATTGTTACATGCTGACGACTCCCTTTGTCCTTTACTATGCTGTATAATTAAAAAAAAAACTACTTATAGTAACAACGTAATGTTTCCATATAGTTTTGTATTGTGCTTGTAATACTTGTTCAGTCAATATCTGCTCCTATTGTTTCTATTAAACATTAATATAAGAATGCTTATTAGTTTTGTATACACAATTGTCAAATGTGGACCTTCGCCTAATCGTGGACACTGTCCTCTTATGTTCTTTGGTATAGAAAAGGTCCACCACTGTATATACAATCATGTGCACTCGGCACACGCAGTCCTTAGCGATTTACACTTATAATACAATGTATAGCAGTGTTTGTAAATAAATTTTAAAAAACGCATAGGTTTATCTATTTTCCGACCAGATGTCTACAAATTGTTGACTGCTGTGAGTGAGATGTGGGATATGACGTTTTTAACACCCGAGGGGCGCGTGTCCCTAGGGGGATATTAACGACATATCCGACATCGCAACAGTCGACAATTATTTGTAATATCATGCCTATAAGTCAAAAAACATAAATGGTTGTAAGTTACTATATGCAGGAAATAAATTAAACCACTGCGGTGTGATAACCCTTCGATAACTGCATGCAGGCGTTCGTGCCGGAACGCTGTGTATAATTTATAGAGTTTATATGCAGGGCAGTATAATTATGAAGTAAACAGTTGTTTTTACAGACTGGACACGTTATAGTCATAGGCCCGTAGCTAGAGGTACACAATAGGAGCTAGGCGCAGATTTGGGTGATGATATTTGAAGGTTTACATGGTGGAAAGATACTAAGACAAGATAAGTTTGCGGTAGCACCATGTGAATAAATCTCTTTTGTGGGTATGTGTGGTTCTGAATTTTGGGTTGGTAAAATTTGGGTAAATTCAAGAGAGTGAACCTGTATTCCAAATCGCGCCCTCATAGACTAATACCATTCAGTATAGCCTTTTAATTGTATGATAACCTATTTAGAAAAGTAAATTGTACATTTGTACCATTATAGATTATGAGCCTGCTTTTAAACATTTATGTCGTAATTTAAACTTTAGATGTTGGCCGCCATATTTTCCAAGCAATAACTGGAAGTCATTGGCAATGAAAGAAAGATTTTTTACTACAAAACTATTTTGACATGTTTCGTCTGCTGAGTGACCTAAGTTCTGGTTTATAGGCTTACTTGTCACCGAACAAAATGAAGTTTTGTGAACTTTTATGCCAGTAACATTGTTTATCTTCAATTTTTTTTTCTACGTCTGGGAAAAATATGAGAAATTGAAATAGAGCAGAGTCCGTTTTGTGCTTGGAATGTTTCACATGGCAGTTACGAATTCTACGGTCGATTCGTTCCCACGAATGGCAATGGCTTCGGTTGAATCGTTCTCACATTTCCCGTTAGAGACGTCTTTGTTGTTGAGACCCTCACATTCCATGTCTGATAGGGGAGAATACTCCCCAATTCCGCGGATCTGAAATGAACGAGATACGCCAGGAATATAATACAGTCTCCCGTGGAGGTATTATGTTGTGCTATACAAACTCTCAATCACTGACCTCGATAGTAATGGGACTGGCTGCTATACATGCTGATTTTGCATACGCACCTTGACGTCACCAATCCACCATCTTGTTCCCCCGAAATATCACTCTAGGCCTAGGATATGCAACCTGATATGCCGTTGAGGTTTTTGTAATGTTAACAATTCTTATTTTCTTCGTCTTAACTCTGAAGAAGAAAAACTCCAATACCAGCTTCTCTTTAAAAAAAGAAGTGCGTTTTCTGCGCTTGCGTCGTGGGATAGCCAAGAATGGCAGCAGCGGCTTCAATGTGTGGGTATCGTCAGCCATTCCAGTTAGTATAGAGGTCAGTGATCTCAATTCGTAGCGCAAACTGTCCCACAATGCAACGCAACTTCCTTCCCTGATCTATAAAGACCAATGTGCCAATCAAAACACACCAAGCTATAGAAATCCAACATAAACCTTTTACGAACAGAGATTGCTATAATGATATTTCAGGAAAGGAAATAAGATTCCCTTTTCCAGTAATGAAAAAAAAACACCCCAAAACATTGGTCATGCGGAAGAGGGACTTTAGCCATAATATAACCTTCATTGATGGTAATAACATTTTCATACTGTTATATTGAATTGCAAATTAAGAAACAGAACACGGTATATTACACAATTCTCAGTCTATGGGTGGAAATGGTGATGATGAGAGTTTTCATAAAATAATTTGCTAAGCCTGAAATATTCGTTCTCTCAAAATAAATGACTAGCCGAGCTGCTATATGCTGTATGGATTCGCTTCGCCAGTGCGCTTTGGTGCTTTTGTGAGTCTTAGATCCTATTTCCTGATCTGATCTAGTTATATTCTTACCTGAGGTTTCTCACTGGGAACAAACGAAGTCTTGATCTTCCAAATAACCAAACGGGGATCCATACTGGAGGTGTCGTTTGTTCCTGGCACACAATTTGGGAAACAACAACATTATAAGATGGTTTATAAGATGGTTATCAGATGGATAATTTGATTTGAACAACAACATTGCTATAATTGATTTCTGTTTACGGTAATCGACACCATTAGCAAATACTTAAAGATTACTTGATTGTAAGTAAATAATACGATCATGCATCCCATGCAATCGTCCAGAAAAGAGGCATTACTGCCAAACCTACGTTTTGCTTCAAATAAAAATAATATACAGGTATTTTTTACAGTTTTATCAAAAGCTGTATATCTACTGAGCTGAATTTTCGACAGGTTAGTCTATTAATAACCTACGCCAGATTTAATATTTGTTCATGAATCGGCAGAAACATAGCGTTCTGGCAAGATGAGACGGAACTGGGCACAGGCCGTAGAGGAGAAAAATACGAAAAACTGAATTGGGGTGATTTGTTTTTCTCGATTTTCAGAGTTATTGATATTTGTTACCTGTGTCATGTCTACTACACATATTTTAAAGAAATAGTATACAAATCGGGGATTAAAAGTGTTTTTAAGGAAAACAATTTGCACCTTTCATTTTCACGATTACAAAACACGAAAGTTTATAGGCCTTTTTTTCTCAGTGTTTTACTTTTTTGACATGTCAATAAGTGAGAACTTTAAACAACCATACCTTGTCAACGGAATGTCTGATTGCAGTCCAACCAACAGTATTCTCTTTCCTAATACACACAAACCCTCATTTCGACCTCTGCCCAGTTCTGCCTCATTTTAGCAGATGGCGTCCATTACTTTTAATGGAATCCTTGAAGTTCATTTTGGGCTTGCTTTATTTTTGAAACATAACCCCCTCCCCCCCCCCCAAAAAAAAACCAACCGGAGAGTTTGTATGCTTACCTGTGACCAAAGTAGCACATAATGTCGCTAGAATGGTTGTCAGAAATGTTAACAGAGACAACCAGGACTTGGCCAAAGAAAATATCACCGGACCCTCAGATCTGTGGGGGAAACAGTTTCGTATTTTGTTGATCACATTCCCTTGATTTCATATATACCTTGAATTGTCTTCGTGTCTATTGCTCCCGTATCATTGCTTTCTCTCTGTCGCTACAGGGTGAGTCAAAAAGAAAGTGACCGAGTAAGAAAAAAATATGTGGCTTGCCCCATTTAATAAAAAAAAAGATAACATAGGAATAAAGTACGAGTTATTGATTAGCAACTTCACGTAATTTGCATAATCTAATCATAAGTTATCTCTATGTTAATACACATTTAGCTGTTGACTACTGATCAGTTACCGATACCCATTGATGGTAAATACCATACAATGAACCATTGGGTTCTCCTACTTCCATCAATGAATGAAAACTTGCAAAGGAAAACAGACAAAAACACCATCATCATTTCAGAATAATACTTGATTTGTTCCCTACATACAAAACACAAAAACTTACAGAAATACGATGTTTCAGACTCGACTCAAATCCCCCTGTGATAATCTCTGGTTCTCATACACTCAGCTGAATTATTTCATAGCATGTAACATTCCATGGACAACTGCGAACATGGTTCTGTTAAAACTTGCATAAATTCTGATAACATGGATCGATTGTTTTTTAAAGGGAGAGGGGGAGTGATATAGGCATATACTTTTGTTTATTTCATGATTTGAAACGGGGGGGGGGGGGGAGGGGGGCACCAGGGGGACACCCAGTTATGTCACTGTCTAAAGCTTCTACTCTTATATCAAATACCCGCAATACACGACCGGTACCGTCATGCATGGCCACTGATCTCCTTATGTGACATACCTGTTTGTGTTACTTTCCGTCATCATTATCTGTGATGTAAGATTGAGGGTTGTCACCAACGGCAGCTGTGTAGCTAAGGATGTAGCTGTCACCAGAGTGTCGTTCATGTCCATGTAAGTCTCATTCAGACACATCTCTGCTGATAGTGGCAGGTTGTCCGGTTTGACTTGGTGGATGATACAACCCACTGACATTGTCACTGCCACGATCAATCCGACCACGAAGCCAGTTACAACACTCTGTGTGTAGATAGATTATTATCACTGTGAAGTACACCGGCGGGCTCCGCATTGGACATTTACAAAAGTTGAATCTCTAAGTTTAGGACATTGAAGCTAAATTGGCCTGGAACTTGTAATGCAGATAGAATTGGTATGTGACATGTAAGTAGTCTGAACTGGCGGTATTGGAGTAAGTGCATAATTGTATTTAACTCTGCGAGGTGTAGAACCTTCAGGAAAGCTGAGGGATTACATTTCGGTTTCATTTAAACTTTTCGTCTTAATCCATCCTAGCCTTGTTCCCTTTATGCTGGTGAAGTCATTATTGTTGGCATGTGAATAACATGAGTAGTGGAGGTAGACTTCTTAACACAATTTGACCTTGGGCATAGAAATAGGTAAAGGTCACATAAATATGTAAATATGAAAATATGTAGATATAAATATGAATGAATGGGGTTATGAAATTCCGGGCACAGTTTGACCTAATGAATGGATGGGATGAATAGGGAATAGGTGTGGGTATTAGGGACCGGGTACAGTTTGACCAATTCTATGGGAAAGATTGCATAAGGTATGGAAAAAAAAATATATATTTTTTATGGTACATTTGGATCTTAGCCCGAATATGAGTTTCATACGTTAGTCCCTGTGAACGACCAGCTGGTCGGATCTTTAATCCCCCAACAATAGACGGGAGAGGGCGCGTGCCAAGTCAGCCCACTAGTATTGTTACGAAGTTAATCCGATCGATACAAAAAGTAATTGGATTTCCGAATGCTCGACAGCAGAAAGCAGCGATAGATGGCAAAAATGAATTTTGCGTTGATCAGACTGAAACGAGTAGGATTGTCTATTTGAAGAATTATTTTAAAGTCATTTTTATTGGGTTTATGGGTATTGTGCACGTTGCGTTTTCCAAGTTATAAACAAACACTCACCGCAGCATACTTGCAGGGTACAGCCTGTGTCGGCCATGGGGGTACATGCATATGATAAATCCACGATCCATAATCCATGCGTCTGTATGGAGACCGGTGGTCGATCACCCCTCGATGATCGCACCGATCCTGGAGCAAATAAATAACTCCGTCCGTGCGCCTATATTCCTCTTGTTAATCGATACAATACCAATGGCACTCTTCTACACTGCCACCAGAATCATCCAAGTAAAAATATATGTTTGTGCGCGGTGATCGTAGAAAAGGGAAGGTTTTGGCATCAGCCAGAGCAAATGCTAGTATACATGCACACTACTGTATACACGCCGTCCGATCAGATAGCGCTCAAGTTTTCTTAATCCGTGACGGCTAAATTATCGATTAGGCTCTATAGTCTGCAGAGGCGCGTACAATAAGGAATGGATTCAGTGGTTTAAAGCCATAACAAAACGTGCGGGTATGTGGTTTTCAAGGGAACTACGGCCTGGAAAGTGCCCGATTAAGTGTATAGGAATAACACAACCATCATTGTGCATTTTGTAATATTTCGTACTAGAACGACCCCAAAACCAAGCTATAGCCTATCCATAGTTAAAAATTCAGTCGTAACGTGGTAAAAATGGTGCCCCTTTAACGCTGTCTGTATAGGAATGCACCGAACCCTAGTTGTACCTCCGTGCCGGATTTGTTTACAAAATCGAGGATGACTGGGTTTTATCTACGACCATTTTACGGGGGTTATTTAGAGGGCGTGTTCAAGCAATAATTTTATGACTGAGAGTAGGCTTTTCCAATTGATAAGACAACACAAACAAAGAAAAATACAACTGCAGAAAGTACAACCGATATGACATTATTGCTTTATTGACGTCATTTTTCAGTAAAACATCATTCTGCTCTTTACCCTGCTCATCCTGCTCTTTTTCCTGCTCATCCTGCTCTTTACCCTGCTCATCCTGCTCTTTACCCTGCTCATCCTGCTCTTTACCCTGCTCATCCTGCTCTTTACCCTGCTCATCCTGCTCTTTACCCTGCTCATCCTGCTCTTTACCCTGCTCATCCTGCTCTTTACCCTGCTCATCCTGCTCTTTACCCTGCTCATCCTGCTCTTTACCCTGCTCATCCTGCTCTTTACCCTGCTCATCCTGCTCTTTACCCTGCTCATCCTGCTCTTTACCCTGCTCATCCTGCTCTTTACCCTGCTCATCCTGCTCTTTACCCTGCTCATCCTGCTCTTTAACCTGCTCATCCTGCTCTTTACCCTGCTCATCCTGCTCTTTACCCTGCTCATCCTGCTCTTTTCCCTGCTCATCCTGCTCTTTTCCCTGCTCATCCTGCTCTTTTCCCTGCTCATCCTGCTCTTTACCCTGCTCATCCTGCTCTTTACCCTGCTCATCCTGCTCTTTACCCTGCTCATCCTGCTCTTTACCCTGCTCATCCTGCTCTTTACCCTGCTCATCCTGCTCTTTACCCTGCTCATCCTGCTCTTTACCCTGCTCATCCTGCTCTTTTCCCTGCTCACCCTGCTCATCCTGCTCTTTACCCTGCTCATCCTGCTCTTTACCCTGCTCATCCTGCTCTTTACCCTGCTCATCCTGCTCTTTACCCTGCTCATCCTGCTCTTTACCCTGCTCATCCTGCTCTTTACCCTGCTCATCCTGCTCTTTACCCTGCTCATCCTGCTCTTTACCCTGCTCATCCTGCTCTTTACCCTGCTCATCCTGCTCTTTACCCTGCTCATCCTGCTCTTTACCCTGCTCATCCTGCTCTTTTCCCTGCTCATCCTGCTCTTTACCCTGCTCATCCTACTCTACGGCATAGAGTAGGATGAGCAGGGTAAAGAGCAGGATGAGCAGGGAAAAGAGCAGGATGAGCAGGGTAAAGAGCAGGATGAGCAGGGTAAAGAGCAGGATGAGCAGGGTAAAGAGCAGGATGAGCAGGGTAAAGAGCAGGATGAGCAGGGTAAAGAGCAGGATGAGCAGGGTAAAGAGCAGGATGAGCAGGGTAAAGAGCAGGATGAGCAGGGTAAAGAGCAGGATGAGCAGGGTAAAGAGCAGGATGAGCAGGGTAAAGAGCAGGATGAGCAGGGTAAAGAGCAGGATGAGCAGGGTAAAGAGCAGGATGAGCAGGGTGAGCAGGGAAAAGAGCAGGATGAGCAGGGTAAAGAGCAGGATGAGCAGGGTAAAGAGCAGGGTAAAGAGCAGGATGAGCAGGGTAAAGAGCAGGATGAGCAGGGTAAAGAGCAGGATGAGCAGGGTAAAGAGCAGGATGAGCAGGGTAAAGAGCAGGATGAGCAGGGAAAAGAGCAGGATGAGCAGGGAAAAGAGCAGGATGAGCAGGGTAAAGAGCAGGATGAGCAGGGTAAAGAGCAGGATGAGCAGGGTAAAGAGCAGGATGAGCAGGTTAAAGAGCAGGATGAGCAGGGTAAAGAGCAGGATGAGCAGGGTAAAGAGCAGGATGAGCAGGGTAAAGAGCAGGATGAGCAGGGTAAAGAGCAGGATGAGCAGGGTAAAGAGCAGGATGAGCAGGGTAAAGAGCAGGATGAGCAGGGTAAAGAGCAGGATGAGCAGGGTAAAGAGCAGGATGAGCAGGGTAAAGAGCAGGATGAGCAGGGTAAAGAGCAGGATGAGCAGGGTAAAGAGCAGGATGAGCAGGGTAAAGAGCAGGATGAGCAGGGTAAAGAGCAGGATGAGCAGGAAAAAGAGCAGGATGAGCAGGGTAAAGAGCAGGATGAGCAGGGTAAAGAGCAGGATGAGCAGGGTAAAGAGCAGGATGAGCAGGGTAAAGAGCAGGATGAGCAGGGTAAAGAGCAGGATGAGCAGGGTAAAGAGCAGGATGAGCAGGGTAAAGAGCAGGATGAGCAGGGTAAAGAGCAGGATGAGCAGGGTAAAGAGCAGGATGAGCAGGGTAAAGAGCAGGATGAGCAGGGTAAAGAGCAGGATGAGCAGGGTGAGCAGGGAAAAGAGCAGGATGAGCAGGGTAAAGAGCAGGATGAGCAGGGTAAAGAGCAGGATGAGCAGGGTAAAGAGCAGGATGAGCAGGGTAAAGAGCAGGATGAGCAGGGTAAAGAGCAGGATGAGCAGGGTAAAGAGCAGGATGAGCAGGGTAAAGAGCAGGATGAGCAGGGAAAAGAGCAGGATGAGCAGGGAAAAGAGCAGGATGAGCAGGGTAAAGAGCAGGATGAGCAGGGTAAAGAGCAGGATGAGCAGGGTAAAGAGCAGGATGAGCAGGTTAAAGAGCAGGATGAGCAGGGTAAAGAGCAGGATGAGCAGGGTAAAGAGCAGGATGAGCAGGGTAAAGAGCAGGATGAGCAGGGTAAAGAGCAGGATGAGCAGGGTAAAGAGCAGGATGAGCAGGGTAAAGAGCAGGATGAGCAGGGTAAAGAGCAGGATGAGCAGGGTAAAGAGCAGGATGAGCAGGGTAAAGAGCAGGATGAGCAGGGTAAAGAGCAGGATGAGCAGGGTAAAGAGCAGGATGAGCAGGGTAAAGAGCAGGATGAGCAGGGTAAAGAGCAGGATGAGCAGGGTAAAGAGCAGGATGAGCAGGAAAAAGAGCAGGATGAGCAGGGTAAAGAGCAGAATGATGTTTTACTGAAAAATGACGTCAATAAAGCAATAATGTCATATCGGTTGTACTTTCTGCAGTTGTATTTTTCTTTGTTTGTGTTGTCTTATCAATTGGAAAAGCCTACTCTCAGTCATAAAATTATTGCTTGAACACGCCCTCTAAATAACCCCCGTAAAATGGTCGTAGATAAAACCCAGTCATCCTCGATTTTGTAAACAAATCCGGCACGGAGGTACAACTAGGGTTCGGTGCATTCCTATACAGACAGCGTTAAAGGGGCACCATTTTTACCACGTTACGACTGAATTTTTAACTATGGATAGGCTATAGCTTGGTTTTGGGGTCGTTCTAGTACGAAATATTACAAAATGCACAATGATGGTTGTGTTATTCCTATACACTTAATCGGGCACTTTCCAGGCCGTAGTTCCCTTGAAAACCACATACCCGCACGTTTTGTTATGGCTTTAAACCACTGAATCCATTCCTTATTGTACGCGCCTCTGCAGACTATAGAGCCTAATCGATAATTTAGCCGTCACGGATTAAGAAAACTTGAGCGCTATCTGATCGGACGGCGTGTATACAGTAGTGTGCATGTATACTAGCATTTGCTCTGGCTGATGCCAAAACCTTCCCTTTTCTACGATCACCGCGCACAAACATATATTTTTACTTGGATGATTCTGGTGGCAGTGTAGAAGAGTGCCATTGGTATTGTATCGATTAACAAGAGGAATATAGGCGCACGGACGGAGTTATTTATTTGCTCCAGGATCGGTGCGATCATCGAGGGGTGATCGACCACCGGTCTCCATACAGACGCATGGATTATGGATCGTGGATTTATCATATGCATGTACCCCCATGGCCGACACAGGCTGTACCCTGCAAGTATGCTGCGGTGAGTGTTTGTTTATAACTTGGAAAACGCAACGTGCACAATACCCATAAACCCAATAAAAATGACTTTAAAATAATTCTTCAAATAGACAATCCTACTCGTTTCAGTCTGATCAACGCAAAATTCATTTTTGCCATCTATCGCTGCTTTCTGCTGTCGAGCATTCGGAAATCCAATTACTTTTTGTATCGATCGGATTAACTTCGTAACAATACTAGTGGGCTGACTTGGCACGCGCCCTCTCCCGTCTATTGTTGGGGGATTAAAGATCCGACCAGCTGGTCGTTCACAGGGACTAACGTATGAAACTCATATTCGGGCTAAGATCCAAATGTACCATAAAAAAATATATATATTTTTTTCCATACCTTATGCAATCTTTCCCATAGAATTGGTCAAACTGTACCCGGTCCCTAATACCCACACCTATTCCCTATTCATCCCATCCATTCATTAGGTCAAACTGTGCCCGGAATTTCATAACCCCATTCATTCATATTTATATCTACATATTTTCATATTTACATATTTATGTGACCTTTACCTATTTCTATGCCCAAGGTCAAATTGTGTTAAGAAGTCTACCTCCACTACTAACATGTTAGTCTATACCTTGGATCCACAGAAAGGACAGAAGACGCCGATGATGAACAGCGCAAAGCAGCCTGCTGTACTGCACCCAGCAAAAGTGAGCACCACCTATAAAATACCATGCATCATTAGAAGCAGAATTTTCCAAAAGTGGGAGGAAACACAGTGGATCTAGCGTAGAAACATTACTCATGTACATATTATGTCATCAGACTGAAGTTGGTCACACATTTTATGTCTCTTTTTATTTTTTGATTCGTTGTGAATGGCTTCGTCCAAGCAGCGCATTGGTTTAATGACAGTATAACCACCATGTTTGAAACTAAAAAAAAAACCACGATGATCCTCCTCTATATAAAAAAGAACAACATAGTACAAACAGACAAAAAAATCCCTCAAATAACCAAAAAAAGAGAGACGTTTACCGGTATTGCATCACCGACAACCGGAATTAGGAATGCCATGCCGAGTGCTGCAGCAGACGCAAAAACAGCTGAGAAAGAAAAAAATCCACGGAGATTTAAAATTTATTCGAGACGTCCTGGTTGCCAAGTCAAGTTTTGTTCTATAGCTATAAGGTCTATAAGGACAGACTGTTTTAATGTCAGCAATGAAGATGATATAATAATATTGAATACGAAATGACAAAAATACATCAATCGGTGTACGTTTTATTTACTAATGACAATTCAATGAAGTGCGTGAAAAATGTGCAGTCTTTTGGCATATTTCAGGGAGAAAACCAGCCGGCTCTATATTGTTTCCCTAAAAAAAAACAGCTCACCGATTACTTTGAGAGCCACAGTGTAGCCCTTGTCTTTGAGGTCCTTCCAATATGGCTTCACGAAATGTTCACCGACAAGGGTGGCAGATGCGTTGAAGACAGACGACAGTGTACTGATGACATGGGAACATGGATAATTGATTGTTTAATATTGATGTTATCTCAGACAATTTAATCAAGTGAACAGGTCATGAATACGAGTTGTTAATACCGAGTTGGGAGATTTTGAATAGACTTTAAGGTTGAGGCAGAGTTGACGGCAATTTTTGTTTTTGAAGGCCAGACATTGATAGGAAGGATGGGTTGGATAAAGTAGTAGTAAAGTCTGCCCCGAGCCACTGTGGCTCATCAGGCCGGCGTTTATCCCCGGTTTCAGTAGCATGAAACGACTGAGAATATTTCTATTCCCCCTGGATGGGATGCTAGTCCATCGCAGGTTACTCCCCAGCTAATGCCGGTACCCATTTATACTCCTGGGTGGAGAGGGGCAAGTGGGGGTGAAGTGCCTTGCCCAAGGACACAGTATATGACCATCGGCTGGATTCGAACCCCGGACCCTCTGATTATGAGTCACGAACCCTAACCACTAGGCCACACACTCCCCTTTGGGTTGGATAGGCATAGTAAACCTTTTGTGTACATTCACTGTTACTGAAACAATAAAATAGTGGGGGGGGGGGACTCGGCACTGCCCCCCCCCCATTCCCACCCCACCTCCGAGGTTTTCGCCTATTATCTCACCTCAACGCAGCGCCGAACAATCCTGTCAGCAACAAGCCTGGAATTCCAGGCAAGTCACTGAACACGTCCACGATGAAATACGGTACAATCTGTAGGATGGGCAAACAGCTCGTGGAACTTATTATGTTTATCAAAACTTTACTCAAGCAGATACATTTGCTTCTAACTGATTTCACAAAACAGTACTGTATATACTTTGGGTATATCACCAAAAACACAAGGACAAGGCCACCCAAAAGTGTGGGCTACAAACTAGAAAGAACAGAGAACATGCCCCCCAAATTGTCCGTGCCCCCCCCCCCCCCCCTAGGTGCCCGGCGCCCCCACCAAAATACTGAAAATGCCTCTTTTCCTTTTCCAACCAAAAAGGGTTTTTGTAAGTAGCATTTTTTTTCCAAAGGCTTACTGTGTACAATTTCTTATGTCAATGGATACAGCGAGGCATTATGGGCCCAACTGGGAAAAACTGCAATAGGACGTTTGCGATATGTGCCCCCATGATATTCTGATGCCCCCTCTCCCCCTCCCACTCAAAAAAATCCTAGCTACGCCACTGGTGAGGACAGGCCACTGGATGGAACACATCGTTTTTTAAACAAACACTATAAGACTAGACTACTGGAAAATGCAAGCAAATTAAGCAATTAATGTCCGCTAAATATTCTCTGACTGTTTGGTGTATAAGTGGACTTACCTGATCATTTTTAGTCATGTACCCCATGGTGCTAGGGTCGCATCCCTCGTAATATGCATAAATGCTGATCCCCACCAAAAACAGAAGACTTTGGAAAATTATGACTCCAAACGAATAGCAAATAAAGGATCTGTGTGAAAAACAAAATACAATTAAAGGGAATATACAACATTCGCTTTTGCTGTAATTTTAAGAAATGGATGGATTTGGGGATTAATATTTTAAGCAATATTGTTACACTGACTTGCTTGATGTTTTGTGTTCGAAGGGTCTGGAAAAACCAAGAAAAACAATCATTTTCTTGAAGTCTGGTTCCCTGACCCCATTTAAATTGAAATGGGGCAATTTACAGACGTCAGGGAATTATAAGGTCAGGGAACCAGTCTAGAAGGCTTGTTCCCATTCATATAGATGTGTAATCGATTGCAAACAAAATTCAGACTAACTAAAATATGGTAAAGGGGGGGGGGGGCACTATTTGAAAAAATGGCCACTGTATTGATACAAAAATACCACTTCTTGAAAATGTCAGCACACCAGGTGCCAATGTCAACACACCAGGTGTCATCATGATAAAATACTCATGAAAAGTAGTTTTGAGAAATTAAAGGATATCTGCTTGCACAACTTTGGTTGGAACACCCTGTATTTTTCAATGGAACACAGAAAGGAAATCAAATTTAGAAAAGGGAAACAAAATTTCTTCGTTTGACGTGAACTTACGCTCTGGCCACCGCCTCTGATTTGCAGATGACCAGTCTCTGCACCATGTACTGATTGGTGATAACAACCCCTAAGAACATCGTCTGTCCGATGAAACTCCACCCGTTGTAAAAGTCCGTCAAATCGGAGTTGAAGCTAACGAAAGAAATTTATTTTAAAAAAATAAAATAATTCAATAAGCATTCATTTATTGATAAACGCAAATAAATGCTTTAATAATAAACAATGGAAGATTGCAGTTTGCTATAAAAAAAAACGACTGGGAAATGATGCACAGTACTACTATGCTTCAATACATTTTTTAAAGGAGTAGATTCCTTGCTATTTTCAGAACTCTCTTTAAGATGAGTCCAAATTCCAAGATCGATCCTATAACTAAAATGGCCAATTTGACGGCTATTTCAGGTTAGCTGTTATCATCCGAAGAAAGGGTCGTTGAAAAGTTGCGCGCAAAAGAAACACACTAGAAATTTCGCCCGACGTTTCTCTGCACATTAAGTTTCACAAGTAGGCCTACAGTGCACAAGATAAACCTATTCATAAAAACCCTTATGACTAAACGACTTACTCCCCGGCTCATCACACTATTTCGAAAACTTGAGCTCTGCTGCAGTCCCTCTTAATATAAAACACAGACTTGTCAAGTTATAATCTTACTAAAAGAAATTGGTTCTGGATCCCGTGGAAGCTATCTGCCATACGTTCCCGATGCCAAGTGTCATGGAGCATTTGGCGATTATAGCGATGGTCGTTGTTAGCATCAGAAGCATCTGAAGACTGTCAGTCCACAAAACTGCCTTGATTCCTCCCTTAAACACAAAAGAAAAGAAAAACAGTAACAGTCTGAACTAAAAATCAGTTGTTTTTGTCTTCTTGCATTGGTTTTCAGTCGAGCAATGAATCTATACATAATCGTAAAACTCTATCGGAAAACATTTGAAACCCTCAATCATTTTTGTGGACTCACAAACTAACATGGACAACTTCAGAGAAAAACAATCGACTCAAGACTTACGATAACGGTGTAGATGGCACAGACAACGCACAGACCAACGATGGCAACTTCCACGTTGATACCAGTCACTGAATTGATTAGATAAAAAAAATATTACTATAATATTTTATATTCTTCATTAACTATGTATTGTTGACCTGAAGAGAAAAATATAGATAAGCATATTAAATAATTGTTATAAATCATTTGTTTTGTTTTCCCCCACAAAATGTTTCCCAACAATCCATAAAATGTAGGCTTTTTATTATGATTGTGGAAAGGTTTGGAAGTAATAATCCATCCATGCTCAATAAACACAATATGTGACCAGTGGCGCACCCAAGGAGGGGGTGGAAGAGGTTGTTATTTTGTTCCTTTTTTGGGGGGGGGGGGTCAATATTTTTTGTTAGTCCCACGATTTGACCGTGGTGATAATATGTATGTGGCCTATTTTTCGAGTAGATTAATAGAGGTGTAAATAGCGCCACAAACGTTAAAGTAGTCCGGTCCCCCAAAACAACAAAATAAAAAATGAATATTTTCTGCGGTAACAGTTTTTGACAAAATTCAAACACCTAAAAAAAAATTGGAAAACTAAATTATGAGCACCTGGGTGCGCCACTGCCTGTGACAAGCTCGAGCCTTTCTTATTGAAAACATTTTAAATCAAATCTCGCCCTTTAGCGCACCTTTTCCTTGGATTAATCTCGCCTTTAGTGCATCTTAACCAGCTTGGATTACTACTTGTCGAAGAAACAGATGTAAGTTGTTATTACGTGTTATTATTTCCGTTGAGCAATGGGCAATGAAAGATCTCCGTATATGATCGAGTCAAGAGAATAACGAACCTGCAGTCAAGGCTACACAAGCGGTAAAGGCGACCACACCAGAGTAAAGCACCTGGCCCAAGTAAATACAAATACATGATTACTAGATTCAAAGAAGGAAACCTGAAAGAGGCATACAATTATACAATGAAACGACGAACAGAGTGGAGTGTCTACAATGACAAAGAATGAAAGTAAGCACATTTTAATGCAGCCAACAAAATGGAACCATATTCGCATGGTGCCAAAAATTTTGGAAGCGCACAAGAATACTTACGGAGAAAATCAGGAAGGACATCACGCCACATATCTTGACCGCGTGGTTGAAACGTAGTTCCAGGTACTTTTTTTGACAGGAAAACAGAAAATTACAAAAAAAATCTGTTATGATCATGATGCAAAGGACCGTTGATGAAAAAAACAAAATTATTACCTTAAAAGGGTTTCGTAATACTACTTTCAAGAAAGTTCTTCAACGGATTATCACAGCCAGTCTTGTAGAAGTGTTGCGCCAATATACGATTCCATTAACTGTTATTGTAAACATAATGAAAGAACTTATATACATGTAGTTTGTAACTAAATATTATTTTAATAACTGTTATTTGGGAGATGGTTGAACAAAATAATTATAGTAGGTTGTATCATTATGATCATGTTTGTTTTAATTTCAATTTACCTCGTAAGCTGAAGCCATACCAAGTCTGTAGAACATTGGTAGGAAGAATTTCCAACACAGAACGCCCCCCAGGAGGAAGGGGACAGCCATCCAGAAGACAGTCGGGCCGTGGTAATAGACATCAGCTGGGTAGCCTTGCAGGGAGATTCCTGAGAAGAAACTAGCAAGAAGGGAGAGAGTGACGGGAACTAATGTCATGCTGCGATCGGCTAGAATGTATGAAGCGGAGGTACGCTGACCGCCTCCTTTCAATCCGTAGTACAGACCGATGGCTACGGACGCCAGAATCATCACCCCACAGACGATGTAGTCTGCGGGTTTAAAGTAGGAACGAGAACCGAAGGCTCCATCCATGTTGTGTATCGATTGGTGAGTGATTTCAAATCTGTATCATCAAGCGAACGGTCCAATTTGAGCTATGATCAGAGAAGTGGATTCGTGTTTACAAAATACCAAGCGACTGTACACCAGCGCAGCCATTGTTCAACTTGCCAGAGTTTAACTTTGTCGTGCGTGTAGTTCAATCTATTATCAACTCATCAAACATTAAGCGAAATGGTGGAGCACGCACTGCTATCTGCTATCTGATAAATCAAAAACCCACGGTTCAAGTGGCACTTTGCATACAAACATCAGCAAATCTCACAGGAGCGGAAATTTTTTTATGGTGATATTTTTTCCGCTGGCATTTAACTTTACCCTGAATTATGACCCCACGCGGGGACAGCTGTTCACCCCGCACTTTATACCGCTGAAGCTACCACACAGGTAGTAGGTATTACATGTATTTCAATTTTACATGTATTTCAATTTTGACGTAGAAAATGTTTTTAAATGTGTTGAAAGACATCTTCATAATAGTCTGCCATGTGACAGATAATAGCTGCCCTCGTGTCAAAAAAATACCTTCTAGAAGAAAAGAGTCCGAAAAAGAATATTAAATATACCGTACAGACTATCAAAATAATAGGCAAATAACTACATTGCATATCGACACAATATCCGCATAAACAAAATAACTTCACATTAATTTCCGTTCTATGCACCTGTTACGATCATGAACCCCCAAAGTACAAGGGTTAAGGTAGGGCAGGACACGTAGAAAAACACATAGCTGTGAGTGGTCGGGCACAACCAGACCACTCTTGGATTTGTTGCGATTAATCTTTCTTTCTTTCTTTTTTTCCCGGACAATACTTCTCCGCGGGTTTTCTCTTAAACGGTAGGCCTATATGGTATGAACTTTCAATATATATCGACCCTCATCCGAAGTGGTGCATATTACTCGTCATGATTATGTCATCAGGTGTCAAAATTACAAGTGATTTTAACTGAAAAAAGTGACCAAATACTTTCACTTATAACTCTTGAACTAAACATTCAATGATGTTTGTATTCTGTAATCAGATAGACCTTTACTGTAATCGCTTGACCTTTACTCCCGGGTCTACCGGAAGGTCAAACTTAAATGAAATCAAAATGAAGACGTTAGCCTGAAATCAAAACAAAGCAACATTTCTTCCGAACGGTTCACGGTATGATCACAAAACCTTGTGTGAACTTGAACCTTGTTACGAAGATGTTATAATTTTTGTTACGCCATCGTGACGTCATAAGGTATCAAATTACAAGCGATTTAAGGGCAAATTTTGACAAAAGAAATATCTTTAGAACTAAATAGAGTATCGTGTTCGTTTTTCGTGAGGTTGTAGACTATGCCGTGAGGAACAATTCTTGTCCCCAGACACAAAACTGCTTGACCTTTACTTCCAGTGTTACCGGAAGTGCAAAAAAAAATGAATATAGCTCAAAAGCGGAAGCATTTTGTCAGATTGAGCAATTTCAGAATTTGTTTTCCATCTAAATGTAGCTTATTAAATTGGCTTTCCACTCATTATTATTTTCGGTGCTACACATTGTTTTAAATATGAAATAAAATTTTGGGGGTGTGGGTTCCATTTTTTTTATTCATCCTGTACGTTTTAATTTCAATTACCTCGTAATCTGAAGCCATACCAAGCCTGCAATAAAGAATTTCAGACACAGAACTTAACACTTCACATAACCCATAACCCAGGGATACCCATCCATGTTTATGGGGACATTTAGTTTGGTCGTAGCTGTGGGACTAATTGGCAAGATCAAAAACTCCAGATCTGCAGTGCCACTATCAGTAAGGATGTTTAGCGATCGAAGCTAGAGCTCTTGCCTTTCTGAGTCATTGTCAAGATATCCTCGTTTATTGTTGCAAAATGCTCGTTGTGTTTTATCTGTTTATAGGGCCGCATTCAGCGTTTAAAACTAGATCGAGAGGATTTTTGCCTCCTACGTACTACTGGTCTAGGGTATATGTGGGCCCATGTATATTATAGGTCGGTGCGTTGGAAGTTGAACAAAGTACCATGAATCAAGATCGTTTGTACAAGGTATATTTCCATTTCAAGTAGTACCAGCGATAAGTCAAGTATCGTGCTTCGGTATGTCAACATAGTACAATTATTCAGCCTTGACCCTGCAGTCCATATAGGCCTAATGCTGTTCCCAATTAAGCTTTGCGTTGGTATTCGAAATCGTGAACTTCATGTCTTCATGTCTGGAAGCACAGAATGTGCCGGGAAGCACACAATGCCAGGGTTAATGGTCGAAGAGGCTTGGATGTAATATTAACAGTTTACTGTCTTTTGAAGTCACGGTTGGCTAGTGAAAAAAAAAAGATTTTTTTTGTGTGTTTGGCTTTTTTTCTGGCAAATTTGTTTCGATGAAACTTTGAAAAGTTAATTATTACATTTTCTATACGAAAACACTTCTCCAAAACGTATTGCTGTTACGCAAAACATGACTTTGATGATGAAAAATGTGGTAAAATATTACTTCACCAAGGTTTACCTAGCCCCTTAGGGATAAACATGCAAATTGAGGTCAAAGTAATACATTAGTAACGGATTCGTAAAAATTCGTCAATTCATTGCGCACTGATCATTTGAAAGATTTACAGCAACGTTATCCGATGATAAATTCATCCTGTTTGTTGATAAATCTGTCATTTAAAAAAAAACCTTTACGACTCCACCCAGCTATAGCAGGTGCAATGACTCCACCCAGCTAGAAGGCACAGCGCGAAGCGCGGCGTCCCACTTGTATATGTTTAAAGAACTGCACTTTTGAATACAATGTACCAAAATGGATTTCAAATACTTGTCATAAGAGTATTACCTTGCGTCCGATCTACTTTTATTGGGAACAAGCTGGTTAATTGCCCGATAGTTTTCGACTTACGTAATTTTTTACGTGTCTGAATGTATATTTTTTATGTGCACATTGGAAGAAGAATTTCACTTTTAAAGTCTTTTAATTTGTGGACAATTAAAAGACTGTGGGATGGACAGCACATTTAGGCCTACACTAGGGGTTTGTTCATGATACTTGGCTTATGAATGCAAACTTGTGCGTCTACGTCCGTTAAAATTACCGCAAAGTGGTACATTTCAAGCTTTTGTACTGTTCCCGATTTTAAACAAATGTGTCATACGTTTGGACTATCGAAAGTTACAAGAGAACCTGGACATCGGCATTTCTTCGTTTCCCATCACACACATCTAGGGGAGAGGGAGGGGAGGGGTACGTCATGATCCAATGCCCCTGTCAAATAGTGTGGGGGAGGGGGAGGGGTATATCCTTCCCATCCTTTTGGGATTTACGCCCTTGCAGTATATGTTGCGAAGAAACTGCATTGATCGCTTTTCCCCTGATTCGCTACCTTATGTGAGGTAAAATAATATGGAAGACTTATTGTCATTTTTCACTTACCGTATGGTATAGTCTTGTGTCTGACTCACCAATAATGCCTCTCGTACTTATGATCAGTTTAGTCATATTTTCTTCACAGTTTTGGCCTACTGCCCATAAAGGGTGTGTTTATACTATCAATTACCGTTTGAATGGCGGATGGCCATCCTTGTCTGTTAACACCACGCTTAACATCTTCTTTCGTTGTCTCTCTAAATACGCTGTCCACGCACTGTTTCTTATAATACATGGCTTTTCGCAATACCGATCTTTTTCACAGTATACACTGCCGATAAAATGCATTGGCGTTTCATTGGAAGCTTCTATCTATGGAGGCTCTGAACAAAAACACTTTTAAAGAGGTGTTGAAGAATTTCCCCTGAATTCAAAGGAAAGGAAACATTAGATCTTTAAGATGCTCCTGTCGGTATTACCATGGGACTTTTAAGACGAACAACTGGGAAATTGTTGGAAAGAGGTTTCATACAGTTCACTGTAGACTCTCAATAAATCAACACCAGGGTTTTCGAGCAGAGTCGTTATTTTCTTGAATGGAAATCAGCTTGAGCTTGCTTTGTAAGAGCTTTCAACTATACATCATTAGAGTCCCATAGCTTTTTATCCTGAAAACAGCGATGGTTCTACATAACTATGCGTGCGTGAAAGGGAGATCTGTATAACTTGTTTTATCTTTGGTTTGAATCTAATTTTATTCATTTATTTAGTCCGTTTGTTGGTGGGTGGTTTGTCTGTTTGTTGTATGCTGGGGGTGAATGTGTTTGTTTGTTTGTTGGGGTGTCCTTTTGTTGTTTGTTGGGGTGTTTGTTTGCTTGTTTGTTTGACTCACTCCGCTTATGTCACCACCAATATAGTCAACACAAGCATTATGTTACCATGGCATTTAATTCCGCTTAGCTTACTCTGCAACAAACGAATGCAAAACAAAAAACCGGATAGGGCCAACGTTTGTAATTATCTGAATATGATTAGAAAATTCACGACGTTTTCTTTTAATATGTCTTCGCTTGACCGTGACTGGGTTAGAGAATTGATTTTTGAAACTTATCTTGTGTGAAACGGTCTTTAGATTTTGACTCTCTCTGACTTTTCCTGTTTTTTTTTTTTCAAATCACAATTGTTTTCCAGCCTTTCTACCATCTCAATTTAATGGTGTTTATAAGACTAAGCTATTTTCACAAGCTGTTGACAGGATCGTCCAAATCCTTTGGGATTGGTTTGTCTATAAGGTCATTAACGAATTATTTCAGTAGGTTGTACCACAAGGACAAGCCTATCGAAGGGTTTGATGAATACCGTATATAGCTGCTTGTACTTGGACTGGACAGTTCTAATAGCTTCGATAAGATCAAATTTGCATCAACGCCATCGCCCTCAATTTTCTTGTGGGCGGAGTTACTAGCTAAAAGCTTAATATAGGCCTAATATAAAACCAGACCGAAGCACTTATAGCTCGGCATCTTCATGTGAGGCACACCTCTGCTTGCTCGTGTATTGAGTGTTTCATAGATTTGTGCACGGTTTATCTGTTTGCTCCGCTATGTCTACGCGACGTGTGCTGCTGTTGGCGCTCCTCATTCTTGGACCCGTCAATGCCCGGTTGACAGAGACGCAGAAACGAGAGATCCTGCAATATCACAATGACTTCCGAAACAACGTGTATCCAAAGGCTGCCAACATGGTGAAACTGGTGAGCATATTAGGCTCTTTTTTTGGGGGGGGCGTGCCAATCATCCTTCGGTTTTGTACGATTTTTTCTGTGTTCCCCGTTTTTTCCGTTCAAGAATTCTTCGCGAGTTTTCTTCGAAACGATACAGAGTATGAACATGACACTTGGAACAAACATAGACTGTGATGACGTAATCAATAAATACAAAAATGATCATCTTCTATCAATTATAACTCTTCAGAGAAATGAACAATCTTGCTCATGATTTGTGATCTGATAGAACTTGCTTTGGTGAACATTTTTGTCGTGTACGTACGTAGATTTGCTCGATTTTTACTTACTAAGAAGCGCTTAGATTAAAACTAAACGGAATTCTTCCAAACGTCTCAAGAAACGAAGATGAAACCATTTACAAAACATCAACCATTGTCCTTTAGACGTAGCATATTTTTACGTCATCATGACGTCATCACATTTAAACTTACGAGCGATATAAAGCCTGAATTGGACAAAATAGTTTGGATTGCATCTTTTCAGGGCGGCACATGAAATTTAAGCAAAGGCACTCGTTAAAAAGGCCATAATTTTTTTGTAAATAAAACCGCACTTGTTCTTAATGGGCATTCGTAAAAAAGGCACTCGTTAAAAATATTGGGGGCGGGAACGCTGGTGAAAAAAGGCACTTGAATGGAAAAAGGCAGTTTTTACCAATTTGAAAATTTTGGGGCCAAATACCCCGCTTAACCCCGTACCCCCCCCCCCCACCCGTTCCCCGATGGTACGCCTATGATGGGTTCCCCCCCCCCCCCCCAAAGTGATATCCTTAAATTTCTAAAAAAAAAAAAAAAACTGCTTAACATGACTATTTCATCTCGATAGAGCATATTTATTATACTCTTGTTTTATTCAGTGAAAATGCCATGGAAACCCGTTCATGCAAATTGGAGATCTACAAATTGTGCCTATGGGTTTTTCACCCATTCTAATGGGATAGGATTTACACAGTATTTACATCAGAGTGAAAAGGCCCATGACAATCTGAATCACTGATATCACTAACGGTGATGATGTATGTGGGTGAAAAACCCATAGCCTTTTACAATCTGTTAGATCTCTGATTTGCAAGAACGGATTTCCATGACATTTTCACCGATTATACGCAAGAGTATTATGCTCCATCAACATGAAACACTCATGTTAAGTAGGTTTTTATTGTTTAGAAAGGAAAGGATATCTGCTTGCACAACCTTTACAACTTCACGAAGTGTCTACATAATACATTCTTATTTTGTCCGGTCAGTCATGGGATGACGACCTGGCCCGCAAGGCTCAGGACTGGGCCCGACTCCTGCGTCGACGGACACAACAACGTCAAGTCGAACAGTCGATGGGATTGGATCGGGGAGAACATGGCCTACAGTACGGCGACAGATCTGAGGGGGATGGTGAAGGGATGGGAAATGGAGGGAAAATCTACGATTATGGAGCGACTACTGCAGGACTGTACCAGGGGATCCCATGAAGTCATTCATGCGGCCATTACACACAGGTGGTATATGGCAACCTCGTTCCCATGGGTACGAGATCT